>NC_049901.1:41904301-42527634 GCF_001411555.2 Juglans regia
CTCCTCCCAATCTTGCATTTATGTTAAAGATGCATTCATCATGTTTAACCATAATTTCCATGTGTATCACGTCATCACAAAGAAATAAAAATAAAAGAAAATAAGCACATGATCATATGATAATCTGATAAGCACGTGAGTTTTAAGATTCTATATACAGGAATTGGGAGAGATACTCGAACCCCCGCAGTTTAGGGAGTTGAGTTTTTAAATTTAAAGTTTTGGGAGACTTTTCTATTCATCTCATAGTTTGGAGTAGAAAATTGCAATTTACCCTTAAAAGTAATAGAACAATATAGAAGGCTAATTATAATAGATCTATCTTATATTTACTCGTTCACATTTCAACCTCCCTGCATGGAGTAATTTCAAAGCAATGACTGTTGTGTTCGCATATCCTCACGAAAATATTGTTTTATGATGAGATAGGAACTTGTAGACGTATATGAGTAACTATATATTAGTTTATCTCTCCAGGTAGGCTATCTATCAGCTTCTATAAGATCAGTGGCTGATGCAAGGGTGGGTGACACAATTACACACTACAGCAGAAAGGCAGAAAAATCACTGCCTGGATATGAGGAAGCCACTCCTATGGTGTTCTGTGGCCTGTTTCCTGTTGATGCAGAACAGTATTGATCTATTGCTTGTTCTCATTGGTTTTCTAGTTCTAGAATGGATCTTTATGCTTCCGTATCTCTGGCATCATCCAATTTTATTCTTTTTGTTGCCAGGTTCCCTGAGTTACGTGATGCCCTCGAGAAACTGCAACTTAACGATGCTGCATTGAAGGTACAGTACATGACTAGTATGCCATATGAATGGGCAATTCTATTTTAAGTTTTTCAGCCATAAATGTATCTTATACTTGTATGAAAACTTATGTTGTGTTTTAATAGTCAAGCTTTGATGTGAAAGATTAGAATTTTCAACATTTTCTAATTTGTGCATGGTAAGAAATGGTTACCTCCAGTGTACTTGGGCTTTTGTAAATTCCTACGATCAATAAAATCTTATTTACCGATAAAAAGAAAAAGAAATGTGTAACTTGATAAGAAAAAGAAATGATTACCTGCTTAAAAAAACAACGAAAAAGAAAATTGTAAACATTGCTAAGCAGGTCTAAAAGAACTTATTATCTGAGTTATAATCTTAAAAAATATCATTTTTCTACTTGGAGTTAGGTGCTTGTCTTAGGCATAATGTGTTATAAGATGAAGAATTTGCTTCAGATGCTCCAAAAGATTTGCAACTTTTAGTCCCAAATTCTGTCCACATCAAAAAAGAAACAATCTTGAAATTTACATATGTGAATTTGCTCAGAATCTCTTGAAACCTTCAAAAGTTCAAAGAACTTGATTAGTAATCGGTTGGATGTCCCTTTAGAAGTTTTAAGATGGCATTTATTTATTTCAATCATTTCTATGTTTCAACAAAATTTCAATAAAGGTTTGGTTTGAAAAATGTGATTTTGTTAGAAGGATTGAAATAGGAGAGGACCTGAGATTCGTGCTTTGTTGAACAATGTGCTCTTTTGAAACTTTCTGTTTTAATTGAAAGGATTAAATCTTAAGTTCTAATTTGCACTTTCTTCGACTTGTTCTTAAGCTTTCTTGCCCTCTGAAAGAACAAATTTTAACTTTATCTTAAATCGTTTAATTATCAACAATGATACCCTATTCTTTATGAACAGGGTTTAGGTGGTTTTATTGTTTGATATGAAACCAAGGGCAGTCCCAAGGCATAAAACCTTACATAATTACCAAACTATTCATCCTAATTGTTTATTTCAAATTGCTTGAGTTTCTGGAACAAGTTGACTTCCTCGTGTACATTTGCTGTATCATTAAGGTGTGATACACCAAACGTTTGGCATCTGTAGAGAGTGAGCTGACATGGACAAACTAAAATAAATAACTGATTTTATTTTGCCTTTGTTTTTGGCAGTTTGAGCCGGAGACCTCAAGTGCGATGGGTTTTGGCTTTCGGTGTGGATTCTTGGGTCTTCTCCACATGGAAATAGTTCAGGTTTGCTTTATTTTTGATTGCCTCCTATTCTTTTATGGGGCCGTTGAAACATTCGGCTGTAAATCCTAGTTAGGTGTTTCTCTTGTATACATCCTATCTTGAGTACTTAGGCCATTCCTATTGTTTTCACTAATAAAGTTTCTGATTACTTGTAAAAAAACAACTGTTTTCTTCGGTACTTTAAACTACATCTGAGCTTTTCAAGTTTTGTATTTTCCCTTATATGATTTCTATATTCTACAGGAGAGGCTTGAGAGAGAATACAATTTGAGCCTGATAACAACAGCTCCAAGTGTTGTGTACAGAGTGCATTGTGTAAATGGTGATATTGTAATTCTGCTTGATCCTAAGCTCAATGCATTTTCTTTATCTACGTATTTCTAGAATATATGATGGATTCTAATGTCTTATTTCTTACTAAACAGTCATCTATGCATAGGGTCCAAACTCTTAAGGGGCACGGGGAACTCAAAATTTTGATCAAGTGGAAACATATAATTACCTTTTTCAAGATAACTCTATCAATGGTCAATATGACATACTTTTTTAGGATTTTAGCATGGGTGTCATGTTCTCCCACCGTAGCCTTTAACAATATATTCATGTGCCTTGGGGACGGAAATTCAGGAGCAATGAAATGGGGACATTTTTAGGAAGTGAGTTTAGTAAATTGGCATGAGTGACGTGTTTTCATTGCTTCATATTTCCTTTGGTATTAGAAAAATCTATTAGCAAGCCTTTTTTTACATGCACAACACCATTGAAGTGGGTCCCACAATGATGACAAAGTATTGGTGTTTTAACTTTTATATAACTATGATGGGTCCTACTACAAGTGGTGTGCTGACACACTAGGCTTGCAAGTAGCAAAACTCATTGTATTATACTGGTTTGTCTCATTTCTCAGACGGTTTCTCCTATCATATTAGATATTGTCTTTTGTGTTTGTACGTGAGTATTTGCCCGTTTCATTTTGTTATGGTTGCACTTCCATTGGCTGCTTTGTCACATTAAGATTCTTGTCCTTTATATTTAATTCTTCCCAACATGTTTGTCCATTTCAGAAAAAAAATCGTCACTTTTCCAAATTACCCCTTCAGCCTTTAAGTTTCCTTTCCATTTTCCATATTAATTTTGAAAAAATAAGGTTATATAGGCAAGTGTGGACAATTTAGTGGGATGAAATTCACTGTAATCTTCAATTTGTGTGTCTATGCTACAGATTTGTTACATTGTTCAAATGTATTATCTTTTGACTTTATCAATAACTGATATTCATACTGCTACTTTGCACCTTTTCTTTAATCTGATCTATATTTTTTTAATGGTTTTGATTATTTTTTATCCTGTATATGCAATAGATCTCTCTCTCTCTCTCTCTCTCATAAATAGATGTCATGTTGATCTCATTTCAATGTTCAATCTTGACATTCTTGAAGGTTGAGTGCTCGAATCCGTCTTTACTTCCTGAACCTGGAAAAAGGAGGTCGATTGAGGAGCCAGTTGTTAAGGTTCTTTCTTGTAACTTGAAATACTCACTGCTTCAACAAAGTGCTAAATTAATGAAGACAAAACAACTTTTTGGCCTTGCAAAACTATATGTTATTTCACTTTAAATAATGCTTACAGATTGAGCTGCTTACGCCGAAAGACTATATTGGTCCACTTATGGAGCTGGCTCAAGACAGAAGGGGGGAGTTTAAAGAAATGAAATACATTACTGAGAATAGAGCATCACTCACCTATGAATTACCTCTAGCAGAGGTGACATTTTAGTCGTATTGGCTTGATCAACTCCCTCGTAGATCTCTGTTAAGCTAATGCTCGCTTTTCTGGTACTGCCCTGTTTCATTTTATTCTGTTTTTTTTAACCTAAATTGTTTCCGATCTTTATATGACAGATGGTAGGCGATTTCTTTGACCAGCTGAAGTCCAGAAGTAAGGGATATGCTAGCATGGAATATTCATTTATTGGGTAAATACATGTAATTTTTGTCAGCTAATTATACTTCCTGTGTACTTGGGCTTCGCCTATTACATTGTGTTTAATAAAATTTTTTAACTTATCAAAAAAAAATTTGTCAGCTAATAAATTCATATGGAACGTAAGCTTCTTGATGATCTTTTATGATCTTATGTGGACTTAACGTAGGATCTAAAATAATTGGTTTAAACTTATGCAATAGTTTGGTTGATGAAATTATAGAGCTGAAACATTGTTCGTGAATTTTTTCTGTATTAAGGTAGCAATTATCTTTCCTTTTTCTTTCTTTCTTTCTCCTCCTCCCACATCCCTCCAGTGGTAGGTTGGGGAATTGGATGTTTGAAAATTATGATCTTCCTGTTCAAACTGAGAATAAACTCTTTTGACAGGATTCAGACGAAATTCCATTGGTTCACCAGTGATGGAGAACCATTTTAACTTTTCTTTCCTCTGTTGCTTGCTATATACTAGTATCAAATTAGATAAAATTTGCATTTCATACATGATACATTATCATGTAACCAGATGCAGCATCCTTTTTGAGATGGACCAGTTTACAGCATTTATTCAACAGTAATGGACCAATGGTCATTTAGTGCAATCCATTTATTCAACAGCTTCTCAAAATTTTCACATGAGAGGATGCCAAAGGTTTTCTTTTTCTTTTTTCTTTTAAAGAGGTTGCCAGAGGTTTGCATTTTATACATGATAAATTATCGTGTAACCAGATACAGCATTTGTTTTTAGATGGACCAGTTTACAGCATTCATTCAACAATAATGGTCATTTAGTGCAATCCATTTATCCAACAGCCCTTCAAATTTTCATATGAGAGGATGCCACCATTGATTATAGTAGGATACCGGTAGCATGTTTGTGATGGTACTTTTTGTTTTGTGAAATGAATCATATTTTTTTTTTTTTTTTTTATGTTCTAAGAATCAAGCATTCTCTCATTTCACTTTTCTGGCTTAACTGGTGATGTTGATAAATGCTTTTTTTGGGCAATAACTTATCACTTCTTCACACTTATGATTTCCAGGTACAAGGAAAGTGAATTGTTAAAACTGGACATTCAGATTAATGGTGATACTGTAGAACCGTTGGCAACTATTGTGCACAGGGACAAGGTAATTCAAGTTTTGTTCAATTCATGGTCATTGTATGTTAGTCATGTTTATGTTTTTTGAAAAAAAAAATTGTTTGTGAGGCTGTGTTATTAATTAATTTATTCATATGTGATATTGTCTTGTCAGTTGTCAGACTCTAAATATTGACACCCATACAGCAAAGTGTCCAGCTCAGAATTTAGAGTCTTGACAACTTTTTTTTTGATTACGTACACAAAGGTGTTATGAAATAAATTCGAGCTGCTTTTTTTTTTTTCAGGCATATGCTGTGGGTAGAGCTTTGACTCAAAAGCTGAAAGAGCTTATACCAAGACAGATGTTTAAAGTGCCTATCCAAGTAAGATTCATATTCTTTTTATGTAGGATTTTAAGTTCTGCAAAGCTGCAGCATGCTAATATTCCTTTGAGTATTGCTACAAACCATACTCCCATCCCACTCTTATCGTACTATGTAAAATGTGGCACTCTTATCGTGCTTGGATCATCCTTTATTTTTTTAAAGAAGAAATTTAAAGGCTGATGGGAAATACCACCTCATCATGGTGGGATGAGGTGTACTGATAAGAAAAAGAGAGCGGGATGATGTGTGGTTTTTAGAATTTTCCTATTCCATTTTCTTCTGGACTAAAGTCCCCATCATTTTGACTGCTAAAATAAAACAACTCGATAACACAATTTAACCATAATTAATATTTGTGTGATAGAACTGTTGCCTTTGTAAACTGACCTGTCTAGTTATGCTAACTTGGTTTTAGCAATTGCGTAATATTTCCATGACAGGCATGCATAGGTGCGAAAGTTATTGCTAGCGAATCTTTATCGGCAATTAGGAAGGATGTTTTATCTAAATGCTATGGTAAGATGACAATCTTTGACTTTAAGAATGAGCAATTATCTAAGGATGTTTTATCTAAATGCTATGGTAAGATGACAATCTTTGACTTTAAGAATGAGCAATTATCTATAAAGCCTAAACGAGAAAGATTCTGTCCATATACTTGGTCATACTTATCTTGGGGAAGTAGATAAAACTTTTCTTCACGAGGCTTTTTTTTCCTGATAAGTAAGAATCTAAGATGATTTATTAATGAGTGAATTTAAGTACACAGGATATATACAATAGATACCCACAACTAGAAAGATCAAAGAGGTTAAAGAGGTACTGAAAGTTAAAGTAGGAAGAACATATACTGCAGACAACCAGAGATGAAGTGTTCTAAGAAAGATACTCTTAAGTTCCTCCTCAGTCTTCTTGCAATCCTTGAAGTGTCTTTCATTCCTCTCCTCTCCTTCAATATCCACCACATTAGACAGATGGGATCATTTTTTCCATAGAGCTTCACTTTGTTGGTTATCAAACCAACATTTCCAGCACAATTTAAAGTCCACCCGCTGTGGCATTACCCATTCCAGTCTCAGAAGGCTAAACTATTCTTCATGGCATATGTAGCTGTCAGATTTTTAATTCTGGGGAAACTCAAATTGACAAATTCTTTTTTCTCACCCTCATCTATTGGTGTGTATATGTAAGTATATATTGTCATGGAGGAGGACACATGTTATGCAACCTTTTTTCAAATAAATAAAAATTTTGGTTATAATTTTTCCATCTTTGTCCCTAGCATGACTGATGTTTATTACTTCATAATGTTGCTTTCTTTTTAATTCTCGTAGGTGGGGATATAACAAGGAAGAAGAAACTGCTTAAAAAACAGGTGCTGCACTTGCCAAACACATTTATTAATTCATATTTGTATTGATCTTGTGAGACATGAAAACATAGGATCCTTTTTTTTTTGGGAGAGGGTTTGAAAAGTTCAGATCTGGGGTAATCTGAGATCTTGAGAATGTCAATCTAGATTCTAGACCTACTAAATTGTGATTGACCTCCCAATTCCCCCTTGGTTGTGAGAGATCTGACTTCCAAACTTTAGGAATCTTTTTGGGAGGTTTGCCCGTGGTTTATTTCATCCCATGTGCATTGGTGTGTATTTGCTAGTCTCTTTAATGAATAAAGAATTCAGATGAAAAAGGTAATGAAAAGAATGGCAAGATAATGGAAAGAAAAGTTGCTTAATGTCTAATAGTAGGATCTGTTCTAAACTAGAAATGGTGTGGACTTGAGATATTTGATTTGACCTATATGACAGTGGATTATTCCTATAATATGAAGTCTCTGATTTAGAGTTGGTATTGGCCATAAGTGTTTTCTTACCTTTGTTGTTATCAGGCTGAAGGGAAGAAAAGAATGAAAGCAATTGGTAAAGTTGATGTACCTCAAGAAGCCTTCATGGCTGTGTTGAAACTTGAAAAGGAGGTACTATGATCAGATTTCTTTGTAGTTTGTAAAATTATATGAGAAGCTATAGCAATTTTTGCGTTTGTCTTAGTATAGTTGGGTTAGTTTAGATCCACATACTGATGGACTTCTTTTCATGATTATCATTTTGAAAAATGATACTCCCACCGAGAAAAGGTACCGAGAATGTGTACCGATTCACCAATAGTATTTTGTGTTTTTTTTTTTTTTTTTTTTAAACATTTGTATCTGTTTTTTAGTTATTTAAAAAAAACACACAAAACGTTATTCGGTACACATTATCGGTACCCTTTCTCGGTGGGAGTAGCAGGACCCTATCGACTATCATTATTCACTGATTTTGGCCATCTGTTCCTAACCTGTGAATAAATAGTTATACAAGAGCCATTCCCATTTGATCTTGCTGATTGAAGTTATTGAACTCTCTCTCTCTCTCTCTCTCTCTCTCTCTCTCTCTCTCAAAGAAAAAGGAAAATAATTTACGCATCTTTAGCCTCATCAAGAGACACTACCTAAAGCTCTTTTAGTTGATCCTCAGACATTGATTCCCTCAATGCAATTTATCAACTACTCTTTATGACGCTAATTGCTAAAACACTTGTGAATTATATTTATTTTTTAGTTTCTTGAATTTAGATATTTAATTTATGGCATATAAATAAATACAAGAGGGATTCAAGTTAAAAAAACTTCTTATTTTTTTAAAGTCCAACAGTTGAAAATATATATATATATATATATATATATATACTAGGTGAAAGCAACGTGCAATGCATGTTTACTTAATTTATATTTAATTATTTTTTTTTTGTTAAGAACTAATTTTTTTTATTGATAAAAACGTAATGTTTTTAGTTAATTAAATAACGATGTAATATTTATGTAATTTATAAATAATTACACTGTAATATTTTGCTTTCTACGACAAATCATAATCAATTTTTAGAAGGAATACTTTTGTAAATATTTTAATTTATTACTAATAAAATAATATTTATTACCATGAGTTGCAAATTTTCATTTATTAATTTAATTTATCTTTCTTTGTAAATTTTTTTAAAAAATATTATTTACAGAATCTTACTACTTCTCATTATGTTAATGAAGGAAATGATTGTTTCAACTGTTGGATATTGTTCTATACAAGCAAGATGAAATAAAGAAATAACAATTATTTCCTATGCTCAATTAAATAAATAATCAAATAATAAAATACTATGAAACTGGAATCTAACAAAAACATATTTCATTATTACATACAAAAATTGTTTTAGAAACTATTTGTCAAACTTAATTCCTCATTCCAAGCAACTACCAACTATTTCTCTACTAATTATTTTAAAAAATTTCTCTACTAATTTTTATTTTTTATTTGGACGTTATGATTTTTTAGTTTTTTTTTTTTAATTGTTGATTTTTGGGAAAAGATCATGGTTTGCGAGTGGAGCCAGATCACCTTGAAAGGAATAAGCAACTTGCCCGCCTGTCTACAGGCCTCGAAGTTTAATTAATATATATCCAGATTCTTCAATTCTTAAAAACTTTCATAAATCATGCTCACTTTAAATATATGATTAGATTTATTCATTCAATGTGTTTTGAATGTTAAAATTATTGATTATATGTTTACTAATCTTTCTCTTAATTAAATTAAAATTTATGATAAATTATTTACGAAGAAAATAACTATTTATAACATAGAGAATAGATTCATTTTTATAGAAAATAGCTGACAATAAATAAACAGATTTCTTATAATGAGTTTGTTTCTTAATTGATCAATACATGGTTCCACAAAATTCCTGATTTAATAATATGACTTATGTGAATCATATTTTTGTTGTTTAAATTTGTTTTTCGTTTCTAATTATGGAACTTAATTTTATTTTTCTATATATTATTTCACTCTATTAAACCCTATTTTGATTTTCCATCCTCACAAAGAAATCGATCAATGCATGTGATTTGTTTCATTTGGTTTTCAAAATCAATAGAAAAAATATATAATTGAAACCGGCCCATTAGAAAGCAATTTAATAATCAGCACAAAAATCAATCTACATTATTGGGGTCAATTAAATTTAATGGAGAAACAGTAAAAATCATTAAAACAAGAACTCACAAAACTCTTTGAGGCACTGAACGGTAGGAGGAGCAAACCGTCCTGTACAAATTTGCATGGATAAAATCGAGAAGCAAAGAAGATGAAAAATTACTATTAAAATGACAATAAAAAAAAGCATGACTAATTTAAAAAAAAGGCGTTAAAGTTAACGGAAAATAATAAAATCTATAAAACAAGAATTTCTATTAGATAACCACTTTATATATATAGATAGATATAAGATTGTCTTTGGGACGAGTTCTCTTCTATTTATTGAGTTTATAAAAGGATTAACTCAATAATAAGAATGCAACAAACCAATATTTACATTTATAATAGAGAAAATTAATAAATAAGCTGTGTATACAATTACATACACCTTTTAAAAATGGTCGCTCAACGTTGGAAACTTATTTGGTTAAGTAGAAGAACATTTAATTGGGTTTTGCAGGATTATGTCTTTATTAATTAGATTTTCAATTTTATCATTTTGGTTTTTGATTTGTAATTCTTTGAATCTTTTTCAATATGACCTCTATGTCAATTTTTCATTAACTCCACATGTGACATGCAACAAGCTTAAGAATTTAAAAAATATAAAAGTAGTTTTGAAAAATTGAGAAATCACTTAAAAAATTCCAAAGTAATTTTAAAAACTAAGAAATTTAAAATGGAGACCATCCTCGTCGACTTTTTCTGTTTTAATTAGTGTCTTATATGCATTTTTGTGTGCTTTTATTTTTGTTGGATTTTATCTTTTTGAGTTGTTTATGGATTTTAAAAAATAGTTGATTTTTAATTTTTTTTTTTTTTGGATTTATATCTTGATATACTTTTTTTTTAAATTCCTATTTTGAAATGATTTTATGAGGTTTTATAAAAATAAATCATTTAAAACAATTTTTATATCGTTATTAATTATTTTAGTCAAATGGTAAGATATGTTGGATTTTTATTAAATTATTTAAAAGAATTATATACTATTTTAAATTTTATTATCACTAATTATACATGATAATACAATATTTTAAGTGATTTTACATATTAATTATTTAATTAATAATTATTTAAAATGTGCTGATTGACTTGATAAAATTAAGATAAAGAAAATAAAATCACTTTTGACAATGTCACAATAAAAAAAGAGAAACTCTCTAGAACGGTCGGGCGACATTTCCTATTTTACACCGATCAATAAAATCTCAACATATATGAGACTTATGTATTTTATAGTGTGGTCTAGTTTATTGAATTATTTCTCTCCCCTCTCTCAGTGCCTCTCTCCCTTAGTACGAACCCCTCTCTCTTCTCTTTTGATAATATTTTCTGAAGCCCTTCCACTGAACTTCAAAATAGCAGTAATGCCTTCTTCCACTTTTTTCAAGCTAATCGTTTTTTGATTTGGATTTGGTAAATTAGAAAATATTCATGTTTATTGCTAAACGACTTACATGTTTATCACACATGTAAGTGACTGATCAACCGGTAAAGGAAAAAAAGAATACTCAAGATTGAATCAAAAATAGAGAAATATTAGATTAAATACAAAATATTAGACGGAGAGCGATAGATCAAGAGGAAGGTGAGAGACATAGCTCCACCCTCTTCTGTGGCCAAGAACACTCGGAAGGATAGAAGTTTCTATAGACAAGGGGGAGGCTTTCTCTTTCTAAAAGCCAAAACGGCCTAATTTAGAATACTGTTACTTTCGTAACCAACAATATCTATTTGTCCGCATGTGACTAAACGACGCGCGATGACTAAACGACGATGCACGCAAGGTGACTAAACGACGATCACGTGCAGCGTGTAATTATTTCCATCATATTTTTGTCGATGGAAGTTGTGTGGTACTTATTCGTTAGCAAATTATCACCATAAAAGCATGCAAAACGTTCCTATATATAGATATATCTGAGCATATATATAAATATATATATATATATATATATATATATATATATATATATACTAGATAAAAGTAACGTGCAATGCACGTTTGCTTAATTTATATTTTAATTTTTTTAAGAATTATTTTTTTATTAATAAGGACATAATTTTTTTGTTTAATTAAATAAAGATGTAATGTTTATTTTGTATAAATTAACATCATAAGCAGGGATCAATTTATTATATTTTTTAGTAATTACAATAACAATATTTATTGTAATATTTGATTAGCTGACATTATGGATTTTAGAGTTATGCTAATAATTAACGAATTTTTATTTAAGTATTCACAAGTATTGCATGAGCTTTTTTAGATAAAGACTTTTATGAAATCATATTATCAATTTATCCTCATTCAGAAATCACTTTAGTTCTTCCATTCTCATCTATTTTTCCTAGATGTTTGTTCTCTATTTTTTTTTCATTGTTTGTTTTTTGGAAAAAATGTATGGGTTCTTTTTTGAATGTTTGTTTTCAAGGTTTTTTTTTTTTTTTTACACATTCAGCCATTGTTCTTTTACTTTATTCATTTCTAATTGCTATCCTTATTTGTTAGAATATTATTTTCTAATATTATTAATATTTAAAAATTTAAAAATATTTAATTATTTATTATATTTTATGTTAAAATTTAAAAAAATTGTAATAATAAATTGAAATGAATTGAGATGCATTTAAGTTCTATCACAATCTATGTCACCATTCAAAAATATCTACTTAATCATTAAGTTAAAAAAAAAATTTAAAAAAATACAATTCGGTAGAAATTTTTGATAAGAAATTCATGTTTGAATAATAATTAATTTTTTTCTAATATTATTAATATATTAAAATTTTAAAATATTTAATTGTTTATTATATTTTATAATAAAATTTTAAAAAATTATAATAATGAATTGAAATGAGTTGAAATGCATTTAATTTATCACAATCCTCATCACCACTCTACAATCAGATCTGGCCGTCCACTCCATCCAACAAAACACAACTTACAACTCCATCCACTGTCCGCTTTCACGTAGAAAAAGCACAACACACGGATACTGAACCTTATCCGTCCAAACCGCAACCCTCTCTCTCTCTCTTTCTCTTTCTATCTTACGGAAGAAACTCCATTGTTTTCGACAGAGCCCCTCTCTCTCTGTCTCTCTCTCTCTCTAGATTTCTCATCCCTCCCGATCACACCGTCGGCATCTACTCTCTCTCTCTCTTTCCCCCATCTAATTTTCTCTTGACGCAGTGGTTGTAGTTCTTCCACCATTTATTTTCTACTGTAAATTTGATCTGCTTCTGTCGCTCAAGGGGTTTCTGTTCCGATTCCGTTTCTTGTTACCTCGGGCTATAGTCTCGCATGCTTTCCAACATGGCTGGCGACAAGGGCATCAGTCTCGATGGAATTAGAAATGAGTCCGTTCATCTGGTACTCTCTCTCCCTCCCTCTCTCTCTCTCTGAATGAATATGCTTGGTTCCTGAGAAAATTTTTTCAGTGGATCCTAAAAATTTTACCTTTTTTTTTTCGTTCATTTGGTACATGCATGCGGATTATTACTCGTTCCCCTCTATATTTATATCTTTGCGGAACTCAAACTTTTGAGCAATCCCGATTGTGTGTATGAAACATTTGACTGTGCTAATTGGCTTAGATCTGTTCAGTTGACTGGAGAAAGTGACACTTCTTATTTATTTATGTTATTTAACATTTTTTTTATGATCTGGCTTGGGCATGTGGAATATAGTTCGTATGAAAATCTGATCTTTGAATCACTAAAGAAGACGAATATGATATTTTGCTTTTATTTATTTGTGTATTTTGTCTTTAGTTTTTGTGCCTTGAACTCAGTTATTGATCCTTTCTCGAAATGGTAGGTTTAAGTTGTCAAGAAATGAATATGGCAATTTATGAATTCTGATTTTATTTTTGTTGCTGTGTATTTTGTCTTTAGTTTTTGTGTCTTGAACTCAGTTATTGATCCTATCTCGAAATGGTAGGTTTAAGTTGACAAGAAATGAATATGGCAATTTATGAATTCTGATTTTATTTTTGTTTTGGAATAAGTGTAATTGTTGCAGAAATGATAGTTACTTAGTGAAGAGTGAAATCATACAGAGAAGGAAAGAAATTATGAATCCTAAGCAGTAATTGATGGATTTATGAACTATATATAGATAGAAAAAAATGTAGTATCCGGTTTTGAGGAGTGCTTAATAGCTATATATAAATTATTTTTAAATAGGAAAGAACAAATATTTATTAGAAAAGAACAATCTCAGCATTGAAGTATTGAAAAAACTCAATGTAAACACAGTAATATGATATGCTATTTTGTAAATATGGAAGTATCAAAATTTTAAGTTATTTCGTTTGAAGTTTTTTTTCTTTAACTTTCAATTATTTTGTTTGAGTTTTTTTATTTATTAACTTTCTTTTTTCCCCTGTTTTAGTTCATTCTTTGTGTAGCTTTCCATTATTTTAGTTCAGGAATTTTTTTTTTTCCCATTGTCTTTCTCAAGTTTTTAGTAGGCACACTTCAAATAATCTATGCAGCTTCAGCATCTCCCGGTCAACGTAATTTAAAAGAAAGGAATTCCCACTTTCGTTTATTTATCTTTAACCCCCCCCCCCAAAAAAAAAAAAGAAAAGATTATCTAAATAATTATGTCTTTAACAAATTAGAAAGTTATATAAAAAAAATTCTTTATTCTCCCTTCTCCTTTTTTTTTTTTTTTTCTATGCTTGCTAAATTGATTCTTATTTTGGAACCTCACTAAACTAATCCTGCTTATCGATCTCATTTTAGTATGATGGTGTTTAATCCTTTGATGTTAGAACAAATGAATCCATGGTGTTTAATCCATGGTGTCTGTTACAATTAAATTAGTCTAGAATTTTGGATCTTATGATGTTAGAATTTTCTGTAAATGTGAATATTTACAGAAAATCCTGAAGTTATATATTTGAATTCTAGACTAATTCTAGAGTAATAAATGTGAATATATTTGAATTTTCTGTAAATGTCTATTTCTCTATACAAATCCTGAAGTTATATATTTGAATTGTTTGTTACAATTAAATTACTCTAGAATTTTGAATTGAATGAAGTTAGAATTCTGTATACATATCTGGGTTGTGTTTGAGCTTCTAGACTATAGATATACTATAAACATTAGACACAAACTATAAACCTAAAACATAGGTAGATTATAGATATACTATAAACGCACAAAAGGTGGTAAGACTGACCTTTTCAATGTTTCCTTCAAACTTTATCACCTTTTCAATGTTTCCTTCAAATTTTATCACCACTGCACTGTTTCCAGAAAACTGATTTGAGAGAAACAGACCATAGAAGAAAGATAAACTGTGAATATGCAGTTGTAGATGTTTCAATCAGAATAGGATTTTTTTCATTCGAATAAACATAAGATTGATAAAGAAATTAAATATTACCTCAAATCCAACTGAATTTGTATATGCAAGTCTCTAGTAGCTTCCAAGAGTACAAAGATGAATGATGAAATACAAACTCGAGAAAGGGGGAATTTCTTCAGTCGGCTGGGAAGAGTATTTTAGGAGAATAGTATGTGTTATTATTTAAATTCTGTATTTGTATTTTTTTTATATGTAATTATTAATTAGGGTTTTGTAACCGTAGGTGCAGAATAATATTGAATCTCAGAATGAATTTCTTCGGTCGGCTGCAAGAGTATTTTATGAGAAAAGTTATTTTAGGAGAATAGTATGTGTTATTATTTAAATTTTGTATTTGTATTTTTTTTATATGTAATTATTAATTAGGGTTTTGTAACGGCAGGTGAAGAATAATATTGAATGTAGATGATATGCATGCATTTGTATCCTGACTGATAAATGGTCTAATATAATTCGATGATTGGGTGAAAAAACACCCGATTAATATATTCAATTTTCACAATAAATAAATGCAGCAATAAATGGGTTTAAACAGTCAATAAATGGGCATCATAAAATGTGGAATACGGATGAAGTAAAAGACCCAATCAATGGGTATCAATTTGGAAATGAAGCTACTAAACGGATGGGAAGGACTTTTAACGGAGAGGAATAACTTTTAACGGGAAATTCATGGGAGCGGTTAAAACAAGAATTTACCGTTAGATAGGCTCTTTATATATATAGGTAGATATATATATAATTAGCTTTCCAAGGCCACTTGGAAGTGAAAGATCAGGAGTTTTGGGCATATGGCTTGTGAAAAGAGCAAGATTCTGATATTCGGAGCCACAGGTTACCTCGGCAATTTCATGGTGAAGGCCAGCGTTTCTCTGGGCCATCCAACCTTTGCCTACGTCCGCCCATTGCTCAAACCGAATATCAACTCCAATTCCAACGCCAATACCAACCCTCCCAAGCTAGTTCTTCTCAAAGAATACGAGGCTATGGGAGTCACCATTATCCACGTACGTAATATCTCGAGTCTCACTTAAGTGGCCGACATATGAAACCACTTAAAATATGTCACCATTATATAGTTGGCATGCAATAACAAAAGCTTACAAAGAAAATTAATTGGTCTTTGGTCATTGTCAAATGTCTATTAATAGAATTATGGAAAGAAGGGATCCCTAGCTAGCTAGCAATTAGCCGAATCTTTATACTTCACTAATGAGGGTCGATATAGATGGATAGGTTAGAAGAATTCTTTCAAAATCTCCACATAATTTCCAAATTTAGCATGGGACTGAAGACTCATTAATGTGAAGTAAAGAGTAGGTCTGGCCGGCCTAAGGGATCGATGGAGGAAGATTTGTGCATTAATCACAAAGCTATAGCTAGCTAGCTAGCCCCCACCCCCATGAAAGGCCCCAAGATTACAAGTAGTACTAGTACTACTACTGGCTCTCCTTGTTCCGTTTTAGCTCATGAAAATGATTTTATTATGAAACAGGGCGAATTGGATGAGTACGGGAAGCTTGTAGCAGCGCTTCGTCGTGTGGATGTTGTCATTTCTACGTTGGCTGTTCCTCAACACCTTGATCAACTGAAGATAATCCAAGCCATGAAGGATGCTGGAAATATAAAGGTGCAGTGCATATCTCCGAGTCGTATAAGATCCATACTCCGTACTGCCGGAGAACGTCTTTGATCAATCTTGGAATTGTTCTTGTTCGTGATGTTGCTTTTCAGAGATTTGTTCCGTCAGAATTTGGAAACGAAGTTGACAGAGTGAGTGGATTACCGGCTTTTGAGGCTGTGCTAGAGAACAAAAGGAAGATCAGGAGGGCTACCGAAGAGGCCGGAATTGCCTTCACTTACGTCTCTGCGAACTCTTTTGCAGCGTATTTCGTTCACCACTTGCTGCATCCCCACGAAAAAAGTGATGAAGTAGTTGTTTTTGGAAGTGGGGAAGCCAAGGGTAAAATTTTCCTTTTCTTTCCTTTCCATGATTCTTGTGACTGATCACCTAACTTGATTGTTTGGCATTCTGTTTTGCATGCAGCTGTGTTAAATTATGAGGAGGATATTGCAGTCTATACCATAAAAGCAGCCACTGATCCAAGGGCAGCTAATCGGGTTATCGTGCTTAGACCACCGGGAAACATTGTATCTGAGATGGACTTGATTTCTTTATGGGAGAAAAAGATGGGACGAACTCTGAAACCGATTTATGTCCTCGAAGAGGAAATAGTAAAGCTCTCTGAGAGTAAGAAATTGTGTTATGATTTATTTTAGAGATAATATTCTTGCTTATTTTAATAAAGTTATGACAGGCATTTTTGTTTGTATTTTGCAGCCGCACCATTCCCAGATAACGTACGTATGGCTATCCTTCACAACATCTTCATCAAAGGGGACCAGACGAGCTTTGAACTCACTGACGACGACCTAGAGGCCTCCAAATTATTCTACGATCACAACCATACTTCCATCGATGCCCTCCTTGACATTTTCTTGGTTAATCCTCCCAAACCCAAACTCAAACTGGCATCGTTTTAATTAATGTTTAGTCCAAGAATAATCCGGGGGTGCCACTAGTCATCATGTTATCGTCATATGTATTATATATGTGGGTAAGACAATTCTCGGCCATTTGAATAAAATTACCTGGATTAACACGGACGTCGATGTCCTGTTCAACATGTGTTAGCTGCTATGTCGTTAGGAGTGGTAATATGTGATACGACCTGTTAACCCAATACGAATACGACACGATAAAAGCGGATCAGAGTTTAGTTTTAACGGGTTCGGGTCAAAACAAATTGACTCGTTAAGATACGATTACTTAATGGGTTGATAACAGGTTAACCTGTTTTGACTCATTATAACCCGTTTTGACCCGTTCAGAATGTTAAAGTTATAATTATACCCTTATAACTAAAAATAAAATTGCTGAGATTTTAATTTCGATATTTTTATTATTTGGATTGGAATTTCAGACTTATAGTTAATTTATATTTTTTTATAGATATTGTGATTTTAATATTTATATAAAATTATGTTAAACTTAACTAGGTCAAATGGGTTAATTTCGGGTCTGTTCAACTCATTTACATAAATGGGTCAAAACGGCTTGACACGACACGGCCCATTATGTTAATGGATTGTGTTAGGATTTGAGAATTTGACACGATAAGCTTAATGGGTCGTGTTAGGATTGACCCATATAGTATATATACATGTCTTGACAAGACACGAACACGACCCTTTAACACGATTTGACACCCCTATGTGTCGTCATGGCCTGGTTCATTGCTTACATCTGCTGCCCTCATGGCGACCTGACTGCTCTCATGCCTGACTTGTACTGAAGTTGTTCTTCTTGTTAATTTGCGATCGATTTGCTATATAGCAGTAGCGTTTGTAATCTTCATGGCCTGATGTTATATGCTTGCTAGCTTTTGCTGCATGCTTGGTGCCTAGTTCGACGTTGTCCTGATCTATATTATTTATGGTCTTGCGTTGTTGTTTTGCTCGTTCGAGTAATTAACTAGTTCAGCTAGCTACTTGCTTGTGTAGGTGTACATGGGTTGATTTTATTTGTGGTGTTGGTTGTGCTGTAAATGAACCAATTTGTTTGATAGCTCACTCAATACTTGCTCGGTTAAACTTGAATCGAACTCGACTTGTAGAAAAAAAAAGCTCATTCATGAAAGCAGATACCCGCTCAAATTATGTTAATGTTAAATGTCGATGACACACTTTGCTACATTAAATATCGGTTACTGTTCACCCTTACATACAACACATTTTACTAATCACCCCCCACGCACCAAATCCTAATTTCGTCCCTGCATAAGTGTATTGATAATCGATACCGATAACTAGAGTTTTTATTTTTCTTTTACCTATTTTTTAAATATCTTTAAATATTTTTTTAAAAATAATACACAAATTTATTAATAATCACTTTATTAACCATTAAAAAAAATTTGATCAAACTATCGAACAAAGCATCGGTACGCGGTTCCTTAGCATTTCTCTTAGGACATTCCAAAATGTAAATTTCAGACACTTCTTTTAAAAAAATAATCTATTATAAAAAAATGTATTATTTTTATAAATTCTAGATTTACTTTAAAAAAATATGCCAAACTTACGCAATCTACCGATATCATTTTTATTTTGAAGAGTGATATAAATCATAAAAAAATTATATAAAATAATCTCACAAACTAGTCATTTTACAGGAGTATTTTTATATAATCACTTCTTCAATTTTTGATTGTTTGATTGTATATTGAGTCCGAGATCGAAGATTCGAAACGGATGCCAACAAGAAAAAAAAAAAAAAAAAAGAGTAAAGAGTACGAGGTCAAGACTCAAAACACGTATCCAGAACAGAGAATATGCATGCAGGAGTGTCGACGTTAATATTTTGAGACGACTCCGAAGCAGTTGGCGGGGGTTTGTCAAATGGTCTCTGCAGATTTCCAGAACCAAACTCCAGCACTCAACCTTTGACTGCTACTCATAACCACTTCCTCACCATTCACCAACCAATCTATTCAAATTGTTACAAGAAAATGCCCGGATAACAAATGAAGAAAAAGAAACGATTTTTGTTTTTTTTACTTCGTTTAAAATCTAATTAGCATTTGACCGGTCAGTCTTCGTTCTTTCTTTTTTTTTTTTTTTAAAGACTTGTTCTTCTTGATCTAGTTCTATTATTATCGTTCGTTCTTGAAGTCCGTATTTTTTCTCAGATTCTTGAAAGCTTTTTGGTCTTTGATGGGTTAGAGAGAGCGTTCCGAGAATAATGAGTAACATGAAGAAGATGGGGAGCGGGGAGAAGGTGGCGGTGGAGCGGCTGTTATGGGTCTCAGTGGTGGAGAAAGGCGCAGACTTGGGGTTGAAGAGAGAGAAGGCACGACGGAAGAGAGTTAGGTCGAATGAAGTCGAAGGATTTTTTTTTTTTTTTTTTGGCTTTATGAAATTCATTATATTTATTTTATAATAAAAATAAATTTATAAAATAAATATAAATTTATAATCTAACGTATTACAGTATATTAATTTATAAATTTATTTTTATATAATTTATTTATAATTAAAATTAGATAAAATTTGCATTTCATACATGATACATTATCATGTAACCAGATGCAGCATCCTTTTTGAGATGGACCAGTTTACAGCATTCATTCAACAATAATGGTCATTTAGTGCAATCCATTTATCCAACAGCCCTTCAAATTTTCATATGAGAGGATGCCACCATTGATTATAGTAGGATACCGGTAGCATGTTTGTGATGGTACTTTTTGTTTTGTGAAATGAATAATTTTTTTTTTTATGTTCTAAGAATCAAGCATTCTCACATTTCACTTTTCTGGCTTAACTGGTGATGTTGATAAATGATTTTTTCGGGCAATAACTTATCTCTTCTTCACACTTGTGATTTCCAGGTACAAGGAAAGTGAATTGTTAAAACTGGACATTCAGATTAATGGTGATACTGTAGAACCGTTGGCAACTATTGTGCACAGGGACAAGGTAATTCAAGTTTTGTTCAATTCATGGTCATTGTATGTTAGTCATGTTTATGTTTTTTGAAAAAAAAAATTGTTTGTGAGGCTGTGTTATTAATTAATTTATTCATATGTGATATTGTCTTGTCAGTTGTCAGACTCTAAATATTGACACCCATACAGCAAAGTGTCCAGCTCAGAATTTAGAGTCTTGACAACTTTTTTTTGATTACGTACACAAAGGTGTTATGAAATAAATTCGAGCTGCTTTTTTTTTTTTTCAGGCATATGCTGTGGGTAGAGCTTTGACTCAAAAGCTGAAAGAGCTTATACCAAGACAGATGTTTAAAGTGCCTATCCAAGTAAGATTCATATTCTTTTTATGTAGGATTTTAAGTTCTGCAAAGCTGCAGCATGCTAATATTCCTTTGAGTATTGCTACAAACCATACTCCCATCCCACTCTTATCGTACTATGTAAAATGTGGCACTCTTATCGTGCTTGGATCATCCTTTATTTTTTTAAACAAGAAATTTAAAGGCTGATGGGAAATACCACCTCATCATAGTGGGATGAGGTGTACTGATAAGAAAAAGAGAGCGGGATGATGTGTGGTTTTTAGAATTTTCCTATTCCATTTTCTTCTGGACTAAAGTCCCCATCATTTTGACTGCTAAAATAAAACAACTCGATAACACAATTTAACCATAATTAATATTTGTGTGATAGAACTGTTGCCTTTGTAAACTGACCTGTCTAGTTATGCTAACTTGGTTTTAGCAATTGCGTACTATTTCCATGACAGGCATGCATAGGTGCGAAAGTTATTGCTAGCGAATCTTTATCGGCAATTAGGAAGGATGTTTTATCTAAATGCTATGGTAAGATGACAATCTTTGACTTTAAGAATGAGCAATTATCTATAAAGCCTAAACGAGAAAGATTCTGTCCATATACTTGGTCATACTTATCTTGGGGAAGTAGATAAAACTTTTCTTCACGAGGCTTTTTTTTCCTGATAAGTAAGAATCTAAGATGATTTATTAATGAGTGAATTTAAGTACACAGGATATATACAATAGATACCCACAACTAGAAAGATCAAAGAGGTTAAAGAGGTACTGAAAGTTAAAGTAGGAAGAACATATACTGCAGACAACCAGAGATGAAGTGTTCTAAGAAAGATACTCTTAAGTTCCTCCTCAGTCTTCTTGCAATCCTTGAAGTGTCTTTCATTCCTCTCCTCTCCTTCAATATCCACCACATTAGACAGATGGGATCATTTTTTCCATAGAGCTTCACTTTGTTGGTTATCAAACCAACATTTCCAGCACAATTTAAAGTCCACCCGCTGTGGCATTACCCATTCCAGTCTCAGAAGGCTAAACTATTCTTCATGGCATATGTAGCTGTCAGATTTTTAATTCTGGGGAAACTCAAATTGACAAATTCTTTTTTCTCACCCTCATCTATTGGTGTGTATATGTAAGTATATATTGTCATGGAGGAGGACACATGTTATGCAACCTTTTTTCAAATAAATAAAAATTTTGGTTATAATTTTTCCATCTTTGTCCCTAGCATGACTGATGTTTATTACTTCATAATGTTGCTTTCTTTTTAATTCTCGTAGGTGGGGATATAACAAGGAAGAAGAAACTGCTTAAAAAACAGGTGCTGCACTTGCCAAACACATTTATTAATTCATATTTGTATTGATCTTGTGAGACATGAAAACATAGGATCCTTTTTTTTTTGGGAGAGGGTTTGAAAAGTTCAGATCTGGGGTAATCTGAGATCTTGAGAATGTCAATCTAGATTCTAGACCTACTAAATTGTGATTGACCTCCCAATTCCCCCTTGGTTGTGAGAGATCTGACTTCCAAACTTTAGGAATCTTTTTGGGAGGTTTGCCCGTGGTTTATTTCATCCCATGTGCATTGGTGTGTATTTGCTAGTCTCTTTAATGAATAAAGAATTCAGATGAAAAAGGTAATGAAAAGAATGGCAAGATAATGGAAAGAAAAGTTGCTTAATGTCTAATAGTAGGATCTGTTCTAAACTAGAAATGGTGTGGACTTGAGATATTTGATTTGACCTATTTGACAGTGGATTATTCCTATAATATGAAGTCTCTGATTTAGAGTTGGTATTGGCCATAAGTGTTTTCTTACCTTTGTTGTTATCAGGCTGAAGGGAAGAAAAGAATGAAAGCAATTGGTAAAGTTGATGCACCTCAAGAAGCCTTCATGGCTGTGTTGAAACTTGAAAAGGAGGTACTATGATCAGATTTCTTTGTAGTTTGTAACATTATATAAGAAGCTATAGCAATTTTTGCGTTTGTCTTAGTATAGTTGGGTTAGTTTAGATCCACATACTGATGGACTTCTTTTCATGATTATCATCATGAAAAATGATACTCCCACCGAGAAAAGGTACCGATCGAGAATGTGTAAAGAAAAAAAGGAATACTCAAGATTGAATTAAGAATAGAGGAATATTAGATTAAATACAAAATATTAGACGGAGAGCGATAGATCTGATAAAAACTGAACAGGTGGAGATCAAAAGGAAGGTGAGAGACATAGCTCCACCCTCTTCGATCTGTGGCCAAGAACACTCGGAAGGATAGAAGTTTCTATAGACAAGGGGGAGGGTTTCTCTTTCTAAAAGCCAAAACGGCCTAATTTAGAATACTGTTACTTTCGTAACCAACAATATCTATTTGTCCGCATGTGACTAAACGACGATGACTACAGTCAATGCACGCGAGGTGACTAAACGACGATGACGTGCCGCGTGTAATTATTTCCATCACGTTTTTGTTGATGGAACTTGTGTGGTACTTATACGTTAGCAAATTTTTACTAAAGTCAATGCACGCGAGGTGACTAAACGACGATGAGTAAAGTCAATGCACTCGAGGTGACTAAACGACGATCACGTGCCGCGTGTAATTATTTCCATCACGTTTTTGTTGATGGAACTTGTGTGGTACTTATTCGTTAGCAAATTTTCATTAAAGAATGCAAAACGTTCCTACAGATATATCTGAGCATTTAATTAGCTTTCCAAGGCCACTTTTTTTTTTTTAAAGTACCAAGGCCACTTGTAAGTGAAAGATCAGGAGTTTTGGATATATGGCTTGTGAAAAGAGCAAGATTCTTATATTTGGAGCCACAGGTTACCTCGGCAATTTCATGGTGAGGGCCAGCGTTTTTATGGGCCATCCAACCTTTATCTACGTCCGCCCATTGCTCAAACCGAATATCAACTCCAACGCCAATCCTCCCAAGCTAGTTCTCCTCAAAGACTACGAGGCTATGGGAGTCACCATTATCCACGTATGTAATATCTTGAGTCTCATTTAAGTGGCTGTTATAAAAATAATAGGATTTGTTTTTATAAATAATAACTTTCAATAAAAAGGTTATGTTTCTTTTAGATATAAAACTCTCAGTTTTATTCAACCAAATAGAAAATACAATATTCACAAGGATCGAAGTTTAATATCAATCTCAACTAAAGAAATACCAATATTGCAAGATTTGAATAGATTACAAATATATCACGGTATGGAACAACATAAGCATGAAAACTTATCAAGAATCATAAACAGTAAACAAGAAAGAAAATATAGAGAAATAAGAAAGAACACACCGATATACGTAGTTCGACCCTAATGGTCTACATCCATGACATGAATGGCCTTAGAAAAGTTACAGAAATCTTTATTGATAAACAATACTTCACAGAGAAGTCTCAGTACATTAGAGTTACAATGTCCTCACTGAAATCACAAGAAATCGCACAAATTTCTTCTCTCTAAGTGCAAACCCTAACAAACCCTAGAAACCTTAGAATCGCCCCCTTCTTTGTTCTCTCTCTCAAAACCAGCCGTAATACAAAAATGAAAAACACTGCTAGGGTTATAACGTATAAGGATGTATTTATAGATTGCAACAGATGCTGCCACGTGTAAGGATCCAACGGTCTAATGTAAAATCCTTCAGAATGAAGCCACGAGCTAATTCTCACGTGTCTCTTATAACTCTGTCTTATCAGCTTCAACGGTTAAGATCCAGCCAACACACATCACTTTATTAATCACATAATAAAACAAACACATTTGTAGTTAGGAAAGACAAATATAATGTATTAACATATATATTATTGGCCGATATATGAAATCACTTAAAATATGTCACATTAATAAATATAATTAAAGATGACAAAATTTACGATAAAAAATAGTTGGCATGCAATAAGAAAAGCTTACAAAGAAAATTAATTGGCCTTTGGTCATTGTCAAATGTCTATTAATAGAAGAGTACGTAAAGGTAGAAAATTAATTGGCCTTTGGTCATTGTCAAATGTCTATTAATAGAAGAGTACGTAAAGGTGGAAAATTAATTGGCCTTTGGTCATTGTCAAATGTCTATTAATACAAGAGGAGTCCCCATTAGGTACATTACCTAATGGGGACTCCCCTTGCAGACATGCATGATTGTCCCATGTATGAATGACCAAAATATCTCTAATCATCTTTGGTCAAAATAATTGCGTGGAGCAATATTTGAAGCTTAATTTTTATTATTTTTCTATCATCTTATAATTTGGTATTAAGTGATTAAAAATTATTTATTATATTTTATTTATAAATTTATCATTTAATACCACATCATGAAATAATGAAAAGATGAAATAATGAAAAGATGATAAAAATTAAAATGATAAAAAGTTTCATATTTGAAATCTCGAAAGTGTAAAATGAACTTATACCTATTTTCCAAAAGCTATCTTTGGTATGTTTTACTTTGTTGGGTATAGTCTACAAAAAAATTATGGCTTGGTTTGAGAACGGCGGACTCCAGCTGAGGAAGGGGACGGCCGACTCCAGGCGTGCGCAAGGAGTCCTTTCACAAGGGACTGCAATTAGAATTATTCTTAATAGAATTATGGAAAGAAGGGATCCCTAGCTAGCTAGCAATTAGCCGAATCTTTATACTCCACTAATGAGGGTCGATATAGATGGATAGGTTAGAAGAATTCTTTCAAAATCTCCACATAATTTCCAAATTTAGCATGGGACTGAAGACTCATTAATGTGAAGTAAAGAGTAGGTCTGGCCGGCCTAAGGGATGGAGGAAGATTTGTGCATTAATCACAAAGCTATAGCTAGCTAGCTAGCCCCCACCCCCATGAAAGGCCCCAAAGTTTACAAGTAGTACTAGTAGTACTACTACTGGCTCTCCTTGTTCCGTTTTAGCTCAGGAAAATGATTTTATTATGAAACAGGGCGAATTGGATGAGTACGGGAAGCTTGTAGCAGCGCTTCGTCATGTGGATGTTGTCATTTCTACGTTGGCTGTTCCTCAACACCTTGATCAACTGAAGATAATCCAAGCCATGAAGGATGCTGGAAATATAAAGGTGCAGTGCATATCTCCGAGTCGTATAAGCTCCATACTCCGTATTATTTCTAAATATTTTACGTATTGGTTCCATTAATTATTACGAAGAATCTGTCCATGCTCCTACAAAAAATGTTAAAATATAATTAAAATTATTAAATTTTTACATTTACATTTGGAAGAAGATCTAGAAGCACGTTTTTTTTCATGAATCCTCGAGATCACGAGGTACTGCCGGAGAACGTCTTTGATCAATCTTGGAATTGTTCTTGTTCGTGATGTTGTTTTTCAGAGATTTGTTCCGTCAGAATTTGGAAACGAAGTTGACAGAGTGAGTGGATTACCGGCTTTTGAGGCATTGCTAGAGAACAAAAGGAAGATCAGGAGGGCTACCGAAGAGGCCGGAATTGCCTTCACTTACGTCGCTGCGAACTCTTTTGCAGCGTATTTCGTTCACCACTTGCTGCATCCCCACGAAAAAAGTGATGAAGTAGTTGTTTTTGGAAGTGGGGAAGCCAAGGGTAAAATTTTCCTTTTCTTTCCTTTCCATGATTCTTGTGACTGATCACCATAACTTGATTTTTTGGCATTCTGTTTTGCATGCAGCTGTGTTAAATTATGAGGAGGATATTGCAGCCTATACCATAAAAGCAGCCACTGATCCAAGGGCAGCTAATCGGGTTATCGTGCTTAGACCACCGGGAAACATTGTATCTGAGATGGACTTGATTTCTTTATGGGAGAAAAAGACGGGACGAACTCTGAAACCGACTTATGTCCTCGAAGAGGAAATAGTAAAGCTCTCTGAGAGTAAGCAATTGTGTTATGATTTATTTTAGAGATAAGATTCTTGCTTTATTTTAGTAAAGTTATGACAGGCATTTTTGTTTGTATTTTGCAGCCGCACCATTCCCAGATAACGTACGTATGGCTATCTTTCACAACATCTTCATCAAAGGGGACCAGACGAGCTTTGAACTCACTGACGACGACCTAGAGGCCTCCAAATTATTCTACGATCACAACTATACTTCCATCGATGCCCTCCTTGACATTTTCTTGGTTAATCCTCCCAAACCCAAACTGGCATCGTTTTAATTAATGTTTAGTCCAAGAATAATCCAGGGGTACCACTAGTCATCATGTTATCGTCATATGTATTATATGTGTGGGCAAGACAATTCTCCATTTGAATAAAATTACCTGGATTTACACGGACGTCGTTGTCCTGTTCAACATGTGTTAGCTACTGTATCGTTTGGAGTGTCAATATGTGACACGACCTGTTAACTTAATACGAATACAACACGATAAAAACGAATCAGGATTTAGTCTTAACGGGTTCGGGTCAAAACAAATTGACCCGTTAAAATACGATTGCTTAATGGGTTGATAACAGGTTAACCCGTTTTGACCCATTATAACCCATTATGACCCGTTCATAAAGTTAAAATTAAAGTTAAAGTTATAATTATACATTTATACCTAAAAATAAAATTGCTGAGATTTTAATTTCGATATTTTTATTATTTGGATTGGAATTTCAGACTTATAGTTAATTTTATATTTTTTATAGATATTGTGATTTTAACATTTATATAAAATTATGTTAAACTTAACTAGATCAAACGGATTAATTTCGGATCTGTTCAACTCATTTACATAAATGGGTCAAAACGGCTTGACACGACACGACCCATTATGTTAATGGATTGTGTTAGGATTTGAGAATTTGACATGATAAGCTTAACACGTCGTGTTAGGGTTGACCCAGATAGTATAATATACATGTCTTGACAAGACACGAACACGACCCGTTAAAACGATTTGACACCCCTATGTGTCGTCATGGCCTGGTTCATTGCTTACATCTGCTGCCCTCATGGCGACCTGACTGCTCTAATGCCTGACTTGTACTGAAGTTGTTCTGCTTGTTAATTTGCGGTCGGTTTGCTATATAGCAGTAGCGTTTGTAATCTTCATGGCCTGATGTTGTATGCTTGCTAGCTTTTGCTGCATGCTTGGTGCCTGGTCGACGTTGTCCTGATCTATATTATTTATGGTCTTGCTTTGTTGTTTTGCTCGATCGAGTAATTAACTAGTTTAACTAGCTACTTGCTTGTGTAGGTGTACATGGGTTGATTTTATTTATGGTGTTGGTAGGGTTGTAAAGGAACCAGTTTGTTTGATAGCCCACTCAGTACTTGCTCGGTTAAACTTGAATCGAACTCGACTTGTGGAAAAAAAAGCTCGTTCATGAAAGTAGATACCCGCTCAAATTGTAAATGAAACATACCTAACAAAACTTAACTCGACTCGGCTAAAGCTCGTTAAAGCTCGCTCGTTAAAGCTCGCTCGTTTATGCTCGAGTTGATTCGTTAGCTCGACTCGATTAAAACTCATTCATATATTGATAAATATATACATATATCTATGTATACACACAGACACACACACATATATATATGTAGTAACTAATAATATAAGCATACCACTTTTATAATTAAGTATATAATATGTAATCTAATTACTTGTGTCTATATAGTGAATATATTTCATAAGTATATTTTATAATTTGTATAATAATTAGTCGATAAAATTTAATAATTTCATATACTAGTATGTGGGAACTATATATAAAATAGATATATGCTATCATATTAATTGTATGTATTAATTGTAGGCATATAATATATTGTTATTTTGAATAAATATTAATTAGTTAGATATTAATTATTTATATATTTTTAAAAATTTTATAATTCAATAGAGGTTCTACTTGTTAGTTGTATAAATTTAATATTAGATTTTTTATTTTTTAATTATTAAATCTTATTCAAAAAATAAAAAAATAAATAGTTTGAGTTCGAGCTTGGCTCGACTCGAACTCGTTTGTCGGACGAGTTCGAGTTGAGGATTTAGCTTATCGACTTGAACTTGAACAAAAGACCGAGCCGAGTCGAGCTAAAGACCGACTCGAGTTTAGCTTATTGAGTTGAGTCAAGCCGAGTTTAGCTTATTGAATCGAGAGCCCAAAACCGACTTGGCTCGGCTCGATTACAGCCCTAGGTGTTGTTAATTGTCTCAGCCTATATTTCTTTCTTCTTTTTCTTCTTTTTTTGTCAGGATCTACATAATTATAAACCTTTGCCAAAAAAAAAAGAAAAAAAAAAAAAGAGATCAGTGAGATGTAATTGATCCCTTGCTATAATCATTTTTTCCACTTGCCAAGATGAATAAACTAACTTTTTTTCCATTGTTTGATATATTTATAATGCATGAACTAATTGATACTCTTTCAATAAATAAAAGACATTAATTTCATGAATAACTCATCAACAAGTCATGTTCAAAACTAGTATAAATTATAAGTGCACAAATAAAAATAAATCCCGTTTTGATTATACATTTACAAAATAAAAGGAAAAAAAAATTAATCTTAAGAAAAAATAGACATTTTACAAAATTTAAAATTTACTAGTATCCAAATTTAATTATTTTTTAAACTAAGAATTCTATAAAATCGAAGAAAATAACTATGGTTATCATTTTTCCTTCTTTATCATTTATATTTCAATTTCTAGAAAACCTAAAATATAGAAATTTGAAAATAAATTAAATTCCTTGTTCATATTTTATTTTTGCAACTTACAAAAACCTAAAGTGTAAATTAATATTCTAAACTTTATCATTTATATAAGAGTAATGCTAGATACAGTCATTCATTGTACAAGCGCCACATACTCATTTTGAACTTGATTGTAAATATTATTTTTCTTTATTATAAATTATATGTTATATTTGAGTTGATTTTCTTTTTAATAATTAATTCATAATATCAAACAAAAATAAGTACAAAAAGTGACTATTATCGTTTAGGGAAGGAAGCCCTGGGCCCATATTTTGCGTTCGTGCATGGATACGTTACGCGTAGACGTTCTAATATTTTTTTGAATCATCGTAGAATTGAAGACAAATCGGACGCAGCAAAACTTTGTTGCCGACTGCTTAAAAAAAAAAAAAAAAAAAACCTTGTTGCCGACCTCGTTTTAATCGAACAGAATACGGTACTGATCAAGATTCAGCATCATTTGGCGCCCCCAGCATGAAAAATTCCGAGATCCAGAATCTCCCAAAAGCTAGTGGGGGCGTTTACGTAATCTCATATATTCCACGCGGAGAGACCGGATTGGACCCCCTTCATTCCAAAAAGGCAAAATCCGTGTTCGTTGCGTTTTTAAGGAAAGTCCCGCCCTTTTTCCCACTTCTTTCCGTTAGAGATATATATATATATATATATATATAAAATATATATTACTATTAATATTAATTAAATGAATGGTAAATCAAAGCCAGAGCGGAGGACCCCCCCCCCCTTTCTCTCTCCTCCATATTCTTTTCTTCACATCTGAGGAATTTCCTCCCCTCAATTCGCACTAGTGTTCTTCTCGAGGTATACTTTCTTTTTTTAATTTCTTCTTTTCATTTTCAGTTTTTATAGATTTATTGGATTAGTTGTTAATCAGATCTGAAATTGCACGGATCAAATCTTTTGTTGTTGTTGTTGTTCTTCTTCTTCTTCTTCTGCTTCCCGCATAATGTGATTCCCGTGTTGTCATTCCTTGGAATACGCTTGAATTTTGTGCATGAATTTGGTTTGCTTATTAGTTTATTCAATTATCTTTACTGAATTTTGATTTTGGCGGAAAAAAATGAAACATTATATGAGATAGCCGCGGATATTTTAGCTTTCGTTCTCCGATTGAACGAAATGGTTCCCTGGTTCCTTCTTTCTGCAATTTTCTGTTCTGGGTCTCCACTAACGGAATGCATATTATACCCTATGGGAGATGGACACGGATATTTAGCTTTCGTTTGTTCTTTTATTGGGTTAATCTGACCCTCTGTTGAAAGGAAGACAAAAGACAAAATTGATTTCTGACTATTTATTGCATTTCATCAAGGAGACGATTGCCATATATTGTTCTAAGTGACCGTTTCCTTTATTCTTATAGGTGGGATCATATTAATTTGTCATCGTGATCTCTTTATATGTCTTGGTTTCTTCTGCGACAAACTTAGAAAGGGCTTTGAGAGCTTTCCCTTAATTATTATTATTATTTTTTAATGTGTGTTACTTGATTTTGATTTGAGATTTTAGAATGATACACATGTTCTGTGGACTTAATAATCAACTTGAACTCCTAGGGTTTGGCTCAAGTGTTAAGGCCTTGGTCTTGGTGGTTTTCTCTCTCCAAGTCCAAGGTTTGAATCCTCTAAGGTGCAAACAATTTCTAGGGGCCATTGGACTGGTGGAATTTTTCCTTGAATTACCCAATGTGCACTTGCGAAAAACTCCTTGTCGAGGACCTGTGTTGGGGTTTAGTTGGGACTTTGATCTTGGACACCCGGTGACCATAAAAAAAATAATGATCAACTTGTCATACTAATTGTTAAGTTGTCTTCAGATTCATACGGTGACTGAAGTCTCTTAGTTTGATTTGATAGTGATGGTGTTATATTAGCATATGGTAGTGCTAAAAGAGATAGCTTGTTGTGATGTACAAAAAATATTTTGTGGATAATAATTGTCATATATGATAGGACCGAAGATTTTACTATGAAAGGTATTCTACATGCAGGTGATGTTTGAAAAAAGATAATCTAGATATCTTGGCTAGTGACCATGTACTACATGTTTACTTGCAATGTTTTGCAAATAGTGATCTGTTCTATTTGCCTGATTTGGTGATTGGGGCACGCTACACGTGTCCATGGTTTAATCAAGTAAAAGACATGTTGTATTTGCTCGGACTCCAAGACTCCTCATCATCAAAAAGTGATCTGTCCTAACACATTACTTTTCCAAGAAACTATAAATAAAGTTAAAAGAGGTTTAAGGTGAGATCTCAAGTGCCCAGCATTAAGCTTTGAAACTTGATCTATTTTTCCTTTTTGAGGTTTGATATATGGACTTGTGAGTAAAACTTGCTTTAGCACTAAGTCCAACCCTCTTTTCCTCTATATAAGCATTTCTCCATTTCCAAAGTACATGAATCTTAGTGTTTGGCCAAGAAATTTTGGTCTTGCATCCCAATCTTATGGAGAAACATTTATTGTTTACTTGTTAATTAAGACTGAAAGTTAGCTCATACTTTGGATTTAAATAAAAGAACGAATTGGTTGCCAGTCACCATATCTTTTGTGCATTCACAATTGTAAATTCTTTGGTCCTATTATTTATGAGCTTTCTATTTACATAGATTGGTGTACGTTATTTCTCATGAATAGTCTTCTTCTTATAAGATTAGGTTTTGGATGCATAATCTGTTTGGAGCTGGATATCATCAAATCCGTCGAGTGAAACAAAACTGAAAGTTGACAATGAAAAATTAGGTTCATCATGATTTATTTGGGCAATTTACTTGTATGGTTGCTGACAAGCTCCCATGGTTATGACCCATTTGTTTTTGGGTGGTTGGTCACTGGATTATTTGGGCTTCTAGCTGCCATATATGCATTTCTTAAGTGGCAAAAAAGAACATCTCTTGAATGGGTTAAAGCTGCTGCAAAAGCAAAGAAAAAAGTCAGGAAGAATCTAAAAGTTCCTCTATCACACCATTTGTGGATGGAAGATTTTGCTTATGGTGAACAGCCATCCACGTGCTGCGTCTGCTTGACTTCATTATTTCCTCAAAACTTAGGTACAAAGGACTCATCACTTACTCCTGTCCATCGTTGCTCTGTTTGTGGTGTGGCAGCTCATTTCTATTGTTCTCAGTCCGCAGTAAAGGATTGTAAGTGTGTGGCACAAGCTGGCCATAACCATGTTCGACACCACTGGTCAGAAAGATGGGTTACTATGGATGATAATCCTGAGATTTCTGCGTTTTGTCTTTTCTGTGATGAACCTTGTGGTGTTCCTTTTCTTGATGCATCTCCTACATGGCATTGCCTATGGTGTCAGCGCCTCATGCATGTCAAATGTCATGCTAAAATGGCTAAAGAATCTGGTGATGTTTGTGATCTGGGCCCTCTTAAGGGAATTATTCTTTCTCCACTCTTTGTCAAAGAAGTTGATAAAAATAACACTGGAGGTGGAATGCTTAGTTCAATTACAAAGGAAATTTTATCTTCCTCTGTCCGTGGCCAGATTAGAAGGAAGCACTATAGTAAACATGGAAGTGGTTCTTATGTTAATGGTAAGTTTCAAGATCTCTTGGTGGCTGATACAGCTGTGAATTATGTGTTTAATGGCCTTGCTGGCTCAAAGAGATCAAGTGGTGATTTGAGTATTGACTACCTAAAGAAGAATGGCAAAGCACTTGGTGCAAAGAGCATCCATAATGGGTTAATACGAAGAAAAAATGGAATGAACTCCTATTGTCAAGTTAAGATGTATGCACTGGTTGATCTTCCTCAGGATGCTAGACCTCTTCTGGTTTTCATAAATGCCAGGAGTGGATGTCAACATGGGCCCACTCTTCGGAGGAGACTGAACATGCTATTAAACCCTCTGCAGGTATTTTTGAGCTTGTTAGTGGCTATCACATTTATGATTTATAATCAATGACTTCTGAGGAAAACTAATTGGTGATGGTTAGTTATTGTATGTTTTCCTTGTACCCTGTCTTCTGTCTTGAAGATGTCATAATTCGCAGGTTTCACAGGTTGCTTATACTGTTGTGCGCTACTTGTGTCATAAATAAAGAGCATGAATGTTGTAGCAAATTATCTCTTCTGCTTGTTGAAGAGCCCATTTGGCTCCACGTACTCTATCTTTGCTTCCTGACAAATACAACACAAGCAATTTACAATTTTTTGTTCTTTACCCTACATGTCTTTAACTGCAGTTTGATTATTGTTACAATGCTGCTTAAGGATGACTGGTACATTTCTAGAAACAACTGAATTGATTTTGTTGATATTTTATAAACTGTTAGGTCCACACACAAATATTTCTTTGGCTCTTTGAAAATATGATATGAAAAAAAATAAGTTGGTCCCATTTCATTCTTCCTCCTACACATCTCATTATGTTTGAATTTGAATTCTAAAACTGTCTCATTGGCCATTTTGCGGTGCCATGAAACCACTTTTATGGTATGGATACATTACCATGTCATTCTATGATTTTGGTAGAGTATCTTAAATGCTTTAAAGTTTTGTTTTTAGAAGGCACTCCAATGGTCTGGATTTTTTTTTTTTTTTTTTTTTTTTCAGTGGGAACGTAAATTTTATTATCAAGTTATCTCCTCATAAGGAGTCCTTCAGAACAAAATAGCCTAGAGATGTAGAATATGTTCCTCTCGTACTATTTCATCTCTATCCTTGTGTTGTCTTTTTTATTTAATATTTTCTTCCACTTCTACCATTTGCAGATTTTTGAATTGAGTGCCTCTCAGGGCCCCGAGGTGGGTTTGGATTTGTTCAGTGACATAAAATATTTTAGGGTTTTGGTTTGTGGTGGAGATGGCACCGTTGCATGGGTCCTTGATGCGATTGAGAAGTACAATTTTGAATCACCTCCACCAGTTGCTATTCTTCCACTCGGTACAGGAAATGATTTGTCAAGGGTACTGCAATGGGGTAGCGGTTTCTCTACAGTTGATAGACAAGGTGGCTTGACCACACTTTTGCATGACGTTAATCATGCTGCAGTAACAATGCTAGACCGCTGGAAAATAAATATTAAAGAAGAAAACCCAGAAGGCAATCTTAATAAATTGCAATCCACATTCATGATGAACTATTTAGGTATCTATCTGAAGTTACTATATCTAGCTCTTGTTTTTTGGATCTATTTGATCTTTGCTAATTTTTATTTTCTAGGTATTGGATGTGATGCAAAGGTTGCATATGAATTTCATGTTACTCGGGAGATAAATCCCGAAAAGTTCTATAGTCAGGTATCAGTTCTGGTCGTCTTATTTCTGTTAAATAACTATTTTTGATTCCGTGTTTTATTATTTCATAAATTTTGTGCATTTTTTGTGTACATGTATAAATACCAGTTTGCCATTCTGCAGCGGTTGTGGCTTATCTTTTATTCTTTTTCATTTTTCTTTATTCAGAGAATTATGATAATTTAAACATAGTAGTTCACATACATGCCTTTATTTTCATGTGTTTTTCGTGCTTTTGGCATTTGCTAACTAAAATTTTATGAGCAGTTTGTGAATAAATTGCGATATGCCAAAGAAGGAGCAAGGGACATAATGGATAGAACTTGTGCTGATTTACCATGGCAAGTTTGGCTTGAAGTTGATGGGAAGGACATTGAAATTCCAAAGGTACATATACTAATGACCTTTATTTTCATGATCATCATCAATCTTATTATTGTATAATTATTTTCATTTATGTTGTAATCCTGGTTTTTCTAATCCTCTTCCTGCGCCAGGATTCTGAGGGTTTGATTGTGCTCAACATTAGCAGCTATATGGGTGGTGTAGATCTTTGGCAAAATGACTATGAGCATGATAATGATTTTAGTCTGCAATCCATGCATGATAAATTGCTTGAGGTTGTATGTGTTTCTGGAGCATGGCAGCTAGGCAAACTTCAGGTTTGAGATCCTTCTTATATTTTATGCTTCACAAAATAAGCATGTTTTGCATTAAAAAAATCTATATGTGCTTTATTTATATAATTTTATACTCTTCTTTGTAATCACTGATGTTACAATATTAAGGATTCTTCCATGAGCCGATGAGAGATTAAGTATTGAGAATAAATAAAAGTTTTTCTCGTGAAGTGGTTTTAAATGTTACTTAAATAGTAATCGACCAACTAATTTATGATAAGGATTGTGCATGCTGTTTATACACCTTTTTGTTATATAGGAAAATGAGATGGGTTTTATTGCTGAAAATATTTCTTGGTAGTCATGTTTATACACCCCTTTTGTTGAATATATTTGCTCGAGTATAAAACAATAATTCTGTTTGATGGTAGTAGCAATTGTTATTCTGTACAGGTTGGACTTTCCCAAGCCAGAAAACTAGCTCAAGGCCAAGTCATAAGAATACATTCTTCGAGTCCTTTTCCAGTTCAAATAGACGGGGAGCCATTCATCAAACAACCTGGCAGCTTAGAAATATCACCCCATGGGCAGGTATTTAGTGTTTGTAGTGGGATAACTTTGTACTTCTAGAGTTTTAAATGGTCATTAATTTATATTCCATTTAGAGTCAAGAACAATCTATTTCTGTCTATTTGTAAAACTGATTTGACATAGTAGAAGTGGTCTGCCCATACCTGCTGCAATAACCAAAATCTCTGAGCCTGAGATGTTGGGCTGGGTTTGATCTGTTGTTGAAATGCACGGGTCGTCTTTTATTTTCCTACTATATGTTGTCAAAGAAAAGTTACTCAGGCACAAACTTAATTCGTAGCATACACTACAAATAGGGGCAGTTGCCCCAAATGGAGCCTTGATGAATTTGAGGGCATTGGGGCAGTTGCCACCAATGTTCTCTCTCTCTCTCTCTCTCTCTCTATATATATATATATGTGTGTGTGTGTGTATCTACGTCTCTTTATCTCAAAATAGATAATAAATAACCTTTACTATTTGGTTATCTATAAATATATAGAACTTTGTAAATGAGTAAATTTTTATTTCTTCAATTGTTTACTTTATTATCATTTTTTCAAGAGATTCTATAAAAACAATTCTGCTACTTCTCATATAAATGACGTTTTAAGAAGATTACTAGAATTTCACCTTTTCATAGATAATTGTGCTATGATGTATGGAGTATAGATGTTTCTCCCAGTAACGTTTTGATTTGGTTATAAATTAAAGCTAAGTTTTGTTATGTATATGCTCAGGTGTTCATGTTACGGAGGGCCTCTGAGCCCAGAGGGCATGCAGCTGCAATTATGATGGAGGTGTTACTTGATGCTGAGTGTAGGGGCATCATCAATGCTTCTCAGAAGAAAGTACTTCTCCAGCAGATGGCCCTCCATCTCTCTTGATCTTTATCTCTGTACACCCCGCCTTTCTCTTTGTTCCTCACATCTGATCCGGCTAAAATAATTCTCTCCCCCCCCCCCCCTTTTGAGACAGAATAGGTTGCGCCAATACACTGCCTTTTTAGCGGTTACCCCTTTTTGTAGGATTGGTACTTGAATACCAGAGAGAGAGAGAGAGAGAAGTTTTGGATGAGGATTTACATTACAGAAAGTGTTAAAATATACTGATATTTAATTGTTTTCCACTGAAAAAAAAAAAAAGTAAGATGTTTCTGACTTCCAATCCCATCGTTCAACAATCAAGTTTGTATTATGCATTATTCATAGTCCATTCCGTTCCCTTGTACAGATTTACCGAATATCGATTTCGGATACATATATAGCAACTGCAGTTATCTTTTACCTGTCATGAAATCTAATGTGGAATGATGAGGTTTGTTTTCTGTCAGTATATGTTATTTGATCAATTTATTATGACTATCATATTATATACGCCAATTAATAATTGGAGTTATACCTGTCAAGGGCACGGTATTTGGTATTCATTAATTTGCTTGTTATGCATGCACAACCGTTCAGGTTTAGCCTTAGGGGAGCCTATGCAGGAACTTGTATCTCCTCGATAACCAGAAAAGTTGTCTCTCGTCCCCACTCTGTCCAGGGCTTTTTTTTTGGACCTCTTCTATGAGAAGAGCCTACAGGTACGTGCTGGTCCCTTATTGGCCATCGCCAATTGAAGCTAGACTGACTGGGTACGTAGTGGGCTGCTACCCGCATGGTGCGGGGCGGGGGAGCCTTCCCTGCACCCCGCGCCACACCATGCGGGGGAGGGGTTTTTTCCCCCTCCTCCAGTGCCGAGGGGCATGGGGAAAAATGCCATCTGCCCTGCTTAGGCCAACTATTGGGTCTAAAAAAATTATTTTTAGATTCAAAAGTATTTTTTTTATCTAAATTATAATATAATTAAAATTATAAATTAAAATTTATAATTATAAAAAAAACTTAAAATCATTAGAGTTTTATTTTGGATTGTCTTGGCTTCTTAAGACAACCTTTATATATGAGACCAAAGCAATACAATAGTCATACTTAAGCAATGTGAGACTTATTACTAGTTTACTAATGCATACTTTGTGAACAAGTCTAACAAATTATAATACATATTTATACACAATTTGTAAAATATAAATATATATTTATGTTTATATATATATATATATACACACACATAAAATGTAAGCGGGGAAATGCGAGGCGGGGTTGGGCCCTTCTTGCCCCCCGCCCCCGCTAGGGGTGCTAGATGAGAGGCGGGGGCCCCTGCCCCCACATGGGCGGAGCAGGATTGCTCGTCCCACCATGCGGGGGTGGGCCAACGGGGTGCGAAGCCCTGCTGCCCACCCTTATTTGGTAGGGCTTCAAGCTAGCATTAATGATTCGCACCCCGCCCCGTTGCCCCACCCCTAATGTCGGAGTTCCGATCGGAGGTCAGAGCTCCGACCTCGGATCGAAGTCGGACTCCGACTCCAGTTTGGAGTAGGAGTCGGAGTAACAATTGGGCTCTGACTCTTGTCAGAGTCGGAGGTTGGAAACGACAACTCCGACTCCGTCGCAGTCGAAGCCCAGCCCTAGCCATTATACGTAAAGTTTCTTCGGTTTGCACAAAGGAACAGCTAGGCTTTTGTCTCTCTTTTTAAAGTGTTGAATCTTGTGCCATACAGAAAAGAAAAGCAAGTGAATTTGGAGTCCCTTTGGGCCGGGGGATTCCATTCGTAAAGCAAATAAAAAATAAAGCATTTGCATGCATGCATGTTCCTCCGAAAGAAGAACGAAGTCATTCTCCATACAGAAGTATCGGATACTGATATACCACGAAGTATAGTAACCCAGCCCAAGCCAGATAGACCAGCCGAATCCGAAAGTCCCATGCACAACGCAGGCCTGAGAAATAGAGCTATCTAATTAACCCAGTTTGAAGCCGAACTCAACTCGATCGCAAGGGAGAACTCAGCAACATGCATGGTGCGTGGTTACATATATATATATATATAGAGAGAGAGAGAGAGAGAGAGTCACTGCAGCGTAAAACAGAGACTAGCTAGGATAACCATCCCCCTCGACCTTTGGTTTAGCAGGCCAGCATGGCTCTACTGCCCCCATGCATCCCTTTATGGACTTAATCATTGGTGCCCAGATCTAGTCCTTTATATGCAGTTTTACACCACTTGGGAAGGACTAGGTCGTGATCATCTTATATATATCTACTGTCCCACATTGGTTGAAGATCCTTCTAAAGTCCCAAATCTCAGCTAAAGCAAAATATTATTCATTCTCATCACAAGTCCAACTGGTATAAAAACATGGTCAATTAGGGGAAAATTTTCCACCTTTTCCTCAACAGTAATACTATATGCAGTGGTGGAATGTTCAAGTGCCGTACAGTTGTTTTAAAAAAGAGTAGAATTCACTCTTTTCAAAATGATCATTATAGGACCCTTGTGCAATTACGACTATAACTATCAATTGTTCTCTTCCTCATCATGCCCATGATAAAATAAATATAAGCCATAAAATTATAGCTAGTAATGATTCTGAAATGTCTCGACAATATTTAGTACTCTTTTAAAAGGTCACAGCTTGTTTTTGTTTCTTTTTTGTGATCACCTTTATATAAGGTGTCACTTTTAGAGGCCAGGGTCATGAGTACTTTTGTTGTGGATTGAAAGCCGGTCACTCTCCCAATATTAAGAGATATGATAGTTATAGTCGTGAGTGAGTAATCGTCGTGCAATCATTTTAAAAAAAATGAATAAATATTAGACCTACATGAAAAATAATAATTTTTTACTAATAAATCTCACTATTTTTCAAAACGACTGCATGAATACGCTTGCGTATTTCACGATTGTATTTAGCATTACTCCAATATTATATATAATACCTTTGTGCACATGAGGAGCCAACTTAGTACTGAGTTTAGGAAGACTTTGAGTGGTGCTCCATGACCTTTTAGAGCAAGGGTTAACTTAGAAAATGGAAGTGCATTTGATGAAGTACGCCACTAACTAGCTAGTGAATGCGCGCAACTCGTTAATTTGTTTTGTCGGCATTGGCATCAACAATTAATAACATATACTTGAATTCCTCGACTATGATAATGATAATTATGCTATGATCTTTTGAAATATTGGAACTTCAATCCTAGAGTACTATTTAGATTATTTTTTAATTTATTGAGCAAAATACTCTTTAACGAAATAATTTAATCCTTGAGCCAAATAATATTTGAAAAACTACTTTTCTAATAGCTGGAATTAAGAAAGATCGACATAGAAATTAAGGGAATCCATTAGCCTAATATATATATATATATATATATAATATAGTTTGAGGAAATAATGAAAAAAAAAGTTATAAATTACGTCTTGAGAAGTACTCAAATTAAAAGGCAGATCAAGGAAATAAAACAGGACAAGTAGTAGTGATGGATGTTGGCAAAAGTAGGCCAGGTTTTACATCTTGATTAATAAATTAACCTATATATATATATATATATATATATATAATGGCCACAGCAGACCACTGCATGTACTTTCCTATTTACCATTAATATTATTGGGCATGCTTGCTAGATCTCACTCCTGTAACACTAACTTCTATCATTTTAGAACGTACCACAAAAGATACATCCGTCAAGCAGCAATGAATTAATACATGAGGCCGCCAATATATAATCATGCACAAACAATACTTAATTGGGCAACAAAATTAATTAAAAAAAAGTTCTTTAATTTCTTTTTATCCAATATTTATGAGAGGTAATTGGCTCTTTAACACTGATGGTAATTCCCAGGCAAATCAATCCTCTTGATCAACTTTCACCAAAATGTAACATTCTACATGATGATCTTCTTCATTACCCTTTCCTTTTGTCATTACATGAGGACAGCTTCGATCCTCTGGATATATAATTAAGTCAGAGTGTAAAAAACTAAAATTACAGTGAAAAGTACCATATTTGATTAACAAAATTCGTCTGATCAAACATGTTATTTTTTTTTTTCTCTCGTTGTGAAAGCCTTCTGATCTCTGATAAAAGAAAACTTGGTGTGATATATATATATATATCTATATATATATATATTTACTACGTACGTACGTACTCAGATGATCAACAAGAGTGGAAGGACAAAGCACCGGGAAGATGAGAATGACTGCTGCCGTGGTGATTATTATGGTGATGATGATTAGGCTCCTTCTCGATCCGCCACCGGAGATGAAGGAAATCGTCGGCCGAGCACGGTAGCCTAAGAGGGCCGGTGGTGTGGTACCCATAAATCTCATGTGCTTTCTCCAAAAGTCTCTGGAATAAAGGATGGTAGAGATAGGATATGGGAATCACAAAACGTTGAAACTCGCCGTCTTCATCTTCTAATCCCACTTGAACTGCTAGCCATCCTTTCTTCACCTTCATCTTCTTGTCCTCCTGCATCTCTTCTGATGATCTTTCTTCGTTTGAGGGAGCCTTGAACAGGAAGATCAAATAGATTATAGGTTAAGATTATCCAACCAGCTTGGAAGAAGGTGTTCTCATGGAGGAGGATGCGTCAGAATGAAGTGAAGGTGGTTATATATATAGGGAGTACTACTTGATCATTTGGATTTGTTTTTAGACTTATAATTAAATTAAAATAGCTATTTTTTTTTTTTTTGTGTGTGTCAGTACTCCAATATATATCCTTAATTAATACGGATTAATCATATGTATATTGGAATAATTTTTTTCGTAGGTCTCTTTCCTAGTATAGTAATTTGATATTGATGGCATGATATTCCTTGCAATGCCGCCTCCCTCCCTTTTACTTTGGAGGGTTCCTGTCAGTGCGGGGCGTGGGGGACCCACGTTTCATGTTTTTCCTCTTCAAAAGTTTGCACTCTTTGCAATTAGGAATCCAAACGTTCCCTACCTTCTCGGGTATATAGGATATGCCCATATTAGAGGAGAGGACGCGCGATCATGTTTCTGACCAGCTGTCCTCGAAAAATTCTTCCTAGAAGATTTACATTAAACATTTTAACATGTAATTTATTATTTTTTATATTCTATCTTAATGTTTAAATATCTGTGTATTTAAAACAGAAGTTTTACATTTTTCTTCTTGAACCCTTTCCCTCACTCCAAAAAAAACTTCTAGATCTAAATTTCATTGGCGGCTTCCTCCTTCTCTCCTCTCCATTTTCCTCCTTTTTCCTTACTCCTCATTTTTCCTTTCATTTCTTTATTTTTTAGTTTATTTCTCTTCTTTCAAGGTTGGAAAAGTCAGATCTACAATTTTTCAACAACTATTGAGAGACACGCACAGAATAAGAAGACTCCTAGGCCACAAATCGTTAGGAGGATTGTGGAAGTTTTGCCGAAATCACCACGTGTGGTCCTTACGTGCCGCTCACAATTGCATGTGGTGCTCATGCGCCATTCCTTCTGGCAGCTCCTCTCGCTACACGCGCAGGATCATCGGAATCGCCATCGCCACACGCTGTCAACGCCTACCAGAATTGATCCAAACTGTAATTCATCTTTTTTCATTCTTGTTTTCCTTATTGTTTAATAAAAATAAAAAATGAGTTCGTCTCTTGGACGGTTTTTTCATAGAGGTCGAGTCTTTCCCGTCCATAAAGAGTGAGGTCGAGTTTCTATTTAGGCAGAGCAGTATTGTCTCTTCAACATTTTTTTGTAGAGAGTATCAGCAATAGTGAAATTCAGACCAGTCAGGTAGTGTACTGGTGAAGCTCCAAATGGCTGATATGAGGATATCTCCAAATGTATCCGGTCATGAATGTAAGTTTCTCTTATGAATGAATGAATGATGACATTTTTCTTAAAAAAAATATATCTGTGTGTTTAAATAGAATGATAAAAATGACAATTCATGTGTTGGTTAGGTAGAAGTATGTGTGTGTTTAAGACTGCTTTGTACAAATCTATTTTGACCTCTACACGAATTTATTAAGAACGTACAAGACATAGTGATAAGTTTATTTAGGTAATTTGAAATTCAAATATGGTTTATAAATTTGAGTAGTTTATAATGTGGAATATTTAATTTTCTAGATTAAAAAAATAAAATAAAAGGATCAGTACTAGTAGTGTAATTATATATATTTTGAAACAAGAAATTGCATGTATATTAAATATATGGTCGGACATTAATTGATCTTGATCAAAGTCATATTTATATATATATGGCCTTATAATATGCTGATTCCTAGTACTAGATTGTTGACTTTTAATTAATTGTAATATAAAATGCTTCATACATACATACATATATATATATATATATATATGTATATATATTTCTCGATCTGATCAAAAGGTCAGCATTTTTATGAACTCGAGTCGCTATATATCATCTCTTAAACCATGCACTTTAATTTGTTGTTATTTTTTTCTTGATAATAAATTTCTCATCCATTATATTGGCATAAGCTAATTTGATACGGCCTAACTATCGTGTTAAATTTCCCTTCTTGCTAATGATTGTGTATTTGATGCTCTAGTATATAGCTTTAGTACCGCGTACCTTCCTAGCTAGCTAGCCACTATATATACACGTGATTTTGTAGCTTAATTTAATATTGCTTGATCTACTTATAATTGGTTTGGTATATATGATTGGTGGACATTATATAATGAGTAAATATATTTATCATTATATTTTTCATCATCTTCTCATTATTTTATGATGTGGTATTAAATAATTAGAGATTATTTATTATATTTTATTTGTGAACCTATCATCTAATACCACATTATAAGATTATGAGAATTATGATGATAAATAATATTACTCTTATAAAATTACCAACGTACTATTACTTTGTTTCTTGGTTTATGCTTTGAATTTATATATAAGGTAATAATATTATAATTAAGCAGAGTGGATTTCTTCCAATATTGATAGTATTGATCAAATTCTCCTCTATCTATCGGATTGCCGATAAACCTAGCTAACTAGGTCGTCTTAGCATCAAATCACGTTTTATTTTTTAAATGAAGTTATAACTTTATTCAATCAAACTCTATATCAGAGTAGCGATACAGTTAGGAATTTTCTCTAGCTCAATAAGAACATCATTAATCTCAAGAGCTTTCTTAGCAAGACAATGTGCTAACATACTAGTAGCCCTCTTAGTGTGTTGTACATACCAGTACTCAAACCTGCTCAAAATCTTCTTCACGTGTGTGATGATCAACCCAGTTTGGCCCCAATTATCTCATTTTCCCTTAATATCATTCACAACCTTAAGAACATCACCTTCAAGCACTATCTTTTTTAAGCCAATTCTTGATGCCAGTATTGAAGACTGAAGAGCAACATATGCTTCTGCCAAGTAAGGGTCACAAAAGAGTGATTTTTTCATTTTCATTGTGGCAATTAACTTACCCTCCCAGTCTCGAATGACAGTACTTATGCCAATTTTGCACTATTGTTTGTCCACTGCAGCGTATCAATTTATCTTATAATAACTGTTGGGGGGAGCTTCTCACTGGACCAAAGTTGCAGTCTGTCGATGGGATATAAGGGCTCTTACGGTGCAACAGCCTTAATTCCTCCAATTTTTATGTGTTCTGTTTCAGTAGAGAGTTAGGACTAATGAATTCTTGCTGAAAGACAACCTCATTTCTTCTCTTCCAAATTCTCCAAGCCACCACAATCATCTCTGCCAATACCTCATCATCCAATTCATCAAGCATTTTTATCATAAGCTCTTTAAAAGTATGTTGCCTGATGCTTCTCTTCTGTAGCTGGAAAGAACATTGGCTCCATACATTTCTCACAGATTCACATTCCCATAAAGAGTGTTCAACACTTTCTTCATACTGAAAACAAATAGGGCAGCTAGAGTTTGCTACAATATTCTTTTTAAGCAAATTAGCATTTGTAGGCAATCCATTATTACAAGCTTTCCACAACAGCCTTAGGAACTAACAACTTCCACAATCTATTCCATCTTTCCTTCTGTCCAGCAAGGTTAGAGGGTTGGCCCTGAGCCCTCTGTTGGATCTTGAATTGCAAGTGGTAAACACTTCTCACATAAAATATGACATTTGTTGTACACCTCTAAGAAATCCTATCAGAATTGTTGTAAAGACTAATAGGAATCTGACTAATAGTGACAGCTTCTTTTTCAGAGAAAGTTTCATTGATTAGCTCCATCCTCCATAAACTTGTAACTGGATCAATAGGAGCATCCATAATTGCCTTTGGTTCAAGATTTTTCACTAGATTTTGAACTTTAAAGGATGTTGGGCATGGCAACCACTTGTCATGCCATATTTTAGTACTGCAACAATTCCCAATATGCCAAAATAAACCCTCCTCAAGTAAAGGCCTAGCAGCCATAATACTTCTCCAAATGAGAGAAGGGTTTTTGTTAAGACCAGCATACAAGAAACTGCCATTAGGAAAGTACTTTGTTGAGAGGACCTCTGTAGCTAGAGAAGAAGGGTTCTGAATCAGCCTTCATCCTTACTTGGCTAGCATGGCTAGATTAAATTGCTCAAGATTTCTAAACCCAAGCCCACCACTTGCTTTAGCTTGCCTCATCTTTCACTAAGAACACCAATGAATCCTTTTTTTTTTTTAGCTTTCTAACCCCACCAATATTGTTGCATTAATCTATTGAGCTCCATTAAAATATTTTTGGGAATCTTGAATACTCTCATGTTGTATGTTGGGATGTCTTGGATAATAGCCTTGATAAGAATCTATTTTCCAGTTTGGGACAAGTATTTCATTTTCCAATTGCTAATTATGTCTCGCAACCTATCAAGTATATTCTTAAATCCTTTTAATCTAGACCTACCAACAAAAACTGGCAAGCCTAAGTATTTTTCATAAGCCAAATCACGTTAATAACTACTATTAATTGCTCGTATAATTTGTACTACTCATGTTGTGTGTGTGTATATATATATATGTATATATATTTCTTATTATACGTACACAATTTATAGCCTAGCTGTTTGCCATTGGTAATTTGGTATATATCATATATAGTTTATACATTATTATTATTATTATTATTATTATTATTATTATTTTGTTTTTTTCTTGCTTTAGCCTTTTATAATGATTAATTAAGTAGGTAATAAATCAATCATTAATTACATGAATAATGCTACTTTGTCCTCTCATGTTGACCCCTTAATTTTGATTGCTCATGTATTTATTTTTTTTACTTACTGATTAAGAAAGTAACTATTAGTGTATTGATATTTTTTTATTTTTTAAAAATATTTAAATATGTTAAAAAAATGTGAAAATAAAAATGAAGAAAATAAAATACATGAGTTTTGCCTAGGCGCCATGTCCAGCGGTCACTGCTGGGCGGCAACCTAGCATTACTCTTAGGCTCTGTTTAGATGTTGAGTTAAATTTAGATGAGTTGAATTCTTTATAAATAGTAGTGAGTTGAGATTGAGTTTTGTAAGGCTTAGCTAAGATAATTTAGATGTGTTTGGATATTAAGATGAGTTTAGATATATTTATGAAAAATTAAAAAAGATTGTGGGTCCCACGTAATAAAAATGTGTTGAATTGAAAAAAGTTATGAGTCTCATGTGTAAAGAAGTTTTGAATTGAGTGATATTTAATAATTTATGAATTATGTATTTAAATATTAAATAGATCTAGAATAGAACCAACTGAAATGAGCTGAGCTCATTTAAAGATACAAACGAAGCCTTAATTATATATAGTACTGCATGGTGGGTTTCTACTGTAACAATGATAATTAATAAGGAAGTGGAAAAGCCTCTATTATTTTATTTAAGAGTGGTGCTATTCTCTCGCTTGAGTAGCAGTATTGTTTCTAATGATTGCTAGTTATTTTATTTATTTATTTATTTTTTAAAATATTTAAATATTTTTAAAAAATAAAAAAATATATCAATATATTTAAAATCATTTTTTTAATTATTAAATAAAAATTAAATTATCAAGCCATTGATTCAACTTTTTTTTTTTGAGAGACAAAATAGCATTTTCCTCTATTTAAAATGAAGTCTGGTTAAAGAATAATTTGCATGACGTCAAACGTCAAACGTTTGATCCTTTTTGTTTTGCGTGATGCTCTCGGGCAGCATAGCATATCTCCTTTTCAACGTTTGATATTGGGAGATCAACAAGTTGCAAAATACTTTTTTTTTTTTTTTTTTTTGGGGGACCCTACTTCTCAAGTGGGAACACAACGACCTACAGCATTAGTACCCCTTTTAAATGGCATATATTATTTCAATAGGAAAAAGCTAAGTTGACTGAGACATTCTTTCTGGAATTGTTCTATTGTGACTTTTTTTTTAATAGTTAAGAAAATATATTTTAATAAATTTGTGATTTTATATTTAAAAAATAATGAAGTGATTTAAAAAAAATTAAAAAAAATTCACATAATTAAAAAATATAAAATACACTTACCAGTGGACAATATCGAAAATTCGAAATACCTCTAGGTGGTCCTAGCACTTATATATTTTAATATTATATATATATTTATAATATAAATGTATGGAGATGGAAGTACTGGTCGTCATATCACTGTACGTACGTGCTCTTTATCTCCGATAACTTTTCTTTTTTTTCAATTGCTTTTCTCGATCTATCTTGAACTGCATGTCGATTTCTGATAATGAACGGTGAAAGTTTTTTGTTAAAAATAATGCTAATTATAGTGAGTAAAGTGCAGCAAATGGAGTACTGGTCCAGTACGTCTGTAGTGTACACTTTTAATTTTGCCTAAAAGAAGAGATCATCATCCATTTCCTCGAAATCTACTTGTAATTATATATATATCGAATTGAAGGTACTAGATAGGGCAGAATTAATTTGTACAAAAGAAAGAAAGAAAGAAAGAAAGTGGTACGTACCCGCTAGAGGAATAAGTCAAAGCTGTATTAATATTATTCCTAGTCATCATCCGTACGATTGTTGTTCAGCATTAATGCTGATAATTAAAGTTCTGTTTAATTTTAATTTAATATAATCTATATATATATGAGATACCGAAGAAAGATCAGAAATTAAACTTTATGAGATCAGATCGATCGATGACTATTAATAATTAATGGTTGTCAGTTTTGAAAAGATGCAGTGCGAAAGACTTTTAATTCTAATGATCGATCGATATTTTACGTCTGATCAGAAACGTCATCGTTCCATGCATCAAAATTGGTACCCATCTATATATTTTAAGATTAATATTAATCATCATCTTAATTTTTATTATTTTTTAATCATTTTATGATGTGTCATTAATTAAATAATTAAAAATTATTTATTATATTTTATTTATAAATCTATCATCAATTAATTAATATCACGTCATAAGATAAAGAGAAGATAATAAAAATAATAATAAATAGATTTTTTTCATATTTTAATGTTGTTTTAGAGTGTCGAAGGATTTGTTTAATTAATAATTACCACCTCAGGTAGTGCATGCAGGCTGGTAAAAGTAAAACTGGTGGAGTAGTAGTAGTAGTACTGTTTGTTTTGTACTATATAGGGTTCATTTTGGCAATAGATATATATTAATTTTTCCAAATTCTTGTACCTGTTCTGTGCTAGCTCCTGATCATCATGTCCTAGATCAGTCCTTGATATTGATCATGATCTGCAAAAGTGCCAGATTTTGGAAATCAAAATGCGTTCCGAAAAAGGTAGAAATAAATAAAATGTTTAAAAATAATCCTTTTCATGATGATGAGCGAGTGATCATGAAGAGATGATATATACTTTTTAAATCATGGAAAAACTTGAAGAAGTCTGATTAAAGCATGTTTTGACGGCCTTCAACCGACCTATCTATATATATATAATCATGAAGTCAAAAGGTGTCAAGTTCAATGGCCCAAAATCAAAAGGGAAATGCAGATGTTTGACATATATATGGAAGCTGGTACGTATAACATGAAGGCACGCACTCTGATGATCAAGTGTCAACTTAAGATGAGGGATTATATATATATATATATATATATAGCAGCAGCAAAGAAGGAGGGGGGGGCAAGAAATATTATTAAGATTGTCACCGATCTAGATCTCAGGAAAAGAAAGGGCAAGAGGTGGGTTGAGTCCTTTTATCATGCCAAAGATTTTGAGGGATTTCAAAAGGTGTATATATATATATATATATAATATAAAAGGAATGGATGATCAGTTTAGTAAACTAAAAGTGGTGGCCAGCCTGGTCATGCATGTGCTAGCTGGGACCATAACCTAGCTAGCTAGCGTGTTTGTGTGTGTGTTTTGCCTTGTTCTTGCTTGCTGTCTTTGTTACGTGTTTTGGGAGTTGGCCTGGAATGACTCATGATAATGAACTGCATGCCCATTGGTCGGTAGTGGCGCGCGCACTAAAACTCGTATCTCCAACATAATATGCCACCGTATTTCCATCGATCTCTCCTTGCTTAATATTATCCACAAATATCATCAAATTCATGTACTACTGCCCAGTACCCGTATTTCAGAATCTCTCCTTGCAGCTTGTGGCTTGGTTAACTCTTCTTCTTCTTCTCCTTCTTCTTCTTTTCACTAATTAACTAAATTCAGTACAGCATCTCACGATGAATTCGTGACATCTCAACTTTTCAGTAGTACTATATACTCTCGGTCGATCCCATTAACCACAGTGTGTCCCATCGAGAACTAATATTTAATTTGTCTCGGATAAAAGTTGTCCCTGTTGGGTCTAAATACTTGCTCATGTAGGCGGGGAAAAAGCTGGAGACGGCTAATGAGAAGACTACTTTTTTTTTTTTTTTTTGAGTAAACAGGTGTCAACCTTCATTAAGAGAGGACTTACAAAGTTGATTTGAAAAACAAATCAATTACAAACGTTACTAACTCCCCAGTACACTTTCGTGACTGACATGGTCTAGTCCAGACAGTAAATCTCTAAAGACCTAAATCTTCAGAGAGAATACCTTCTCTGTCCAGGACAGAAATTACAAAGCCCCATACCCTGACTAAGCAGGGTAGGGTATCCCAAACCCCAACAACTCCGTCAACGCGGAGGGGGGACTAATACTCCATTCGGACCAAAATCCGAAAGTACTAATTTTTTGGATTTTTATTTATCCTAGAGACTACATTACACAAAGAAAACTACAAAGAAAAAACACTGCAACAAAACAGAACACAGGAGCTGCTGTGGCGCGTGCAGTGCACGCGCCACTCTGGGGGGGAACCGCCAGTCGACCTTGGAGGTCTCGGACTCACAGACTCCAGAAACGCCGCACGTGGTGTTGGCGGAGGGCTCCCGGGTGGTGCGTGGAGGCCACGCGTCGACCGACGCCGTAACTTCGAGCCGCGCGTGCGGGCTACTCGCCGCTCCGTTCGGTGCCGTATTCGGTGGTCTTTAAGATCGGCGGCAGGGCATCACCATGGCGGGGCGCGTGCTGGCTTGTGGCGGCGGGAAGACCTAGATCGGCGGTTCACACTTATTTCTCCTGAAAAAACACAAAACACAAAACAAAAACTACAAAGAAGATAAGGGAAGGAGGAGGAGGAGGAGGAGGAGGAAGGGAGGGGAAGGGAGCCGAAGCTCCCACCCCTCACGCCGGATCTATGACCGAGTTTTTTTTCGGCAAACCGAGAGAGAGCGCAGAGGGAGAAAAGAGGATTAAAGGGAAGACACTCCTATCAATTCCCCTAATGAGAAGACTACTTGAGTGCATAGCTGGTGAGGAAATGATAGCGGATGCCCGCCAAAATTTTTCACAAAGATAAATCCTTCTAAAAATGATAAGGCCATTAAATGATAAAAATTAATAAAATGCACTGTACGTACTACGTACGGAGCCAGGGATAGAGCTAGCTAGCCCAGTAGTCGCACTCGATCTAGAACCAGAACTAACTGAATCCTTCTAAAATTGGGATTCACGCAGATAAATCCGAGTGAGATGCTCGCACTGGAAGAGCGCTATCCACAACCGAATCATACTCCTAAAAGATCAATCTTATTGTACCAGACCCCCTAGAATTACGCTCCCGAAGTTAATCCCTATAATTAAATAAGTACGTAGCCATGTATATATAATTTTAAGATGGACTATCCCTGGAATTTCTTCCTATCAAGAGAAGTTAGGGTGAGTTTGGTTACCAAACTCATATCAACTCATTATTATAATTTTTTCAAATCTTAATACAAAATATAATAACAATTCAACTTTTTCAAATCCCAAAATAATAATAATATTAAAAAATAAATTCTAACAATATTTTATCATCTCAATTCAACTCGACTCACTTCAACATCCAAACACAACCTTAATCTCTCTAACGTAACCATCGAATACATCCTCCACCGGGCTTATTGTTCTAGCTTGTTGCATATTGGCTAAGTACGTTGCAAGCATCGACACTGGAAATTGCTTCAACTCCCATTAAGTTTTTGTCTAAATTCAGGAGTCTTAAGTTGAAAAGAGATAGATACATGAAATGAGTCTACAACAATAAATTTTATAGGATCTACTTCATGCGTCTATCTCCCATAATACGGTCCATATAATAACAACTTGAGGGAATCATTATTAATATTTTGACTCCATTTTGCCGTACTTCTTGTAAGGGAGTTTTCCCTCCTATTGGCCCACAAGGCAAGCCCATGAGGGCTACTAGGAAGTAAGTCAGAGAGTCCAGTCAGGGCCAACGACCCTCCCCTAAAAGGAGTCAGTGGGCCTCTGCAAAATACTCGGCCCATGAGCGAAACACATCCATGAAGTAACCTACGCATGGAAAAAGCGGACGATAGGGTTAGATGAGACTCGCCACCCTAACACCTCCCCAAGGACACCCTACCCCCTTAAACCTACGTAGACAGGTGGATGAAAAATATGGAAAACTCTTGATCTTCTGACAGCAGGCATGGGTGGGCTTAACAAGGAACGTCTATTGGGTAAAGTGAGTCAGGGAGTCACACCGCATTAATGACACTACTACTCGGACTCCACGTCACATTAATAACGCCGCCCCAGAAGCCACATCTCATTAAAAGAGTTTTGACAAAGGAATAATAGAAATGACATAGGTTCTTCAGAGTTAGGGATGGGTGATCTCTACCAGAAATCTAGTATAAAAGCCAATCCCCTGGTACAAAGAACGAGCTCTAATTCCTCTAAACTTACGCACAAACTACTAAGGAGATATACTGACTTTAGCATCGAAGACTCATTGGCCACTACCAAGGCCTCCTAATATTCTTCGTGTTTACTTAAGTGTGCAGGTGAAAACCCGAATACCCGAGTTGCTGGAACCCAGCCCAAAAGCGCGTGAAACACGATATTAACACTTTTCCTTTGCGTTTATTTTTTTTATATGTTCTTGATATTGAAAGATCAACAACATGAGATCATGTAATTACTGTGCCAGAATATCTATATTGACAGGGAAATTAAAATCAGTACCTATTTATTATAATCTCGATCGAGGAAGACCAACCGGACCCGATGGAGCAAGTATGTCGCGCGACTGATCGAAATAGGTAATTTCGACAAAGTATGGTCTTGCTTCAGCTAACGGTATTGAACCAACCAAAATGGATTCGGAAAATATAAGATTTATGATTAAATTATCAATCATGTCGACTGATTGGAAGGCATCTAGGTCTACTGAAACTGTTTGGAAGTTGCTTAATTATTATGTATACATATGATACATGCACGAAGTACTAGTGTCGTTTACTAGTTGTTGACCGATCCATCATGCACTAATTATTTTTGGATCTAATAAATATATAGAAATTGATAAATTATATACATATATATATATATATATATATATAAAATAGTCGAGTATCCTGCATATTGTAACTTATAATATAAGAAAATAGCATTTATGATGAATTATTTATGATGAGAATGACTATTTGCGACGAAAATATATTTACTTATTTTGATAAAATAATTTTGATAGGAAATAATTAATTACAAATAATTAGTTTTCTTATAATTAATTAATTCACGCACAAAGACGTCCGCGCCCATTCATCAAGTCAGCACGATTCCCTCGTGGACTAGCTAGCTAGCTGATTGAGTTGCACGCTAGTCTTTATGTGGGCTGAGTGTGTCTGATGATCTCTCTTGTCTTTGTGAATCATGCATGCATTAAGATCACGATCACGTTTAGTGAACGCTGGTTATTATTAGTGGTATATATTAACTAATTATTAATTAATATATATGGTCAAGTGTTTCGATCTTGAAGATTACAGTAGTACTGATCTCTTCCACCCACATGTTGAATGAATTAAAGATAATATTTTGAAAAAGCTAGCTAACAACGCGATGATCATCAGTACCCTCTTGAATTCTTCCAAACTGATCTCTTTAAAGTGCAAGAATAATCCCTACTCTCTCTCTCTCTCTCTCTCTCTGTCCAATCAATCAAAAATGCTATATACTGTATGCAATGGAGAATCTTCAAAAATAATGTTGATGTCTAGAGTTATCCACTACATGATTGTCGCGTTTAACAGTTCTTTAGAGCACCATTTGTCAAGAAGTCATGAAACACGGCCGGCCTTCAAACAGGTCAAATATGTGTGTATATATAAATATATATATTTATATATATATAATAGGTCAAATATGCATACTTCAAAGACTTTTTGGCTAAAAGCTTTAAAATATTAGTGGATTTTGGAGTACTACTCATCATTTTAGAGACTTTCCCGTAAATAATATATATAGTGATCACCAGCCTTAAACTACTAGCTATACTAGCTAGTAAGTATCATATATATTGAGTGGTCAAGGATAATTGCCTTGATGAGAGTAATTTAAGACTATCACGAGGTACTAGTCCATGTGCACGTTTATGTGTTTTCTTGAAGTACATTAATAATCCTATATTTGAATAAATATTCTTTTTAAAGATCATTGAAAAAGATTATATATATATATATATATATATATATATATAACAGTTATAGGATCTGTGTATATAGCAAGGCGGAAGAGAAACAAAGGATCTTAATTTATCAAAACATGTAGTACTCAAGGATGAATAGAGTTTGTGAGGTTATGGGAATCCTTCCAACAATTAAGTTGAGAAGTGGTCTCCAAACATGATTGAATATTACTCTATATGATGAGGAAGACTTGCCTACATTTTCTTCGGATCATCATGTGATGGTTATCTTATATATATATATATATCATTCTCGTAGAAAAAAATATTTCTAACCATGAATTGTGTAATTGCCACGTAATCACTTTGAAAAAAGTGAATAAAATATGGGACCCACATGAGAAACATTGATTTTTTAATAGTGGAGTCTAGTATTTTCAAAACGATTATGCGGCGTTTACGCACTTCACTGTTGAATGTAGAATTACTCGTCTGTGAATGCTATTTTTGTGGTTTTATTCCAATTCTTTGAAAGTTGTTTTTTGAATATATTTGTTTCGAGATTCAAGATAAGATGTTTTGATCAAATTTATTTTTTAGATTATTTTGACAGAGAAATGATATTTACAGTCATAAAATGCCAAAGTGTTGCATACTCATTTTGAAAAAATGAATAGATATAAGATTCACATAAAAAAATTATTTTTTTAATAATAGACTTTACTTTTTTTTTAAAATGAATATGTAATACTTACACAATACATAATTATATCTAACATTACTCATTTTTTATATATAGACATTTAGACCATTGAAGCCCAAATGACTCCCAACCAGGCCCAATAATACTGCAGAGCCCGAATATTTTAACAACACCCCCCCAATTGAGGAGAAATTTGGAGTCGGACAAAACGCAGTCCGGATCCAGAATTAGAAGACCCAAATTCAGTGATTCCAAAAAACGAACCGCAAGGGCTTTGGGATTTTAGCAATCAAACCAGAGGTAGAGCTTCGAGGAGGATTCGACAACAACGCTGCAAATCTCTCCTCCTCCCCTCCTTCGATCGATACCCTCATAGGTTCACTCCCTCCCCTAGTCTCTGGCTTCTGTGGCTGTGCTTGTTCCTTTATGATTTAATTTCATCTTTCATTGAGTTATGGGTCGTATCTATTGGTAATCAAGTTCTGATATTTTGATGTGATTTCAACACTTGGTGCTTATGGTTCTACATTGGATAACTTCTTTTGCATGCTTATGACCTTTTTGACTGAGTTCCAGTGGCAGTTTGCCCTCTTCTCACAAATTAGGAACCAGGACCCTAAACCCCCAATTTTGCCGAAATTGGGCAACTCTTTCTTCCTCTTTCTTACTGCTCGGGAAGCTACTCTTCCCGATTGCGCTACTGCTGGTGATTTTACACCCCACTCTTCGGCTTCGTCCACTGACTTTATGAAGTTTCTTTTTCCTTCTACATATAATTTTCCATTGCTCCAGAATCCCGTGGCTTATTTTGTTACACTTAATAACGAAATATTGCTCAATTAACCTCGGGAATATAAACTCTTAGCCCTTTGCACACAATGTTTGAAGATATTTCTTTTCCTTTCTTTTTACCTTTTTTTGCTTCCAATCTAGGAAACTTTTACATGATATGAAAAGAGGAGGAAGCAAGAGCTTAAATCTCATGATGCAGTAGAAAGATGTCACCTTTCTGTTCATTTGATGCAAAGATAGGAAGAATAGGAAGATTCTCGAGTCAACAAAAAGACTGCAGATAGTTTTTTTTAGTCGGACATTAAAATTACGAGTTTCAGGGTTGTAAAGACCCAAGGGAGACCTCAAACCTGAGTTTTATATAATTAAATAGGGAAGGGACTACGTACAAGGCTGTTAAAGGACTATTTATTCTAGGCTGTGGTCACCCTTCAGTCTTAGTCCTTGATCATGAATGCATCAAACCTTAGCCTTCTGATTTTTCTAAAAGTGACATGATACTCGCATGATCTTTTGTTTATTTCTGAGACCTTGTTACAGTTGAATTAGGATTGTTGGTGGTTTCACTTTGCTATCATTCCGGGAGTTCTCAGATCTAGTTGGAGTCTGTATTGTATTTTATAAGATATTTTCCATTTTTACTAATAAAAAAAATGATATTTGCCCACATGATATAAGCATCTTTTGTTCACCTATGCATGGTAGGGTTGCATTATGTTATAGTTTTTTAATGATTCTATCATTTGTAAGAATAAAAATAGAATTACTTGAGGTTCTCTTGATGGTCAAATTATTTATTTTGTTGTTGCAGCTGATAGATATCCAGTCATGTCTTGGTGCACAATTGAGTCTGATCCCGGTATGCTTTGAATATCACATAATATTTTCTTTATTTTTTTAGAGACTTTGCATGAAATTTTTCATTGTAAAATTCTTTTCAAATGAAAAAGAATCAATTTATCGAATTGAAATAAGCTTAATCTTGCTGAATTAAAGTTATGGTAAATAATTATTGCTGTTTTATTTTCTTCGTGAACTACACAATACCTTTCCACATGTTCCCTCATCCCGGTAGAATAATTCGTTGATTTATTTCTCCTTCAATACTCAAGCCATGTCTACTTTGGACTCTATATTTGATGGATGTCTAGACTCAGGAGTTTCTTGTTACTTGGATAGAGATCCAATATTTGAGCTATAAAGTTGGCGTTGAATTTGTGTGTGATTAAGTTAATGTTGAGACATGCATCATTTTAGATGGCATATGGCTGACTTCTAATCACGTGTGGGAGTTGATTCCTTTGCTTCGTACATGCTGATTAGTAATGGGTGTGGATAATGAATGAATAAGTTATCAAAGAACTAAAGAACCAAACAGAAAGTTAACCCTTGCTTTCTTTTCAAGTAGAATTATCCCTGATTGGAAAGGCAAGCGTGTATTTTTTAAGGTGCTATTGTTTATGCTTCACTCGAGCCTTTAATTTTGGGAATTCTTCATTGATTGTGCTTTCCTTTATTCTTTTTGTTACTACAATAATATGTAATTGTTGTGTTCTATGTTGGTACAAGTCAAGCCTTCTGTAATTGGTCCAATAGCTCAGGTAAATCCAAAGTCAAGTAAAAGAAGAATCCAAAATCAATGCATGCGTAAAAGTTGCTTCCTAAAAGAACATGTCATTGTTTGTTCCATATTGCTACAATTCAAGCCCTCCTTCATTGGCTCAATAGTAAGGTCACTACAAATTCAAAGCATAGCTGCATAAAAGGTGCCAATATCTAGGAATTCAGAGGTGGACTCTCTTTTGTGATATAAAAGTATTTGAATTCTATGTATGATGTATTGTTGTTTCATAGAACTGCCATATATTACATATAGTTATATTGTCTGGCATATGCTAGCTTTCAAATGGTATCTCTTATTGTATGTACATAAGGTTTTTTTTTTAATGGGAACTTTGTTGTGAAAATTCTCCCCTTGTATTCCAGGTGTTTTTACAGAACTTGTTCAGCAGATGCAAGTAAAAGGTGTACAGGTAAGTGTTCTGCATTTCTATGATATCTTTGGTTATAGCTCAATTATCTAGAGGCAATAAAAGGTATTAATTTCCTGGCAAGCTCATCTCACCGAGTGTCCAAATTGATTTACCGCCCTGCTGTGATACTGCCTATTTTTGAGTAATAATTCATTGTATGCGGATTTCAAGAATGGAAAATTGAATAGGATTTATGTGGCAGAAAAAATTGATATAAATTGGCACTATGCAGTGAAATGTTCTCTAATGGAATGGAAAAGTTGACCTCGGAGGTTAGATCTATGGCAGAGGTTAAAAGGCCTTCTCGGGCAATACCTTCAAGATAATGTTTATTATTCTATTTTTTGCTTTTCTATGGGGGTATCCACCAGTTCTGACCAAATAGTTGAATTGATTCTATCCCATGTTGCCTGATAGGGTGTCATTGTTCAAACATGAGTATGAATCACCACTTGTGTTATTGCCTTTCACCTTCACAGAAGCTCTCTCCACCTAAAGAGGATTTTTGAGTTGCTCCAGTGATGAGTAAGGAGGATGTTCATTTGTCTTAGATAATCAAGGTCTTGAATAAGAAAGGACATGGTATGGACATTAATCCTGTTTGCATCTTGGTCGTTTCTTTGTAAAGGAACTGTAACAAATCATTTGGAAAGGGCATCAACAATCAAATTTGGATTCTAAATAATTGGGGGTTCTGTATGATTAGCTCCTTTCATAAGCAATTGGAGAATAACTTTAATAATCCTTGACACTTCTTTCTTCTTCTTTGGGTTTCAACAATAACAGACTTCTTCTTCGACACACTAATGTCATGGGCAATTGCTAGACTTTAACAGACTCAACATACCACTCTTGTAAACAACCTATGTATTTGGGGCTATTCCTATTTTCTATTTTATTAATAAAATTTCTTTTACTTATCAAGAAAATTAAAATTTAATAATCCTCTGAATTTTGAGGAACCAGAGAGCCAGAATCTCAGTTCAGATCCCTACTAAAGAGCAATTCATAAATCTCACTTTGAAGTTATCTATTCACTCCCAGCATGGCACTTCCTCCATCACCATTGTACTTCTATAATGATGCCATTCATCATCATCATCCCCATTGAACCACAATCATTATCACCAGGACCACTCCCTCTCTTTTCCCTACTACAGAAAAGAAAACAAGAGCCCAGCATATCTCTTTGTGTTTTTAAAACCATGGCTATGCTTGTCTTGAGACTGAAGGTTTGTGAGGCTCAGATGTAGTACCCCTGGGCCCCTTCCAAGCAAAGCTTCTTGGATGAGATGCCTCATAAGCTCATATCATGTGTTTTTAGCAAGGGTATCACTCCCCAAAGGGCTGGCCCAAGTGGTGAAGGCTTTGGTCTTGGGGTATTACTCCCTTCAAGGTCTAAGGTTCAATACCTCATGGTTGCAAACAATCCTTTGGGGCCACACCCACTAGTGAAAAGCCGGCGATTTAACCAGTTTCGTGTAGGGAAGCTTCCGAGGGTGCAGTGCCCGGGACCGGGGTTTACTCTGCAAGGGTGGGTCTGAAGGGCCCTGCCTTAGAGAGGTTCCCCGACATTAAAAAAAAAAAAAAAAAAAAAAATGCTGAACAGCATTCTTATGTTTCCTCTCTTATAACTTCTATCTTTTTTTCTTTTTTTTTTCTTATATATATAGTAAGCCTTGGCCTTTAAAGGTTATGAGTTCTTTATATGTCTGGGTCTTCTTTTTTCTGGATTACAGCTTGTACATCTTGTTTATACAATTTTTATTATTACCTAGCACCATACAGTAATCAGCTTGGGTAGGTAAGTTGGGGCTGGAAAATTTTAAGAGAGCAAGATAAAGAAAGTTGAGTGAAATGATTGTTTATGGAAAATGCTTGGGCCGCCGAGAGGTGGTCCCTGAGACATTTTCCCAATTCAATTTGTTTTTTTACTTAGTGATTAAGGAAGTGTTTTTTTAATGGTGATGTATTTTTTTTTTAAATGTTTAAGGGTATAAAAAAATGTATGAAAAGAAAGGCCAAATGGCCTTATCGGGAGAATGTCTCCGGCTACACCCTCGGTGGGTGTAGCACGACCCTTTGTTTTATCATCAACTTCTTTTTATTAAATAAGTAGTAAAAAGTTGATGGTGACTTGGGTATTTTCCATGTCTTGGATCAACAAGTTGGAAGTATGGAACTTTCTTGGTCCTTGGCTTAATATGATAGCATAGATACCAAAGAAAAAGTTGTAGTTGGGGGCTATATTTGGAATGCCAATTTGAATATTTTGTGATGGTGATTTGGTATTTGCCATTAATTGTGACAATGAGTTGGAAGCATGATGTTAACTCAATGCCTGGCCTCAAAGAATAATAGTATAGATGATAAGGGTAGAAATGAAATGGTTAGTTCGAATGCCGATTGCACATTTCAATGCAGATCATTATTTCATTTTATAATTCATGTTGTTAACTGTGAGTTCACTAATTTGCCCCCAGCTTCTTCTTTTTTCTCATTATTTGTGTTATTTTTATCTATTTGAGGATGATGCCTTGATGTGTCTTCTTAGGTGGAGGAGTTGTATTCATTGGACCTTGATTCTCTGAATAATTTTAGGTTAGTTCTACCATATTTATACTACCCCAATGACCTTTCTTTTGATCCCTTATAGTGGACCCACATGTTCGCTGTAATATATGCATCTGAAGATTTTGCTCTTTATATTTGGTGTTTTTTCCCTTTAAATTACAGGCCCGTATATGGGTTGATTTTTCTTTTCAAATGGCGTCCAGGGGAAAAGGATGACCGTGTTGTAATCAAGGATCCAAACCCTAACTTGTTTTTTGCCAGTCAGGTAAGTTTCCCTGAGGTTCAGTTTTGCCCAGGATTGAATGTGCAACTTTTCCTTGTCTTAAGCTTCTTTTGACACTCGTAGGTAATCAATAATGCTTGTGCAACGCAAGCTATCTTGTCTATCCTCATGAACTGTCCCGATATTGACATTGGCCCCGAGTTGTCAAAGTTGAAAGAATTCACCAAGAATTTTCCACCTGAGCTCAAAGGTTTAGCAATCAATAATAGTGAAGCTATACGGACAGCCCATAATAGTTTCGCAAGGCCTGAGCCTTTTGTTCCAGAGGAGCAGAAGGCTGCGAGCAAAGATGATGATGTGTACCATTTTATAAGCTACTTACCTGTTGATGGGGTTCTGTATGAACTTGACGGATTAAAGGACGGACCCATCAGCCTTGGTCAGTGCTCTGGTGGGCAAGGCGACGTGGATTGGCTGTCAATGGTGCAACCGGTGATCCAGGAACGCATTGAAAGGTATTCCCAGAATGAGATAAGATTCAATCTCATGGCAGTCATCAAGAATCGGAAAGAGATGTATACTACAGAACTGAAGGAGCTCCAGAAGAGGAGAGAGCGTATCTTGCAGCAACTGGCTGCCCTACAGCCAGAGAGACTGGTGGGCAATAGTAATGTTGAAGCGTTAAACAAATCTCTCTCAGAAGTGAATGCTGGAATAGAAGCTGCTACTGAGAAGATTTTAATTGAGGAGGAAAAGTTCAAGAAATGGAGAACAGAAAATATTCGCAGGAAGCACAATTATATCCCTTTTTTGTTCAACTTCCTCAAGATTCTTGCTGAAAAGAAGCAGTTGAAGCCCCTTATTGAGAAGGCCAAGCAGAAAACAAACAACTCTAGGTGAATCATATGTATTGTTAATTGTAACCTCAGTTTTATGGAGTTATTTTGACTTTAAATCAACATCCGAGGATTTCGTGGTCAGCACTTGTTTTCATCTTTGTTTCCTGGTTAGCGGATTCGTTTGGATTCGTAAGTGATCTCAGCTCATCTCAGCTCATCTCAACTCATCTCACTACTATTCAGTAATTTTAACTCATAAATTTCACTACTATTCACAACTCATCTCATTACTATTCACAATCCATCTCAGCTCATCTCAGCTCATCTCAAATCATCTTCGAATCCAAACGTCTACTTGTGCATTTATTTTGAGGTATAACTACTCCCATATTTATTTGCCTTATCTAGTCAATGAAACGTGCTCTCAAATTACATTGTCAACATTTTAGGATGATGTGATAACGAAAGTGGGGAAACCAAGCAATGAAGATAAATCTGTCTGATTTGTAAGCAAGAGTACAGTTTATTGGTGAATACGTGTATATAATAGAAACATTTGATGTTTACTTGCAAATCATAGTCGAGAACATACCATTTACAAAGCAAATCATGTCATGTTAATGGTATGTAAAGTTTGATCTTTTAACACCGACTTGCAAATAAAGTTTTACGTATAAAAAATATTCAAAGAAAACGAAACGTGAAAAAATGCAAGAAGCCGTGGATCGACCATATTTGTTAGAGTATTCTCATTGGATTGGTCAAATGTATCTTTAAATTTTAGCTAATATCACATGAATTTATATTTGTCTATTTCATTTAAATTCAATCTCCACATTAGATTATCCATTTACTCTCTATATAATAATGAAATATTATTATTTTAATAATTAATTAATTAATTTAATTTAATTTTATCACATTTTATAATTCTACCAATTAAATGTTAATAATAATTATACTCTAATTAAATTAATATTAAAAAAATATTATTAAATGTTAATAATAATTATATTCTAAATGTTAAATTAATTATATTTTAATTAATTTAATTTGTTTGCTTGGAATGAGAAACTAATATTCTAATGTTTGATGAAACAATTGTGGTTAACTATATTTGATGAAGCACTGTAGCTGAAATTCAAATTGTTTTAGAAATGTCCAATCCAATGTGGAGTCTTTTTGATACAGATTATCTAAATTTTAGCCATCCTTCAACTTTAACTAAGCTAATGAGGATGATCGTCATATGTCAAAGCTGTCGATTAAAATAGAATATAACCAAAATTATAGCACTTCATACATGGGACAAGATAGTAACTGTAGAAAATGGCTTTCACAAACACTGCTGTAATTTCAACAACGAGATCAAAATATACATACTGTAATTTACTCCGTGAAATGCCTGCAACCTTTCCAAACCAGATCATTGTATATATAGCTCTTACAGAAGGAAAACATCTAGGTTGCACTTTCACTTTGAATTAGATGGGCGGACCTATTTATGTTTTTAAAAAGTTATCTAAAATTTGAACAATTTTTTGTGAACCTTCAATACTAATCGACATGTCAATGAGATTCTGGTGGTAGTTCTATGGATGGTCCGAAGATCTCGAGTTCTGATAATTTCAACACCTCCCTCGGCGCCTAATTGTGGCTGATCTTCTATAGAATGTTTCACAGCTTCAAATTCATTTACAGCCTGAAAGAGAAGAATGTGAGGACACAATCCATAATGGACATGTCAGTTCATACAGAAATAAGTTCAAGTTGAATCATAAATTGCATTTGAAAGCAAAATGTTATGTCTGTCTCATGCCATTTCTCATTTGACCGAGTCAAATCCACCCGTCTCATAATCTTACCCCAGTATATTGTTGTACTTCACTATCTTTTATTCCGTGCAAGTAATCTGGAACCATTAGCACAATATTTTCAAAGTTTTAGTAATTAGGAAAAGCCTAAATAGACACAGGCAAAAGGCAACCAAAAACACTGACCTGAATATGCCTCATCCTTGAATATCAGTAAACTGCGAGGCATCAATAGGACAGAAAAAGGGTGGTGATCATCTAGGCATTCATCTTTCTCAATGTCAGAAGTTGCTCCATTAGAATTATCATCCTTAACATCATTTGTGCAGAGGCTCAATCTTGAATGGGGAGTGAAGTCCATGACAACAGATGATCCTAGTGACAGAATTGCTACAACCGGAAAGTAAGCAGGCCCATCCTGGTGTGGCTGTATGCCAGACAATCATGCAGATAAGGTGGGGTTTAAAACCATTATGCCACAAAATGTCGTAGCAAAGTACTTTATAAATTCACATATTATGCGAATGCATTCAACATATCAAATGGTAGTTGTAAACATGAAGCAATAAAGTTCTCAAATGTAACACATCAGCACTATAATTGTATTACAAAGTTGAGGTTAAAGACTTGAGAATAAGAACAAAACAAACTATGACGGAAGGACCATAAATTATTATAATTGAACTAAGGACGGAAATAAATTTTGAATGAATGACTATAAATGAACTAATAGGGATTCTGTGCCAACCATTATGCCTTGGTTAGGAAGGTATTCATTGATAAGCACATGATTAATCGCTGAGGGGAACAGCCCTGATTCTTCATATATCTTTTCTGTAATCTTTGTTAGCCAGGGAGGCACTGCAAGAAAGAGTGAGAGAGAGGGTCATTTTTGCATCTTGCTACCTTTATCAGTGATGAGCTTCAATAATTTTCGACAGACTGAAAAGCTAATATTCAGAAGAATGATGTGCATCATGTTTCAGTCCTCGCTATAACAATCTATCAAGCTTCTGCTTCTAATTATGCTTCTAGTTTTTTTTCGTCTCTTTCTTTTCTGCATTCCACGGTATGTTTCTTAGAACAAAGAAAGCCATACACAAATCCACATATCATTTCCTTCATGTAAATTCTACTTTTTCCTAATCTGGTAAATCATGATTCATAAACCTCAGCACAAAGTTTCCTTTCATGTGCCCAAGCTTTTATCATTTCTGCAAACAAATCTAATAGGCAAAAATTTCTTCTTGCCTCAATTGTACGTACTCACCTCAAATGTGCAAATTATTCGATATTTTCCAAAACAACAGCAGGATTCCCACTCTTCTGTTCCATAAATTACCAACATAATCCTTTACATTTTCCCGATTTAGTCAGGTAACAATTGGTTAACTAAACTTGGACCAATCAAGTAAAAATGACTACTTAATATAATACACTACTTTCTAACAAAGTGGCCAGAGAAACATTTTTTTTTATATAAGTAATCGATAATATTATTAATAGAGATAGGCCTAAGAAACATCATATACTAATTTTACAATTACTTTAAACGCACAGGCCAAATGGAATATTTCAGGTTGTTTTGATGTCCCTAGAGGGTTGGGAAAGCAAGTTTGAAAGACGCACATTTGCATTGACACTTCTTAAGCATAAAACACAGATATCCAAGTGCTACTAGTTATACTTAATGAACACAACTCAAATCCTATGGAATGTCCAAACAACCCTGCGCATGCCTGAAGCCTCTAAAATGTGCACCATGCACTACAGGTTTTCACACCACACTCGAATATCAGACGGAAAATATAATTGTCTGATGCAATACAGGCTAAGAAAACGCAATAAATCATAGTATTTTCCAACTTACGATCTTGTGGCAGAAGACCCTTTTCATGGACAACACCACCTGGCAGTGAGCATAGACCAGATAACAAACCTCAATCAATAAGAAAGAAATAAACAAGAAGATTTCAATGTATGAAATGCCAACATACCCCAATTTTGCAGCCTCCTATTCTTCAAAGACTTCCACTTTGACATAGAGGCGCCATAAACCTATAAAGCATAGGTGAAGCAAGATGCAATCGTGAACTAACAAAAGGAAACTAAACTTTGGGAATGTAGAACATGGCAAATGTAAGATAAAGATGGGAGATTTTTACATTACTTAGGAGCATGGTTTGTTCCGTCTCGGTGATGAAGTCCGGAATGTACATTACGGTGGGCAGAGACCCAACTTTGAAGTTTTTCAGAGTCTCTTTTGCTTCCATTGCTCAGTGATTACCCACGTCCCAAATTTTACTGATGTGTAAAGAAACAAAACAAAAGATTAAAAAATCTATTGTTAAAGTTTTTTCTTTTTTCCTTTTAAGAAAAAAAGGAGGAAGATCAAGTAAAAGCTGATGAAATTTTGAAGGATGCATATCCTCGAAGAATCATGGACAGAAAATACAACGCTAACCAAGTGAGCTAAATCTTACACGGTCGAACGCTAAATCTTATAAAATTCAAGGGTTGGTGTTTCGCTTTCAATATGTAAAACTCCAATATGCAGAAAAGACACAAATGATTTCAGTAGTAAAGATAACTGCTTTGTCTATTCAGTTCAACGCAGGGAGGCAAACTCAACGCATAAACAAAATGACGGCAAACCCAGCTCTTTTACATTGATACACAATTCTAGAGAGACTGCATACATATTACATATACAAGAATAAAAATACCGGAGACTTCTGAAGACGAATTAAAAAGAGAAAAGTCACCTCCTCGTAAGCATTAGAAATTAAAGAAGAAAATTGGTTCGTACCTGCAAAACTCTTATGAACTGGTTTTCTTCTTGCTAGTGAAAAAGTGTATTCATGTGCCCCCTGGAAAACTCTCACTGGAAATCCAGCACTTGGGTTTGGGTCCTACGCTTCGATATTCAGTACACTATATAGAGACCGTTCCGTCGGGCTCAAAAGGGCTTAAGAAAGTAAAAGATAATGGCCCTAAATCCAATGGGGAGGAGCCCGGATGAATATTTCGGCCCAGTTATTAAAAAATTAGAAATTAAAATTAAAACTCTTTCTAACAAAAACGATTCCTCTTGATAATAAAAAATAATAATAGAATATTAAATAGTAGTAAATAATAATAAAATATAGATAAAAAATAATAATAAAATAATAAATAATAATAAGATATTGAAAATACCTCAGTATCCGAACTAGGCACATTAAATTCCAGTGAAACCCAATCTATCTCCAGCACACCGGTGTGGTTGTAGTTGGGTTTGTAACATGTTTATCGACATGCATTTTGTTTTCGATTCGTAGAGTATGCTCATTGTTTGAATGTTAAATGACAGTATCGTGCTTATTGAGGAAGTTCAACCAACGCGAAAATATACATATATTGACGTGTAAATATGTGTATTTAAATAAAAAAATAATAAAAATGATAAATTACGTATTGATGTATAGTGTGGAGACGATAAATAACATTTCTCAATTAATAATTTAATGCAGTTGTATTCATTAAGAGTTTTTCTATTCAGCAATCATACACTAAACACTACTAAGAGAGAAAAAAAAATAACAAAAAAAAATGTACAGTGCAAGACAGTCTCGTTTGAATTCGAAGATAAGTTGAGATAAGTTGTGAATAGTAGTAAAATTTATGAGTTAAAGTTGATGAATAATAATGAATAGTAATGAGATGAGTTGAGATGGATTGTGAATCCAAACCGGGCTTAATTTTTCATTAATTGATCCAAACATAACTTGAGCTGTTTTTACCATTCTTTCGATTTTTGAGAAAATCCAAAATGGGCCCTTGTACAAATACTTCTTCTTCCCCGAGTTTTCAGCCTGAGATGAGAGAAAGGTCTTCTCGTTGCAGCTGAAGATTCAGGACTTGGGTTTGGCCACCCATTTTATACTCTAAGTACAGTAGATGAGGCCCATTCCCTCAATCCCAATTAGGGCTAAAAGAATGGTGTTGGGCCCAATAGGAAGGAAGCCAGTATGGATATTCATTTTCAAAACATATTTGTTTTTTTTGGGTAAAACTCTCTCTCTCTCTCTCTCTCTCTCTCTCTCTCTCTCTCTCTCTCTCTCTCTCTCTCTCTCTCTCTCTCTCACTGTGTCGACTTTCGAGAGTTCAGACAACTCTCCATATTCATCATCTGCTTTTCTGTCTTTCTAGGCTCCATTGCGGAGTCTCTTCTCTGATTCAGTCCCCATTTCTGGGAGCAATTCTTCCCAGGGGCGTTCGCTCTCTGTCTCTATGTGATTCTCTTGCAGTCTTGCAGACAGGCTGAAAGTGGAGGGGCATATTATCTTGCTAATTGTACTGCTACGATTATCTGTCTGCATATGCGCTCTCTTGATTCCTTTTCATGGTTTTCTACTTTCATATATCGTGCACCTGTTATGGAGCATTGTCAAATTGAGTGTGAAAGTGGGTGAATGGGTTGGTTTGGAGCTTACTTGCAACTTTCCCACAAAGCTGAGTAGGGAAGATACATATGGAATTGAAAAGGAAAACGTTTTCACAAATTCAATCCCTTGAACAGCTATACTCAGGTACTCCGTTCCCCACCCTCCCTTACAGTATCATAACTTCTCTCGCTCTCTCTCCCCCTTTTTGATCTGCTGTTATTTTAATGTCTAACAGTATCATAACTTCGGATAGCCTAACATAATTTTGTTTGCCGCAGAGGATAAGTATCCTACAAAACAGGTAATGGAAGGCTATGCCGCCGCCTTGGGATTGACATACAAGCAGGTCCGATAATAGAGAAAATGAGATGATTGTACAGTCAAATCTGTTAAGAGGTGGCTTGAATTCAGATGGAACAATGCATGTGTCGTAGGTTCGCTCGAGCGGAGGTTCACTCTGCTCGAGCGAAATCAAACAGAGAGCCTCGCTCAAGCATCGCTCGACACTCAGCTCGAGCGAATTCAGACAGAGAGCTTCGCTCAACCCTCACTCGACACCCAGTTCGAGCGAAATTCAGACAGAGAGCTTCGCTCGACCCTCGCTTGACTGTTGGCTTGAGCAAAGTGTACAAAACCTACATTCGCTCGACACTCGCTCGAGTGTTCGCTCAAGCCAATGTTCACAAAAGTGAATTCTCATTGTTCCTATAAATACCAAACGGCGCCCCCTTTGTTTTTAAGACTTCAGAAATCACTTTTTGTCTAGTTTTTAGTATTTTCTTGAGAGAGAAGTTTAGAGTGAGTTTGAGAGATAACTTCCTTGTAAATTTTTGTACTATTCTTCTGTACTCCATCTTTGTTGATAGTGAAATCTTCGATACCGACCCCACCAGTGGACGTAGGCTCATTTTGAGTCGAACCACTTAATTCTTGGTGTTCTTTCTGTGTGATTGTCATCAATTTCTTTTTCGTTTATTTCCGCTACTATACTTTGAGTTAGTCTTAGATATACAGTTATTCCCAACAAACTGGTATCAGAGCTTGGCTCAGGATGATCTGGAGGGATGGCTATGACTAAGTTCGAAGTGGAGAAATTTGATGGTCAGAACAGTTTCAGTTTATGGCGCATCAAGATGAAGGCTTTACTGCGACAACAGAGCTTGTCAAAAGTACTAGAAGTGTCGGTATCTTATGATTCTCTGGCTCCTTCAAAAGAAGAAGAAGAAAAGGTACACAGTACTATTCTTTTGTCACTATCTGATGGAGTTTTAAGAGAGGTTGCTGACGAGGAGACTGCAACTGGTCTCTGGTCGGCACTTGAGAATCTGTACATGAAGAGATCTTTCACCAACCGTTTGTATTTGAAACAACGGTTATACACTCTCAAAATGAAGGAATGTACTCTTATTTCTAAACACCTAGATGAATTTAATAAAATCATTATGGATCTAAGGAATATAGATATTAAGCTTGAAGAAGAAGATCAAGCGTTAATTATTTTATGTTCATTACCCACATCTTTTGAGAACTTTGTGAATTCCATATTGTATGGTAGAAATACAATTTCCTTGGTAGATGTAAAATCTGCTTTGAATTCTAAGGAATTGAGGAATAAATTGAGTGTGAAGAACACTAATGGACAAGCTAGTGGCTTGTTTGTTAAGGGGTCCTCAAGCAGGGGTAGATCGAATGACAGGGGTTCAGTGAAGAATAAGGGGAAATCCAGGGGCAGTTCACAAACAACATTTAGTAAGAAAAACGTCAAATGTCATTACTGCCATAAGTTTGGTCACTACAAGAATGAGTGTCCAAAATTGAAAAACAAAGAGGACGGCATTAGTTCCTCTAATGCCGTTAGCGTTGCTGATGATAGGTCTAACGACTCAGATCTTGTTCTAGCCATTAGCGACTCCACTAGTCGCTTTAGTGACAAGTGGGTCATGGACTCAGCTTGCACTTTCCATATGTGTCCCAAGAGGGACTGGTTCACTAACTATGAATCGGTCAACGGAGGCTCCGTTCTGTTAGGGAATGATATGGCTTGCAGAATTGCTGGAATTTGTTCAGTCAGAATTAAGATGTTTGATGGAATTGTCCGGACATTGTCTAATGTTCAACACATTCCAGAGTTGAAAAAGAATCTTATTTCTTTGGGTACTCTTGATTCTCTGGACTACAAGTACACTGGTGAAGGTGGAGCTATCAGAGTCAGTAAGGGCTCTATGGTTGTGATGAAAGGAGATAAGACAAATGATCTTTATTTCCTTTAGGGCTCTACAGTGACAGGTGCAGCTGCAGTGTCTGTTTCAGATGATCCAGATTCAGATGTCACACGTTTGTGGCATATGCGTTTGGGTCATATGAGTGAGAAGGGGATGTCAATTTTGAGTAAGCAAGGTTTGCTATGTGACCAGAAGATAGAGAAACTGGATTTCTGTGAACACTGTGTGTTTGGAAAACAGTGTAGGGTTCAGTTCTCTACAAGGATTCACAGAACCAAAAGTTCTGTGGACTATATTCATTCTGATCTTTGGGGTCCATCTTCCGTTCCGTCAAAAGGTGGAGCTCAGTATTTGCTTACATTCATTGATGATTTCTCACAGAAAGTTTGGGTTTACTTTCTGAAGCAGAAAAGTGATGTATTTGTTAACTTCAAACAGTGGAAAGCTTTGATTGAAAATCAGACGGGAAAGAAAATCAAGCGACTTCGCACTGACAATGGTATGGAGTTTTGCGGAGGTGAGTTTGATGAATTCTACAAAAATGAAGGTATTGCCAGACATCGTACAATTAGACATACTCCACAGCAAAATGGGGTAGCTAAACGGATGAACATGACTCTCTTGGAGAGAGCCCGCAGTATGCTTTCAAATGCAGGCTTGGCTAAGGATTTCTGGGCTGAAGCAATCAACATAGCCTGCTTCTTGGTCAATCGTTCTCCAGGCACATCGATTGGTTTGAAGACACCGAATGAGGTATGGTCTGATACTCCTGCTGATTATTCAAATTTAAAAATTTTTGGTTGTCCTGCATATTTCCATGTTAATGATGGAAAACTTGAGCCAAGGGCAAAGAAAGGCATATTCATTGGGTATGCCAGTGGGGTGAAGGGATTCAGGTTGTGGTGTACTGATTCTAAATCGCCCAAGTTTGTGATCAATAGGGATGTCACTTTTGATGAAAAATCCATGCTTAGTCCGAGAAAGGAGATTACTGTGTCTACAGGACAATAACAGGATGTTAGAAAGCAGGTGGAGTTTCAGGTGGAAGCACCACGAGGGCTGCCCAGTGGCGCCCAAGATCATGCTATTGCAGATGAGCATGATTCTGATTCGAGTAGCAGCGCACAAGGTGAGCAAGACTACAATATAGCGACTGGTAGACAGAGGAGGCAGATTAGACCACCTCAGAGATATGCTCATGCAGATATGGTAATGTATGCTCTTACTACAACAGAGAATATTGTTGGTCAGGAGCCTTCCAGTTATTCAGAAGCTGTCAAGAGTGCAGAATCTGCACAGTGGTGCGTAGCTATGACTGAAGAGATTGAGTCTCTTCACAAAAACCAAACATGGGATTTGGTTCTGTTGCCAAAGAAGGTGAAGACTGTTGGCTGCAAATGGATCTTCAAAAGAAAATAGGGAATCCAGGGTGATACAGATGCAAGATACAAGGCACGCTTAGTTGCTAAGGGCTTTAGTCAGGGAGAAGGCATCAACTTCAATGAAGTCTTCTCTCCAGTGGTGAAACACAGTTCGATTAGAATGCTACTTGCTATAGTAGCATTGTATGACCTAGAGCTACAGCAGCTTGATGTTAAAACAACGTTCCTACATGGTGAGCTTGAAGAGACCATTTATATGCATCAGCCAGAGGGATTCATTGTTGAAAACAAAGAAGATCATGTGTGCAGATTGAAGAAATCTTTATATGGTTTGAAGCAGTCGCCAAGGCAATGGTATAAGTGGTTTGATTCATTTATGATTGATCATGGTTATTTGAGAAGTAACTATGATAGTTGTGTTTATCATAAGGAATTATCTGATAAGTCTTTCATTTATTTGCTATTATACGTTGATGATATGCTTATTCCTGCTAGAAGCATATCTGACATTGGTTTGTTAAAGACCCAACTCAGAAATGAGTTTGAAATGAAAGATTTAGGTGCTGCAAAGAAGATTTTGGAGTTGGAAATCTTCAGAGATAGGAAAGCTGGAAAGTTGTACTTGTCCCAGGGAAAGTACATTGAGAAAGTACTTCAGAGATTTGGAATGTTTGATTCCAAACCAGTAAGTACACCACTTGCTACGCACTTTAAGCTTTCACCTAGCCTATCTCCTCAGACAGATGAAGAGGAACAGTTCATGGCTAGTGTTCCTTATTCAAGTGCAGTTGGCAGCATCATGTATGCAATGGTTTGCACCCGTCCAGACATTTCACAGGCCATGAGCGTAGTTAGCAGGTATATGGCTAATCCGGGTAAGACTCATTGGCAGGCTGTGAAATGGATACTCAGGTATTTGAGGGGAATCCTGAACTTTGGCTTAATATTTGATAGAGATGTCGATCTCAGTTCCAAAGTTACTGGTTTTGTTGATTCAGATTATGCTGGAGACTTAGATAAGAGAAGATTATTGACAGGTTATGTTTTCACTCTGTGTGGGTCTGCTATTAGTTGGAAAGCAACACTGCAATCCACTGTTGCTTTATCAACTATAGAAGCAGAGTACATGGCAGCAGCAGAGGCTGTTAAGGAGGCCATTTGGTTGAATGGCTTGGTCAATGATTTGGGTTTACAGCAAGATGGGATCTCAGTATTCTGTGACAGTCAGAGTGCAATACATTTGACCAAAAATCAAATGTATCATGAGAAAACGAAGCACATTGATGTCAGGTATCATTTTCTCAGAGAGATTGTTACAGAAGATGTTATACGGATTCTGAAGATTGCTACTACAGAGAATCCAGCAGATATGATGACTAAGCCAGTTGCAGTATACAAGTTCAAACTTTGTTTAGACTTGATTGGTGTTCGCATTTTGTTATTCCCATAAGGGATTTGGTGGTGGGGATTGGTTTTGTGGTCAGAGGTTTTTTGTGTTTTGGCAGAGTTCAAGCCAAGGTGGAGATTTGTTAAGAGGTGGCTTGAATTTAGATGGAACAGTGCATGTGTCGTAGGTTCGCTCGAGCGGAGGTTCACTCGGCTCGAGCGAAATCAGACAGAGAGCCTCGCTCAAGCATCGCTTGATATTCAGCTCGAGCGATATGAAGACAGAGAGCTTCGCTCGACATTCGCTTGACACTCAGTTCGAGCGAATTCAGACAGAGAGCTTCGCTCGATATTTGCTCGACACCCAGCTCGAGCGAATTCAGACAGAGAGCTTCGCTCGACCCTCTCTCGACACCCAGCTCGAGCGAAATTCAGACAGAGAGCTTCGCTCGACCCTCGCTCGACTGTTGGCTTGAGCGAAGTGTACAAAACCTACGTTCGCTCTACACTTGCTCGAGTGTTCGCTCGAGCCAATGTTCACAGAAATGAATTCTCACTGTTCCTATAAATACCAAACGGCGCCCCCTTTGTTTTTAAGACTTCAGAAATCACTTTTTGTCTAATTTTTAGTGTTTTCTTGAGAGAGAAATTTAGAGTGAGTTTGAGAGATAACTTCCTTGTGAAGTTTTGTAGTATTCTTCTGTACTCCATCTTTGTTAATAGTGAAATCTTTGATACCGACCCCACCAGTGGACGTAGACTCATTTTGAGTCGAACCACTTAATTCTTGGTGTTCTTTCTGTGTGATTGTCATCAATTTCTTTTTCGTTTATTTCCGTTACTATACTTTGAGTTAGTCTTAAATATACAGTTATTCCTAACAAATTCTTTTCCATTTAGGAGCCATCGGATTCTTAACAGACGGAATGGGTCTGCCAAGAATCTCTCGGTGCGGACCACGAAGAGTTTTTCGTCTTCAATATTCATGCGCCCATCTACGGGACTACGGCTGAGAACAGGAATGCTACGAGAAAGAAAACGCGTTTTCTTATTCAGGATCTTTTAACTCCAGACTACATTCTGACGAAAGCGTTTCGCAAGGATGGCCCTTCCCTTGGTTTGGAATTTGACTCTTCCGTCGGGCGCGTTTTGCCGTCCTACAGGTGTACTCCAGATACTTGGCTCTTGTATTGCTTTATTATAAGCACGATTATTTGTGTAACAGGTAGTTCTTGTTTATTCATAGTTTTGATGATCGCTAGGTGAATTATTACTTGTTCTGCCTGATAATTGAAGTTGAAATTTCATGAAAGTGTTATTAGGGTGTCCTCGTATGATTCTTGATGCTTGTAAATTAAACTTGTTAAGATCTCTTTTTTTCTTTTTCTTTTTTTTTTTAAGTAAACGAAGATCTCTGTTTTTCTACTCGGGGTAGGATGGCAACGTTATCATGTTATAAATCTACTCGGGTAAGACCCATGAACTGCCTCATTTTCTTTTTATTTTTTCATGAAAAGAAGAGAGAGAGAGATGGATTTATTGGAGAGAGGGTTATCTCAATCTGGTTCACTGATTTATATCTATTATTGTTATGTTAATATAAACCCAGAGGTTACTCAAGAATGACAGTTTCTAGTACGGGCAATACCAGGCAATTCCTCGGGGGGCGAGCCAGTTGTTTGCCACATTGTAGTGCAGCTTGTATCCTCTTTTTGCCTTCCTGATTGGTTTTGAGGTTCTATTTCTGCTATGCACTTCTCGTTTGGGTTCGTTGTTGTATCCAATTTGCAGATAATTACTGATCTCCTAGAGGACAAGCTATCACTCTCAGAACTTCCATTGCGTTCATTTAACTTGATATGCAATATTCTAAAGCTACTTTTTTTTGTAATGATAACTATGATGAACTGCAGTAGAGAAAATGATCAGGAGTTTGCTTGGACAATACCTAAATAATTCTCGTCACAATAAAAGCTTTAAAATCTCGTCGTTATACATGTGGCAGGTGGCCTTAATTCAAGCCTGCATGTTTGCTCGGTACATGGCAAGCCAAGCTAGAATGGAGCACATGTACAGAGGAGTGCACTGGTATGTATCGATTCATACATAAATGTTATTTATTATAAAGCTAAACTCATCGCCTCGCGTAAGCGCAGGGGAAACGCGGCTGATGTGGTAAAATGAAAACGCATCGTTTGGTGAAAAAAATGGAAACGCACCGTTTGACCCCCAAACATTTCTCCCCATCCATTCAAGCTCTCCTTGGCCTACATCAGTTTCGTCTTCCCACCTCTGCGTTTCTTTCTACTGAAGCCAGCTCCCTCGAGTCCTCCCTCCATCGAAGCCTCCCTCCCTCCATCCATCATAATACGTTACAGTAACAACCCCACAAGAAAAAGTTGCAAGATTTTGAAATTTTGCTTCTCTCTTTTGAATGGTTTATAAAGGGAGCAACTTTAGATTTAAGAAAAAAAAAAAAAAATTGCAACTTGCTGTTGCATCCATCCAATTTAAGCTTGTATCTGTAGAACAATCCCATAGCTAAATAGATAGATACAAATATTTCATGAATATCAATGTGGATCGTACGAAAACAACCTTGCCAATGATTCTCCCATTTCTTTGATTCCTGCGTTCAAATGAAAAGAGAGCTAGCTTGTGAATGAACCTGGTCGAATGAAGAAGATTTTGGGTGAGACGACGAAGAGACAGGTTTCGAAACAGAGGATTCATCTTGATCATTTACAGCTTGAGTCTTCTTCTTTTGTGCAACTAGAACCAACAAGAAAACCGAGTCGTAATCCAATAACCCATTGAAGTATGTAGTGTCGCTCAACAAATATCTAGACGAAGCAGGATTTTCGTGCGTTGGTCGTAATCCGATAACCCATCTTGATCACTTGTCTTGGAAGAGATTTTCGTGCGTTGGTCTCTTGGCTGAAGAAATTTTCTTGGTTTTTTGGTTTTGCCTCTCCACTTCTGGATAAGGATTTCACACAGTACTCGTAGTTCTTTTTTTAACATCTATCAACTGACGTGGCATTACAAAAATCAGCCGACTCCCCACCGCTTACACCCCTCGACTGTGCGTAGAAGAATTGATATATGAATAGGTAAAAAGAATATAGATATTCTCAACCGAAAAAACCTCTGGTTACTTTTGACCAATTCAAGTTTTCTGTACTGCCTATCCCTATCCGAAATTTTCAAAAATTGTCAAGGGATATAGATATCACTATATCCAGAGTAAACTTATACATTGGAAAAAGGAGCTGAGCTCACTACCCCTTACATCCTATTCTCTCCCTTTGAAAAATGCTATATAAAAACTATAAAGTCGAAGGCTAACTAAATAGCTGGCTTTTCAATTTGTTAAGAATGTCTGAAGAAGATTCAGCCAGGTAGGCCAGCTGGATTGCTTGGTCATCCCACTTGCCAAAATGGTTTACTCAGCTTGAGCAGGCCAACCCCAGTTCCAAGCTGTTATCTTCGTCAATAAGATCACTGGACTTTGAAGAAGGTATTCTGTGGCGCTTCAAAATTGAAGAGGTGGCAATCTTTGCTTTTTGATAGTTCAATACAATGACCCTTTCATCATCCAAATCAAGCCTCACGCTCTCTTCCCTACAACTATCCACAAGCCGACAAAAATGTTTCAGGTTTTCAATTTCTACCCCGTTGACTTTCTTGACCTGCACATGACATAAATATTAACATCTTTCAGCATACACTAAACCAGTAACCACGTATATGGCATAAATTGCAAGTTGACTTTATTTCTATGTTACCAGGAAGTATGCATTAAAGAAAGCAACCGCTCGTAACATCAGTATGTACCATAAATCTCCTACTCCAAAAGTCACCTCTACGAATGTTGCACTTACCAACAAAAGACTTTGTTCTCAAAGAAACACCTTATCATATAATCATTATCAGTAGATTGACTTTGGAGTTCAAACATAGGAGATTTAAGGCAAATCAAGATCACGACCAATGCTTATTCTATACAGCTTGTCTGTGCACGTCTTTTTATTTCTTTTCACCGGTGTGTAAAGAACATAGCACAGATATCCATCAAGTTAACTGACATATGAACAAGATAAATGTAGGCACCTGTAACTCAGCAAGACGTTCATATCCTGCATTGATATCATCCATCAGCACCTGAACAATATAGCACACGTCACCAAAAGCGTACTACCGTACCTTACAAAAATCAATACACAAAAATATAATCTGAAAGTATAGCACACATCACCAAGCATCATATTTATCCCCTTCTACCAAAATTGATGCTATATGACTCCATTTTTTCTTCTGGTAAGTAACTCATCTATATGACTGATATAAAAAAAACTAAAATATATGTAAAATCCGATTTATTCAAACTAAGAAGTGTGGAAACCTGAGAAAGGATGACAAGCTGTTCACCAGCCTTTTTTGGCAATTCCCTGAGTGCACGTTCACACAACCGACGTGGAGAGGTATTATACCAGTCTTCACCATACTCATGAAGGTAAGGCTGAGTAAGCGGGACAAAGACCAGACCAGCAAATATATAATAACTTGGGAGTTTATCAAATTGATGAACAGGTACCAATGGCTGCAACTGCAATTAAAAAAAAAAAAACTGAAACTTCAGTTGCATGAAGAGAGTAGTTGCATGACAGACCGTTAAATGAATATGATTAAATGGTGAACACTACGTCCATGGAGAACAAAGCCATAGATAATTGAAGCAATGTTATTCCAAAACCACCCTCCAGTTCCAGATAGCAAACAACCTCCCTATTTGGGACCAGGAACAAAACATTTTCTCTATATTTTTTTCTTCCAATACTCCAATATTTTGAAATCACACTCATTTGAAATATTTTCAGAATTAATGAACTTCAAAGTTCTAGTGGTTTATGTGATATATTATGGAGTACAGATCTAACCTTAGCCTTAGTCTAACAACTAGGGGTTGGCTACACGAAACCATATGACCAACCTCTGGTTGGCAGTCATGAAACCACGGCAGAGCCCTAAGGACTCACCCACGGAAACCTAAACTCCCGGAGAGACTAGCACAGCAACCCACCGCTATGGCCTCCCACTTAAATTGCATATCAAACCTGTGACATGTTGTGGCTCTCTTGATTTTGAACAGAATTACTCATCCATTGAAGCAAAATTTGGAGCAAGGCTCCCTTGAGAGCAGCTTTCTTTAGTTTGGATGGTTGCACTAGGGAAGATCCTTACTTTGGACAACTTAAGAAAGATATATATTTTGGGTGATAGAATGATGTAAATGCAAGAGGAATGGTGAATCTACCTATCCAAAAAGAAAGGGGGGGGGGGGGAGGTAGAACCAACAGCTGCTGCTTTCAAGAAAGCAAACTTCCTATTTCTTATCTATTTATATAGGATCAAGCAACAATGGGTCTTAAGCATAAAATTGATGCAAAATGACTTACAGGTCGAAGGGTGATACTAAATTCAGATTCTTCACCGTCTCTCAGGACTTTAACTGCTGCTGTTTCACCAGGTTTCTTCATCGACACTAGATAATCGAATGTTATCCGCTCTCTGTTTCGGAAAGGAACTGCATGATGTGCAAATCTCAATACATATCATGAACATAAGAGAATAAATCACATAAATCCAAAAAATGACCAGGAACAAAAGCTAAATATTTAAAAAAACAAAGGAAAAAAAATCATTTATACGAACACATTTTACTGCAAGCAAAACCATCAATCTTCCTCTCATCTCCCACTTTGGAGGAAGGGATGCCACTGAAACAATACATATGCAGTTCTTTGCCCAAGGAATCCCCTCCGTGAGGATGCATCTAGGTATTACATTTCTCATGGTGGTCGTCAATTTATTTTACTCAGCAAATGCATTAGCAATTTTCTTACTTTTTACTGAGTAGAGACAAAGATGAAAGACCCTTTTAAATCAGAGGAATCACACTTGTTAAGGTAGTATAACTTATCATGAATAGAGTACCTGTTCCATCATTTGCTATAGGCACACCATCAAATGCGAGGATAATATCATCTTTTTTCAGGATTTTGTAGGCATCTGAAAGAGGGTTAATTTTGCTCACAAGAACCCCAGTCATTTCAGGGCGCATTTTAAAGTGGTTTCGAAGCTGTACATTTTCAGTAGGCTGGCACAATAAACCCAGAGAACAGAACCCAACATATTTTCCACTTTGTTCCACGCCAGAAAGAAAATGCTTTATTACTGGAACAGGAATAATATAACTGCACAGTCCAACATTATGAAAAAGTTAGCGATAGATAATCATTTGAATTGGTTAGAATCATGAAAACAAATATCTTAACTTTACGAAAAACCATATATGCTCGATAATTTCTGGCCTATATTTGTTTGCCTGCTGATTCGATCTCATTTAAGTTTCTATTAAATTAAATTCCAAACAACAATTATCTTCTACTAATCTGAATGGTGTAGTCCCGCATATATCATACTTCCATAGTCTAAATCTATACACACTGATATCTCAACTAACTTTCATATGTTGGTGGGCTATCTCGTATATGTCCTGTATAGTTGGGCTCTTGCCTATTCTTGTGATAAAAAAAAAAAATTTTACCAATCAAAAAAAAAAAAAAAATTGGTGGACTATAATGATTTCAAACTCTCTTGATGCAGGACAATTTGGAAGAGGTGGCAAACCATAAGCTTTTAACCTAGGAAGAGGAAGAAAAGTTCCAAGAACTGCCCATCAGAGGGAGATGGAACCAACACCTCTAAATGGAGAGCAATCGACCTGTTGAAGATTTGTACTGTATTTTGAGATAATAGTTCTCACAAGACGCTTTATTTGGAGAGGGTTTATATATTACTAGCTGAAACCAATCATAGGCCATGTGTTTTTTGGTACATAAGCACCTTTTTTTAATTCTCTATTAAAATTCCAATATTCATAGAGGGATACTTTATACCTAGACTCACCTTGTTGTTAGTATAGATTGAATTTAAATCAGTGATACAAGCAAACTATATCGAATATTTACAACTATTAAAATAAAAAGGCAGAGGACCTTTGTCACATGTTAACGGTTCTGAAAGGATAACAAGGATGAAATTTGGTTTAGTCTATGACAAAAAAATACACCCCTGGCATCAAATTTTTTAGCTAGGGGTAGTATATAATAGGAAATAAAAGTGGTAAGACTCTAGTAAATTCTGAGACCACATCCACTGACTTTTTCTACAATTTTAATTATTTCATTTAAAGGTACCAAGGAGGATGCAGCCCAATTACAACCAATACAGAAGAGAGGAGAGCCAAGGGCATGAAAATAAAAACAAGAAAAATAATCTGAAGAAAGATTTTTCTTTTTTATATATCTTTGATGGGTCATTCCGAAGCATTCCTATATTCCTCTTCAAAGCAAACGTAGAGGAGCAACTTCCCAAACTGATCGAGTTTCCTTATTCCTGAATTTCCCATCAGATTGAATAACAAGTCATGAACTGATTTGGGCAGAACCCAAGACATCCCAAATTTGACAACACAAGGTCGAATAGTATAATGGTTTAGGGCATGTTTGTGTAATGAGATGAGATAAGAATTATGTGAATAGTAGTTAAATGGTTTGTGAAAAGTAGTTAAATGGTTTGAGTTAAGATGTTTTATTCGGTTTTGGGAAATGAGAGAAAAAAAATTGAATAAAAATATTATAAAGTTAAAAAACTGTTTGAATATAATTTTTTAATATAGTTTTTGTTTTGAAATTTGAAAAGGTTGTATTGTTTTTTTGTTTTGTTTGAAAGTTTGGGAAAGTTGTAATGATTAAGGTAATAATTAGATGAAAAAGTTGAATATTTGAAATTGAAAAGTGTTTGTGTTTGAGTGATGTTTGGGAAGGAAATTATGAGAAGTTTTGAGATAAGATAAAAAAATCTCATTTCAGTGTACTGAGAGGTAGCCATCTCATTGCAAGTGATATATGAACATGCCCTATCACCGGAAGTGATAAAGGCATATACTGAACAATTTAAAACTCACCCAATATTCTCTGCACCTGAAAGGTTTTGAAAAGCTACGCCAGCAACCTTATTGCCCATGATTGCGGGACCGCCACTATTCCCTGGATTGATGGCTGCATCAATCTGTATTGCCATCAGCTGGGTTGCACCATGTACATATTGTGTGGGTTCAACCCGGGAAACAACACCTTTAGTAACAGAAATGTTGTCCCCACCTGTATGACAGCTAAAACATCAGCCAAACTTTGGAATTGAGGTGTAAATTTCCATCATTTCTTCATTACAATGAACGACACTTGGAACAATCTACGTATGGTGTATATATACATTTAATATATAATTCAATAAAGCTATCTATTTACTTATAAAATATATATATATATACTATATATATATATATATTTTTTATAAGTAAATAGATAGCTTTATTGAATAGAATGAAACTAGGCAATGTCCAAATACACAGGAAGTATACAAAGTGAGACACCTAATTACATTCTAGTGAGCTGAAAGAAGATAGAAACTCATGGACACTCTCACCCTTCAGTACAATAGCACTATATATATATAATATATATATATATAAAGGATGGTGCATATATTTACATATTATACTTTCTATATATACATATAATATCTTTTTAAATTTTGTTTCAACCTCATAGTTCTAAACAAAGAGGAAAGATACAAGCTTAAAATTTGTCTCCAAACAAAATGGTGAAACATGGGGTTAAGGCAAAGTTATGGATGCTAATCCTTGCAGAGGGTTTCGGTCAGCTGGTGAATAATTTGTTTTTACGTTACGATTTGTAAATGATAAAAAATGGAATTGCCCCAATGCACACAATGTATACATGAGATACAAATAACCAGAAAGAGAGAATAAAAAAAAAAAGAGGAAAATCTTCAAAATTAGCAATAAAAAAACCAAAATGAGTAGTCATACAGAGTTAAAGAGTTTCAAAAAATAAATCCTTGAGGTGCGCAACCATCTTTCCACATTTATCAAAGCTCCGGTGGTTTCACGAATACATACATGCATGCATGTATTATAAAGGATCGGCTGGTTCAGTTCCAATGGAAACCTTGTAGGAATTATCAAGGAAGCCAAATGTAAAATGCAGGCAAAACATCCATAGATTGGCCAAAGGTGCTCATTTGAGTGATATGAGGCACTGATGATCTCAAATAAGTTGAAAACTTTAGCTGAAAAAGAACAAAATAAGCATATTGATCACCATTGCCATCTCATCATCACAATCATAATGTAGCATCAGACTAAAAAGGCTAGTTGTCAAACTTAGTGCAAAAAAAAAAAAAAAAGACAGAAGCAAGATAAATTAGAGACGATGCCCAATGATCTAAAGAACACTGCGTAATTTAGAAAGGTCATGCAGCAGGCAGGATTATGTGAATATGTCTCACATAAAGCCTGTCCTGTATGAGGGCCTACTTTGTTCAGGGTTAGGACACATGACCATTCATCACAAAACAGATATGACATAAATTACAAGAATTATACATAACAAAATAAATAATAGCGTTACCTTGAGGATATCCAACAACCGCAACAGCTTCCTGTAGAAAAGGGATGTCTCCTAGTTCCAAAAAGGTCATACCCTCCCAGAACTCTTCACTTTCAACAACCAGAATAGCTAAGTCACACTCATGACCAACAGCTTGTACTTCTGCTCTATACTTGGTAGGAGAGCCGTGCTTTCTTACGAGCACAAACGTGTAATCAGCCACTACATGAGCATTCGTAAGAATTTTTCTCCCAGGGATTACAAACCCTACATTACCATCATAGAGAGAGTTTAGTTCGAAAAGACCGTATCAAGTAAACAACAACTAAACCAAAGCAAAAAGTTTTCAAAATTATACTCGTTCAAAAACATCCTAGTTGGCTCTATCCGTATGCTAGTAGCATGAAGATTACAAGTAACTCAAGTATTTCTTAGTTAAAACCCAGCACAATAACCTTAACCCTTTGCAGCTTTAACGCTTCAAGTTTCCGGGAGATGAATGCAGAAGATGAAACCTTTCTTTGGCATATAGGGTCTAGTTAAAACTTCAGCTCATTTACTTATTACGCCCTTGAAGCCTAAACAACTCCGAAATCTTCGTAACTTTGCAATCCCAGTAGGGAAAGCCATGCCAACACCGTGCATTATTAAATTGGGCGTCTTTTTTTTAAGCTTAACTCAATTGGCAACAATTATACCCCTTCAACCCATTTACGCAATCGTACACATTTCAAGACTCAAAAGAGAGAAACTTCAAAGGAGAGTTTTTTTTTAGGTAGTGCTGCTAGAGGTAGAAACAACGAGTATGGAAAGGGAAGAGGGGTGTACCGGAACCCATGGACTCGCGCTGGGACTTGTTCTGCCAAGGGAGGGTGTAGTTGGGGCTGCTGGACACCGTGAAGATCTTGACCACCGAGTCCAATGCCAGCTCTATTGCCGAGTACGCATCCGTATCCGTGTCCACCGCCATCTTGCTTAGCTGCTGCCGAGCTCGAACCCATCGTGGCCTGGGTCTCCGGACTGCAGTTCTGCTATTCCTGAGCGCGTGCGCAGCGGTCACAAATGAAGAAGAACACGGCTCAATCTCATTGCTATAGTTAGTTCGATACGCGCAACGACTGGTGTCGATTATAGAAGACGTAGAACAATTAACTTTTAGCAAAACAGAGGAGGAGAAAGAGAAGAACTGCCGTCGAATCGTTCGGAGATTCGAACCCAGTATCATTTTCAGCTCTCTCTCCCTCTCTCTCTGCAGAACAAAGAGGAGGAGGGAATGAAAGTAGGTTTCAAGTAGGGGCTTAAACATTGGGGCCATGGAACAACTGTTGTTACGGGCTTCGCTCCAGACATATTTGGGCCTAGATTACGTTATGGGCTGGGAAAATAATGCTTTATTTTCATATCTCCTGGCCCGAATTCAATTCTAATTTTTAAGATTTTCTTTTTGAGGATATTATACTTTAATAATCCCTATGATTACCATTCATTTTCTAACATGGTTTCTAAAATATTAACGTTGTTGTTTGACACTCTAACTCGAAACATAAATTAATAGTGATTATTAAGGATATTTAGAGTTTAAATAATATCGATAATTAATTAATTTTGAAGATGATATCTAAATAGATTATAATATTGTAATGGAAATGGGAGATAATTTATTTTATTTTTATTTTTTTTTAAGAGAAATGGAGTGTGGAGATTCGATCCTCTAAGATGCTGATCAGGAGAGTAGAAAGCAGATTAGGGCCAAGAGGTTGAAAGATCATTAGCTAAAGGGGTATATATGGTTGGGGCCGGGAGATCATGATGATGAGTACTACTACAAGTATTAATGTTATATTTCTTTTTAATTTGTTTTAGCGGTCAATTCGATTAGGAGGAGTTGTGTGTTGGAATTGGGTGGCCGGATTGATGTGATTGGCTGTATGCAATGGTAGAAGATTAGGTGGTGATCAATCCCCAAAAGATGCCAAATGTGCACACCCAAGAATCTGATTAATTTTTATACCCAAAATACTTTGGGAATTTCTCCACTACTTGCTAATATGTTGGCTTATGCATATATGCGGATGAAATTGCAGGCCTGAGACTAGTCCTGATCTCCCTGCATGCATATATATATATATATATATATAATGCTCTAGATTAGATCATCAGCAGATCAGTACTTGATCTTCACATACATTTGACAGAAAAACAAAACATTAACCCATCAAATAATTATATTTCATTTCTATAAATCTCTTTCAACAGCTAGAGTAGGATTAAAAAGAGAAATCAAATCAGTAAATCATGAATGGTAAATTAGGAGGTGGTCATGGCAGGAGGATCTTGGGGATTCCAATTTATGGGCGAAAGGAGAAAGATCATGAAGAACTGGTTCTATTCAAGGAATTGCATAAGCGTGACAAAGAACGCATCCTCAACCTCCTTCAGCCTGTTTCTGAGGACTTTGAATCTCATGCTGCCTTATCTGCAGGTAGTACCGGTACGTATCCGCTTTCATTTCATATAGATTTTGTTTTTGTTTTGTTTTTCTTGTCTTTTCAGTTGGATTTTGCAAGTTCTACTCTGTTTTTTTTTTTAAAAAAAAACAAAGGATCAAAATACAGGAACTTATCCATTCTATAGGATTCCATCTGCAAAGAAAGGACCCGGGCTTGAATTTCTTGCTGAGAATGGGAAAAATGATTATGACTGGTAAGCCAACCATGCATGCAATATCATAGTCTTAATGTGTGTGTCAAAGATATATTTCACTTCCTTGGTATATACTTAATCAGTTGATCTCTCTCTATATATAAGTGAATGCATGCATGACAGGTTAAAAACACCACCAGCAACCCCATTGTTCCCATCTCTGGAGATGGAAGCTGCAACAGCCCCTGAACTTGTCGTTCAAAGGGAGATACCAATCACCCAACCTGTTTCACGGGTACGTATATTATATATATATATATATATATATATATAGCTCAAATATAAATGATTATGATTATCTATATATATTACACAATTTAATACCTGAACAATTTCTTTCTTTCTTTCTTCGTAATTATTGTGCTGTTACACAATGTAATTTATTACATGGAGATTTTGATATTGAACTGAACGTGCCACGCACAACCATGCAACCAGTTTGGAGCTGTCAATTTTGGGGCACCAAAGGCAAGCAATATTAATGGAAGACCAAAATCTCCACGTCCAACTCTAAAAGTCCCCCAAAGATCCACCACTCCAAGCCAGAGACCAAGGATCTTATCAACTGATCATCAATCTTCGACCAAAGCCACCATCACAGGAACATCAATTATGACAAACCAAAAACCAGTGACCGATGTCATGAGTAAGCGAACAAATATGGTAACCAACACAGCAAAATCCGCCAACCAAAAAGAAAGCAATATGGAGATCATCCTCACCTCAAACCGGCCTTCCAAAAACACAGCAACTGATCCTCCAAAAACAAAGCCTAGAAGTAGTAGTAGTACTAGAGGTTTATCGCCTCTAGTAAGATCAAGAATTCCAGCTCAAATTCCAGACTTTTCTAATGAGACACCTCCTAATCTAAGAACAGATAATGATCGTTCAATCTCAGCTACAAGGGGTCGTCCAGCCAACCCAATACTTCCAGTTCAGCAAAAATCAGACCCTCCAGCAAATCCAAGGAGACAATCATGCTCACCAAGCGTAACGAGGGGTCGGAAAGTAGTCCTGGAATCCAAGCAAGCTGACAGTAGCGAAGGGAATAATAATATTGTGACTGCTCAAAGAGGAAGAACTACATTAACAGGAAATGTCCTGGGAAGTAGGATGGTAGATAAGGTAATGAATGCCAGAAAATCAGGAGCTGAAGGAAGAGAATCAAAGCCAAAATCTCGAGGTTTCAATAATAAGGCTGCAGATCAAAGCTCTGGCTTTGGAAGGATGATGCAGTCCAAGACCACCTCATTGGATATGGCTATGAAACACGGGGTATGTTGATTTTACATTATTACTTATCTTTATTAATTATATATAATATTGGACCAAATGAAAAGCAGAAACTTTTAATTAAACTACATATAAATATTGATCCTCTTAACCAATTTAATATTATTTCTTTCATTTCAACAAAAAAAATATATATTATTTCTTTCACTTGCTATATATATATATATATAGTAATTTGTTTCCATATATAATCCCAATATTAGAGGGTTGAACTTCTAATTACGTACAAATTTCATTTTAATCAATTTTGTAATGTTGAAGACGATTTGTGGTGGAGCCATCAGCCATGCATACATGTTACAGTAGCCCAGAATTCTTAAATTCACTTAAATGCAGTTTGACAGTTGGTTGAATTTGGACTGGCAATTACCAGATATATGCATGTGGCAATATATACACAAGTTTTTTCATCTACCCCACAAAAGAACAGATCGATCAATGTGATCATTACCATTAATTATATATTCTCGGAAATATTTTCTCGGAAATAATATTATATATATATTATAAATCCCTTCAACCAAGCAGTTAAAATTATCAAAGGATGATATATATATATATATATATATATATGATTTCAACTTTTGTATATTTTCCGCTAATTTTCTAATGACTGCCGAACTTTTGTACAGCTTTAGCCTAATTTATATATTTGTTTGTATTTTTACGAAAACAAAATTATTTTAACCAGTACTAAACAACAACGTCTGATCTTATATAGTGCCCATAATTAATCAAACCATGTAATGGCATGAATATCCACAAGATGCAGAGGATTTCTGGCAACACCACTCAATAATGCAACTTTCATCTTCATCATCAGCTAGATATTAACTGATGCTTGGGACTTAATTAAAACCAGGATATATATATTCTTGTAATTAATATCCTGCATGCATGTTTATATTCTAATTATCAACTAGATCTCATGCACTATATGCCTACTCCTGTGTAGGAGATCATAAAGCGAGATTGCTCTAATTCCAGTCATCACGGTACTGTTGTTCCGGGAAGAAGATCCGGCAGAGAGTAGCTAGCTTCATGAAAACGACTTTGCCAGCCATTCTTGAAATAGAATTGCAAAGGAGTGAGAGAGCAATCATGATATATAATAATTTTTCTCCTCACTTACCTCCTTTTCTGTTTTCTATACGGGATGATCAGAAGAATGTTTTCCTTTGCAATCAATCGCGAATCGATGATTTCTATGATGATCTCCTGTAACGTCCAAGTTATTATAATATATATATATATATCTCATCTTTCTGATCAGAAAGAAAGTTCCATGTATTCAAGACTGCAGGAAGGTCATGTAATTAAACAAAAAAAAAATGTCATTTCATTGTTCTATAATGTATTTGATTAATGCCAATTGGCTCGGCCAAACTCCAAGAAGAAAAGATATGTAGCCAAATTAGCATGATCTTCTTGACTTAGATAGTACCCATTATTCTCTTTGACAATAAAATATATAGCCACCATATCATTCGATATTGGACCTTTCTACGTACGTACGGAGACCGAAAGATCTACCGAACAAATATTCAGTGCATTTCTGCAGCTTTTTTCTTAAATATTAATAAAAAAAACTACAGATCTTTTTTTTTTCTTTTTTTAAGAAATGATAAACTTCATTAAACTTAATCAAGAGTTACAGAATTCAAGATTTGTGGACTAACATGAAAGCAGATTTTGCAAGTTGATCATGAGCAAAAGTACTATTAGCTGCTCTTTTAACAAAAGAAACCTTCCAGTTCAGTAAAGAGGATAGAGTAATCTTAGTGTTCCTAAGAATCATTCCCACCCTATCCCATCTATCCATAGGTTGCTCTAATCCTACAGATCTAAATGCACCATTCGGTATATTAGTCCAACAGTACTGACTCTAATGGTCAAGGAGAATAAAAAATAGGAATTAAGGGAATACAAATTAAGCACCTTTTTTATAATTAGGAAAAAAGAGATAAACCTACCTAGCTAAGTTTGTGTTTTGTATGCTTTTGAAAGCGCCAAATAGAAGTAGACAAAAGTTATATATGTATGAAGTTAATAGGAATCAAATGTGGGCTCGCTACAATAAATAAGGGCTTTTCTCACAAATTCTTTATTCAAGATATATAATCATTACAAATAGTGTGTTGATGATATAATAATTATTCCTGAAAAAAATAAATAAGTATTTTTGTCATGAGATCACGTCGGCAAGTAAAATATTGTGGAAAATAACATTTTGCCACAACATAAATGTTTTTTGCGGCGATAAAAAGTCGCCGCAAATAAACTTTCCAGAAATCGTGGGTTATTCATTTTTTGCGACAAAGTTGTTAGTTATTTTCGACGACGCGTTATCGTCGAAAATAATCTTGCTTGCCAAACTTTTTTTTAATTTTGGATTATTAGTATTTGCAACAACATTATTAGTTTTGCGGCGATAAATACCCGCTGAAAATAATAATAAAATTAAATATGGTCTTTTCTCATAAAAATTGTTCGTGAGAAAAGAAAAAATCTTTTTTACTATCAGATTACGCTGTGAGTAAGACCATACTTTGTGGGGGAAAAAGATTTTATGGCAAAAATATTTGCAGCAACGTTTTATCGACACAAATGATTTTAATCTTCACCGCCATACCAATTTTGTTGTTTTACCCTGTACTTCATTGATATTTTGTTCAGTAACCGGACGTCTTAGTAATTTTGATGCCTGGATTTTGGTTTTTTGCTGATATGTATCCCTTAGGTACAATGTTATAACTATGATTTTCTTCCGTCACAGTAAAGACAATCAATAAAATTGAAATCTCATCTTATATCTTTTTTTTTTTTTAAATGTGGGCTTGTGGTTGGAACTTCAAAGGGGGATATTCTTCCCCTTAATTATTTTAGTACCCATTAAAGATCCTTGGTTTTACCTTAGCACAGTTACAAATCTAATTGGAGTAATTATATATTCTGGGATTATTAAGGTTTTTAAATCAAAATATTTATCTGTTTTCATTATAGGGTAATGTTTGGCTATGATAAAGCCAAAAATGTGGGACTCCCACAGAAGGCCGTACTGAGATTTAATTAAGCTGTAATATTTTGACTACTTCTTTTAATAAATACGGTTTAGACCTCGTTTGTATTCGTAATTCATATTAACCTATCTCAACTCATCTCATTTCATTATTACAATTTTTTCAAATTTTCACACAAAATATAATAAACAATTCAACTTTTTTAAATTTCAAAACAATTTTATCAAATTTTCACATAAAATATAATAAATAATTCAACTTTTATTCTATTATTCACAAACTATCTCAACCCATCTCAACTCTTCTTTAAATCCAAACCACTTCTTAGAGCACTCTCATTGGATTAGCCAAATTTAAAGGACAGTTTTGATGAATGTAAGAGAAATTTAACTTTTGACTATTCTATTTACATAAATCTCCACATTGGAATAGCTATTTATTCATTATATAATAATAAAATAATATAAGATGAATTTAATTTTGGTTATTCACATTAAATCTCCACATTAGATTATACATTTATTCATTATATGGTAATGAATAACTAATAATTTCAAAAATATTTAATTTTTTTAATTATTAATTTATTTAATTTTATCATATTTTACTATTCTATTTATTATATGTTAATTAATAATCATGTTCTTATTAAATTAATATATTATTAAGTCAAATTAATATATTAATTATGACAAAATATGTGATAGAAAGAAATGGAGAGTGAAATAATTAATAAAATATGTATTTGATGTATGTATAGTAACTATTAAATTTAAAAAAATTTTTAAAAATTCCTGTAATTAAATTTTAAATATTTAAAATTTAACTAATTTAATATGAATATATTTTATTTTTTAATAATTAAATATTCGATGAATTTAATTTTTAGTCAACGAGAGTGCTCTAATTAATTAAACTTTTCTTGAATTGGAAATTCTTACTATTTCCATTAATATTCTAGATCTGTATAACTGAGACGGACGGCCATCATGAAAAGGCCTTCCTTTCTCGAGTCGAATCCTCCTTGAAATCATCAACTTTGATTTGACAGCTACAGATCATCTAAACATTGCAATCTTCGAGCGGATTTATTCCGTTAATTATTATTGGAGAAATGCTTTGGTTTTAAATTTGGAATCAAAAAAATATTTTGAATGGAATTTTTTTTTTATCAAATAATTAAAAAAATATTTTTTAATAATATTATAAATTTTTTATTTTTTTAAAAAATATTTATAATAATTAAAAAGATACATTAAAAAAAATATTCTTTTCAAAATATATTTTAAATCTCAAATTCACGATCCGTAATAGTCTCCTTATTATTATTTTAGAACCATTCATTTGACAATTATATTTACGATAAGGGAACAAAATATATTAGGATAATTGTCAAAGATCGAATTAATTCCTTCATTGCAATATTTCTGATCTAGAATATATATTAGAAAAAGTGAGAAATTATTTTGTTGATATAGTTGATAAATTGGAAGTATATATCGATCTTCTTCTTTTATAAAAAAACAAAACAAAAGAGAAAAATGAAATGATACTAATCTCGTATATTAGATGACTGTAAAAATATTTATAATAAAATCGTAAAAATATTAATTATTCTATTCATATTTATTTGATATATATATATTATAAGAAAATTATTTATTTATGATCAGTTATTTTTTATAAAATTAATTATTTTTTATTAAAATAAATATTTTTAATCACAAATAATTTATCATAAATATTATTTTACGTACGTACTGATAGACTAATACAAGGAACGATCTTTTCTTGAATTTACAAATTAAAGCAAGCATGATCCCAATCCATTTGTGTACGGTAACTTATAAGGCTGTGCATAAATTCTAGACATATACCTAAACATGATCATGAGAATGTCTTGTCCGTCCCCTGTTATTGTCTTATACTGACAAAGAATGAAATTTGATTGTTGCTTGGAGCTCCAGCTTGAAATATCCAACTTACCCTTTGAAAGTTTATGAAAGTATGAAACCCTAAAAACCGGATCAAAAAGGGAAGACAAACAAATTAATTTGCTCCAAAGGATTTGAAGGCAAAAGAAACTAGGGTTTTTCCTTTCCTTTTTCAATGCAAGAAAAAAAAAATTGATTGTAATACAGAGAGTAAGGCAGACAGTAGGCGACAGAAAGCACAACCTGAAAGCCTAAAAACACTCAAGAAAGAAAGATGCTACGCCCATAGCTAGACTTGTTCGTACTGTCAAGATGGGTCATGTCAACTACTACAAAACACAAGCATATCTACTACGAACAAATATCCCTGATCATGAGATAATAGTGTGTGTCTGTGCCTCAAAAATATATAAATGGCGGTGATTATAATTATAAGAACAACCCACAAAGCTTAGCTAGCAGCCACTCTTCCCCTTCTCTCTCCGAGTCTAACTCACGCTGTGTGTTTGCTTTCTCCGCGTCTCCTTAGCCTCTGCTTCTGGGGGACTTTCCCCCGCCTAGCCGATATTACCTCTCTCACCCACCACTATCTGCTCAAAAGACGACATTCTCTCTCTCTCTCTCTCTCTCTCTCTCTCTCTCTCTCTCTCTTAGGGCTATAGCTGCTGCCTTGTGACCATCATCATCTTTATATGCGTGATCCCTGCCATTTGTTTTTCAGGCGGAAATGTAGAAGCGATAAGACCGCCAAAAAGAAGACAGATTTTGCATGAACAAGAAGGTTAGATATCTAGTATTAATATTATTACTTCAATCGGCTTAAAAGGAGCTAGGCCAGGGTCTCGACTTTCAACTAGTAAGGAAAAGCTCCCTCACAAAAGGGAAAAAAAGGAGGCTATCAAGGAAATAGAAAGAGGAAAGAGATGTTATAGTCTGTTCAAAGGACGTACAGCCAAGAAAGACCGAATCAGGGAAGGGGAAAAGAGAGGAGCCGACTGAGAAAAGCTCCTAGGTCTTTAGCAGATTATCCATCCCACAACGACTATCATCATCAATATCAATAATAGCATATCAGTAGTTTGAAGAAAGAAAAAGGTTTGACCGAAGAAATCGAGGGCTACTCTTCCTCTCTTTTTGTTCTTTATTTTTTATTTTTTAAATGTTATTATATATTGTAGTACTCCCAAGACCGAAGAGAATAAGAATTAGAGGAGGTGGAGAAGGAGACTCTTCCATAATTCCGAGATCTCACCTCAGTCAGAATCAGACAACTCTTTATTCTCTTCCCATCTCTCCCTTTCATTTTATTTTTTTATAGCCATTTGCTTCTTTTACTACATATACAAATAGAATCGTGTATGATATCGTGTGTAGTACTCTGCGTTGCTTCATTCCAAGCTCTCCCATCAAAACCTCTCTTAAAAGTCTCATATCTTTTAAGGAAGATTGGAGTAAAATATGCATAGTTCTATGAAATTCAAGAAAGATTTGCTTCCCAACTTTTCATAGGAAAAAGTGAAATATACATAAGCTTTCTTCCTCGCGAGATCCAATCCCTCCATACGTTTACACAAAATATATCCATCTTTCTTCCTTCTCCCATTGCTTTCTGCTGATCCCTCTCCAAACACTACAATATTACAAAGGTACTCAGACCCTCTCTCTCTCTCTCTCTCTCCCCTTTTTTTCTCCCTCTCCCTCTCTCTCTCTCTAGCCCCGTTTTCTATTCTGAAGTACAGCCTTGTATCTCCACCGCTGGTTTAGGGTTTCTGATAGGTGAGAGAAATGGAAATATAGCCTGATATGTATAGTATCTTATTCATGGGTTCCTTGGTGTAGTTGCTTGATTTATGCAATTTGACCATGTATATACGTACCTTCACCTTTTAGCCAGATTAAACTCTAGCCGAAAACCCGAGAACATTTCATTTTGATTCCTTCTGAAAACAAATCAGGAAAGAAAATCAGTATCATTACTGCAGATCCTGTAAGAGTATATATCTCATACCTATTTTTATTGACAAACTGTATTTTTACTCGGGGAAGTTATTTCTCATTTATAAGACCGGCCGTCACCTTATAATGCTTGAATCCCTTTTGTATTATATTTTTAGGGAAAATTATAATCTTTTCTAATATTTACTTGTTATAAGATCATCTTGCAGATTTTAACTTTGGATGGTGATGCTTTACCCTTTTAGACACTGCCATCATGTCGTAGCCTGTTAATTATTTTCTGCAATCTTCTAGGATTCTTTTCACCTTTTATCGTTAAACAAATTTATTTGGTGAAATTCTTGATCTACTTGAATTTCTGATCTATTCATTTTTCCTCTTATTTCGTCGTCCCCAAGATTCAAATCCTAGACATATATGTTTCACTTCATAAACTCAAAGCAAGCTTGATGCTTTCTGGTTTCTGTTTATCATGAAATAATTACACAAAAAAAATTCCTTCACATATAAAGACCACTTTTTTAGTTTTCTTGAATTTCTAACGACCTTTCTTTCTTATACTATTGTCGCATTTGATGTTGGATCCTGTTTGATTTGCAGAGGAGAAAGCGGAGCATGGCATCATCATCGAATTCTCCATGTGCAGCGTGCAAGTTTCTGAGGCGTAAATGCCAGCCGGAGTGCGTTTTTGCACCGTATTTCCCCCCGGACCAGCCCCAGAAATTCGCAAACGTGCACAAGGTGTTTGGTGCAAGCAACGTGACCAAGCTTCTGAACGAGTTGCACTCACACCAGCGAGAGGACGCCGTGAATTCTCTCGCCTATGAGGCTGACATGCGTCTCCGGGACCCTGTCTACGGCTGCGTGGGAGTCATCTCTCTCCTCCAACACCAACTCCGGCAACTCCAGATGGACCTCAGTTGCGCCAAATCTGAACTCTCCAAATACCAAAACTTGGGCATCACAAGCCACGGCCTAATAGCCGCCGCCGCCGCCGCTGCCGCCACGAATCACAACCACCAGCAGAACTTGGGGATTAATCTGATCGGTGCCGGCCGCGACCACCATCACTACCATCACCAGTTCTTTCCTAGGGATCAGCAACAGATGATAAGGAGCTTTGATTCGGGAAACAACTATGATGCAAGCCTTTTAGCCATGAACGTCTCGGCAAGCATAGGACAACTGAGTCAGTTTCAGCAACCTAGGACTGCTACTGGGGACGACCGACGCACCATTGATCCCTCTTAGAGTTTCTTTACTTTCATGGATTAAAAAAAACTTGCCCAAACCCATAATAGGTACATGTCCAAACTCTTACGATCGATAATCATGACATGAATCGATGTTTTAATTATTAATGCTATCCTTCATATTGTTTTTGTGGTAATAACAAAAGTACTACTAATGATAATAGTACAATTATATCTACTGTTATTAATTATTATGGTAATTATCCTATGATCATAACTATTTCGGTGCTAGTCATGTGGGAGTTTTATCACGAGTTATGACTAAATTTTTTATCTTCTGACCCTTTTTATGTAGATTGCAAGGCAGAAAAGAAGGGTGGGTTACTTTTAGTTTAATGTTGGAATTAGAGTCCTGAAATTATGCTATTTTTTATGTAATTAAAATATATATAATTGATACAAATTAAGCTTGAAACTAGATTTACAATTAGAGTCTTGCTAGTTACGAGTTGTTTGACGTATCAAACCGAGTAATTAACATTTATATGATTTTTTTTATTGAAAAGAAAAAAAAAATATCTTACATATGTGCGCGATTTGATGCACAAATTATCTTATAAGACACTTTTCCTTACAATTAACATGAATTATTTATGTATTAGAGAGCTCGATCTTCTGATGATATCAACATCGACTGAGCTCTCGATCTCTTAAAAGAAAAAAAGAATTAAAATATGCAGACACAAATTCCAGTACTGTTGAGGTGTTGACCAAAAACCTAGCCAAACAATTAGCTAGCTAGCTGTATAATATCATGTACAGATAGAGGAAATATGGCTCTGAAATAATGTATCCGCGCGCGCATGACTAGTTTATTGTCCTGACCAGTTGAGACTGTGTGGTTCAGCGTCCTGACTCCAGACTCTGCAGTCCTTTTTCTTTATGATGATACAGCCTACAATACGCACGGTTGTGTGACAACATTATACTCAGTACTGCCATTTCAGTGTCTCATACAATTGACCCTCGGTATACATCCCTTTTGTGCATTTATATATTAGGAATATTTAATTAACTCGGGAATATATAATTAATTATTAACTCAGAAAATATTATATTCTATATATCGTTAATATTAATTAATTATTTTTCTTTTGCTTTCACATGCAGGGCTTGGACCTTTGAAGGATTCAGCTTTGAAAGAAGATTTAGGAGGGAGGGAGAGAGAGAGAGTTGGGTTCTTTTTTTTTTTTTTTTTTGTTAATCCTAATTATTGATACATGACTTTGTCACTTAATTTAGTTCATAGTTTCAACTATATTTTTCTGATGATGATCATCGATCGTGTTATAAAAATATACTAGCTCTTTCACAGCTTGCACTGTAATTCCAAAGACTAGTACGTGGGGTTTTCCTCTTAAAAAGTGCCATGACAGACACGTACTTAGTCTCTTTTGTTTCGACTCCTTTGAACTTTTCTGATCCTGCACAGTACTTGTCCAATAAACCGACAGCTATATTAGTCACAAGTTGATAAGCACGAAATGTAAGAGCTAAATGATGAACCTGGCATGCATATCATGTGCACGCATCTATATATTTGTGTCATATATATATATATATATGCACGATCGATGATGATCACGGGCCTTAATTACTGAGAAACTTGACTGGCTTATAAGATTATATATCATATATATATATATATATAGTCTGCCCTTCCCAATTAGGAAAACAAAATTTAGTTTTAAATTAATACATAAGGACTGATCCCAAGAACAGAAAAAATATTTAAAAGGAGTACTGAATGAGGCTTAAACAGTAGTACCTGTACGTTTCACATATAAAATTGGCTTTTAGAATATTATATATGGACTCTTTAAGGTTTATTGCCAAATGATATTATATATCGAGAAAATTGATATATATAAACAATATGCAGCATGGATAATGGCATGGCCCATGCATAGCCATAGGTATATAGTAGATCACCTAGCTAGCTAACTACTTGCATACTAAATTTGATGCATTTCGGGCCCATGATTTACTAAAGTTGAAAATATGTTTACTTAATTAATAAATACGAAGAGCCGTATAATATATATTATTAAATAATAAAAAATATATGATAAATAATTATTAAATGATGATAAAAATGTAGAATGGTATATAAAAATTATATATATATATATGCATGATATTATCTGGGTACGTGATTGGACAGATGCAGCAAAAGGAATGATTCACACTGCATATATTTCCATATATGCCATAGATAATATTAAATGCTCGTGCTGATCAATTGTTTGGTGCTGTAATTATAAGCGCGTAAGGCATTTCCCGATCGAACAAAACAGAGAACGAATAAAGACAAGAGACTACTGCATGGCGAGAGGTGGTGTGGTGGGTGGGAAATTTATTTCTTTGTAACTTTGGTAACCCTTCCATGCCATATTCTCACTGTGCTGCCAGAAGTATGAAAGGCCGTTGCAGAGGAGATGTCAAGGCCATTTAATGCTCTCACTGTAATGCTAGCTAGCTAGCTATAAGAAACTCAAATCCAAGGCGATCGAAGAAATAATAGCACAGAATAGATGGGAGGGGACGGAAAATGCTTTTAAGTTGGTAATAATTAATGATCGATCAACATGAAATCAGAAATGTTCTTAAATGTCAATCACCAATATTCTATCTGATTCAAAATAATTTATTTTAAAAATATTAATTAATAAACGTATTTTCAATTGCATGACAATGATGACGTACTTGTGCAATGATGACTTTTCCTTTAAATGCACTTGACAGTAGTGTCTCTCTTTTCTCTCTTCTCTCTCTCTCATATTCATCAACAATCAGGCCCTAGTAGTACTATTAGAGCTGACGCACGCATGCATGTATGCCTGACTTTTATCCTTCATGCCTACATTGCAGATAGACATGCATGTGAGCATGACAATGCTAGCATATATATCATGAGGTGTATGACCTGGATATCGTGCTATATATCAAGGCTATGTTATATGTATATGTATGTAGCTGGCGCTTACCATTGACCTATCTTTTATATATATTTAAGGCTAATTAATATGGCTGGACTCTATATATCAAACATATCAAATTCTGTTCATGATCAAATATTTCAGCCCTTTTTTGAAAAAAATTAAGTTCATTTGTGTGTGTGCCAAGTTTTTTCCAAACCCAAATAATATATATATATATATATTTATATATATATTAAGAAAAGATAATAAGATTGGAAAAAGAAAATCAAAAGGACAAACAAATATTCAGTATTTATTGGTAAGGCCGGTGGAACATCATTTCCATCAACAATATATAATAGAGACATGGTCTAATTTGTCTTTTATTTCTTTTTTTGAACCATGCATATATATATATATATATATAGACATGGACTTTATCATTTTCATGAATTGATTAATTCCCATGCTTAATCATTGCTTTAGTTAATACTATAAAAAAATTATTTATTTATGACTATTTAATTTCAACGAAATGATTATTTATAGTTAAAATGAGTTTATTTTAGTCACAAATAACCTTTTCGTCGCAATTAAATAGTCACAAAAATTTATTTTTCTTGTAGTAATATTCTTTTCCCAGCTCGTCCCTTTATAAATAGCCTAAAACCAACCAACCAATCGTCCAAGAAGTTCGTGCCGTATGGTATTTCATTTTTATAAACCCAAGCTGCAGGATTTTACTTGCATTTAAGTCCTACTTCCATTTTATATATGATTCATTCATGCACGACGATTCTGAATGCACAGGCAATCACTATAAGAAAAATGAACATATATGATAAATTATTTGTGATAAAGAATGATTATTTATGATGATAATTGACTCATTTTAATAAAAATAATTATTTTCATAAGAAATAATTAACTATAAATAAATAATTTTTTTATAATGAATATTTCTGAGAAAGCTAGTCATTCTCGGCAGCCAAACATCATCTAGATCTCAATTACCATCAGAGCCCAAATATAGTACTGTTTAATTAGCAGTATAATAATCCTGATAAAAGAGCTAGCTCCAACTTGCAGCCAATTTGTTATCATGAGCGTCACTACGTACCACTTGACCAACTAATTATTAATTAATTTTGACAATACAATATTGATTTGGACTAGCGCTGACTATAGTCTGTAACTTTTAGTAATTATTTATAAATGTAATGGGCAAATATCAAATTAAATAAAGAAAAAATAGCTAGCTACTATTTGTGATAATGATAGTAATTACCAACATCAAATTAATTACGCAATTTCTTTTAAAGATTATTTTGTTTTTTTCTTTTCTTTTCTTTTTAAATTTTTTTCATTCATTTGATTGATTGATTGGCATTATATAACCACTGAATAATGGAACATCAAGGGAAATATATACATTAAAACAAGTCACTGCAATAAATAAGATATTTTAGAACGAGATTTTCGTCTTAAAAGATTGGCATTTCATCTCAAAATATAGATGAAAAAAATATCTCAAGTTCGTCTCAATAAAACTGTCTCAAAATATATTTTGAGATAAAAATAATAAATTCGTCCTAAAAAATATCTTTTAGAACGAAATTAAGCTGGACCGTTCAATCGTGTTCAAACAAATTTTTTTTTTTTGGAACGATTTAAATTCGTCTCAAAAATTCGTTCAAACTCATAAATATCATTCAAACAATGAGGAACTATTCGAACAGGTATTTCATGGTCGGTCGATCGATATCAGTCCGTTCGACCAAATACACATGAAAAAACGTTCGAACATAAAAATTGATGATCGAACACAAATAATGAATTGCCTGTTTGAATACCTTCGAACGGCGTACAAGTTTTTACCGTTCGAACTCTAACTTGCGATGTTCGAACAGTTATGTCCGATTTATATATATTCGAATGTTTGATGAGAGTTCAAACGATTTTTTTTTTTTTAGACAATACAAATTTAAAACCAAATAGATATTTATATTTCAAAAATACATTACAAATTGTTCAATATAAATAAAACTAATCTAATTAGTCAAAACTAAGTAAATATAATACTAAGAATACTAATAAAATTATTAATACGTGATATATAGTTGTTCAATATGCAAAAACACTTCTAATGAAAATCAATTGTTTGGAGGCCTGAATTGTTGCATAAGCATCCGCATTTGAAGCTGCATCTGTCTTTGTTGTTCTTGCATTTGGAGTTGCATCTCTCTTTGTTGATCTTCTTGTTGTTTTATGCGCATCTTCATGTCTAATTGTTTCATCAATTGAGCCTCTAACTCCTGTTGTTTTGCCATCAATTCTTCGATACTAGAATTTGTATTCTCTAACGCAATGACAGTAGTGCTTGACGTTGATGAAGAGCATGAATGCTTTACACAGCGACCCAAACCCCTCAAATAGTCACAATGTTGACCCAGAATTTATGTAAAAATTTCAACATCACTTGTTGATGAATTATGATCTGATGTAGTTTCAGTATGAAGGGCAACCTTTTTATCCTACATACAATATATAAAATTAATATTGACACAATAATTTAAATATGGTTAATTAAAAGAAATTATAATACTTACATAATTCTCATAAGCATCGGGATAAGTCTACTCTCAATTACTATTAATATGTGATGCAACATATAATTTTGTCAAATCACAATTGGTGTCTGACTCTTTCTATAAGAGACATAGTTAAAATATAAAGTCTATATTAGAAACAAACTATATAAAATAAAAAAAAATACATTACCAATTTCTGAGAGAGGCGATGGAAAGATTTTGAGCCTGCATGATGATGAATCTTTAACTTCGATGTATTCGTTTTGTTTATAGAACTTCACTCCTGCATAGAAGTTGTAAAAGTTAGTAAGTGAAAATTACAAATATGACACATAAAGAATTCATTTAGTTTACTTTATATGATGGATCCTCAAACATGTCGCAAAGTTTTCTTCGTTCTTCAGGTCGGGCATCGTGAAAAGGATGCTGGCGTGCATCTTCGTTGTTCTCGTACTTCTTGTAATGCTCGTGACACCTTACCTTATACTTGTAGAATGCATTACATATCACTGTATCAGCTCTTCGACAGTCATCCTTGAAAAATCATATACACAAAGATATTATCATTTAGAATATTAAATAATATCAATATAAATTCATTATTTAAATATTACGTACCAAATAACACTTTTTTATAAGCTCTTTCACATCTTGCGAGATTTTATACCATGAACTCGTAACTAAAGGTGCATAAGTCCGTGTAAGAGCACCCACATACGATGCAAGCCAAGCTGCTTGTTGTCCATCGCCTCCGGTATGTTCGTCAGGAATGTTATCCTTAATCTAACCTACTTTACGATATTTTTTCAACGTCACGTCTCTAGTAGTGCCTCGCCCGTGACGAGATTGTATTGTTATCTCTAAAAAATAATATTAGTTATTTACCTTATGTCAATTATCATATATCTTAATTGAAAAAATGAGTATTAACTATTTACCTTGTTCCGTAGAGTCAAACTTTAATGGTGAGTCAGACGGAAAGCTAGAAACATGTGGAGATATGATGCGAAATTCCTTATTCTTTGGTGGCATAATTGCGAGATGCTGTATAATGTGAACACAAAATCAATCAATTATCTGTATCAGTTTCATCTATAGATTCGCTCTCATCATCTGTAGATACTTCAAAGGAGTCAACATTTTGATCAACTGTTACCTTAACTATTTTAGCCTTGATATCTTCCATATGCAATGAGATCATCTCATGCTGGCTCAAATAAACAAATAAATTAAAGGTAGGTTGACTCTCTTGGTATGCTTCTTGAGTAGATGAATATCTTTTTCTTCATCTTGTTTATCCGCCTCAGGAATAATGTCATAAATATTTATAGGAGAAAAATTTTGTACTACTTGCCATTGATTTCCTAACTGAGGATCGTCTAAATAGAATACTTGAGATGCTTTGGAAACCAAAATAAAAAGATTATTTTCATACCATTTTTTGATGTATTAATACTCAGAAAATATTCATCCTGACATTTTCTCTTTCGGGGATTGGTTAAATCCCACCAATCATACTTAAATATATAAACCACAAGCTCTCCCACATATCTCATTCGAATTATATCTACGATAATTCCATAAAAATCAACATTGTCACCATCATGATTCCCTTCGACAATGACACCACTATTTTGTGTTTTCCTATAAAGTTCTTGATCAACTGTATTTTCATATAAAGTTCTCGATCAACTGTATTTTCATATAAAGTTCTCGATCAATTGTCTTATATTCTATTGCAAACAGTCACGTGCATCAACAAACAATCAATTATCTAACATATTGTGCAATGTCTTCATTTTACTAGATAGTTGGTCCAATCTCATTCAGGATTGTAAGATCTTAATCGCTAACCTACCAACTATTATCTGTCACATCTAACAAAATTTCGGCAGCATCTCCCCATAGATCTCCAAATATGCTCGTTTGGTTGTACACACCAACAAGTAATACATCGATGCACATTCACCGAAACTGCATATCCAGATAATAATAAGGGATGACTACCAAAATCATAATGGCGGATGCAACAGATATAATTTGACAGTTTGCGAGAATGATCGTACAATCTAAACTGTCCACTATGAACAATTCAAGAGTTATCAATCAACCGTTCAACATGATTGATAACTCTTGAACGGGTCTAAGGTTTATTTCAATGCCAATCAGAAGACACGATATTAAAACACAACAATAATAAAAAAATACGAGAACTATTATCTTTAAGTATTAATATGAGTTTAAGTATTATTAATTTTTATGTTTATTATTTTTAAGTTATTTTTAATTTAATTTTATTATTTTTTAAGTTAGTAAGAAGATAGATTTTACAACTATTATCTTTTAAGTATTAATATGAGTTTAAGTATTAATAATTCTTATGTTTTTATAATATAGTTTTAGCCCCTTTTAAGTTAGTTGTAAGATAGATTTTACAACTATTATCTTTTAAATATTAATACGAGTTTAAGTATTATTAATGCTTATGTTTATTATTTTTAAGTTATTTATAATTTAATTTTATAATTTTTTAAGTTAGTTGGAAGATAGATTTTACAACTATTATCTTTTAAGTATTAATATGAGTTTAAGTATTAATAATTCTTATGTTTTTATAATATACTTTTAGCCCCTTTTAAGTTAGTTGTAAGATAGTTTTTACAACTATTATCTTTTAAATATTAATATGAGTTTAAGTATTATTAATTCTTATGTTTATTATTTTTAAGTTATTTATAATTTAATTTTATTAGTTTTTAAGTTAGTTGGAAGATAGTTTTTACAACTATTATCTTTTAAGTATTAATATGAGTTTAAGTATTATTAATTCTTATGTTTATTATTTTTAAGTTATTTATAATTTAATTTTATTATTTTTTAAGTTAATTGGAAGATAAATTTTACAACTATTATCTTTTAAGTATTAATATGAGTTTAAGTATTATTAATTCTTATGTTTTTATAATATAATTTTAGCCTCTTTTAAGTTATCTTTTAAGTATTAATATAAGTTTACGTATTATTAATTCTTACATATATATACTATATATAATCTACTATAATATTACATATTTATATGATAGTTTAAGATAATTTTTATAGCCGTTCGAACACAGTAATATAATGTTCAAACATGTTTATCTATTCGAACGGTATATTACCGCGTTCGAATGGTCTTAACCCAGTTTCTAAACACCAGTCAGTTCAAACAAGACACAATCTCACAAAATATCACAAACTCATATTCAGAAAATACTACAAACATACAACATATATATTTCGACTATCAACCATCTAACAAACATACAACATATATACTTTGAATAACAATCCTCCAACAAACATATTTTGTGTTTAATCTAACAAACACCTACACAATATATATATATATAAACTACAAACATACAATATATAATTATATTAAAGTATAAATTTATCCAATAAACACTTATACAATATATTAAAAAAATAGAATTAATAATAGATTTAGAAGTAAAATGATAAAGAAAGTCATACCTTTAAGCAAAATAAGTGTGCAATCCTCTTTGTAAGATGACAGAATGAAAGATTGTGTGAAGAAAATGTAAGATTTTGGAGAGAAAATGGAGAAGAGAGAAAAAGAGGAGAGAAAAATGAGGGACTGATGGCGTGCAGAAAGATTTTAAGTTCTCACTAACCGTTCAAACGTAAATAAAGTTCGGTCGAATGCAAAATAATTTCAGCGCTCCAATTTTCCCGCCCACACAAATTTCTTCAACGCCATTTGATCGACGAAAAATGTCGTTCGAACGGTCATCCAATAGTCTTTAATTAGCGAGATATTTTTCTACCACTGTAATAAACCGTTCGAACTCTAACAAATGACATTCGAACGATAATTCATAATCATTAATTGGCGGAATATTTTTTTATCACTGCAATAATCCGTTCGAATTCTGACAAAGGACATTTGAATAGTAATCCAGAGTCATTAATTGGCGCGATATTTGCCCATCACTGCAATAAACTGTTCGAATGTTTTTTTCATAAGTTCAAACGCAAATAAAGCCTTCGAATAGTTCACGGATACAGTTCGAACACACCACCTTAATGTTTAAATATATTTATTTTCATCATTAAATGAAAAGTACTATAAGATCATATGTATTAGTAATATATACTATCATATATATAGTAATATATACTATCATATATAGTATAATATATATTATACTATACTAAAGTATACTATTTATTTGTAAGATGATATCTATTAGTAATATATACTATCATATATATTATACTATACTAAATTAGTATAAAGGAAAATATAAGATCATGTGTATTAGTAAATCCCACCAATCATATATATTAGTAATATATAGTATCATATATATATAATCTATATTATATATCATATATTTAGTATCATATATATTATACTATACTAAAGTATAAAAGAAAATGTAAGAGATGATATATATTAGTAATATATACTATATGATATATAGTAGTCTATACTATATATCATATATATAGTATCATATATATTATAACATATATAGTAAAGTATAATTAAATATATAGTATGATATATATTAGTTAAGTATAAACTCATAGTATATAGTACTATATACTATCATATATATATATATATTATCATATATAACACTTTGACAGTAAAGTATTATGATATATTACTATTATACTATAATAAAATATATATAAGTTATTATGTTTTTATTTAAAGTATTATACTATCATAATATATATATTATAATATACTATAATATTACATATATATTACAGTATATATAATCTACTATAATACTAAATATATTTTATTAAATTATAGGATTATAAATATAATATACATTTAGTATAAATTTTTACTAAACTTGAAACAAATACCATTCGAACGATAAATATTAAAGTTCGAATAGTAATTTAAAACCGTTCGAAAGGTCAAATATAACATTCGAATGGTTATGCACATGTAAGTTATCATGGGTAGAACTTTCTCTCACACCGTCATCTCCACCATTTGAAAATGAGAGAAAACGTTTGAATGTCCATCAATCGCCGCCGTCTACCACCGTAATCAACACCTACGTCAAACATTTTTCCTTCCAAGTGAAGATGTGCATTTTAAAAGTTATTTTATCTTTTATTTTATGGTTTTATGGTTTTATTCATTTTTTCTAAAAAAATTATATTTTTTCATCAATAGTCACTGTAGAACACTACAAATCCACCGTAAGATGTTTAAAAATGAAGAGTAGTATGTGTTTTGTCAAATAAACCCATGGAATCGATGCATTTTTAAGTGTTTTTATGGCCGCAAAGTTGACTCAGCCATGCCGAGCTCGATCTAGTTTCCATTTGAACGTGTTCGAACCAGTTTAAACTTGACGTTCGAGTAGTTTTAAAACGTTCGAACGGTGTGCAAATTGCCGTTCGACCATTTATTTTACCGTTTGAATGTAAATTTGTCGTTCGACCACTTAATATTACGTTCAAACCGTTTTCTTTGTATTAGCTTATTAAATTGTTTTCATCATTTCATTGAATTGTTCTATCAATTAATTTATTAAATTGCTATTAGTATATAATTTTGTAAATATATTCGCCGTAATTAGATTTTATCACTAATGTTGAATATATATTTTATTTTTAAAATTTCAAGTTCATAATAATGTCTTATAGGGGCCGTAAATGTGGTAGATCAGGGGAACCTTCCATCCAAACAGTTCGAGAGTGGACTGTTTTACTTGAGCAGTAGGTAAAACTGTCTGATTTTGTAGCTCTTATATGGGAGGGTCATTCCATCCCATCAGTATTCAATGACCGTGGTTAGGCACCAATCTTAGATCAGCGAGAAGAAGAAATGAAGCTCATTTCCTACATTGAGATTGTTACTGAGTTATATAAAGAGCTCGGTGGTAGTAGCTCAGACGATGGAGGGGCATACAAGATCTGTGTCCACGGAGCTCCTGTTATATTTTTAGCAGACGGACTCGTTGCATATCTCGGTATTCCTAGGCTTGTCGATGCCTATCTGAACCTGCCGCCTAGAGAGTCTGATCTTTCAGGTGATGTAGAGATATCTCAGGACGAGGGACCAGTTTACACAGATGAGATCGATACACTTGCTGATCATGAGGTCGGAGACTTGATTGTTGGTCCAGATGCTCCAATGTACGATGGGATGAAGAGTATTAGGTAGACAGATTTATCTTCTTTCTTCAAGATCATGAATTTGATTATCTCCAACAATATTGACCATCGGCAGCACAAGATCGAGGTTGGCATGAATCGAGCGAGATTTATGATACGGGTCGCTCGTGGCATTTCGATCGACCTCGTGGGGTATATATTTGAGAGGATCTGATCAGAGGCTCGATTCATTACAACAGATTTATTGTCGTTTGGTATCCTCATCACTCGATTTTTGCTACATGCCGGGATCATGCTAGAAGCTGCTGAGCTTTCTCGGGAGCTAATGAGACTGATCAACAACACCACCCTATCACCGAGCACGAGACACTCAAGATTTCATTTTTGTGGACTTGTTCCTGACAGGGCTGATATTCAAAGAGATGCACAGCCGAGAGATACTGGAGTATCGGCTGGTGAGACATCTATACAAGCCAAGGCATCACGTACATCTACTCGCGAGGAGATGGCTGACATACTACGTGCTGAGATCGGCATATTTGAGTTTCGTATCGAGATTAATATTATACGTTTGAATGTATACATGTGGTGCTTAAATATGTTCAAACTAAATATATTAAGTTCGAACGGTTTAGAAACTTTCTCGCCAGGTTTTGCCACTAAATATTTTCCTTTCGAACAAAAATTATTATCATTCGAACGGTAGTGAACTTTCCACGCCAAGATTTTACTGTTCAAACGTATTTTTTTTCCATTTGAACGGGAAAAACTTTTTGAAATGATTTAATTTGTCATAGAAAATACTATTCGAACAATTATTTTATCATTTGAACAATTTTGTAAAGTCATCAATTTTTTATAAATCTCGTCCCAAAAAATGACTTTTAGAGACGAAATAATTTTGTTTGTCCCTAAATAATTTCATCTCAAAAGCTCAAAATTGTTGTAGTGAGTGCATCTTGATCTTATATATCCTTTTCATGTATGGTATAAAGTAGATTAATGATGGAGATAGAATATGTATATACATTAGACAAGATCAATGGTCAATGCATGAAACGTACGTTAATGATGTACGTAGATGTTTCGGACCTCTCCTTACTTACACGAAACTAGGGAGAGATCAATACGATGCATGGATGTCTGCAAAGATAACAGATCACTAGATCATGTTTTGGTTCGGACCTTTTCATCACACGAAACTGGATGTGTTTTAAAAGAAGAGATATTATATATAAGAGAAATCACACACAATTCACACGTGATTTGAGCATCTTTTAGCCCAAAAACAGCCATATATTCATATATCTTTCAACCTGATCCAAACATAATATATCGCACATCATGCATTAATTGTTTAGCCTTAAAAGAACCATATTTACCATGCACATTAATTATTTTGAAGTTTCTCCTTAATTTCTAGTCGTTGGTAGATGAAGAACATGACGGCCAATTAGTCGCTTCATTCATCAAGAAATTGGAATTCATTTTATTGATAATGATCAGAGACAGCTATATATATTTACACACATCAGTTTAATTAAATGCCACAGCTACCATATATAGCTAGGTACATCATGATCAGTTCATGAATATTATATACTACTTCCCATCTCTGTTGATCAGACAATAATTCATGAATGTACCTTAAAAAAGGGAAAAAATAGTTTGCCGCTTAGGATTCAAATGGGATCGAAGCCCCTCCCCATATCTAATGTTTGGTTACTTCTTGTACTGATTTCTTTGGGGGGACCTTCTTGTATTAGTTGATTTTGAATGAAGAAATAAATACATGATCATATAGATTGAGTAAACCCTAATTTGAATTCGTTTTTATTCCGAGAAATGATTTATATATTATATGAGAATACTTATATTTGTAATTATGTAAGCGTTGTGCAATCGTTTAAAAAAAATAAATAAATATAAGATTTATATAAAAAAAAATTTAATAATAAAATTTCTTTTTTTTTTTTTAAACGAATGCATAATTATATATAACATTTTATATTATATTCACATACACTCTCGAGACTCAATATATAAATATATATATATATATATATATTTTAATGTAACCTTATTTTTTTTATTTTTATTTCTTTTTGGAATTGTTTGAGTGGGGTGCATGACATGAGGTGAAAGGGACGGTTTTAAAGGTAGGGGGATATCCCGACACAAGCACGCCTTACGGAGCCAAGCTTAAAAGCAAATTAAAGGGTTTTAGCATTTATTTCGGGTTGTCCCTCTGAGACGTAGTAGTACCACACCCATCCCTCACAATCCCAATACAAAAAAAAATATATATATATTTACTACTCAATGCAGCATCCGCATTTATTGGACAGTGCCAACACCATGATCACACTATTCTATCTCTCTCTCTTCCTCCCTCCCTCTCTCTCTCTCCTCCCATTGGTATGAATATGAATGTATGACTTGACTTATCCTCCCTCTCTACAATCTGCCATCTGGGCAGGGCCTTTGACTATTCTTTCCTTCTTTCTATTCCCCATTTTAGGAGTTTGGCATTACACGCTTTCCAATGGTCTTTTTTTTTTGGTTCTCTCTTTCTTCTAAGTATTACAGAAACAAATAATAGAGAGAGTGTGAGAGAGAAGGTCAGAGGAAGAAAAAAAAGGAACATTTCAGAGCAACACCTGTTACATCTCTTTCTCCACCTTACTGTCTTCTTTATTTACGTGCTTTTTGTCCCCCTCTCTCCCCCTTTCCCCCCCCGGCCTAATTTCCCACCTCTCTTTCAAATAAATCAAATCAACACCCTTTTTACCACCAACAACACATACAGCCGATCGATCACCTCTGGTCTAAAGTCCACAAAGCTTGCTTTATAAAGGCTATTTCCCTATGCAATGACGGTCGGTGTACGTACGTGCATGGTGTTCATTGTGGGGGCAAGTCGTGTAAAATTCTAAGTTTGACTGGTTTAACAGATTTTGTGGTGAAAAATGAAGATATATAGTCGATGTAACGATGTCAGGTCTTAAAGGCTAGCTGTGTGTCAGGTTATCAAAAAGTAATAAAAAGTACTATATAATACTGTGATAGTTGATCTGAAAAATGCATGCGTAGATTTACAAGTAGGAAACATAGATGGAAGTGTGATGAACATAATCAGTAATGAAACAGATCTCATTCATTTAAGTGAAGAATAGCTAGGCTAGCTAGGTTTACTAGCATCTATGTCGATCAAAGTAACGTTTAAGGAGCTACGCGTACGATCATGTTACTCGAAAATGAGTAGCATGATCGATCTTTGGGTCAGGATATATATGTGTCTGTGAACAAGCTAGAACGAAGACATGCAGAATTAAACAGGATATATATGGTGTGTGCACACAGCTACTCAATCCCATGCCCTGGGGGTGGAGTTCTGCACACAGAAATGCCTTTTGTGCATGGGGTTTTACTTTCTTTTAACAATTCATTTTCTGCAAAGTGGTTCTATTCATCCCCACTTGGCCACTCAAGTGCACCCCAAGTGCATTTTGGGTTTTGTTTTTTTTTTAAATGTTAAAACAAAAACACACATAAATTCGGTAGCTGGCATTTTCTTTTCTAAATTATATATGACGTCGAAGTTTCGGGCCTTGAATATTGCGAGCTAGCAATGTCGGATCGATACGCATGTCCACATGAGCAGGCGCTACAGCCCAAGCCTTGAATGGTAAAAGGTCAGGGCTTGCCGCTTAAAACTGCCGCTTGCTTGTTGTTTCTAGACCCAAGGCCTCGGCCTGCAGGGTAGACATTCAGATCGAATTCCCAAATTCCAACGAAAATGCTAATCATAAAATCAGATTTGATGATACGATATTATATCGGTCCGAGTAACGTTTATTCTCTCGAACCAACTTGTTTTGTTTAGTTGAAAAAAGCCCAAAGAACACTTGTAATTCGCATATAGGACGATGAGAATCACCTTATTATCATCTTGCACTCAGGACAATATGATTTTTTTTTACCTATTTCTCACCCTTGGATTGAGCTTTGGTGACTTGTTGTGCACATAAAAACGATGTAAATTATATGAACAGAACATGGAGAGGAGAAACATGATATATATATATATATATATATTCAACTTTAGGACCATAACTTGTGATTAAAACAAAGGATTCAAGAAACGATATTCTGAAGAAAAGTATTTCATCCTTTAATCAAACGTGCAAAACAACTACCGGATGCGCAGAGAAAAGAAAATGCACAATAATTCTGGCGAAGCCTGTTCTGCTTGCTGGTTCAGTTCATTAATAATCCTCTCATCTACATAGGTTTTCTTTATGTATGGAAATGTGTGTATCAAAGTGCACAAAAAGAGAAATACTACGTACAGGCTGGTGTATGAAATGTCATTTCAAACAGATGAATGAATATCAAAGAAGAAACCAATAGGGGGCATGGTGCCCACTCTCTTCAATTTCAATAACTCATTCAAACAAAATTCACTCGTCTCTGTCACTCTGAGTTGCGATCATGCGAAGAATTTGATGGTGCCGGCATTGCAGTCTGGTCTGGTTGGTAACTTGGTGGGAGACCTTGGAAACGTAACGTTATCTCCGCCGACAACAGTTGGGCCTAATAGAGCCTTTACAAACCCATATTGGGCTGGAGTTTTGAGCTCGGGTTGGGCTCAATATCAGGTAGGACTGAGATTGCGAAGAGAGCTAAAATCCCAGCTCTCACTCTCTCTCTCTAACAATATCACGTGGGAGATCTATGAAAGTAGATATGGGAAGAAAAGGCATGCGATTTGTGATTTATTTTACAGGATTTTGCTATAATCGGTCACTATTCATCTCCATATCTCATATTGATAATTTTTTTTTTATAGAATATGAGATTTTTTTTATAAAAATGCTGATTACAACCGAGGGAAGGAACCGCAGTGTAACCGCATCCCATGTGAAATGAAATGAACCAGAAAACAAGCCAAATCCCCCCTCCCCCTCCCCCCACCCAAAATATGCTTCGTCTTCTCCACAGAACAGTCTTCCCCAACTCACAGAGCCCTTCATCTTCCCACCTTCAAGGAATACCATCAATCATTTACATTTTGTTTATTTTACACTCTGGCTATGGAAAAATCCCAGGGAGAGATTGAATGCTACATCTTCAAAATTCCCCTCCCTCTTCAAATTTCAGAAGTCAAAGAAAACCAAAAAAAAAAAAAAATGCTCCCTCAAATACCTCCTTAAATTTTGCTGGGTTGTTAACTGCATTTACCATGAGTGCTTCATCTTCATAAACATCAAACCAGTACTTATCAAAAATAAAAAATAAAACTCGAACCAGTCCTTTTTTTTTCTTTAATTTTCTTAAGACTTCTATTGTACCGTATATTCTCCCCATGCATTTAGGGCCTCATCTTCTTTTGTGATATAGGCGCAAATGGTATTCCAGGATTTATATACAGTGACGAAGAAAGAGAGGAAGACGAAGGGATGTAATCCTGAATCAAATCAAGAATTGGTTTTGTGATATAGTGATGAATAAAGAGAGGAAGATAAATGGTTTTGTTGGTTGGAGAAATGGTTTCCAATGAAGAAATGTAAGGAGGTACTTTGAGAGAGGGACGAGATTGTTTTGGGTGATGTGGGTCTGAGACGGCATTCCTACTGCAAAAGGGTAGAAGGGGAAAAAAAACCAGCTGAGTAGTAGAGAAGTGGTAAGAAGTGGCTCTGCCTTTCTTTCCTCTCAAACCGCCGACTGTAACAAGGAATACCCATTTGTCTTCCTGGCTTCCATTGTCTTCCCAACTTCAAGGAATACCATCAGGGAAGGAAAAAAAAAAAGGAGAACAATATAAAGAACAAGCAAAACCAAGAACTAAAAGAATACCATGATTTTTCTTCTTATTTTCGGCAGTTTATATTTATTTTTTTTTATTGACGTGGGTTTATTCCACATCAGCAGATTATCTAGCGGTTTCCCACCGCCGATTGTACGTAATAAAACTATTTTTTTATAAGATATAAGGTGTATGATAGTGAATAATAATTAATGAGAGGAATTATTCTTTTAAGAAATATTACGAAGAGCTTATCTTACATATTTTTATCTAATTAAAATATAATTTATTATTTTTATATTTTATTTAAACAAATAAATATTTTAATATTCAGATGAAAAGATAAAAATGGTGAAAGATTTTTAACTAGAAATTATTTTTATTAAAATTTATTTATTTTGCTCTCGATACCCTCACATGACCACAAAGTAGTTTTCCTCAAAAAAATTCCGTGCGTTGACCGAGCTCAGCGACTATGACAGGTATTACCAATTCGTTTTCTTTTTTTTTTTTTTTTGAAATTGAATGTATGTATGACTTTAGCAAAGCTAGAAAGTCCAAGTTTCTTGAATATAATAATATAACGGGGGCCAAAATTTATATTTGTGTTGATAGATTATTTGTTTCTTTGTAATGTATGTACGATATGAGTTGATATAATATATTATATAAAATTTTTTTATAGTTATAACATGACTTTTCTTATATAATATAAGGAAGAGATAAAAGTTGAATAAAATATTGTTAGAATATATTTTTTAATATTATTTTTATTTTAATATTTAAAAAAATTAAATTATTTATTTTATTTTGTGTAAAAATTTATAAAAGTTATAATAATGAGATGAAATGAATTGAAAATTTTTATAAAAATAAACAAAATCTTATTGCGCGTCGATGGTGGCCGGCCGGCCGGCACTGAACTACAGAGAATAGTTGTTCTCTTCGATCAAGAACACGATGAGGTTTAATTTAATTCGCAAGTTTGATTGTGGAGAATAATGACAAGAAATTGGTTGGATGGAGAAAAATAATATATTATTAGTTTAAGAGAAAAAACAACTCTGGACATTTAAAAAGCTGTTTTTTGAACGTGAATTTTGTAAAAAGTTTGCGTTTTAGTTAACATTGATATCAATGATATGCAAAAAGTTTTTAGATTTTTTTGGAAAGATGGGTATGGTTTTTTTTTTTTTAATATTTTTTTAGGATTAGCTGTTACTTAAATTTATTTAGAGGCCAAAAAATTTATATTTTGAGTATTGTAATTCTATGACATCTACGCTACGGAGTATAATTTGATTTAAAAGATAAATTTAAATATTTAAATATTATAAATCAAATCTTATTATTTAAGTGATGTGAATGATATGTTTTACGTATCAAATTTAAATTGTTTATTATATATTATTTAAAAATTTAAAAAAATTATAATAATTAGATAAGATGGATACTCTTTTAATTCAAAAAAGTCCTTAAAAGCTTAGTCAAACATAAAATACTCAAATTGAAGTGTATATCTTTCTGTAGCTCTGTTTGCTCATGCCAAACTCTCTCCCCCACTAGACATGTTTATTTATTTATGCCTAAAGGTCAGTCAATTACGCATTCACGTGAATTAATTTACTCGTTCTTTGCACCGACTGTTTGAAGTTATATTTAATGCCTTTACTTTTTTCTTTTAAATCATGTCATTTTTAGACTTTTGATTGCTTAATTTTTGGTTGAGTGGATGTCGGATAATTGTAGGGCTGTCATCAGTTCATTTTGAAAGCCAAATTGATGTAAAAAATTAAGACAAAAAGACTTGGAGAAGAGGTCGTAGAGAGACGGATCCCATGCAGGAGTCCACCACCAGGCCCTTTTCTTGCTCTCTATATCAATGTGTTCTGTAAATTTGCATGTAATGTTTTATCATTCCACAAACCACCCTGCATGCATCAAATTTACTGCATGGAAACCTTTTCTCCTTTTCCATAAATAGCCGTGATTTTGCAGAGAAAGAAGGAAGCTCGAAGAAATTGATATCAACTGTACCATGCACACAGAAAATCGCTTGGGAGGTTCAGAGAAGAGGAAAAACAAGTACGTGGATTTTGGGAGCATTCTAATTAGCCGTAAGGCACTCAAATGGATATTAGTGGGGTCCTTTCTCTTGGCTTCCTTCGCAGTTGCAGCCACCACCATCATCTTCAAGTCCTCGTCCAAGCACAAGCCCCATTCTCCCCATCCTGACAATTACCCTATTGCTCTCCAGAAACTCGTCATCTTCTTCAACGCTCGGAAGGCCGGGCATAATCTCCGTCCTGATAGTTACTCTGTTGCTCTCCAGAAAGCCCTCCTCTTCTTCAACGCTCAGAAATGTAAGTTACCAGTACTTTATCTACCCTTAATTAGCTACTTCTTTTCTCTGTTTTCACTTCAAGAAAATCTTCTTTTGCTGACCCACCAACTATCTATCTTAAAATAGTCCAAAGTCCAAACCATCAAGTCTTATGATCATATATCAGGAGATATAATATGATCACCCACGTAACTTTGATACCTCTTTGATTTCTTTAACCATGGAAAACATTTTTTTTTTGTCCATAAATAAATACCTCATTATATTATTGAATATTCCACTGTATAACGAGAAAAAGACAAATAAACCGAAGTACCAAGGATTGAAACAGGACCAGGTCCAAACTTTGTGGTACCGTTGAGTATGAATATTTTAGTTAAAACTAAATTATAAACTAACAATTGGTAAATAGATGTTAATTGGCTATGAATGTGCTGCAGCTGGAATATTGCCTGAAGATAATGGTATAGACTGGAGAGGGAATTCAGGATTAAGAGATGGGATGAATGATACCAATCTGAAGGGAGGGCTTGTTGGAGGATACTATGATGCTGGAGACAATGTCAAGTTTCACTTTCCAATGGCTTACGCCATGACAATGCTAAGCTGGAGTGTGATTGAATACAGTCACAAATACAAGGCCCTTGGCAAGTATGACCATGTTCGGGAACTCATTAAGTGGGGCACTGATTACTTGCTCCTAAACTTCAATTCTTCTGCCACCAAAATGGATAAGATCTATTGCCAGGTGATCTTTAGTACATATTCCATAAGGAAATTACCTTTTTGTTTAGTTCATATAAACTCTTAATGATGCTAATCCCCACTCTGAACACAATATGTCAAACTCTTACATGTAACTTTGATTTGTTTCTTCTTCTTTTTGCTTTTACCTCTTGGTTCCTTTGATCTGTTGTAGACCATATATATGTTGACACACAATTTACGCTTTTGGGTTGGGGAAGAGAATGTAACATGACAAAAACCTTTGACTTCTTCTAGGTTGGTGGACATCAGAATGGCTCTGTGACACCAGATGATCACAACTGCTGGCAAAAACCAGAACAAATGGAGTATACACGGCCAACACAAACTTGCAAGGCCGGACCCGAACTTGCTGGAGAAATGGCAGCTGCCTTAGCTGCAGCCTCTATAGTTTTCCGGGACAATGATGCCTACTCCGACAAACTTATCAAAGGCTCCAAAACCCTCTTTGCCTTCGCAAGGGACATTGGAAGACGGAGGCCATACAGTCATGGCAACCCTTATATTTCTCCTTACTACAGGTCCACCGGGTACTACGACGAGTACATGTGGGGTGCCACTTGGTTGTTCTATGCAACAGGAAACATTTCTTATCTTTCACTGGCTATCCACCCTGGGATCTCTAAGAATTCCAAAGCATTTAACATGATTCCAGATTTGACCGTGCTAAGTTGGGATAACAAGTTACCAGCAGCCATGCTACTGCTGGCAAGGCTGAGGATGTTCCTGAAACCTGGCTACCCTTATGAGGATATGTTGCTGAGGCATCACAATGCGACTGGTCATATCATGTGCTCTTATCTTCAATACTCGCCCATATATCAGGTCTTCAACTGGACTCGTGGTATGTACTATTTAGGATCTCAACTCTTCGATCTATATACAATATAGTTCAATCAAAGTGTGGCTTATTTTATTGCATTACTCGCCTGTTAGTGATTTTGATGGAATAGTAGTACTACATATATATTTAATATTTCCCTTGTTCAATGTAGAAACTAGTACATACATAATAGTCTTAGGGGTAAGAGCGCGCAATTTGCATAATAATGGTCAAACCTTTTTTAATGATTTCATAAGACTCCAATTGTAACATTGATTAGTCATTTTCAAGTATGACCAAGGTGAGTCCTAGCTAGGCTTTCGAGTATAGTTGTTTTTTGTTATATTTGAAATTCATAGAACACATTAAATGACTGAAATTGGCAAATTGCCAACAAAATGTTTATGGTTAATGAAGCATTTATTCTTTTTAATAGAAAGCGAGTATTTTAGTTTCTCAAATATATCAAATACAGGGGGAATGATCATGGTGAACCGCGGACGGCCACGGCCTCTGCAGTACGTGGCCAATACTGCTTTCTTGGCATCTCTGTTTGTGGATTACATGAATGCCACCGATGCTCTAACTTGGGGATGTGGCCCATATGAACTTTCATCATTACTTCTTCGAGGTTTTGCCACATCCCAGGTGTCGTCTTCCTCTTTTTCTTTTCTTATTTTCATTCAAATTTGCATCCATTCTTGCACGACTACATCCTTTTTTGTGTGCGCTTTTTTGGGTTTTTTTAAACAGGTGGACTATATCCTTGGTAAAAACCCCATGAACATGAGCTACGTGGTCGGATATGGCACCAAGTTCCCAGGACATGTTCATCACCGGGGTGCATCAACGCCGAATGATCACAAAAATTATTCATGCAAAGAAGGATGGAAATGGCAGAACAGCAAGAATCCCAACCCCAACACCATTACAGGAGCCATGGTTGGTGGGCCCGATGAATTTGACCAATTTGAGGATATGCGCAGCAGTGATGATTATACCGAGCCAACAATGGCAGGAAATGCTGGACTGGTTGCTGCACTTGTATCCCTGACCAACACTTTTGGCAATGGCGTCGACGTTAATACTATATTTTCAGCACTTCCGCCACTGATCTCCCGACTTAGCCCAACACAACCGCCCTCGAAGCCATGACCCTCTTTGTATTATGAGTTGTTCTGGTCTAGCGTGTCAACACATTAGTTGTGCCAATTCACATCCTGATGTGTCTTAATGCGTCAAAACTATCGACTCGCAAATAGAATTTTTCTTGTATTACGTACAAAACACCTGTTTGCTTGATTCACAATTGTTAACGTCGTATTTTGTACGTTTGGACTAAGTTCTTACAATTTAGGCCAGGATGTTTTTATATGCAACCACAAAGGCAGAAGTGGGCTCGATGATGGTCCGGAGAGCTTCCGATGCTAAAATGTATAAGATTTGTCAATGAATACTCACAAACCATTAAAAAGGATAAATATTTTCTAAAATTTTGTCTTAAGATTTAGGTTCCGTTTAGATGTTAAATTGATTTGAGATAAATTGAATTCTTTATGGATAGTAATAAGTTGAGATGGTAGAGTGAATTTTGTAGGACCCACCTAAGATGAGTTTAGATGTATTTATGAAAAGTTAAAAAAGATTATAGATCCCGCATGTAAATAGGTGTTAAGTTGAAAAAAGTTATAGATCTCACGTGTATAGAAATTTTGAGTTGAAATATTAATGATTTAAAAGTTAAGTATTTAAATATTAAATTCAGTTTAAAATTAGATTAAACTGAGATTCAAGTTTCAAACATGGTCTAAAGTGATTAGGGATTAGAACTCAAACAATAATAAATGTCTTAATATCCATTTTGGGTGCATAGGTTGTGTTTGGATGTTGAAATGAGTTGAGTTGAGTTGAGTTGAGATGATAAAATATTGTTAGAATATTATTTTTTAATATTATTATTATTTTAAAATTTAAAAAAGTTGAATTGTTTATTATATTTTGTATTGGGATTTGAAAAAGTTGTAATGATGAGTTGAGATGAGTTGGGATGAGTTTGGCAACCAAACTCACTAAACTTTGGACAAACAATATCCTGATAATTAAATTAAAAAAATATCTGCAAAATAAATAACAATTATGACAATGATACATTTTTAATTTAAACAGCCGGCAGGCCAGTTGCTAAACCAGTTTTTCCTCTGTCATAACGTCCTTTGAAAGTTGTACGATTGATCAAGCCCTCAAATTTAGGAATACTAATGTTTTGAATATCATTTCATTCGAAACATTGAAATGAGATATTTTAATATCAATATTATTTTAAATAAAATTTTAGAATAATCTATATATAAATTAATTATATTATAAAATAATAATTTATATATGATAAATTATATATAAATTATAAATAATTTGGTTTGAATTGAAGTGTAAAAAATGAGCTTGTAATTTAAAAAAATGAAAAAAAAAAGTAAAGGTTGAAATATCGGCCGGTATGAGCCGAAACGGCATAAATTCTGACCAGTATGAAACTATATCTTTCTCTATACCCGCTATGCAACGAAAACGGTATATTTCGGCCATACCTATCGGTACGGTACAAAATTCAAATTTTGTCCGATATAGAAATAATTTCATCTCATCTTATCATTCTAATTTTCTCAAATTCATACAAAATATAATAAACAAATCAATTTTTTCAAATTTTAAAACTATAATGATATTAAAAAATAATATTTTAATAATATTTTATTTAACTTTCATTTAAAATCATCTCCTCTCACTATCTAAATGAGACCTTAATTACAAAAATATTGCAAAAACAGCTAGTTGGTTTTCTCCGCTCCCACTCCATTCATCTTCCCCAATTTCAAATTTTTCATCTTTTTATTAATTAATTATAGAGTAATTCTACATATAATCGTGAAATATATAAAGACAACACAATTTTTTTTTAAAGTAGTATGGTCTACTATCATAAAATTATTTTTTTATATAAATCTTGTATTTATATATTTTTTTCAAATAAATTATACAATATTTATATATTTTATAATTATAAATATCATTTCTCTTAATTATATTGCATGTATCTTCGTCACTTTATTGGATATTCCTCCCTCTGCAAATATTATTCATTACCTTTGGGATAATGGACCATTCATTACCTTTGAATAATTCTACCCATATTTTTTTTTATCATCATCATTTTATTGTGGTATTAAAGAAAAACTTTATTTACAAGCTGGAATGATATATCTAATAAAATATTTACATAATATAATTTAATTTTTTTTAAAAAAAAATTAAAATTAAAATTTTACAAATCAAATATTATAATTTAAATGACGTGGATGGTTAGTTCTACACACGAGTTTAAAAATAGAATAACTTATATTAAATAATTGGAGATCCAACTTGTTGGGCAGTCATTTATCGCAAGATGTCAAGAGCATTATATGATGATAAAACAGATAATAAATATAATTTTTCTAGAACTTATACACCAATGTTATGGAATAACTTTGTCTGTTAGAACTTAAAAATATACAGAAAAATGCTGGCCAGAAGAATTGTGAGTATTATTTTTAATCTCGTATCGTACCAGCCGATATCTCGGCCTTTAGTTTTTTTTTTTCATTTTTTCAAACTACAAACTTATTTTTTGACCCACAATTCAGATTAGACTATTTATAATTTATATATATGCATTTATATATAATTTATTCATATATAAACTATTATTTTAAAATATAATTTTTATATATTTATATATAATTTATTCATATATCGACTATTTCGAAATGTAATACGAAACGGTATCGGTATCGAAATATTTCGTTTTAGTGCCTAATTGATCAGTACGACATCCGATATGATATTCAAAACATTATCTGTGAGTCTGTGAGAAAATTCTACCATATAAATCTACTCAACAGCCGGTTTGGTTTATTTTGCCTACACCACACAACCTGACATGTGAACCTGTTCTCATAAGACTTTTAATTTTTTTTTTCTTAAACTCATTGAATTATTCTACATACTAGTTATCCATTTATCATATATTTAGTAAAAAATAAAAAAATATGATGTATGAAAATGATGAATAGAATTTATATATATAATTAGTTTGTTACTTGATTGATCTATTAAGCCCCCGAATACATGTAAATCCTTGCTTTCCTGTATCTATTAAAACAATCATATACAATATAGAAAAACTCTACTTGCACCCAGGACGGGGAACACGCCGCGTACCCGAGTGCCAAATCATCATTATTTAAACTGTGTGTATCATAAGTTAAACGCACGTTTTGAATTATTTACATGGGGTGCCAATGGGAGTTGCCCAGAAGGCTAGTAAAACTGAGAAAAACTCGAACTGCCATTTTTGTTATGAACAACCTCGATGATGTTAGAAAGAATTATGCTTTTCCTCAATCTGCAAGGGTGTTTTCCAGTTTGCAAGCTGCGAAAAATGAGTTCAGTGACCATTTTAGGAGTTGAGTGTTGCTAAAGTAGACACGAGCGGTTCAGATAATATGCTTTCTATTTTCCAAGTGGCTTTTGCTTGTAACCATGCTTCTGCTCAAAGATGAAAGAAGACAGAAGACGAAAGAAGAAAGACGAAGGACGTGCTGCCAGACGGCAGAAGCTTCTACTCAAACAACCTGCCCCACGGCCGTGCTGCCAGACGAAAGACGAAGGGACTAAAACAGAGCATACCCACAACAAAAAAGCTTAGATGCATAAAACAAAACAAAAAAAAAATGCTCAGGCCATAGAAGACAGCAAGAACACGATGAAGAAAAATCAAGAAAAAAAAAATTGCTCAGGCCATGGGTATGACCCACATGAATCCCTTTCATTGTTCAACTGGGTGCTGCTCCTCCAGTGAATCAACGCGTGGATCTATGTAAACCATCTTCCTGGCACTATGATAAGCCCAAACATTGACCAGGAGTTCCAATACACGATAGTAACAGTGCCTTTTCTGTTTTGATAATTAAACAAGCAAAAGTTAGGGCAATAAAGCTCCCACTCCTGAAAATCAACCAAAAAAGCTTTGATTCCTTCCATGGGGTGCCAAAGATCAAGAAAAATACAAAAAAAAAAAAGAATGCATAAAACAGACGGCACTCACTTGATGCACGTTGGTCAGATGGCGATGGAAGATAACACGAAGACGATGAAGAACGACGAAGACGATGAAGACGGGGGACCTGCTTTACTTTTCTTAGAGCGCAAAATGTTTCTTCTTGCACACGATGAAGACGGGGACCTGCTAAATCTCTTTCCGTCGTTTTGTTTGATCGCACTGATCTTTTTAGGCGTCAAAGAGTCGCTGTACTGGTATTGATTATTGAGGTTGTGGTGAGGAAGAGGTGGGATCTGCTGGATCGAGGTGGCTTAGTAAACTTTGTTGGGTGCAGAAGCCGAAGGCTTCTCTTTCTCTTGGCTTTAAAGGGGCTCTTCTGAAGCGAGCGTGGCCGGTCCTGGCCCGACCCAGAAGAGTAAGAACCTTCTTGAACTTCGAAACGGCAACGTCTGCCACGGCCTTGTAGTCCATCTCCATTTCCAACAAAGGTTTTGAACTAGAGGAAGACGACGATTGGTATTGATGTTGCTGTTGACTCTGCTGGGAAAGCAATCTGATTAGCTTTTCGACGCTCTCGAGCCCAGACGCCGCTTCCTGCACAGCGTTCTCTTCCATTTTCGCTCTGAAATCGCTGCTGCTGCTATTGTTGTTCCTATACTCCATGAACTCCACGGCCATCTCTCAGAACCATCAAAAACAGAGAACGAAAGAGAAAAATGGTAAAAGGGAACGAGGAGATCTAATAAAACGAAAGGTGGGTCTCTGTCTGAAATTGATTTTTTTTTTTTTTAATATCGGCTGACGTGGCATTAACCACGTTAGCCGATTCCGCAAATGGTACCCCACTGCGGGTACCTGTAGCAGAACTGTACAATATAATAGGATATTTTCAATCTCTACTATTATATATATTATTTTAGTACGAAAATATCATAACATTAGGCTGTGATCTCTTTCGTCGGAGCCACGTAACCCAAACTCAGTGCAGAATAAAACAAAACTAACTATATATTATATATATAATATCAAAGGGAACTGTTACTATGTTGTCCAATGGTGACAGTTGGACGTGCCTCTTAGGTCAAATGTTATTTTTTATAATTTTTAAATATTTTAAAAAATTAAAAAATACACTAACACTCTAATAATAACTTTTGTAATTATAAGAAAAACAATTAAAACAAGAATTAAATATATAAACGTCAAAATGAGAGATAAAATCACGAGAGATAGTATCATTTTCCTAATACCAAATATTTAAAGACAAGAGAGTAAGGTCAAATTAGGTATTTCATATTTGAATGGAATTGATTTTATTCTATTAGGAAACACAATTTGACTTTTTCAAATGAAGTCTGAACGGCGTGAATAAAGAATCAATGATTGGCTTGGCTTGGCTCCTGGCTTGGGTGTGGATGGGTTTGCCAATTAAGTCAATATCTTCCAGCTGGCAAGTCCTGATTTGATCCTTCTCACAATCTTAGTTTAGGAAAATGCTAATCTTTTCGTGGGAAGTTATCGTTGGGATTTATTTGTTTATTATTATTTTTATTTAATAGTTAAGTAAGTATTTTTTAATAATATTATAATTTTTTTATTTTTTTAAAAATATTTTAAATGTTAAAATATATATTAAAAACAAAAAATAAAAATAAAAATTAGAAAACAATTAGCGGCGCCTCGAGCGAGAGCTCCAGCGGTGGGAGTAGCTTTCCTGTGGGCCAGAAATAGGCAGCCCGTGAACTTTCCTTTTGACTTTTTCAAATTAAGTCTGAACGGCGTGGATAAAAGAAAAGAATCAATGATTGGCTTGGCTCCTGGCTTGTGAGTTGGGTGTGGATGGATCATGGATGGGTTTGCCAATTAGGTCAACATCTTCCAGCTGGCAAGCCCTGATTTGATCCTTCTCACAATCCCAGATCATTATATACCGACTTAAGAGCATTCATATTAAATTTTCTATAAAATTTTCTATAATTTAGTTAAAAATAAGTTTTTAAATTATTTTTTAAATTTTACTCATTTTTTAAAAACCTACTACATCTCATTTCATATTCTATTAAAATAATATTTTTCTATTCTTTTTTTTTTTACTTTTTTCTTTCACTTTTATTTACAAATTTAACTACTCAATATTTTTTCTTATATTTTGAACTATTACTCTAGTGAATATTTTAAATAAAAATTTAAATTATTTTTAATATTTTAAAATTATTTTTTTTAATATTTTCGTAGTTATTTAAATTATTTTTATAACTATTATTTAAAACTATAATAAATGAGTATGAGAGAAAATGTAGATAATTAGAAGAATAATTAATTTAATTGAAATGAATAAAATATTAATAAAAATGATTTAGAGAATGAATATTAATTCTCTATATTTGAAGAATTACTATTTATTTTCTAAATCTTTTTTTTTTAAATAAGGATCTGGATGGAAAGAGATTTTGAAAATATTTCTTAAATATTTTCTCAAATTATAAAAAAAAAGTGGTTTTTGAAAAATCCAATGGGATGCTCTAAAGGTACGTTTGGGTAGTGAGAATTGTTGAGAAGTGTTGAGAATATTTGTGAATAGTTATGAGTAGAGATTGAAGTGAGTTTGTGGGTCCCATTGAGAGTTTGGATGTGTGAAATATGTTGAGTTGTTGACTTTTGAGTGGGTAGTTGAAAAATGTGTGGGTCTCATAAATATTATAGTGATTTTATTTTTAGTAATAAATATTATAATGATTTTATTATAGTGATTTTTTAATATCAATATATATTGTAGTGATTTTATTTTACTTTTATATATAATAATGATAAATATTATAATAATTTTATTTTTAATTTATATATAATAGTGATAAATATTATAATAATTTTATTTATATATATAATAGTGATAAATATTATAGTAATGTTATTTTTTATTTATATATTATAGTGATTTTATTTTTAATTTATATATAATAGTGATAAATATTATAGTATTTTATTTTTTATTTATATATAATAGTGATTTTATTTTTTATTTATATATTTTAGTGATTTTATTTTTTATTTATATATTATAGTGATTTTATTTTTTATTTATATATTATAATGATTTTATTTTTTAGTTATATTTAATAGTGGAAGATATGGTGGCTAAAGTCTAAAAGAAAATCTCTGGTTGGAAAATGAAAATTCTTTCAGCTAGTGGTAGACTTATCTTATTGAGACATGTTCTTTCCAGTATGGCTCTTCACCTTTTTGCTATTCTTCAAGTTCCGCAAGCCACTATCAATACTCTTAATCGTATGATGAGTACCTTTTTCTGGGGGGAGTTTAATAGTAAAAGCAAAAAAAAAATGGGTGGCCTGGAATTCAATCTGTCGTCCCGTGGATGAAGGTGGCTTGGCATTGATAAATCTTGATGATATGCAACAAGCCCTTCACACCCATTTTGCTTGGAATCTCATTCAAGGTAATTCTTTATGGGGCAATTTTTTTAAGGGTAAATATGTGGGTACCAAACCTTGGTCTCTTATTGACCCTAATAAAGGTACTAGATTTTGGAAAATGATTGCTAAATCTCTCCCTTTGGTTTTGGATAACACTAAATGGCGTCTAAAAGACGGAAATATTTTATTCTAGTATGATAAATGGCGGGAAAGAGGTCCTTTAGCTAATGAGATGCCTATTGTGGGTAATTCTCTCCTGAAAGTTAAAGACTGTAAATTATCTAATAACTGGGATGTGGACTTTATTCTCCAGTTAGTGGGCTCGGCAAATCTGGACGGTATCTTAGAGGACATTTGTAAAGCTAAACCAGGGTTGGATGTGTTGATATGGACTACATATGATAATGGTTTGTTTTCTACCAAGTCGGCTTGGGATTGTGTTCGTATTAGAGGTGGCTCTCTGGAAGGGCATTCTTGGATGTGGCATAAAAGTCTTCCTTTGAAGATGTCCATCAATATGTGGAAAGCTTGGTATATGGCACTGAGTGTTGATTATCACCTTCGCCGCATTGGCATTCCTATTACTTCTCGTTGTGACTATTGTGCCAACGGTCATTATGAAGACCAAAATCATGTTTTGTTTGCAGGTGATATTGCTAGCACTGTTTGGCATCATTTTGGGGCTAATCTTGGTATAGTCAACGGCCGTAATTGGAAAGATACGGTTCAGACTTGGTTTCGACGTGCGAAATTTGCATCTCAAATAGGTATTATTGTGGGAATTCTCCCGATAGTTATTACTTGGCGTTGTCTGGCACATATGGATGGTCAATTTGAAATGGCTCCTGACATCATTCACTCTGTCCGACAGTGGATTAGTATTATTTGCCGTGATATACACACTAGTTCTCACGTCTCTGGTTTTGATTTGCAGGTACTTGAGAGTTTGCAAGTTCAACCTAGTTTCCCTCCTGCTCGGAGTTGCAAAATTATTAAATGGCAAAGGCCTTCGGCGGGATGGGTTAAATTGAATACAGATGACAGTAGTTTGGGCAATCCAGGAGACTCTGGCATAGGTGGGATTATTATAAATGATCATGGTAAATTAATTCATGCTTTCTCTGCATTTACTGGCACAGATTCTAATAATCAGGCTGAGCTTGTAGCCCTTCTTCATGGACTCCAGGTTTGTAGGTCTTTATCTCTCAATCATGTTGAAATTGAACTTGATTCTATGACTGTTATTTCTTGGTAGCGTAGTAAAAGATGTGGGGTTTGGTACTTGGAGGACTTCTGGGAAGAAGTTCTTGATATCATGAATTCTATGACCTGCTCTATTCACCATGTTTTTCGAGAGGGAAATAAAGTTGCAGATTGGTTAGCCAAAAATGGGGCTTCTGGTAACGATTCAGCTTTCTCCCATTTGATGGAGACTCCCCGAATTTTGCGTGGCCTTATTTGCATGGACTATTTCGGGATTCCTTCGCTTCGTATTACTTAGCCTTGTTTTGTTTTTTCTTGTGGTTTTTGTCGTTTTCTTGTTAAATTATTTTTTCTGGTTGTTGGCTTTCTTTTGGTATGCTGGGATTTTTGGCTGTACCTCAGATGCTTGTTTTTTGTAACCACGGTTTTCCTCCGCCACAAGTGAGGGATATTAATAAAATTGAGGAGGGGTCACTCTTGGACAAGTGACTCTAACTCTTTAAAAATAAAAAAAAATATATTTAATAGTGATAAATATTATAATGATTTTATTTTTTATTTATATTTAATAGTGATAAATATTATAGTGATTTTATTTTTTATTTATATATTATAGCAATTTTATTTTTTATTTATATATAATAGTGATAAATATTTTTTATTTATATATTATAGCGATTTTATTTTTTATTTATATTATAATGATTTTATTTTTTATTTATATATTATATCGATTTTATTTTTTATTTATATATTATAATGATTTTATTTTTATATTTAATAGTGATAAATATTATAGTGATTTTATTTTTTTATTTATATATAATAGTTATAAGTATTATAGAATGTTTGTGAATAGTTATGAGTAGAAATTGAAGTGAGTTTGTGGGTCCCATTGAGAGTATTTTAAGTTGTTTGGCATGTGAAGTATTTTCAAAAGTACAAGAATACTTTGAAAGTGTTGAGGATACTTTAGTACCCAAACACACCCTAAGGCATCCCAATATCACTCGACGACTTTGTACCTGGACGTTCACGAGAGAGAGACGAAAAATTCGGAAATAAAAGTGAATCAATACGTGAACAATAATGAAATGATTTGAATTAAAATATTTTATAAATTTTGAGAAGTGTGAGTTAAAAAATTGAATAAAAATATTATAAAAATAAAATATTATAAAAATATTATTTTTTATGTTTTATTTAGAAATTTGAGAAAGTTATAATGATTAAATAATGATTAGATAAAAAAATTAAAAATTAAAAATTAAAAAATATTTGTGTTTGGGTGGTGTTTGAATACCAAGGCTAGTTTGGATTTCAAACTTTGAGTGGCGTTTGAATATAGGACAAGTTTGGATTCCAAACTCATGTCAACTTATTTTATCTAATCATTACAGTATTATCAAATTTCAACACAAAATATAATAAACAATTCAAAATTTTCAAATCTCAAAATAATAATAATATTAAAAAATAATATTTTAATAATATTTTATTTAACTTTTAACTTTCATCTCAACTTAATTTTAAAATCCAAACGCAACCTGAAATGAGATAGATAACCTCAATATCTCAACATCCAAACGGAACATTATTTTATTTTTAAGTCAATGTGTAAAGTATATCATTCAAATTACTTAAATGATAAGATTTAATTTATAAATTTCAAATTTTAAATTTTTTTTCAAATCAAATTATGTCTTGTAAATATTTTACTATATATATTTTATACACCGGTTTAATAGAATTTTTCATATATATATATAGATTGGATCTCTGTTGTTTTATTTTTCATTAGAAAAAAAGTAAAGAAAGAAGTAATGACTGATCCGATATTAGTCTATAGAGTACTTACACGCTATAAATATTAGATAAATGATATTTTTAATTGTGAAATACGTAAATAGGGTGTAATTTTTTTAAAAAAAGTGAATAAATAAAAAATTTACATGATAAAAATTAATTTTTTAATAATAAATTTTATATTTTTTTAAAAAGAATTGCACGCGGCGGCACACTGCATTCCTCTAAATATTATTTCCGTGCAAATCATGGGCAAATTTTTTTTTTAATGAGTAATGCTACTCATCATCTCAATTACCATCATCTTTCAATCATTCTATGATGTGATATTAGGTGATTAGAAATTATTTATTATATTGAGTTATACTACACATAAGTCTCACACTCTGCACACCATTTAAAAAATATATGATTTTATTTTTTTATCCTCATATTTCATTTTTCATATTTTATGAAACATGAAGGTAAAAGAATAAATTCACATATTTTTAAATGGTGTGCAGAAATGTGAGGCTTCTGCATATAATTTTTCTATTATATTTTACTTATAAACCTATCATCTAATGCTATATCATGAGATGATGAAAAGATGATAGAAATTATGATGATGAATATATATATTTTTTTATTATTATTTTGGGATGAAAGAAGAACACGTCGGTGCATGATCAACAGCTCTGCAGTCGTTGGAAGGCATCTAATTATAAGTAGCTAGCGATGAAGAATTAAGCAACAGAGAAATTACGCCCTTTTTTTTATGAACAGTCTAAGAAAATTCAAAGCACGTTAATTAGGTCAGATTCATGAACTGTGGGTTGAGGCTTAACACGACACAGCAAGTAACTGTGTTTTTCTTTTTCTTTCCTTTTTTTTTTTTTTTTTTTTACTCCTGCTAAGAATTAAAGAAAATGCACAGATAGCTTTCAATTCGGTATAAAACAACACGCAAATTAAAAGGGAATGATATTTTCCTGTTCCTCTCTCTCCTCAAGTCAAACTCTCTCTCTCTCTCTCTAAACATGTTTATTTATTTACGATCATTGAAATATTATACGTTCATGAATAGAAACACAAACAGATTCCACACGGCGAGACTCGAGAGACAGGGCGACAGAGTGAGAATACTTTTCTTGCCTGCACTGGCGAAAAATAACACGGTCTCTCGCTTTCATCTATTGACTAAAGTTCTTGTTTTCGATCGCTATATAGAGTTGAATTTATGCATGTATGTTTCAAACATCTCACTCCAGTCTTCTCTGTTATTACGAATTGAAAGTTTTATTGAATCCACCCTCCCCCCCATCAAACACGTTACTGCGTTTCGTAGTTAATTGGGGAAAAAACAAGAAAAAGGATTGAGTCATAGTTCTTGGGTTCATCATCTGCATGGAATCCTTCTCTCCTTTACCCTGAAAATAGCCGTGAATTTGTAGAGAAAGAATCCCCAAGATATTGATTATTGCCTATTGTGACAATATAGAGAAGAGAATAGATAAATAACTGCACCATGCACTCAGCGAATCACTGGGGAGGCTCTTTTGAGATAACTAACGTAGACGTGCCGGCGTCGGGAGAGTACGACCGGAGCCGTAGCTCGGAATTTGACGCTGCAGCTCTGTACCAGCATCAGCATCTGGATGAAACCCAACAAAGCTGGCTGTTGGGGCCACCAGAGAAGAAGAAGAACAGGTACGTGGACTTTGGGTGCATTGTTATTAGCCGTAAGGCCCTCAAATGGATACTGGGGTCTTTTCTCTTGGCTTTTGTCGTCATTGCAGTCCCTATCATCATCGCCAAGTCCTTGCCCAAGGACAAACCCCATTCTCGCCCTCCTGACAATTACTCGGTTGCTCTCCAGAAAGCCCTCCTCTTCTTCAATGCTCAGAAATGTAAGTTAAGTAATTGCCATTTCTCCATCTGATCTTTAACTACCTCTTCTCTATAGCCTGTCTTAAAATAGTCCAAACTATCAATAAATCCACATATATGTTACATATATATATATATTTATATCCTGTGTGTATGCAGAAGTTCTAATTTTGATTTCTTTCCTATGAAACTCCAATATTGGTATCAAAATATGTTCTCTCCCTTGAGCGTTTGGTTTTGATGTGGCAACAATTGGGTAGAAAATATTGGCAATTTTAAGCCCCTCATGCTGCTGAGCAGAAAGATAAATTGACTTTTTCTTAAACCCGTCTTAAATGAGCCACTTGTTGGTTTAGTCTTGTTTCAGTGGTTTTTGAGGCCTAACTTAAATTAACAAGGAAAAAAGAAATGAGAGGTTGGTTTCAAACCTTAGCAGGCTTGACAAAATACAGGTGGGTATAGACAAACAGAAGTCTATATGACAAATGACACCGTGTGGGTCCGGAATATTGGTAATCCTACTTACCTAGGTGGATATGAGAATGAAATATGTAGGGTTGAAAGTTCCAGACAGGAGGTTCCCTAGTTCCCTTTTCTTTTGCTCCTACTCCAATTGCCTATGTTCCATATTCTATTACCGTTTGCTTTGGCATTTGTGCACTATATTACATTTACCCCATCACTATTTACCTGCATTATTGCTTCGATCTCCTTATTGTTAATTGTAATATCTCATAGGTTGATGGCTCTTTTTTCTTATTATATTGACATAATTGAATGTCATGATGATAATAGAATGAACCTCTATCACTTGTTAGCATCAATTGCAGATGGTTTCTGCAATTGTTTTTATTTCCCGAGTATATTAGCTTCTGCAAATCCGAGAGGGTAAGGATGACCAATATAAAATAATAATGTACAAATATATATTGTATTTGTATATTATCTATTTAAATTGTCAACCATTCTATCAATTTATATTTTAAGAATAGGAGATCGGTTACGGAGGAATTAAGTAAACTTGTTACCTTTTTGAATTCGTCAACCTTGAATGCTTTTTTGGGCCCAAAAAATACTACCCCACTATGTTATTGAATATTGCGCTGCAGGATGTGGAATATTCTGAAGTTTACTCTCAGGTGGATCCGAAGGATCCTTCCTTGCTGAGCTTAGCATCATAAAAAAAGAATGTTCCACCTAAGCAAGGAGATATAAAAAAAGAATGTTCCACCTAGGAACAAACTATGTTTTACCATTGAGAATGATTGGAGTTGGAAACTTGATTATAAATGAATGATAAGCAATAGTTGTTAATCAGATTGGCTATGAATGTGCTGCAGCTGGGAAATTGCCTAAACAGAATGGTATTGCCTGGAGAGGAAATTCAGGGCTAAGTGATGGGAAGAATGATACTGATCTGAAGGTAGGGCTTGTTGGAGGATACTACGATGCTGGAGACAATAGTAAGTTTCACTTTCCAATGGCTTATGCCATGACAATGCTAAGCTGGAGTGTGATTGAATACCGTCACAAATATGAGACCATTGGCAACTATGATCATGTTAGGGAAGTCATTAAGTGGGGCACTGATTACTTGCTCCTAACCTTCAATTCCTCAGCCACCAAAATTGATAAGATTTATTGCCAGGTAATCTTTAGTATATATATTCTCTAATGACATTACCTTTTTTCTAATTCAAATGGCCCTTTTTTCTAATTCAAATGGCTCTTTATGATGCTAATCCTCTCTTTATGCAACATATGCCAGACTCTTACAACTTTGATTTGTTTCTTCTTCCTTTTTCCCCTCTGGTTTCCTTTTATCTGTTTTAGTCCATATGTATGTTCTAGAGTGATCAGAATGGCGCACACACTGTATATGCTTTTGGGTGGAGGGTGAGAATGTAACATGACAAAAACCTTTGACTTCTGCTAGGTTGGTGGACATCAGAATGGCTCTATGACACCAGATGATCACAACTGCTGGCAAAAACCAGAACAAATGGACTATCCACGGCCTACACAAATTTGCAATGCAGGACCCGATCTTGCTGGAGAAATGGCAGCCGCCTTGGCTGCAGCCTCTATAGTTTTTCGGGAAAATGATGCCTACTCCAAGAAGCTTATCAAAGGTGCCGAAACCCTCTTTGCCTTCGCAAGGGACGGTGGAAGACGGAGGACATATAGTCGTGGAAATCCTTATATTGCTCCTTATTACAACTCCACCGGTTACTACGATGAGTACATGTGGGGTGGCGCTTGGTTGTACTATGCCACAGGAAACAATACCTATCTTTCACTGGCTACAAACCCTGGGATCCCTAAGAACTCTAAAGCATTTTACATGATTCCAGAGTTGAGTGTGCTAAGTTGGGATAACAAGTTACCAGCAGCCATGCTGTTGTTGACAAGGCTAAGGATATTCCTGAACCCTGGCTACCCTTACGAGGAGATGCTGCGGATGTATCATAATGTGACAGGTCTTAACATGTGCTCTTATCTTCAATCCTTCCATGTCTTCAACTGGACTAGTGGTATGTAGGATCTCACCTCTTCTCATCTGGTTCATTTCTAAATGTGGCATAGTTTATTGCATTAATTGTCTTAGTGATTCTGACCTAGCACTTATAGAGGACGGTGAAGTGTGGAAACTTTCCTAAGTAATTGAATCTGAGGGTAAGTGCAATTTGCATAATAACTAGTTCTAGTTCTTACAACTGGGATTGTGATGAATCGGCACTTTTGTTGAAGGGTAAGAGCAATTTGCATAAGGAAGCGTAGAAAACTTTCCTTTTTTTCCATCTCTTTTTGCAGAGGACGTTTAGGTGCCAATTTGCCAAACGACCAACTCTGCACTATTTGAAAATTCCATTTGCTAGTTAGGCCTCAGATTAAAGGGATTTATCCCTGTGAAAGCTCCGATTCTTCTGTAATTGCATTAGAAAGCCTGAGTTTTTGTATGTAGATGATTAGGTAAAATTGTTATGTACCTTTGATTAATCAACAAATTCTGGACATATTGCCCACACTAATAACATTGAAGATGCAAATGAGTATATGATGGTAGTTCTTTCTAATATTTCGAAGCCATAGAACAGGATTAAACAACCCCTGGACATTGAAATCACCCTCTCAATGTTTTATGAAGCATATGTTCTTAATAGAATGTGAATTTTTAATTTTTCAAATAAAGTACCTAGCATTTTCTTTAAAATTGATCTCAATGATAAAATCACATGCCTGACATGTGAAAACAGGGGGAATGATCATGGTGAACCGTCGACGGCCGCAGCCTCTGCAGTATGTGGCCAATACTGCTTTCTTGGCATCACTATTTGTTGATTACATGAATGCCACAGGTGTTCCGGGATGGAATTGTGGCCCCAATTTTATTTCATCCAAAGTTCTTCGAAGTTTCGCCACCTCCCAGGTGCCATCTTACTCTTATTCTCACACCTTTTAAGTTAATCTGACATCCCATTTAGCATGACTGTATAGTTTCTCTGACGTGCTTTATCTATTGTTATAATACTTATTTTGCATTGTTGTTATACAGATGGACTATATCCTAGGTAAAAACCCCATGAACATGAGCTATGTGGTAGGATATGGCACCAAGTTCCCTAGACATGTTCATCACCGGGGTGCATCAACACCAAATGATCACAAATATTATTCATGCAAAGAAGGATGGAAATGGCAGGACAGCAAGAATCCCAACCCCAACAACATTACAGGAGCAATGGTTGGGGGACCGAATCAGTTTGACCAATTCCGTGATGTGCGCACCAGTTATAATTACACCGAGCCAACTCTGGCCGGAAATGCTGGACTGGTTGCTGCACTTGTATCCCTGACCAGCACCGCCGGCAATGGCATTGATGTCAATACCATATTTTCGGCAGTTCCTCCGCTCTCCCCACGAAACCCACCTCCCCCTCCACCTTGGAAGCCATGATCCGAAGATGCAAATAATCCTGTTGTAGATTCTTGTTTTAAAGTTTTATTCTGCAGCAACCTCCTTTTGTTGTACAAAACTTCTGTTTTGCTGATTCACAATAGATTTACGAGTACACACTCTCTTCCCTTTTTTTTTTTCCATGGATAGTTGACGGTGTTCTTCCAATCTAAAAGACATTTTTCCTTGACTCTTTGAATCTAGATTTCTGCAATGATTGATCAAGACTTAGTATGAAACTTGATCCACTCTGTTCATCTTAGTTATGACCACCTACCAAATCCACAGTACTTTTGTCCGGTTCAGTTTTTTGCTTGTTTGGATTCGTGTCTTACATACTTCTATCTTTCTTAGACCTATCCATTTTTTGTCTAGATTATTAGATCTTTTCCTTTGGATCTCCTTTCTCTGCTTGCCGAAGTTGTTCTCTCCTTCAGTATGTTTTTTTTTTTTTTTTAATAAGTATTAATCATTGAAGAACACATATGTATGGGCATTTCAAGCATGGTAAAACGACATAATGTTTTCCCTAATGAAGGTGTGTGTTTTGGGGCTCTTCCAAGGGAACCTGACACCACCTTGCAATAAATCATGGAAGTTATTTTGGAGCTTATATATTAATAAATATTTTCTAAGAACAATAGATCATGCGCCCTTGTCTTGCAGTAAGACTCTTGCTTACTATTGACTATAGCAAGAGTCATAAGGTTTCCATAGCCGCTCTTCATTTGGGTAAGTGACAAAAACACAAGAAGAAGAAAATAGAAGATTTATCAGAGAAATTTTAGTAAAAATAGATAACAATGGATAGGATCCATATGGAATCATAAAAAACATATACATTTGTGTGTGTGATGCTTGAATAGGTGTGTGTGTGTGTGTATATATATATATATAATTGTGGTGTTGGTAATTTGAATTCAATTAGAGTGATACCAAAAGATGATGAAGAAAGGTCACCATTTTCATGCCAATCTTGATAATACCTAACTCTACCTACATACTTCATCATGTTTGACCCGAAACTATAGGACTACGAATATGCTTCCACCTCATTTGCCTCCAACAAATCAAAGAAAGATTCTTGCATTTTTTCTTCACTTCTTCATTGATTATTGCACTCTAGTTGGCAAATAAGATCCATATTTTTGTTAACATTTATTTGATTTTAGAGTTTATTCAAAATAATAATAATATTAAAAAATATATTTTAATAATATTTTATTTAATTTTAGATAGTGATAGAATTACTACTCTATTATTACTCATCTACTACCTAAGCATATTTCAAGCTTTTTTTATTTTTTTATCATTTTCTTTTAAATATTTTTTTAACATTTTTAATTATTAAGAAAAAATTAAAAAAATATATAATTTTATTAATATTTACTTTCTTAATCATTAAGTAAAATAAAAAATTAAAAAAATTAAATATAAAAAATTAAATAAATAATAATAAGATAATAATCTACCATTATTTTAACCTGTTAAGACGTCCGTCACGTTGTGACGGTAATAATAATAAAAAATCTGTAGAAAAAAAAAACTCTCTAGAGCCTCGGACCGACCGACCAACCAACCAACAAACGAACAACACTCATCACTGTTTTGTCTGAAACTTCAAGTTCAGGAGTCCCAAACACCCTCCTCGATCTCCTCTCCCTTCCCACACTCTCGCTTTCCACGTCTCCGAACATTCTCTTCTTCTTCTTCTTCTTCAGCGCACTGCGAGTTCTGATTTACATAAATGGATCGGCCGCTCATCGACTTAGAAGACGACGTTTATACTTCTCATTCTTCCCCTCTCAATCCAACTTCACCACAGCCGCCAAGAGTCCCTGACCGCTACTTCCAATCCTTCGACGACGACGACGATGAAGACGACCAATCCCAACACGACGTCGTGTCTTCCAAGTCCTTCGAGTCCACCTCCAAGCGCCTTGACTACATGCTCCAGTTCCTCGACCGCAAGCTCTTAAACGACGCTACTAACCCCCCAAACGACCGCTCTTCCCTCCTTGAGTTCGTCGCCAAGGGTGGTGCCACCGGGATCTTCAAGGTCCCCGTACGATCAGCGGTCCACCCGGGTCGCCCGACCTGCTTGGAGCTCCGGCCTCATCCGCTTAGAGAATCCCAGATTGCTAGCTTTTTGAGAACCATCACCTCTACGGAATCCCAGTTGTGGGCCGGGAGCGAGTGCGGGGTTAGGGTTTGGGACTTCAAGGACTTGTACGAGCCAGGGATTGGAGACCTGAACTCGGGGGATGAATATACGGCGCCGTTTCAGGAGTCCGTGTCGACTTCGCCTACCATATGTTTGGTCAGGGATGAGGGGACCAGAGTGGTGTGGAGCGGGCACGGGGATGGGAGAATCAGGTGCTGGAAAATGACGATGTCGGAGCAAAACGGTGAATGTAGGAGTCTTTTCAAGGAGGGCTTGTCTTGGCAGGCTCACCGCGGCCCGGTTCTTTCATTGGTCATCACGTCTTATGGTATGCCTATTCTCTGGTTCATTATATGCTTGGTCAGCGAATTTGGTTTATGTAAAAATGGAACGATTGTCTTGGAAATGTTGAATAGTTAAAAAAAAAATTGTCAATACGCCAGTGATTAATGTACCTGCATAGCATACGAGAAGGAATTGGAGAGGGAATAGATCGAAGGATAAATATTAGATAAGAGATCTGTGTGAACTAGAAGGTGTGTTCAAACATTCTCCATTAGCTTTAGAGGTTACCAAATGCCTCTTCCCAGAAGAAAATTTTATAAGTACTGGTTCTGACTCTACCTCTCTTGCTTTGTGTAATTTTATCATTACCAACCAGTCAACTATTTAAGACTTTGGGTTGCTGGAATTTATCTATGCGCTTTTGACTTCCTCATCTTGTTTCACTTTTGTTCAGGGGATCTGTGGTCCGGTTCGGAAGGTGGTGCTATTAAAATATGGCCATGGGAAGCTATTGAAAAATCTCTTTCACTAACTAATGAAGAAAGGCATATGGCTGCTCTATTAGTGGAGAGGTCTTACATTGACCTGCGGAGCCAACTCACTGTCAATGGTTTCAGTGACGTAGTAACATCAGATGTTAAGTATCTGTTATCTGATAATTCAAGAGCAAAAGTGTGGAGTGCTGGTTATTTGTCATTTGCTCTCTGGTATATTTTAATTTCCAGCATTGTTGTTTTATGCAAACCATAATAGTTTTTTTACAAGTAAGAAAAATTTATTAATCCACATAATTAGATAGGGGTGCGGAGTGCCCCCTCCCTGCCCCCCACCCCGCATCCCAAGGGGGCGGGGCAGACTCCCAATCTGCCCCTCCCCCCGCCCACTTCAATAATGAACTACAGTCTACTAGTCCCAAAAATTATTCCTGAGTCCAAAAGTGATGAAAAATACATTTTTGAACCTAAATTGTAAATTTAAATTTGTAAATATGACTATAATTTAAAAACTATAATTTGCTAGTGTATATTTTGCGTAAGTTGTAGTATAGTAAGGTAGTCTTTTTATAGATTGCCTTCACAATACAAGTCTCACACTTAAGCAGTGTGAGACTTGTATTGCCTTGACAATCTATAAAAGAGTCATCCTACTACAATACAACTTACATAAAATATTAAGTAAAGGTTCTACTTAATACATATTATTATATTTATATATAGTACAAATAATAAATATTTATAAATATGTATAGTATAAATATATATTTATATAATAAAATATATAAGTGCTGGGCGGGATTGGGCCCTCCCCGCCTTTGCTAGGGGGTTTAGATGCGGGGTGGGGTTGCCCGCCCTGTCATGCTGGGGCGGGGGGGGGGGCGAGGAGGCGGGGCAGCTAGGTGTGGGCTGCCCACTCCTATAATTAGAGAAGAGAACATTCGTTGGGAGGAATCAGAGAGTTTTTCTGTCGAACTTTATGTTTGGGAAAATGTTCTTGTTTTGAATGGGGATAATTTTCATGATTTTTTTTAGCTTCTACTAGTTCCTAGCTTGTATTTATGTGTTTTCTCTTGTATACTCCATGTGTATTTGGGCTATGTCTATTTACTCTATTCAATAAAACTTCTTATTACTTTAAAATATATTAATCCACATAATTAGGCATAGTCCAAGTGCACAAAGAGTATAAGAGAAAACACCTAATTACAAGCTAAGAGCGACATAGAAATCATGAAAACTTGTCCCGTCCAATACAATAGTTGATGCCCAAAGTAACAATGTATGGAGAAAAAATCTCTAACACCTTCCAAAGAACATTCTCTATTTTTGAAACAACATATGTTCCTCTCATCCCATATAAACCATAAGCTAGATATGAAAAAGGCGTATGATCATGTTAATTGAGATTTCCTTCTATATTTATTGGATAAGTGTGGGTTTGGAGAAAAGGGAGGTCTTGGATCATCTGGTGTATTTCCACGATACAGTTCTCTGTGTTGATCAATGCCAGTCTAGAGGGTTTCTTCCAGAGCTCTCGTGGTTTGAGACAAGGGGATCCGTTATCTCCTTTATTTTTCGTTATTGTTATGCAGGTACTAAGCATGATGATCTCGGCTTTAGTGACTAATGGGTTTATTAGTGGCTTCCAGATTGGATCGTCGAGTAGGGGTATTACTACTATTTCTCATTTGCTGTTTGCAGACGATACGCTTATTATGTGCGAGGCTGATCAAGCCCAGTTGAGGGCTGTGAAGGCACTGTTGCTTTGTTTTGAAGCAGTGTCTGGTTTAAAAATGAATTATGATAAATCTGAGTTGGTGCCGATTGAAGAAGTTCAGAATATAAGGGAGTTGGCTGGCACACTGGGTTGTAAGATAGCGTCTCTTCCTATAACTTATCTGGGACTACCGCTGGGTATAACATCAAGGGCACACTCGATTTGGGATACAGTGATTGAAAAAGTAGAGAGGAGATTGGCAGAGTGGGAGAGAATGTACTTGTCAAAAGGGGGTCGGATTACATTAATCAAAAGTACACTTTCTAACCTGCCAGCCTACTTTTTATCATTATTCCCTTTGCCGGCTAGTGTGGCGGGTCGACTTGAGAAGCTACAGAGAGATTTTATGTGGGGGGGCTTAGGAGATGAGTTTAAATTCCATTTAATCAAGTGGGAGATAGTGTGTCGTCCTATCTCTAATGGTGGTTTGGGTATTAGAAACTTGAGATTGTTCAATCAGACATTACTTGGCAAATGGTTGTGGCGATATACCAAAGAACCTGTTGCTTTATGGAAGACTGTGATCAAGAACAAATATGGTGATTTAGGGGAGGGATGGTGTACTAGAGAAGTTAAAGGGGCCTCTGGAATGGGGCTATGGAAACATATTAGAAGAGGGTGGGAGGTCTTCCATCAACACACTAGACTGCAATTGGGGACAGGTTCAAAGATCCGATTTTGGAAGGATGCTTGGTGTAGTAACAGTGTTCTACAAGATCTGTTTCCTACTCTTTTCTTGATTGCAAGTACCAAAGATGTCACAATGGCGGAGGTTATGGAAGTCTCAGGTAGGAGCATTCACTGGAACATCAGTTTCAACCGAGCGGCATAGGATTGGGAGATGGAGAGTTTTGTAGATTTTTATAGTCTCTTATACTCTTGTCTTCCAAATATCCAGCATGAAGATGATTTGTGGTGGAGTCTTGCAAGGAAAGGGGTCTTCACTGTTCGTTCCTTCTATAAGGTCCTCACACAAGTTCTTGAGATACAATTTCCATGGAGAAGGCTTTGGCGTTATAAGGCTCCTCTCAAAGCTTTTTTCTTTATGTGGACCGCGTCTTTGGGCATGATTCTCACCACGGATAATCTGAGAAAAAGGAGGATAATCATTGCAAATTGGTATTGTATGTGTAAAAGTAGGGGTGAGTCGGTGAATCATTTACTTTTACATTGCGACGTAGCTAGGACTCTTTGGGATGAGGTGTTTAAAAGAATGGACTTAGCATGGGTTATGCCGGAAACCGTTTTGGATGTATTGGCTTGCTGGACCTTAATTCGAGGTGTGAGACAGATCATAGCGGTTTGGAAGATGATCCCTATCTGTATTATGTGGTGTTTATGGTAGGAGCGCAATGAGAGGACTTTCGAAGACAGAGAGATCTTTGACGGAACTGAAACTGTTATTTTTTAGGACTCTTTGTACTTGAGTCATTGCTGTGGATTTTAATGGCATGGACCTTCATGACTTCTTAGTTTCTAATGTTCCTACATAATTAGGGCATTTCTATCTTTGTAATTGACAGTTGGTGGTTTAATAAATACTTATTTTACTTATAAAATAAAATAATGGCACCATCTTCCAAACAACAACAATTTGACAATTACCTTGAATTCCTCTCCAACAAACCAATAGATCCACCGCCTTCCCAGACATCACCCAGGCAATACCAAGCCTATCAAAAATCTCATCCCACAAAACCTTTACCATTTCACAATGGAGAAGAAGGTGGTATAGCAATTCACCATTCCTTTTGCACATAAAGCACCATTCCATTATAAGTAGACCACGCTTTCTCAAATTATCTATTGTCAAAGTTTTCCCATGAGATACACCGACCAAAAAACGCAAGCTTGAGGAGCACTTTGCTTCTCCAAATGCACTTCCTAGGAAAATCATTAGAGGATTGGGTTGGCATAACCTTGTACAATGATTTGACTTGGAAAATCTTATTTCTAGGATGAATCCAAAGCAATCTATCCTCCCCACTGCTCTCTATATTCAAGCCATACAACATGTAAAAATCTGAGATATCCCCACCTTCCAATCATGTACAGCTCAAATGGTGTAACACCTCGCTCCCCAATAAAGTAATTTTTAGAATTTTCGGAAAACTGGTGTGCTACTAAACTTAAATTTAAAAACTTTTCTTCTAACAAAGATTATTACTTATAAAAAAAAAACAAAGTGCCAGATACGAAAGATTCTATAAATAAGTCAATCTTTATTAAATGCTTAAAATTCAAAAGAGTTTGCGGAAGCACTTATTTAAAATCAATAAAGTTTCATGTACTTATGAAAATAACTTATTAAATTAGAAATAATAAAACTGAGCATGACATAAACAGTCTAGGCCTCTGCCTCGCCTCCTTGGGGTCAGTCCTGTCCTGCAGTCTCATCCTCATAAGGATCATCACCTAGGGTGATTAAAACATAAAAATATACAAAAATGAGTGGAATACTCAATAAACAACACATTATACAGTAAACACAATAAACATAAGGTTTCTTGAAAAATATGCATACTTATAAATTACATATGTAAATAACATGAATATAAACTTATCTTTCACTTGTCATAGGCCGATACCCACTGTTAACTCCCGTGAGTTAGGATTAGCAAATCTAAGTATATTCCGATTCCGCCCCGTAGCCGCGGGTTGTGGACATACTAGGTGTACTACCAGCATGTACAACCTGGCAATGCAATATGCCCATAACATATGGTATCATCTTCATATCATAACATAGGCCGTTGCGTATCTTATCATTCATACTTCATCATAATCATACTTGCATACTTGTCATATCATAGATTTCAAATAAAATCGCATTCTTTCATAAAATGTCGTGATTAATGTTTCCTCACATAAAATTATGATTTTTCATAAATCTTTCGATGCATAACTCCTTTCATAAAATCATGAATTTTCATAAATATTTTAATGCATAATCTTCACATAAATCATGGTTTTTCACAAAATATTTTAATGTATAACTCTCACATAAAATCATGAATTTTCATAAATATTTTGATGCATAATTCTTTACGTAAAATCATGGATTTTCATAATTTTATCGTAACTTGGGTACATAAAAAGGGCTTCCAATGTAGGGCTTACGTGCATAATACTTTTATAAAAGACATGTCGTTTACCGTACATACGTGTAAGGGTTTGGTCATGCTACTTACCTCAATCCAATATTTGCGATATGAAATTGATCACGTGAACTAGAATGAGAGAAAAAATGTGATGGATGCTAGTGGACTAGAGGTGCTCTGCGTGATTTTGGGTAAGCAGAAACCACATTGGCTTGAAGAGGAATGAGATACATGTAAAGTGCATGGGGCTAAGCGTATATATAAAGAGTCGGTTTAAGGCCCCGTCTGGATTCAGAGATGATTTGAGACGATTTTAGATGAGTAGAATAAAATATTGTTAGAATATTATTTTTTAATATTATTATTATTTTCGGTTTTGAAAAAATTGAATTGTTTATTATATTTTGTATGAAAATTTAAAAAAATTATAATGATGAGATGAGATGAGTTTCCAATCCAAACGGGGGCTAAGAGTTTTAATGTGAAGATGATTTGTAGAATTGTAACATAGTTCTATTGGGGCATGAATCCTAGTGGAAGGTGGAGACGTGCATGGCTTAGAGTTTGAGAAGGCAGTCAGTTAAAGAGTTTTAACGTGAAGACGACTTGTAGAGTTGTATCCCCGTTAGAATAGGATGTCGACGAGTTCGACCAAAGTCACGATTATTCAAGAAGAGAGTTTGAATTTAAAAGCATGATCTAGTAGTTCATTCAATATAGGATTAGTAGTGACTAAGATTGCGTAGGGGACTTCAATCAATGATAATTTTAAATTGAAATAAATTTCTAATGGCTGATCTTTAAATTCTAAAAAGAGTCTAATCCGTTCAATAAATAATAAATATGATTTAACCTAGTTATTGAGCTTAATTAAAACTCCTAATTAACCTCAATAATTTATTGCTCATGGGCCTATCCAATATGGCCCATTAAATATAATTTAGACCCAATAAAAATTATCAATATTTCGACCTTAAAATTATTGTGCCAGGTTGTTACAAATGGACCTCACATTCCACTGTAAAGAGGCATTGGAGTTGTCCATATAGTCTACCATAGAAGCTCCCTGTCCAATGCAATCCTAAAAAGAGAAAGGAGAGCATTCTTTAGGGCAACATCTCCACACCAAATATCATTCCAAAATCTGATCCAAGATCCCCTACCCACCCTATATCTGAAATTGCTAATGAAATCCCTCCATCCATTTTGAATAAATTTCCACACTCCCACACCGTACGCATCTGACTTCATTTGGACACCAGCCTCCCCAAATGCTCCCAAACTTGCCATCAAGGACATTCCTCCAAAGCATCCCCTTCCATGTGATACCGTTACAATCATTTCCCTAAAAGTGCCTTACTAAAAATTCTCAACTTTCAAAGCCCCTAACCTTCACAAGATATTGGGGTGAAAATCTTGTCCTACTTAAGTAAATGAAACCTTTTTTCTTCCCCCAAGCCTCCCCAAAAGAAAGAATGAAATATCTTTTCCATTATATTAGCCAACCCTACAGGCAAAGCAAATAAAGATAGAAAATACGTAGAGAGGTTAGATAAAATACTTTTAATTTAGGTGATTCTTCCCCCTTTAGACAAATAAATCATTTTCCATCCAGCCAATCCCTACCCTATCTTTTCAATAACACCATGCCACATTGCCTTACACTTGCGAGGAGCCCCCAAAGAAGACCAAGATACTTCATTGGCAAAGACGGCACCTTACAACCCAAAATATCAGCCAAGTCCCCTTTATTATGTACCAAACCAACAGGTACCATTTTAGACTTTGACAATTTCACCTTTAGGCTTGAAATAGCTTCAAAACATAACAAAAGGGTCCGCAACGAAAGAATCTGGTCGAGATCCTGCTCACAAAAAAATTAATGTGTCATCAACAAAGAGGAGATGTGAGACATTTACGCTGCCATTTGAAGATGTACCCACCGAAGAACTAGAAAGGAAACACCCTTCCATAGCTGCCTCCAACATCCTGCTCTGCACGTCCGTTATTAGAACAAAGAGTAAAAGAGACAAAGGATCCCCTTGTCTCAAACCGCTGGAACTATTAAAAAAACCCACAAGGTGGCCATTTACCAAAACTGAAAATCTAGCAGTAGTAATACAGTGCTTCATCCACTTACACCACCTCTTCCCAAATCCATACCTACCCAGAAGGTACACCAAAGAGTCTCAATTAACATGATCATAAGCCTTATCCATGTCTAGTTTGCAAAGAATTCTAAGAGCTCTGGCTCTGATCCTACTTTCCAAACATTCACTAGCAATGAGTACCGATTCGAGAATGTATTTTTGCAATTAAAAAATTACTTCAATATAGTTTTGTCGTGTTTTGAATTAATTTTTTTTATACATTGCCAAGTTTAACTGCGTCCTTGAATTGGAATCATCTATTGCTGCCAATCTTCTTTGTTCAGTTCTTTCCCATGTGGTTACTCAATCCAACAAATGATCTTATTATTGAGGATTATTGATGAGGTAGATTTGGCTTGGTAACTAGCCCACTGACTAATATGCTGGATTACCAGATTTTTTTGTTTGTTTTAATTTTGGTCTTTTTTGGTCCATCCATAGCATGCATAAACTATGCTTTTTAAGGTGAGGAGGAAATGATGGTCACTAATTTGATTACAGTAAGCCAAATATGCCACTTTTAATTTGGGGCTGTAAGCCCTATATATGAGTGTGGTGCACGCTTATTTGTGGTGTGGTGTGGTGTATATGTGCATGGAATGATGCCCATAGTTATCATTTTGTAATTATATATTCCCTGCATAGTGTCTGTTCAGTTTTTTCTTAGATTTTCTCCGTCTATGGATATGATTTATTTTTGTGCTTTTATTTTACAGGGATGCTCGTACAAGGGAGTTACTAAAAGTGTTCAATACAGACGGTCAAATTGAGAACCGGGTGGAATTTTCTCCTGTACAGGATTTTTCACTCGAACATATCTCTAGTTCAAAAAAAGAAAAAATGCAGGGTTCCTTTGGTTTTCTTCAGCGTTCACGCAATGCCATAATGGGGGCAGCAGGTGCTGTTCGTCGAGCTGCAGCAAAGGGGGCAGTTGGAGATGACAATCGCAGAACTGAAGCACTGGTATTGACAATAGATGGGATGATTTGGACTGGATGTACAAGTGGCCTACTTGTGCAGTGGGATGGCAGCGGCAATCGTATACAAGAGTTTCAGTATCGTCCTTTTGCTGTTCAATGTTTTTGTACATTTGGGCAACGTATATGGGTTGGCTATGCAAGTGGAATAGTCCAGGTACTCAACCTCGTTGGTAATCTGCTCGGAGAGTGGGTTGCTCACAGCAGTCCTGTGATAGAAATGACAGTTGGAGCTGGTTATATTTTCACCTTGGCTAATCATGGTGGCATACGTGGATGGAACATCACATCTCCAGGACCTCTTGACAGCATACTAGGTTCAGAATTGGCTGGAAAAGAATTTGTATACACGAGGACAGAAAATGTGAAGGTTTTGGCTGGCACTTGGAATGTTGGACAAGGAAGGGCATCTCAGGAGTCACTTATCACCTGGCTACATTCTGAGGTCTCAGATGTTGGGATTATTGTTGTTGGGTTGCAAGAAGTTGAAATGGGTGCTGGTGTCCTTGCAATATCTGCAGCTAAAGAGTCTGTAAGTATTTCTTTTGGTAGTGCCCTTTTCTTTTGGTTGAACACTGTTGCCAGTAAGTTGACCATAGTAAAACTTAACCAAATTTTATGTTTAACATTTGGAAGAAAAGTGAGACATTTCACATGCTTATCATCTACTCTATTAATGTTAAGCCACATTGTACCATGGATTTTGTTGGGGTCAGAAAGTATAGATTCTTAAATGCATTTGTGTAAAAAACATCAGAAGTTCTCCTTAAAAACAATGAAAAGTTTCTCAAATGTACACTTTTGATGCATGTTGTAATGTTTGAGAATAGATACTAACAACTCAAGAGGCTCAGGACTCGGGAAAGAATTTTGGACAAAAGAAATTCAGTAGATGGAAATAAGACAATAATTGTCAGTCGTTTATGAACCCCCAAGGGTTGGCTCAAGTCGTAAAAACCTTGGGTTTGGGGGTATGCTCCCCCTAGGTCTAAGGTTCAAATCTCCTTGTGTACAAACAATCTCTAGGGGCCATCAAACTGGAGGGGTTTTCCCCTTGAAGTACCCGAGGTGTACTTGCAGGAAATTCCTTGCCAAAGGCCTCTGCACCCCCGGGATTAGTTGGAATGCTGTTCCAAGACACCCGATGCCAGTAAAAAAAAAAATTGTCAGTCGTTTCTGATATATAGATAGCATTGGAAAATTTTTAGATATCATTACAGAACTTTAATATGTTTGGGCTGAAAGGAACTGGAAATGGGTGGGGAAAGCTGTGAACACATTATAGATAGTGAGAGAAGATAGCTTGGCTGAGAGGATATAAATGGAATTTGGACAGCATTGTCTTTGAATTTTGTGAAAAGGCTTCATTTTATATGTTATACCAGAAAACTCATGAAAAAATATGGAATTTCCCTTGAGAGCTTCTGGTGAGAGAAAATCCTCTCCGTACACTTTCTTTCTCAAAATTTTTACATGAAATTTGATGGTTTTTTGTTAGCTTCTTTTGGCTAGAAAGAATCATGTCTCATGTGAAAGTTGTAGTTATTGAACAAAAATCTTTTGAGGTAGTTAGGGAGGGTAGATGGTTGTTTCTCACAGAAAAAGGGAGGAAGTTTGTGATAAGTATGAGAATGGAGCTAGCCACAGCAAGGTGGTTTAGCAAAGCCTTGGAGGATGGGAGAAATGCTAGGAGAAAAGGATTTTATGCAAGCCATCGGGAAGGGGACAGAGGTTTCATGGTGCAAAGATGTGCAAATTTTCAGGGAGAGTTCATGGTGATGGAAGAGTATCAAGGGGGTGGACGTCGGAGATGCATTCTAGTCCCAGATGAGAAAGATGGAAGAGGATGGTGGAAGCTGGCGGAGTTGTTAAGGGAGGCTTCTGGTTCAGGAGGGCAGGCACCACCAGCGGCAATGAAGACATTGAAACCTGCTTCATACAAGGAGGCCCTTCAACAATGGAGGCCTGGGAACCAATCCCATCAACTGGACAGGAGGGCTGTTAGTGGGGTTGTCAGTGGTGCCGTGTCCGTAGGTGAGGAAGATGGCAGGAGAGTTGTTGGTCTTCAAAAGGAAATGGTCGTGCGTGTCTTGTCTGACATGCAAAATCAATTGGGGGAGCTGCAAGAAAAGATCTGCTTTTTGAAGAAGTGCGTTGAAGAGCAGGAGTGTCAACTGGGGGCTGCTCTTAGGCCTTCAGCTGTGGACCCACGAGATGGGCCTAAGGCGCAATCCAAGGGCAAGGCCCAGCTTAGGCCTGGCCCTTCAGATGGGCGAAGGCCCAGTAGACTGGAAAACAGACCCAGCGGGTCTGTTTGGAGGAGACGAGGGGCCTCCCTCCCACATGCTGCGGTGGGACCAGTTGTGGACGGCGGGGCTCTTCCTCAGGTGACGGCGAAGGGGTTGCGGCCACCGGCGAAGATAGTGGTAACGGCAACAGTAGCAGAACCGGAGGAGGCAGCTGTATCGGAGGAGATATCGGGTTTAGAGGCTCAGCCCGAAACTCTTGTTTCTGGTAACGGGTAGCGAGCCGAATCCTACCCAGAACTGGGCGATGGACACCTCCGAGGATAGTGGAGGTCCGGCGGAGAGGGTATGCAGTGCGACCGACACGATAGACTTTCAGCAAGTCTCGGGAGTGAAGGACAAGCCCGATTTGCTTGACCCGATGCAGTCTCTTGGGTCGGATGTGGGACAGAATCGGGCGATGGTCACTTGTGACCCAAGAGGTGGTCCGACAGAGTCATTCTTGATGCCGACAGAGGTAGAGGAGAATTTCGAAGGCATGGTGGAGAGTTCAACAAAAGTGGGAGGTTCACAGGGAGGGGAGATAAGCTGCGGGCTGACAAAGGAGAGTCCTGAGCTGTTGCAGAGGGGGGAGAAAGAGCTTGTTGTGTGGGAATATGAGGGTGGGTCAGAGGAGAAGGAGATAGAAGAGGAAGGCACTTTGATTAGGGTTGAACCAGCCGCATCTTCAGCAGATGAACCATCAGAAGATGACCCTATACCGATAAATATGATTTCCCCTACTCTTCCATCTGATTGGGTTTTGAAAAAGGTGGAGGAACTTAAGAGTTGTATAGGGATTTCGTGTGAGGGATACGAGGAACAGTTTAAGGCACTGATAATAGCAATGGAGGCAGGTCATCATGGTGTAGAGTCGAAAAGAGAGAGGGAGTTGAAGAGGCTGACTTGGTCCATTAATTATGAGGGGAAAGAGGGGAGTGCAAGCCGTGGAAGAAATAAGGGGAGGGCTGGTTCAGTTGTAAAATGATGCACAAAATTTTGATTTGGAATGTTAGGGGGCTGAACGAGATCAACAAACGCCTCCGTATTAGATCTCTTTTAAGACAATGGAAGATGGATATCGTTTGTCTACAAGAAACTAAACTGAAGCTAATCACTAGGAAAATTATAAGAAGCATATGGAGCTGTCAATATGTAGGATGGTCTTATTTAGCTTCGAAAGGGGCTTCGGGTGGAATTTTGGTCATGTGGGACAAAAGGGTAGTGGAAAACATAGAGGAATTTGTGGGGGAATATTCGGTGGGGTGTAGCTTCAAAAACACAGAGGATGGCTTTAAATGGGCCTTTGGAGGGGTGTATGGTCCCAATTTAGATAGCGAGAGGCGGTTACTTTGGGATGAACTTGCTGGTCTATGTTCTTGGTGGGATGTACCTTGGTGTTTTGGGGGAGATTTTAACGTGACTAGGTTCCCTAGTGAAAGATCAGGGGAGGGGCACAATCTTGCTATGGTGGAGTTTTCGGATCTAATCTTTGAATTGGGTCTTATGGATTTACCTTTGATGGGAGGTGACTATACTTGGGCTAATAATCAAAGCTGGTCAAGATTGGACAGATTTCTCATATCTCCTTCTTGGGAGATTCATTTTCCAGATTTGTGTCAAAAAAGGCTTCCAAGGTTAAGCTCGGATCACTTTCCGGTTATGTTGGATTGTGGTGGCATTCAAGGGGGTAGAAGGTCTTTTAAGTTTGAGAATATGTGGCTAAAAACAGAGGGGTTTGTGGATTTGATTAGGCAATGGTGGAATTCTTTTCAACTTCAAGGTACTCCTAGCAATGTGTTGGCTGGAAAATTAAAGGCTTTGAAGAAGGAATTGAAGACATGGAATGAGCAAGTATTTGGGGATGTAAATTTGCAAAAGAAGAATTTATTTCAAGAGTTACAAAGTTTGGAGGGAGTAGGAGATGTGCTAAACCGAAAAGAGCAAGTGGTTTCTGAACTAGAAAGGCTGCTACTTATGGAGGAAATTTCTTAGAGACAAAAGTCAAGGGCATTGTGGCTTAGGGAGGAGGACAAGTGTACAAAATTTTTTCACCGAGTTGCGAACTCACATAGGAGGTTTAACACTATAGAGTCCATGAATATTGATGGAATCACTTCTAATGTTCAAGCTGAGATTAAGGATCATGTGGCTGGATATTTTGTAAATTTATTGTCGGAACCTTATGTGTGGAGGCCTACTTTAGATGGACTAACTTTTGAGACCATTGATCAAAGTAGTATGGATTGGCTAGAGAGACCATTTGAAGAGGAAGAGGTTCAGCTGGTACTCAGAAAAATGAACAAGGATAAAGCTCCGGGACCGGATGGATTTACTATGGCCTTTTTTCAGACTTGTTGGGAGGTGGTAAGGGAGGATGTCATGCAGGTTTTTCAGGAATTTTACAGTTTGGGCAGATTTGAAAAGAGTTTGAATGCTACTTTTATTGCACTAATCCCTAAAAAGGCGGGTGCTTTAGAGGTACAAGATTTTAGGCCTATCAGTTTAGTGGGAAGCATCTATAAAATACTTTCCAAAGTTCTTGCTAATAGGATGAGCACAGTTATGGATAAGATTATCTCCACGACTCAAAATGCCTTTGTTAGAGGGAGACAAATCTTGGACTCGGTCCTTATAGCAAATGAGTGTTTGGATAGCAGAATCAAGTCGGGTGAACCAGGTATCTTATGCAAACTAGATATGGAGAAGGCCTATGATCATGTTAACTGGAACTTCTTGCTCTATATGTTGAATAGATGTGGGTTTGGGGAAAGATGGAGGATGTGGATGAAGCATTGCGTGTCAACGGCCCGTTTCTCGGTATTGGTAAATGGTGAACCGGTGGGATTCTTCAATAGCTCGAGGGGACTAAGACAAGGGGATCCATTATCACCCCTTTTATTTGTTCTCATCATGGAGGCTCTAAATAAAATGGTGTCGGCTGCGGTAGATGGGGGATTTTTTTCAGGATTTTCTGTGGGTGATAACAATCATGGGTCCATCATTATTTCACATCTTTTGTTTGCGGATGACACATTGCTGTTTTGTGAGGCAGATGTAGGTCATGTTCAAGCTTTGAAGGCTATCTTACTTTGTTTTGAAGCGGTATCAGGGTTGAAGATTAACCTTGCTAAGACGGAGATGGTTGCGGTGGGAGATGTTGGTAACATTAGGGGGTTGGCGAACATTTTGGGATGTGTGGTTTCTTCGTTGCCATTGAGGTATCTCGGTCTCCCGTTGGGGGCTCCTTTTAAGGCTAAAACAATTTGGGAGGAGGTGGTGGAGAAAATAGAGCGTAGGTTGGCTGGGTGGAAAAGATTGTATTTAACCAAAGGCGGGCGTATCACTCTTATCAAGAGTACTCTATCTAATCTTCCCACATACTTTTTGTCTCTTTTTCCTCTCCCCATCAGCATTGCAAATAGAATAGAGAAACTTCATCGGGACTTCTTGTGGGGCGGAATAGGAGACGAGTTTAAATTTCATTTAGTAGGATGGGATAAGGTGTGTACCCCTTTGAGAGATGGAGGATTGGGCGTTCGGAATATGAGGGCTTTTAATAAGGCTCTAATGGGCAAATGGTTGTGGCGTTATAATAAGGAGAGGGAAGCTTTGTGGAAAGGGGTGATAGACATGAAGTATGGAAGTACTCGGGGGGGGTGGTGCTCTAGAGAGGGGAGGGGGGCATATGGTGTGGGGCTATGGAAGTTCATACGGAAAGGTTGGTGTTCCTTTGTTCGTCATACTCGGCTATGTTTGGGGAATGGCAATCGGATTAGCTTTTGGCATGATGTGTGGATGGGAGACACGGCATTGAAGGAGGCTTATCCCCCTATTTTCAGAATTACAAGGGACAAAGAAGCTATGGTGGCTGACTTGAGGGTTATTACTAATGGCATACAAGAATGGAACATTAGCCTTACTCGTGATACTCATGATTGGGAAGTGGCGGAGCTGGTGGAGTTTCTTAATTTGCTGTATACTGCTGATATGGCTGTCACAAATGAAGATGAGATGGTATGGAGACCTTCTAGGAAAGGGATTTTTTCTGTACGCTCCTACTATGAATCTTCTAACATACAACAGAGGCAGATTTTTCCTTGGAAGAACATTTGGAGGAGTAAGGCACCTACAAAGGTGGCTTTCTTTGTCTGGACAGCAGCTTTAGGGAAGATTCTGACTATTGACAATCTTAGAAGACGGGGTTTAATTATTACAGATTGGTGTTGTATGTGTCGAAATAGTGGTGAATCAGTGGACCATCTACTCTTACATTGTGAGTTTGCAAGAGAAGTTTGGAATTATTTCTTTTGTAGAATGGGTATTGCATGGGTAATGCCGGGAAGAGTGGTGGAACTACTAGCAAGTTGGAGAGGGATTACTGGGACACCACAGATAGCAGCAATGTGGAAGATGGCTCCTTTATGTATTCTTTGGTGCATTTGGTGTGAAAGAAATGATAGACTTTTTGAGGATCATGAACGTTCCTTAGAAGAATTTAGGATTTTTATGTGGAAGACTCTTTTTATGTGGGCCATTGCTTTAGATTTGCATGGTCTCAGCTTCCATGATTTTCTTGTAACTGTTTTAGTTCCTAATTAGGTGTATTCACATGTATACCTCCAGTGTACCGGGGATATGCCTACTCTTTGATAAATAAAATACCTTATTACTTATCAAAAAAAAAAACTCATGAAAAATTTAAAATCATGCAAAATTGAAGTACCCGTTACATTAATTTCATTGATTGGCTGGTATTTTTTTAATGGTAAACAATATTTGTTAAAAAGGAAAAAAAATATATACATCTAAGTGGGCTATTTTAAACCGATGTTCACGGCCTTATCATTGTAAATCAAAGGAGAAGGGCTGTAATAGAAAGACTGGTTTCTTTCTCTCCTTATTATTGAAAACTTTACCCATCTGCTTGTATACTTCTGGTGTACTTTGTTACTATCCTCATTTCAATAAAATTTTACTTTTACCTATCAAAAAAAAAAAAAAACTTTACCTGATCTCTTCTCACTAGGATTTTATCACCTCTAGTTTACTTTTTCTTTTCTCCATATCAACTGTAGGTTGGACTTGAAGGAAGTTCTGTTGGGCAATTGTGGCTGGATATGATAGGCAAAACATTGGATGAAGGATCAACATTTGAACGTGTTGGTTCTAGGCAGCTGGCAGGTTTGCTCATTGCTGTTTGGTGAGTATATGTCATGGAAAGATCTTAACTGAGCTCTGGGGGATTTTCTAAAATTCATAAATTGAACTCTTTTAAAATTTAGGGTATTTATGGATGTCCGATTTAATTTCACTGGCTTGTTAAAAATGATTTTTGAAACGAGTTTTTCATGGCACTGATGTTAAAACACTTTTTCTTATCAAAAATGGAAATGTGTTGATCATATTTTTCATCTTAAATCAGGCCATCTTTTCCTTTACACTTGGGTGGTAATCTCGCCTATTTTTTTTTTTTTTTTTATAAAGATCGAAAAAACAAAAAAGCAATGGGCAATTTCAGATAGCCTTGCCTCCTGAAATGCACTATAAAGCAATGGCCTAATTGATTTTCTGTGATTTCAGCTCCTCATGATGTATATATACAGCTTGTGTTTTTCTCTTTTTAGGTGTCTATTTCTTTCTCTTTAATCTTGTTTTGGACCTCTGTCATTGTTGACTTTCTCATCTTTGATAGTTGAGATGTTGTATTTCAGGGTTAGAAACAATCTTAGAGTTCATGTTGGCGATGTTGATGTTGCAGCAGTTCCATGTGGCTTTGGGCGTGCAATTGGTAATAAGGTAACCCTGTCCTAGTCTGTTCTATTGGTTTTCATTGCGTGATGGTTATTTAATGAGTATGTTTCTTTTTACTGTCATTTTATGTCGAGAAAATATTCTCTTCCCATCATACCCTTCTCAAAAACCAAAAGACATTGCAAAAACAAAGAGGAAGAAGAAATTTCCCTCAAACCCTAGCAGCGCTAGTACTAGGAAGAAAACTAACAAAAACTTCACAAAAAAAAAAAAAAGGATAAGAGTAGTTGTATATGATATAATATTTTTTACTTAGGATGGCATCTATTATCTTTAGTTCGTGTTGCACCTATTGTGTGGTCAAATTATTTTACCTGATGAGGAAGTTAGTGTAATGTCAGTTTTGAATTCTAGATTAAAAAATCCATGGTGTCATTCTACTAAGCAGACTTCTTTTTTCTGCTAATGCTGGCTATTAGATTCTTCTAAATAAGTGTTGATGGCTCTTTTATGACTTTTCAAAAGGTTTCAATTATTCTCTAAGTTGAGAGTGTCTACCTTAAATTTATAGACAAGATCAAATGTAAATACTTGGATTCTTTGGTTCATGTGGAACCCGCTTCATTATTCAACTATAGGTTTTTGTTGGTTACTCTCTTGATGGGTTTGCTAAATTGTCTGAGCAGGGAGCTGTTGGTTTAAGGCTCAGAGTGTATGACCGGATAATGTGCTTTGTTAACTGTCACTTTGCTGCCCATTTAGAAGCAGTTAATCGGCGAAATGCAGACTTTGATCATGTATATCGAACAATGACATTTTCCCGGCCAACTAATCTTTTCAATGCTGCAGCTGGTATGGTGCTGTACCTGTTGTTGTTTTTCTTGCTTGCCTTCTCAATATATTTAACTTGGCATGTATATACTTCTAATTGGTCTTTTCTTTTGTAGTTGGTTCTTCTTCCGCTGTTCAAATGCTCCGTGGTCCTAATGTACGTAATTGTATCAATTGTTACAGACGCCATTTTTATTACTAGGTTGCTTTTTTAATAAATGATTGTACTCCAGTTTATGATAAGCCATGATTCCTCTGCAGGCTATTGGTGCTAACACACACACTGCAGAAGGAATGCCTGAGCTATCTGATGTGGACATGGTCATATTTCTTGGCGATTTCAATTATCGGCTTGATGATATCTCTTATGATGAAGCAAGGGACTTTATTTCTCAAAGATGCTTTGATTGGCTTAGAGAAAGGGATCAGCTCCGAACAGAAATGGAAGCTGGTAATGTCTTCCAAGGGATGCGTGAAGCAGTTATTACATTCCCTCCCACCTACAAGTTTGAAAGGCATCAAGCTGGTTTAGCAGGTTGGTTAATCATGACACGTATGAATTTTTATATTTCTTGTATTTTCCAGGGAATAAAAAAGAGAAACCCAAAGGGAAGAAGTGACTTTATTGATTTATTGGTTCTGAATTGTGTGCCGGTTGAGCTGGTTAGAGGAGCATGTAGTGACTACTTTATTCGTTTTTCACTCCATTAAGCATTTGTCCTGTTTGTAAAAGCTTTTCTTTTCTACTTGATATGTTGTAAATGCTGGGGAACCTTTTGGAAGTCATTGCATATGGATCTCCTCTTGTAGATTGTCCACTTACAAGGGCTGCTAAAAAGCTTCTGAACTGATCTGTAAATTTTCTGTAGGGTATGATTCGGGTGAAAAGAAGCGCATTCCTGCCTGGTGTGACAGAATTTTATACCGTGATAGCCGGTCAGCTTTGTTATCTGAGTGCAGCTTAGAGTGTCCTGTAGTCTCTTCTATATTAAGGTAAGTTTTCCAACCATGATTGCTTTTGAAACATTTATAGGGAGAAATTACTCCTACAAACATCTTGTACATGATGCCTCAAATAATTTACACATCCATATATTGTCAAGAGTAATGCTAGGTGCAATCTTCAAATAGACAAGCTCCATACAAACCCTTTGTAAAAAAGTGGGTCCCACTAATAAAGAATAGTTTTTTTTACACTTTTTTTAGGTGGAGTCCATTTTTTTACAAGGGCTTGTATGGAGGCTTGTCTATTTGGAACTTGTATAAATCATTTCTCTATTGTCAAAACCATGTTATATGGCATTTTCCCAAGCATTTCATGCTTATAACAAATTAATTTGACTGGACTCTTTTAGCTAATTGATTTGCATAAAATTTCATGTAAATTAGATGGCAAGGCCTTGTTTGGTTACACAGATGAGATGAGAAATCTGTGAATAGTAGTAAGATAATTTATCAATAATAGTGAAATAGTTTGAGTTAAGATTTTTATGGGGTTTTGAGAAAGGAAAGAGAAAAAGTTGAATAAAAAAAATTATAAAGTTAAAAGAGGGTTAAAATATATTTTTTTTAATATTATTTTTGTTTTGGAATTTGAAAAAATTGAATAATTTTTTGTGTTTTGTTTGAAAGTTTGGGAAAGTTGTAATGATTAGGTAATGGTTAGATGAAAAAGTTCAAAATCTGAAATTAAAAAATGTGTTTGAATGGTGATTGGATGTTGAGATGAGATGAGATGGTTTCAAAGGTTTGTGAAACCAAACCAGGGCTAAATCTTTTATGGGACCAGAAAATGTGTAGAAGGGGGAATGTGATTCAATAGAGTCACAGAAAAGTTGCCATCCTTTTGTTTTTGATAATGAGGTTTGACTATTATACCTGGTGCAATTTGATCTCAGCACGTGCTCTCTTTTTCTTTCTCTGTATGTATATGTGTTTCTATTGCCATAAAAATAATCATAGAAATTCATCAACTCACATAAGTTTGTTTCTTTTTTTCCTTTCCTGGAAAATAAATTTTTTACAACTTAACGGCTCCTGTTCAATAGGTATGAAGCTTGCATGGATGTGACAGACAGTGATCACAAGCCTGTCCGCTGCATATTTAATGTTGATATTGCTCGAGTTGATGAGTCAATAAGGAGACAAGAGCTTGGTGAAATACTTGAATCAAATGAGAAAATCAAACGTATGCTTAAGGAACTATGCAAAATACCAGAAACTATTGTTAGTACAAACAACATAATCCTTCAAAACCAGGACACATCTATTTTGCGTATTACAAACAAGTGCGGGAAAAATGAGGCTTTCTTTGAAGTAATTTGTGAAGGTGAGTCTTCTGTGAAGGAGGATGGACAAGCATTTGATCATCGTCCAAGAGGTTCCTTTGGCTTCCCACGATGGCTTGAGGTGACTTCTTTTTCCTTGATTAACTCTATCCGTATCCTAGTACTGGTAAAGCAAATCAATATAGCTGGCGATGCATATTTGCCCGGACAATTACGTTAGACCTGACAGTGCCTAGGTGACTGTCATGTGATGTTATGTTATGTTAGTAAAAGTTATGGTGTCCTCGGGATATATATTTTATCAATGTCATTCTACAACTTTAGTGGCTTTCTATTTTTATTGATATCTATCTGTGCCTAGATCTGGTCCAGTTTAATGTTCTTTAGTACATGAAATAGTAGTTCCATCATTAGGCTTCAGAGATCGGATGTTCTGCTGGATCTAGACTTAAAATCGTCTTCTCTATTTTTCTTGCATTTAAACCAGGTCACTCCAGCAGCTGGCATAATCAGACCTAATCATATTGGAGAGATCTCAGTTCATCACGAGGAATTCCAAACTCTGGAAGAGTTTGTTGATGGTGTTCCACAGAATTGGTGGTGTGAAGACAACAGAGACAAGGAAGTCATATTGGTGGTTAACGTGAGGGGCAGCAACACAACCAAGACAAAAAATCACCGTGTTCGCGTGCGCCATTGCTTTACGTCCAAGACAAAACGGTTTGGCCCCGAACTGAACAACTCTAGGCAAATCCAAGGAACGGTTCTTCACCGGGCAGATGTTCAACTCCTTAGCAGTTCCTATGATGTGGTTGCCGAGCTCCAAGATTTGCGTACTCCTTGAAGTAGACGCTAATAACCGGCATTAGTCAGTGAGAAAAATAAGACACTGGCTTAACGGATCCTCTTTTCTCGACATAGTCCTGTCATACAATCACCTTGATGTAAATACTTGAGCTGTCATGTTGCCTTTTTAATTCTTTATTTTTTTCCCAGTTGATTTGCATTCATAGCATTTTTTATTTATAGTTCATCTGGTGTCAATTTTTTGTACTGTCATCAGTTTGACGTACAAAGCTACAAGTCCATCTTGTAATTTTCTGGTTTCAAGTGTACAGAAAAGTGAATGAGTCACGCAGCAGGAGGGGTTTGGTTTTTTATTTGATCTACTCTATTATTGATAAACCCATTTACTGTGAAATATTAGCGATATCTGTCCTCATTTAGATCAAGTAGAGCAGGTTCCACAGCAAACTTTCATAGATGGCTTTGAGTTGCTTGTTCTCGTTTTTAGGTTGCTGCTCCTGCTGTATTTCAATGATTTGACGGTTGGAATATTTAACTATTATTTATTATTTTATTATTATTTTTTACTTACTTTTTATTATTATTCATTATTTTTCACTATTGTTTAATATTCTATTATTACTTTTTCATTACTTCTCATTTGATTTCTTACATTATTGTGAATAGCACTCCCATTTATTGAAAATTGACTCTTGCTGGGACTATCCCAAATAGGCTTCGCTACATTAATGTCGGGACAAGCTTAATATCTTTACCTAGATAATATGAGAACTGAAACAAAAGGTAAAATTGGGTGAGAACTGGGGAATGGGATTCATAATATATTGTCTGGTACATCTAGTCATCGTCTACTACGATATGTCGTTTTAACATCAAGTGTTTTGCTTATGTTGAGTCACACCATTCATATTTTCCTATGAATTTAGTCATTTAAGTTAACAATAATTTGGAAGTTTAATGGTTTACAACTTGGATTTCATCATTTCTAATTACTAGATACTTTCCATATGATGAGAATCTATTACACTTCCAACTTCTCTTTGCTTTGCAAGTTTAGACAAATGAAGCCACAGAAATCATAAGAATCCTTTACTCTTCAGTCTTCAACTTCTTGCTGCAGTTAAAAATAAGTTCAGGCAACTAAAGCAAACTGCATCATGTAATAATCTTGCTTGAATGAAACGTATGCATCAGGAGCTTGCGACAACGAATGTCAAAGATATCTGAAGCTTCTCAAGCGGCTGTTTCAAGCATCTTCCAAGATGTTGGCCCCGCGACTCTTCTCGCTCATTGCGCAAGCCTATGACTATTATTTAATGATGCATTTTTCTATTCGTTGAGAAGCATTCGAGACTTGCAACGCATCATAATCCTGAATTACAGTGAACGCTTTAAAACAAAATCCAGCTTTTATTCATATTCTTGGGAATAACTATATATCTAAGACTAACTCGAAATATAGTAGCGGAAATAAGCAAAAGAAAATATTGACAATCACACATAAACAATACCAAGATTTAAGTGGTTCAGCTCAAAGTGAGCCTACGTCCACTGGTGGGATCGGTATCAGAGATTTCACTATCAACAAAGATGGAGTACAAAAGAATAATACAAAACTTCTTTTACAAAGAAGTTATCTCTCTAGCTTTCTAACTTCTCTCAAGAAAATCACTAAAACAAACAAAAGTGATTTCTGAAGTGTAAAAACTAAAAGAGGCGCTGTTTGATATTTATAGAAATAGTGAAAATTCACTTCTGTGAACATTGGCTCGAGCGAACTCTCAAGCGAGTGTCGAGCCAGCGTAGGGTTTTGACATTTCGCTCAAGCTAACAGAAGAGCGGCATCGAGCGATGCCGAGCAAAGCTCTCGAACTTGCATATCGCTCGAGCTGAATCTCGAGCGATGTCGAACGAAACTCTCGAAATGCATTTCGCTCGAGCTGAATGTCGAGCGAAGCTCTCGGACTGCATTTCGCTCGAGCGAACATACGACATAGCACTATTTCAACTGAATGCAAGCCACCTCTTAACAAATCTCCACCTTGGCTTGAACTCTGCCAATTCCAACACAAAAAACCTCTAACCACAAAACCAACCCCCACCACCGAATCCCTTGAGGGAATCACAAAATGCGAACACCAATTAAGTCCAAACAGAGTTTGAACTTGTATACTACAACTAGCTTTGTCATCATATCTGATGGATTCTCAGTAGTAGCAATTTTCAGAATCTCTATAACACCCTCTGTAACAATCTCTCTGAGAAAATGATACCTGACATCAATGTGCTTCGTTCTCTCATGATACATTTGATTTTTGATCAAATGTATTGCACTCTGACTGTCACGGAATACTGAAATCCCATCTTGCTATAATCCCAAATCATTGATCAAACCTTTCAACCAAATGGCCTCCTTAACAGCCTCTGCTGCTGCCATGTACTCTGCCTCTGTAGTTGATAAAGCAACAGTGGATTGCAGTAGCAGACCCACACAAAGTGAAAACATAACCTGTCAATGATCTTCTTTAATCTAAGTCTCCAGCATAATCTGAATCAACAAAACCAGTAACTTTGGAACTGAGATCAACATCTCTATCAAATATTAAGCCAAAGTTCAAAGTTTCTCTCAAATACCTGAGTATCCATTTCACAGCCTGCCAATGAGTCTTACCTGGATTAGCCATATACCTGCTAACTATGCTCACTGCCTGTGAAATGTCTGGACGAGTGCAAACCATTGCATACATTATATTGCCAACTGCACTGGAATAAGAAACACTAGCCATGAACCGTTCCTCCTCATCTGTCTGAGGAGATAGAGAAGCTGAAGGTTTAAAGTGCATAACAAGTGGTGTATTTACTGGTTTGGAATCAAACATTCCAAATCTCTGGAGAACTTTTTCAATGTACTTTCCCTGGGACAAGTACAACTTCCCAGCTTTCCTATCTCTAAAGATCTCCATCCCCAAAATCTTCTTTGCAGCACCTAAGTCTTTCATTTCAAACTCATTTTTGAGTTGGGTCTTTAACAAACCAATGTCAGATATACCTCTAGCAACAATAAGCATATCATAAACATATAGTAGCAAATAAATGAAAGACTTATCAGATAACTCCTTATGATAAACACAACTATCATAGTTACTTCTCAAATAACCATGATCAATCATAAAGGAATCAAAACGTTTATACCATTGTCTTGGAGACTGCTTCAAACCATATAATGATTTCTTCAATCTACACACATGATCTTCTTTACTTTCAACAATGAACCCCTCTGGCTGATGCATATAAATGGTCTCGTCAAGCTCACCATGTAGGAACGCTGTTTTAACATCAAATTGCTGTAGCTCTAGGTCATACAATGCTACTATAGCAAGTAGCACTCTGATCGAACTGTGTTTCACAACTAGAGAGAAGACTTCATTGAAGTCGATGCCTTTTCTCTGACTGAAGCCCTTAGCAACTAAGCGTCCCTTGTATCTTGCATCTGGAATTCCCTCTTTTCTTTTGAAGACCCATTTGCAGCCAACAATCTTCACCTTCTTTGGCAACAAAACCAAATCCCATATTTGGTTTTTGTGAAGAGACTCAATCTCTTTAATCATAGCTGCGCACCACTGTGCAGATTCTTCGCTTTTGATAGCTTCTGAATAACTAGAAGGCTCCTGACCAACAATATTCTCTGCCGTAATAAGAGCATACATCACCATATCTGCATGAGCATATCTCTGAGGTGGTCTAATCTACCTCCTCTGTCTACCAGTAGCTATATTGTAGTCTTGCTCACCTTGTGCGCCGCTACAGGAATCAGAGTCATGCTCATCTGCAATGGCAAGATCTTGGGCGCCACTGGGCAACCCTTGTGGCGCTTCCACCTGAAACTCCACCTGCTTTCCAATATCCTGTTATTTTCCTGTAGACACAGTAATCTCTTTTCTCGGATTAAGCATAGATTTTTCATCAAATACGACATCCCTACTAATCACAAACCTAGGTGATTTAGGATCAATACACCACAACCTAAATCCCTTCACCCCACTAGAATACCCAATGAATATGTCTTTCTTTGCCCTTGGCTCAAGTTTTCCATCGTTAACATGAAAATATGCAGGACAACCAAAAATTTTCAAATTTGAATAATCAGCATAAGTATCAGACCATACCTCATTTGGAGTCTTCAAACCAATAGCTGTGGCTGGAGAACGATTGACTAAGAAGCAGGCTGTGTTGATTGCTTCAGCCCAGAAATCCTTAGACAAGCCTGCATTAGAAAGCATACTACGGGCTCTCTGCAAGAGAGTCCTGTTCATCCGTTCAGCTACCCCATTTTGCTGTGGAGTATGTCTAACTGTACGGTGTCTGGCAATACCTTCATTTTTACAGAATTCATCAAACTCACTTCCGCAAAACTCCATACCATTGTCAGTTCGAAGTCACTTAATTTTCTTGCCCGTCTGATTTTCAATCAAAGCTTTCCACTGTTTGAAGTTAACAAATACATCGTTTTTCTGCTTCAGAAAATAAACCCAAACTTTCCGTAAAAAATCATCAATGAATGTAAGCAAATACTGAGCTCCACCTTTTGATAGAACGGAAGATGGACCCCAAAGATCCGAATGAATATAGTCCATAGAACTTTTGGTTCTGTGAACCCCTGTAGAAAACTGAACCCTGCATTGTTTTCCAAACACACAATGTTCACAGAAATCAAGTTTTCCTATCTTCTGGTCACATAACAAACCTTGCTTACTCAGAATGTACATCCTTTTCTCACTCATATGACCCAAACGCATGTGCCACAAACGAGTGACATCTGAGTTTGGATCATCTGAAACAGACACTGCAGCTGCACCTGTCACTGTAATACCCTGAAGGAAATAAAGACCATTTGTCTTATCTCCTTTCATCACAACCATGGAGGCTTTACTGACTCTGATAGCTCCACCTTCACCAGTGTATTTAAAATCCAAAGAATCAAGAGTACCCAAAGAAATAAGATTCTTTTTCAACTATGAAATGTGTCGAACATTAGACAATGTCCTGACAATTCCATCAAACATCTTTATCCTAACTGAACCAATCCCAGCAATTTTACAAGCTATATCATTCCCTAACAGAACGGAACCACCGTTGACTGATTCATAATTAGTAAACCAGTCCCTCTTGGGACACATATGAAAAGTGCAAGCTGAGTCCATGACCCACTTGTCACTAAAGCGACTACTGGAGTCGCTAATTGCTAGAACAATATCTGAGTCGTTAAACCTTTCATCAGCAACACTAACGGCATTAGAGGAACTAGTGCCATCCTCTTTGTTTTTCAGTTTTGGACACTCATTTTTGTAATGACCAAACTTATGGCAGTAATGACATTTGACATTTTTCTTACTAAACTTTGACTGTGAACTACCCCTAGATTTACCCTTATACTTCTCTGAACCCCTGTCAGTTGATCTATCCCTGCTCGAGGACCCCTTAACAAACAAGCCACTAGCTTGTTCATTAGTGCCTTTCACACTCAATTTATTCCTCAATTCCTTAGAATTCAAAGCAGATTTTACATCTACCAAGGAAATTATATTTCTACCATACAACATGGAATTCACAAAATTCTCAAAAGATATGGTTAATGAACACAAAATAATTAATGCTTGATCCTTTTCTTCAAGCTTAATATCAATATTCTTCAAATCCATAATGATTTTATTAAATTCATCTAGGTGTTCATAAATAAGAGTACATTCCTTCATTTTGAGAGTGTATAACCGTCATTTCAAATACAAATGGTTGGTGAGAGATCTCTTCATGTACAAATTCTCAAGTGCAGACCAAAGACTAGTTGCAGTCTCCTCGTCAGCAACCTCCCTTAAAACTCCATCAGATAATGACAAAAGAATAGTACTATGTACCTTTTCTTCTTCTTCTTTTGAAGGAGCCGGAGAATCATCAGATACATTCTCTTCTAATACTTTTGACAAGCTCTGTTGTCGCAGTAAAGCCTTCATCTTGATGCGCCATAAACTGAAACTGTTCTGACCGTCAAATTTCTCAACTTCAAACTTAGCCATAGCCATCACACCAGATCACACTGAGCCAACCTCTGATACCAGTTTGTTGGGAATAACTATATATTTAAGACTAACTCGAAGTATAGTAGCGGAAATAAGTAAAAGAAAATACTGACAATCACATAGAAATAACACCAAGATTTAAGTGGTTTAGCTCAAAGTGAGCCTACTTCCACTAGTGGGGTCAGTATTAGAGATTTCACTATCAACAAAGATGGAGTACAAAAGAATAATACAAAACTTCTTTCACAAAGAAGTTATCTCTCTAGCTCTCTAACTTCTCTCAAGAAAATCACTAAAACAAACAAAAGTGATTTATAAAGTGTAAAAAATAAAAGAGGTGTCGTTTGATATTTATAGAAACAGTGAAAATTCACTTCTGTGAACATTGGCTCAAGCGAACTCTCGAGCGAGCGTAGGGTTTTGACATTTCGCTCAAGCTAACAGAAGAGCGGCAGCGAGCGAAACTTTCGGACTTGCATATCGCTCGAGCTGAATCTCGAGCGAAGCTCTCGGACTTGCATATCGCTCGAGCTGAATCTCGAGCGATGTCGAGCGAAGCTCTCGGACTGCATTTCGCTCGAGCTGAATGTCGCGTGAAGCTCTCGGACTGCATTTTGCTCTAGCTGAATGAACTTCCGCTCGAGCGAACATACGACATAGTACTATTTCAACTGAATTCAAGCTACCTCTTAACACATATAAAGGGTGAGAATTTGAGATGGGTGTCGCACCAACATGCTGTGCAGTGCAGCAGCATTCACTCTAAACTAACACTAGTTGGCCTCCTCCACCTGCTATAGGTGTACCTACATCTGCGACTGATTAGCTTTCTTACGCTGTACAAATCCAAGTTTTACATCTCCATCTACCAGCCCTTGACATATTAGCTTTCTTATGCTGTGATAATCCAAGTTGATATCGCCAACTGCCAGCCCTTCTTGACATATGACTTTGGAGATGGAACTACTCGAATACCAAATGCAAAGATATAACCATGATGGCTAGTTTTAGGAACTTAATGTTCTTGGGATTGTACATGTAATTAACCTCAAAACCTATGTCTTCCTCTATATCATTCATTCACATTCAGTGTCAACAATTTCACTTGGATTTCTTAGACTGCCTTGTCATTCACCTTTCTTTGGCATGGCCTACAGATTCGACGAAAAAGAATGCTTCAAATGAATATTTAAGTGATTTTCTTGGTGGTTGATAGGATCTGAAACCATCACCTAGCCTTTACCAAGCCGTTACTTTAGGCTTATTGGTTCCAAAGTCAATCTTCAGACTTTCAAACAAATCTTAATGATGCCACAATTACTAGTTTGAAGACAAACGGGATATCATGTTGAGGCCATGCGGTTGTGACATTGATTGACAATTTGGGGTTTCAAGGTTCTTTCTCTGTCAACATATTGGCAGCCCTCCAAACTCCAGAGTTCAGATGTTTGTTTTTATATTCATAGTTTCTATTGAAATGCTAATGATTTCTCTATCAGAAACGGATCCATGATTTCAAATGAACATAACCTTGATGCTTCCCACTTCATAACCTGTTCATTGAATATCCAAATCTGGTCTACATAGATTTTGTTTTATTTCATTTAAAAAAAAAGGGTCTCTGTAGCCCACAAATGCACCTTGTCCTACCACTCAATCTGTTGTCGCACATTTGGACACCTAAAAAGAACTTCAAAATATTATTATGAAGAAAATCCACATTCAGCCGAACTTTAGATGGGTCAAAGTGGGTAGGGGCACTCGGTCACACTCCAAATGAGACAGAAACGACTGCAGAGGAATCTTGGCCCTGTCACTTCAAGCATAACAAAGGTGGGAAACACTCTTGGTCCACCTCTGCGGACCTTACACCGTACAATAAATCTTGTTTAAACACTTCTCCTAACAAGGAAGCTGGTTGGCTTTCCTATTAGAGTAAAATGCTAAAATCCAAGTTCAAGCCTCAAAACTTTGCAAAGAAACCACTTGAGGCTCTAAATATCTGAATTTTGAAGTAATCACTCAGCACTTCGCATTTGGAGAAAAAGCTATTCAATTTTAGATATATATATATATATTTTCTTTTTTTCTTTTTTCTTTTTTCTGGTGTGTAGCTTGATCATTCTTGTTATTGCTTCATGTTGGCAGTTGACGCTGCAGCGAATGATTAATGAGCCTCATGTGGTTGAAGAAGAAGTTCTTGAGTTGACACCATTAACCTCTCAGTTTTTCATATGAGTTGCATTTTCAATCTATGATATATCCATTTTATCATAAAACCATATTTTAATCAATACAGTTGTTCTTCAACTGATAATCTGAAACTTTAGATTTATTTTTCTTTCCATATTTCACCAATCTCATGCACAATGAATTTTTTTGACCAACTGATGGTTGCTTGCTTGATCTAGGATCTACAAACCCATTGAGTTGACGCCTCAACCTCTTAATTGCTTGCTTGAGCAGCAAGTTCATCTGATTTAGACTCTGGACATATACTATTTATCATTTTTCAACTCCAAATGCAGAACTTTTTTTCCAATGGCATATTGGAATCAAAGTCAATTTAGAAACCTGTTTATTGACACACTAAGCACATCACCAATGTAGAAGCCCACTACATCAGCTAGCATAGCTGCATAAAAAAGTCTTTATGCTTTGAGTTTTTTGTATTACCATTCTAAGTCCCAAAGTAAGTGGTGTGTTTACACAACAGCTTGGAAGCAACAGAACCCGGTGATGGCAAACATTACTGAACTTGATATTGGCTGCACAATCACAAATCATTGCTTAGGAGCACGCCTTTGCTGAACACAAGTTCTCTCGACCCTTTTTGACAGTTAAAAGACAGACACCTTTTAATTACTAATAGCCAAATAATTAACTTCATGATAGACCCCTAGTTATATATTAGGTATTTCAATTAATAAAATTCTGGTTTGGTGATACTTTACTTTTACTGTCTGTAGTGGCTTGTGCATCTTCATATGACGGTAGTCATGTATATATATATATATATATATATATATATATATATATATTCTCTTTATTTATTTGTCCCCGTCTATGATTATCTTTGCATGGTCTTGGTTAGAAAAACCAATTTGGTTATTGATGCCTAAATGGATGGAAGTAACTTTTTTGCTGCAGAAGAATGATATGGAATTTAAAAAAAAAAAAAAAACTTAAATAAGCACTATATACAAGTTTATTACATAGAGAGTAAAATGGAACGATATGAGAATCCTCATTCAGAAGTAGAATGATGATCTTTACCAAAAACAAAAATCCTCCCCTCTGCATTAAGTGGAGCACTTCATGCTGTGTTTCTGCTTTGCTTTGCCTGCATGAATCATGTTCATAAATAAGAGTCAGAATCTTATTTCCAGTATGACTTATTGTCAAGTTCTATCCAACTGGCAGTGCCTTCGGCGATTTTTAAAAGCGCAAGTATGTAGATTCATCGTAAGTGTTAAAGCATGGTGATTTTTAAAGAACTGGGAAGAACCAGAAATATATAAGCATTCAGTTCCAGGTGAAGGGGTTTTGAATTACTACATTGTTTATAGCATGGTTGCTTGAGTGCTGGATCATCGGTTGAAGCTGGGGAATCCTGACCAAATATCATCTCGCAACTCATATCATCAAAATCTGCAAATCAGAAGGTACAGCATAATTGTGTTACCGTTCAAAGATTGTAAGATTTAGTGATCATATGCTTCTAAACAATTGACTCGCACACATGTGACTAATGTTCAACTTAAGTGCTTTCAGTGGGTGCTTTTGGATTCTTGTGGTAAGTTGCACATGGGATAGCTAATTGAAGGATAATTGGCTTCATGAGAAACAGACAAATTTAGTGTCTTTCATTATACAATGCAGTGTAGAGCACTAATCATGAATGTTTTGAGTCACGATTAGGAATTCAGGTAGTAATCTCACCAGCAAAAATATGTAATCATATGTTGTTAAGTGCTAGGATTCTCACCAAACTTGGATGGGTCTACATGCAGTTTTGTACCCTAAGTGGCTAACTCGGGGCCCTCCATTGACATGATGAGCGTGGCCTCCACTTCTTTAGTGCAGGAAATGCTACAGTTCCAACTAGAAGTCGTTTTTCTTTCATTGATCTTTGTTCCTTTTTCTGTATGCTAATTTTCCTTTTAAGAGGAAATTTAAGGTTTTCATATCTTAGATAGCAACTTTTCCTGTTCTTGTTCTCCTAATAAGAATGAGGTAGAAAAAATAAATAAATCCAATTTTTATATTAACTTAGTGGAGAATCCTATTGGGGTTGTCTCACATTGGTTGTGGAATGGACTAGTGGTCAGTTTATAAGTGTAAGGAAAAGCCTCATCCCTTAAGCTAGCCTTTGGGGTTGAGAAAGGCCAAAGACTATCCAAAACTGATATCAGAGCTTAGGTTTACCAACAATCCGCAGGAGAAACAGATTGTCACTACCCTGATCCAGGGCCCGATGTGTGAGGGGAAGATTGTTGGGGTTGTCCCACATCGAAAGAGCTGGTGGTCAGTTTATAAGTGTGAGTAAAAGTCTCATCCCTCGAGCTAGCTTTTGGAGTTGAGAGAGGCCCAAGACCACCTAACAAATCCTTCCTCTCTGTCTATATGCAATTTACCAAAATTTCCCAAACGAACAAGATGCTGATAATTTGGCTCATTACTGAGTATTTAAGATTGTGCTTGCTGCAAGTATATAGAAGCTAGATGGGGATACTTACTAGGGACCATATTGACTGGCATTCCCAGGGAGTCCTTGATAAAGGCTTGGGATGGCATTTTGCAGAGATTAATACACATTCCCACACAATTGGTCTCCTCCAAAAACCTGCAACGTTGAAGGACAATATTAGAGGATTACGTGGAAGATGCCAAGGCTTGGTGAAATCAAGATGATTTTGACATTGGTAACAAATTTGCTGATGATCATGATGGTCATGATGGCGAGAGAGAAGAATACTCTAGGGGTGACACAATCATTGGAGCAGATTGTCTTACATGGAAGTGTCTTAGGTTGGTGAGGTGGGGCATAGTCTTGAGTCGATATTCACAGTATACAGAGAAGGGTGAAGATAAAGTTACCTGCACTTTTTTATGTGGACTACATTCCTCTCTCTTCTTCCGTTGAGCTCCGACTCCCTTACCTTATTTTGTGAAATTTATAAGGTGACTCCAGTTAGATTCGATGAACAATCTTGTATCAGGATCTTATTTGCAGATTGCTCTGCATTTATGCATGCATTATGTGTGTGCCTGCACATTTGTTAGTGATTGATCCCAAAAGGATGAAATTCTAACAGTTGAAGGCAATGCAAAGGCAAAAATTTTCAAGACCGGTGCTTCCATGAATGTGAACCAGACCAATATTGACTCTTAACCGGTTTGGATTGGAAACCCATCTCAACTCATCTCATCTCATCATTACAACTTTCTCAAATTTTCACACAAAATATAATAAACAATTCAACTTTTTCAAATCCCAAAATAATAATAATATTAAAAAATAATATTCTAATAATATTTTATTCAACTCTTCTAAAACCATCTTAACTCATCTCAAACCATTCTAACAATATTGATATTGAATGATGATGCAAGATAATTATTCACGCATCATCTTAATCACTTGAGATGCCACTTGCTACATGGACATAATTTGTGCCCCGCTTAATATTATGAACAGAAGCAAATGCCAGTGGTGAAATGCAATGCTTGGCAGAACCAGAGGAGCTAATATGTCAAGTTTTCCAAATCAACTCCTCTCCCATCTGATCTACTATTAGAAAAATGTTATTCGTCATCCCCGACATGGCATCAAATGATTGGCTGATAAGTTAAAAGGAGTACATAGTTTTCCAATTATTTAATGCCACGCAAGAGAATGATGAACAATATTTCTCATTAATGTTCCAATACCATGAAAAACTATGCTGGACTAATTACTTATCTGCATTACACACTGTTGGAAATGCATGCCTATGTTGTTTAAGGAGCATTATGTCACAGATTTTAACCTGTCGCCTTGTCAGGTACTCATTCACATGTATTTTGTATTTTTGTTTTCTTTAAGTCACTATCAAATTATACTCATCAATTAATGATGAGTCATGGATGACTCTCAGTCTAACATGGTGCACGTTGTATCCCCTCCTGTTCCTATTACCTAGCTTGTTCGTGTTTTCTCATGATTTTTTCATAATAAATTTGTACTAAAAAAGGTGCCAGAGTAATTTCACATATATTTAAAAATAATATTCTATCCTTACCTCGCAGTATCCCACCAGCCAAGCAAAAAACACAGTGGTGAAGGCTGCAAAATATTCCCTTGCTAATTTAGATTGGGGTAGCAGTGTCTTTATCTGTCATCGGTCACAAAGACATCAAGAATTAGTGAATGATCATTAACTAACAAAGCATATAATAAATCATATTTCAAAATAAAATATAAGAAATTAGCACTATTAAAATCCATGTAATGACTTATATATGAGACATGGGTTTGTGCAGGAATCTTTTCAATCGACTCCATAAATTAAGCACACATCTTGAAAGCTCAGTCTCAAACAACGATTAATAAAAAGCACATATGCAGTTTAATTTGCAGCTTTCCTGAGTTTTCTCGAGTTGGCTTTTTACATTAAAATTGTTGGAGTACTAAGTTTCTAGCCTCAAAAAATTGCAACACTGCTTGTGGATACTAAATTTCAATGCAAAAAATCCAAACTAGCTGTTGTGGATTTGCAGTACATTAGATTGACGAATGCTTTTTTCTTTGTTCTTTCTTTTGTTTCTGAGGAGACAGAATTCAGAAGTGTTGAACTACAACTGAAAATTGTAATGAACATTGAAGGAAAACAAGATAATCTGGATCGTCCTCTTGTATCAACCTGCACTGAGGTTGAAAAATATTGCATCTGCATAACTGGGTTCTGGAAAACGTGATAAAAAACGTCACCACAGTTCCTCATGGAGAAAAATAAGAAGCTAGAGTTGAGTCGAATGCATGAGAATAAATCATTTTCTTCTACACTAATTTTTTAAAGAAATTGAAAAGTAAATGGACTTGCCAAAGAGAGGATTGGCCTTGGGAAGGCTCTCTCGAGGGCGTGAATGACCACTTCACGTTGTTGAATTGGATTAAAGTTTTGTGATGCCATTCGAGCTGCCTCCACCAAGCTTTCATAGCCACTCTTGCTGTTCCTTAACCCTGTAAATATATAAACTTTCATGATTAGTTTTTCTTAGTCCATGCATATATAATATCCCACAAAAACTGATACATGAGACAGAAATGAACCTGTTGCAGCTTGAACACTCTGGGATAGATGGTTTATGGCTATCTGATCGAACCAGTTATCATTATAGAAGTTAGTCTTTCTTGCTTCTTTTGTTACGTTTTCCGAGGGCCTCGTGAGCACGGCAAGAACAGGAGAGCATACTGGTTTACAAGGGTGCCTCCGGCGAGCCAAAGTTGAGAGAGGGCTCCTGCTCTGAGCAAGAAAATAATTTGCATCCATTTCAGAGAGAGACAGAGAGACAGAGAGAGAGAGAGAGTCTGATGAAAGCCTGAATAGTGAATAGTACGAGTTACATGTAGAACCTCCGAGCAAATAAAAACAAAGACTGCATGAGGAGAATTTCGAGGGAAGCCATGCTAAAGATCCTTAGTTTGGAGTCATGCACACATCATCCCTCGAGCATTAATATGTTCAATAAAGATGCTTTTTGGTGCGTAGCATTTTGACTTCTTTATAAGCTTAATTGGTGGCCGCTAGCCGCCCCCATTTGCATGTTAATTGCAGGGTCAATGTAATGAAGCTGCCTCCGGATTGGTACAAACAAGAATATTTAGCCAATGGGGTGTATTCAAAATTGTATTTTCCCTTTGATATATGAGAACAGATGCAGGGTAAGGTCAGTGCCTAGACCCCCATTAACTATAAATGTCTATACATGCATGCATGCATGCGTATATATAAATATATATGTATATGTATATGCATGCTAGTTCAGATTAAGCTTTCGGATTTTTCCACGAGACTGATTTGGGTTCGGTTAAAACTGAAGTCATAGATGCGTCTCTTGTATTATGTCATGGGCACACAACCCACATAAATGGGTGGTTCTGTTAAGATATAAATAAATAATAAATTATTTTAATCAGTTTAAACTTTTAAAATAAGTGATGATTTTACATAATATCAAAATAGAAGTTCTGAATTCGAACATTGACCTTACACTCTACTTCTATTTAATCAAATATTTTAAGTGTTGATTCATCTATTAAAGGGGAGTCTGGCCCACACGTGAGAGAGAGTATTAAGATATAAAATAAATAATAAAATCTACATATTCCATCAACTTAAACTTTTAGAACAAATGATAATTTTGCGTAACTAATTATAGGTAGGAAGGGAAAGAGATCCCTTCCTGTGACTCAGCTTATGCGCACAAAGAAGTTCTCCGAGATAAGAAAATGATCCCTTCTCGACATAGATCAAATAAGAGGCCGGGGAGGGGGTTGAGTCGTTGAGGGCGGCTTAAATTAGGGGGCAGAGTGGAGGGGATCCCTTTCGCATCCTAAACAAGGTTGGAAGTCGAGTCAAATTCTTTCTACCTTATCCTTAACAAGGTTGGATCTCATTAATAAAAAATAATAATAAAAGATGTAGCCTTAAGATCTTTACATGATATTGGATATTGACTCTTGCATTATTAGATCTTGTCCTCCTTTCATTATCTACGTTTTATACTTTATTTCGTAATATCTTAAAATAATCAAGGTTATTTTCTTCCCTTTTATGTTCACCTTTTACATTTTTGACCAAAAAAAAAAAAAAGGGAGTACCTCTTCATGGAGGGGACTCACCTCCTAGTAGAAAGGAACACTTTGAATCAAAATGTTGATGTTGAATTTTGTTTCGGAGACTATTCCGATTGAAGTACTGGAAGGGAATATTTCAGTACTGATACGTTTCGGTGTACCGTTTTGAGATAGTCAATATATAGATAAATTATATATATAGAAAAATTTATTTTAAAATAATATCAATACAAGTCTTAAAATTATACATATTAGAAAAACTTAATAATATTTCTAAGTTGCAATTAGTTCTCCATCACACTATTAAAAAAATCGATGTAAAAAAACTACTAAAAAAATCAAATATCTTCATAAAAAAAACACAGTGCATATACGCTATCATGAGCCTTCTAGCAATCCGTTGTTTTTTATTATCTTGAAAAGATCATCAGGTCTAATTACCTGTCTCACCCATTTACTTTACTTCAATTCATGTATTAACATTTTTTGAATATTTATTTCTTTTCTGTTGGGTTTTAAGGGCTTTATTAACTTGCTTGTACGGGAAATGATGCATATATATGTGATGAAAAGGATTGAGACTTTCACAAGTTTACCCTTTTTTACAAAATATTTTCCAAATTTCCATTTAGTTCGATTTCGAATCGAAATACGTGTTCCAACCAAAATATCGAAATTCAACCAAAATGGACTAGAACAGACCAGAACGACCAAAATTTGAGTCAAAACATAACAACCCATCACATCTTGCCGGTTACTGTTCCAGCACGACAAATTGCGACAAATCCAACTATAATGGAACAATTTAAAACCTTGCTTTGAATAAGAGAAATCTTTTGTTAAAATTTTTTTTAATAATGCTCTTATTTCATTTTGTAAATGTCCACTTTCCATCATCCCAATATCATTTCTTTATTTTTTTAAAAAATAATTCAAAAGTCGATATGGAATGCATTTCATTATAATAGACTAAGGATGTGTTTGGATGTTGAAGTGAGTTAAGTTAAATTGAGTTGAGATAATAAAATATTGTTAGAATATTATTTTTTAATATTATTATTATTTTAGGATTTAAAAAATTAAATTATTTATTATATTTTGTATTAGAATTTGAAAAAGTTGTTATGATGAGTTAAATAAGTTTAAGATTCAAACTCACCCTAAAAGTAAGAAAATTATATACCTTTTTCATAGGAAGTGAATGTATTTTTTATAAGACTTGAAATATAAAATGATGAATAATAACTGATAAGAAGAATTATTCATTTATAAAAATCACTAATCACCTCAATTTAAACATATTTTCAGCATCAGAATTATATTTTCTCTCTCAAAAAATTTCCGCATTAACAGCCGACTCTCAAAATGATTATTTTTTTAGTTTTAATTATCTTTGTAATTCCAACAGTTTTCTGAGTTGTTGTAATTTTCTCGAAAACAAAGAGCAGCCCAAAAAAGGCTTTCAGTAACCGGGCCACAAGGCTTGAAATAGGCACTTAAAAGTAGGGGTGTGCAGAATTCCGAGAATTCCGACTCCGTCCAACCTCCGCTCCGATGCCGACTACGACGGAGTCGGAATTGTCGGAATTCGGAGTAGCTCCGAATAATTATTCGGAGTCGGAGTCGGAGTCGGAGCTCGAAGGAGCTCCGACTCCGACTCCGAATTTTTTTTTTAAACCCAGCTCCAAAACGACGTCGTTTTGGAGCTGGGTTTAAAAAAGAAATTATTGAACGACACCGTTCCACTTAATATGGAACGGCGTCGTTCGGAAGTTCCTTCTTGAAGAAGAAGCCTTTCCTTCTTCACTTCTTCTTCTTCCTTCTTCCTTCTTCACTTCTTCTTCTTCTTCTTCCTTCTTCCTTCTTCACTTCTCTCTCGCGTCTCCCGTCCCAGTGAGTCAGTGACTGAACCAGTGAACCCTCCGTCTCGCGTTCTTCAGAACACCGTTCGTCGTTGCTCCTCCCTGCCGCCGTCCCTCTGTTCAGCTTCCAACCTTCCACCTACGGTGTCACGGTGAGCCCTAAATTTATGAGCCCTAAATTTAATTCAAGCATGTCTCTTATGAATTGGAGCCAGCAGTTGTGATTCTTGTGTATTGAATATTCAATATAGTCCCCAACACGGCGCTCAAAAACATGAATTTTACATTATTTTGAAGACTTGCGCTCGAGCGAGGTGTCGAGCGCAAGTCGAGCGCACGTTGTATTGAACATTGGCTCGAGCGATATGTCGAGTGGAAGTCAAGCGAACCTCTCTGGAAGAGTTTTGCTCGAGCGCTACGTCGAGCGCTCATCGAGCGAAACTCTCTGGAAGAGTTATGCTCGAGCGCTACGTCGAGCGCTCATCGAGCGAACCTCTCTGGAAGAGTTCTGCTCGAGCGCTCATCGAGCGAAACTCTCTGTATGGATTCTGCTCGAGCTCCACATCGAGCGCACATCGAGCGAACCTCTCTGTATGAGTTCTGCTCGAGCGCCACTTCGAGCGAACCTTTCTGGATGGGTTCTGCACGAGCGTTATGTCGAGCGCACGTCGAGCGAACCTCTCTGTATGGCTTATGCTCGAGCGCACGTCGAGTGCCCATCTAGATGGGTTCGTCTGAGTCAAGCGCACATCAACCGAACCTCAATGTAATAATACATCGATACATGTATTATTATGATACAATAATACATGTCCTATTGTATAATACAATAGCCTAGTTTATTTTTAAACTAATTTTTTGCTTCTAATTTAATTTTTTCAGCTTCATTGATTGTGATATGGATCCTAAACATAGTGGAGATGATCGTCCACAAGGGGATGTGGCGGATGCCAATGCTACAACTCCTACACCGGTGGGTACTTCCACCCCTAGAGCCACATCTAGGGCAGCTACATCTAGGGCAGCTACATCTAGAGCAGCTACATCTTGTGCGAGTAGTCGACTCCCACTCCCAGTTGATATAGAGGATGAAGATATGTTCAATGAGGAGGAGAAGATGCCCATTGAGCAAGATCAACCACCGCGACCTTCTAAAAAGAGGTCGTGGACATGGGAGCATTTCACCAAAATTCCTGGTGAAATTGCGAACCCAGTGGCAAGATGCCATTACTGTGGATCACTTTGTGGATGCCATTCGAAGAAGCAAGGTACCAGTGTGTTAATAGCACATCTAAATGGTTGCCAACGATATAAGATAGCGAAGGGATTGCAAACCACTGATCAAACCAACCTCAGTTACCAAACTTCTACAGCCACTGATGGTACATAGACTAAGAAATTGGTAATCCCTCAATACAGTGAGAAGATGTTGAGGGACATGCTTGCAGAGATGATAATTACTGATGAGATGCCATTTACCACAGTCGAGAAAATAGGCTTTCGAAAGTTTCTAAATTTTGTTGAGCCACGATTTCCCATTCCATCACGGTATACAGTGATGCGAGATTGTATGAAGAGGCATGCGAAGGACAAGGAGGAGATGAGGAAGATGTTTATTACCACTGGCCAGAGAGTGTCTTTTACGACTGACACATGGACTTCTATACAAAACGTCTGCTACATGTGTATCACAGCATGCTACATTGACAGTGAGTGGATTTTGCATAAAAAAATTATTGGTTTTAAAGAAATTGTGGATCATAAAGGTGCATCCATTGGGGCGAAGATGGATGATTGTTTAAAGGACTGAGGAATTCGAAAAGTGTTGTGTATTATAGTTGACAATGCCAGTGCGAATGAAACAACAATTGATTGGTTTAAGCGGAACACGACGGTGAGAGATGATGTCATTCGGGCCCACGAGTTTATTCACGTTCGATGCTGTGCTCATATCATTAACCTCATAGTTGTTGAGGGATTAAAAGAGGTTCATGATTCCATAACCCGAGTCCGCAACATTGTACGATATGTGAGGGGTTCCCCTCAAAGGCTTGCCAAGTTTAAGGCAATAGCAGAAGATTTGAAGATTGAATGTTCTAGTATGCTGTGCTTGGACGTTCCGACTCGATGGAATTCTACATACATGATGTTGGATGTGGCACAGAAGTACCAAAAAGCATTCGAGCGGATGGAGGTCGAGGATGGGGGCCTGAGGTATGCTTTGTTGGAGCCAGCAGGACAGGGGCTCGGTGCGCCAGACGCACATGATTGGACCAGTGTGAGTTATTTTGTTGAATTTTTAAGAACTTTTTATGAGATAACCATGCGACTATCTGGATCCAAATATACGACTGCGAACTCATTTTTCAGTGAGCTCTCGGAGCTTCACTTCCAGTTGGAAAATAGTTGTACTGACTCTGCTGGATTGTTATCTGATATGGCTACGAGGATGAAGATCAAATATGATAAATATTGGGGGAATATTGAGAAGATAAATAGATTGCTATTTGTGGCTGTGATCCTTGACCCCCGAGTTAAGTTGGCCGTTCTAGAATTTTGAGTAAATTCCGTCCTCGGGGCAGTGAAGGCTGGAGAGTTTATTAGATTGCTAAAAAGTGATGTTGATGACTTATATCATCACTACAGTACTAGTGCTCAGCCTTCATCCGCAGTTGGTAGCTCCTCACATTCGAGGCCGACAGGATCGACAGTTCCTCAGGTGATACTGACCCATCTGTAGGGGTTAGAGGCAATCGTGTCATACGGCAGTATCATCAACTCATGTCAACAAGGAATATTATGCATTGTACATCTGAGGTTGAACGATATTTTATGGAAGCTGTCGAGGCACCTAGTGATGTATTTCAGTTATTAACTTGGTGGAAAGTTAATTCCACCAAGTATCCAGTCCTTTCCCGTGTGGCCCGAGATGTGCTAGCCATTCCTGTCACTACGGTTGCCTCAGAGTCGGCATTTAGCACTGGAGGTCGCGTGTTGGATGCTTATCGGAGTTCATTGTCACCGTCAACCGTGGAGGCCCTCGTTTGCACACAGAATTGGATAAGTGAAACGCCCATTGAACTAGATACCGTTGGCGTTGATGCCGAGAGCTATAGGCTTGAATCGAGTAAGTTTATATGCTTTTAAATGATGATTTAATTATTTTTAATGTTTCTAACTTCTACTTTTTATGATTTTATAGATTTAATTGTGAACCCTAACATAATTACCGATGATTGAGAGTTTGGAACGGACGCTACTTGAGAATTGGGATGGAGTTGAGAGAACCTCCTTTCTTGGTAAGAATCAAATTATTCTTTTACCGTATATAATTTTTTATTATCAATTTTTTTTCATCTATTGATTGTTATTTTCTATCTTCATTTCGAGCGTGACCAATGGAACATTGAGGTTTGAGTGAAACCCGTGTTTAATTTTTATGTAATTATATTTCAAGACTGAGTCATATTGTTATTACGTTATAAATGAGACTGTTATAACTTATGGCTGCATCATACATGTTATTTAATTTTTAAACTATTTATATAGTTATATTTATGTACTTATATCCCAAGCAAAAACATGGGATAAGTACTCTTTATTCTATAATTTCTATTAGTACTTTATCTATCATCTCTCAAAAGTTTATAATTTATTATCCAACTGAAATTAATCAAATTATACAAATTCGTACCATCATTCTTTTCTATAAAATTTTAAATTTGTGTAATTTTCAACTCATGAGCACTTTTAATGCTAAATTTCAAGCGGACATAAAACAAATTAAAAATATAATCAAAATTCAATAACAAAATCAGAACGAATATTTAAATTATTGAAAACTCTTGAATAAACCAAATATTTGTAGATGATTCACTTTTAAAAAAATATATATATGTTGCCCACTATCTGAAACAAAATTGAACAACAAAATTTAAATAATAATAATAATAAAAAAATCTATTACAAAATTGAGTTCGGAACTCCGAACGGAGGTCCGACCTCCGATCGGAATCGGACTCCAACTGCGTTCAGAGTCGGAGTCGGATGGGAACTTTGGCTCCGACTTTTGTCAGAGTCGGAGGTCGGAAATGACAACTCCAACTCCGTCAGAGTCGGAACCTACCCCTACTTAAAAGATTGCCCAAAATGTATGTAAAAGGGTTTTAAATAAACAGTATCATGGTAAAATAATTTATAAAAATACTTCATTTTAAAACATAATAATAAGAGAATGTAAAACACATTCAAGCTCGAGTAAAAATACCAACTTTGATTCCAACTCCAAGAGGTTGTACAGAGCCAAAATTAAAGACCACCTTGAAATCGAAGTCAGGAATCTAGGGTTCAGATCACGGTAAGAGCCAACCCAACAAAATCGTTAAAAACATTAAGGTTCGCTGTTAAACCAAATTCAAATCATTTTAATTCATCTTAAACTAATTATTGATGAGATCTATTACCTTTTAAACTTATTATAAAAAGAATTAAATTCATCTCAAATTACTTCATAAATTTCAACTTAAAAAATTAAAAAATCACAATAGAACCCACAAAATATTACTATTTACAAATCAACTCAACTTATCTCAACATCCAACAAAGTCTAAACTAACTACAATCGAACAGATCAAATCTCTGAAGAAAATCAAGAGGATTCATACAAAACTCATAATAGTGGTCGTTCTAGGAAGTCAAAACAAAGACAACATGCAACAGAATAAACAAGACCGCAAGCAATTTATGATCGGCATTAGCATCCTTGTCCAAGAAAATGCTATTACAACTCTAACTTGTGGGGACAATTACAGAACCAAACAAAATAATCCTGAAGCAATCATTAAATATTAGATGCAGAAAACATAATTCAGACTCATAGGTGATAGTCAAATGTGGTTAAGATAACCACATTCAAGACCCAATTCAACAAACAGCAACTCCTACCTTAGAACAGACATAAAAGATTAGTTCATGTGTATACTAACCTAGCTAGCTGATCTAAACATACATCGAGAAGGCTGAAAATGTCTCACAAACCAAACACATTAGCCTACAGTTAAAATCGCTATTTGAAAATCAGCTACAAATAGACCTAATCTTTAGAGGTTTTGTTGATGAGGGATTTGTGGATGTGGGGGATGACTCCACCACCAGCAATGGTTCCTTTGATCAGAGTGTCAAGCTCCTCGTCTCCCCTAATAGCCAGCTGCAGATGCCTGGGTGTGATTCTCTTCACCTTCAAATCCTTGCTTGCGTTCCCAGCCAGCTCGAGCACTTCCGCAGTCAGGTACTCCAAAATGGAAGCCAAGTACACAGCAGCTGTGGCCCCAACTCGCCCATTCGCAGAGATCCGGGTTTTCAGGTGCCGATGAATCCGGCCCACCGGAAACTACACACCCACGATGCAAAAGCAGAACAGACACCATCAACAAGATCAGAAACATAACATAGATAACCAATGATTTGTTTTATTCATTCTGGGAATTACTCTATGCAGAACTGATTTGAGGCAAATACCAAACAAAGAATATTATGATATTAATCAATTAAAATTGTCACGGAGGAAGAAGAAATGCCTGGATCCCGGCACGAGACGACTTGGAAACGGGTCTTTTCTTGTCTTTTTCCTTATCCTTGTCCTTGTTAGCTGCGGTGGTCTTTGCAGCCAAGAGCCCCTTTCCTCCTTTACCCGCCATTTCTCACCTATTATTTCGATTCGTTTTCAGATTTGCAAACAAAAATAATAAAGTTGACATTGATATGAACAAGGGCATACATTTACGAGTAAAAGATAAACACAATTTTCGAATTTTATCAACAAGAAGAAGACAAAAAAAAAAAAAGGAACAAATATCCTCCAAAATTTAGGGGCAAACAAGCTTAAAAGGGTGTAAAATCAGGACACGAAACAAAATCCATCTAAATGAGGTTTGACTCGTTAGTCTACCAGATCTGGATGCGTCAATCAACCAACCAAAGAAAATCAAAACAGAGTTGATGAGGTCCAGAATATAGGTAAACGCAATACAAAATAAATTTGTCATACAAAGTAACCGAAGTGAAGGGTGAGAAAGCCGTGAACATGAAATGTAAGAGGGAAGTTAAAATCAAAGTCTCTGACACCAGAACCTTTTCTCACAAAATCCATAAAGAAAAGAAAAATCAAAACGAAAGAGAGAGAGAGAGAGGGACCTGAGAGCGCTGGAGAGCGAAGAAGAAGACGTAGGAAAGTGTAGAGGTGGGAGGAACCGAAAATGAGGAGGAAGTAGAAAAAGTTTAAGGTATTTATTTATTTATATTTTCTAACAAAATATTTTGTATTTGAATGCGATGAAATCGAAAGGAAGCGCGGTCTGTTTTGGGTGGGAAAATCCCTCATTTTCGTTGTTTTCAAATTTTCAACGACTCTTTTTAGCACGCGCCACGTTATCAAATTTCCAGGGGCCTAAAAATAAATAGGTTTAAATTAGGAGTAATTCTACATTAAGTCGTGAAATGTACAAATGCTGTACAGTCATTTTGAAAAATAGTAGAGTTCACTATTAAAATATTAATTTCTTTTTATGTGGATCTCATATTTATTCACTTTTTTCAAAATAACTGCACGGCGCTTGTTCACTCACGACTATAAAAATCATTTCTCTTAAATTAGTATCGTCATAAAAAAAACTCGACTCATGGTATTCGCATAACAGTCATCTCATTAAAACCTAATAAAATATTTTTACAACTTGACAAATTATTTAAAAATATTCGAACCTTTTAAAAAGTCAATATATAATTTTAAAATATATATAAAAACATTTTAAAATCTTTAAAATTTGTATATTTAACTTTTCGATTCTAAGAATTGACTTATTTATTTACATGTCACATTTACACCATTAGTAAGTCTTGACATAAAGTTAGGTGGGAGGATTTAATTGAAAAAAAAATATATCGAAAGCCCAATTCTTGATAGTTGATTATAGAAAATGTTAGAAATTCAAGGAGATTTTTTTTTCAATCACATGAAAATTTAGGACCTAAAACTACATTTAAGACCAAAAAAAATTACAATTCTTGATAGTTTAAGTTTAATAAGTAGAAAATGTTAAAATGAGAATGTTATTTAAAAGTTTTTACACCACATACCTGCATCTACATAGCATAATCTGATTTGTAAAAGATAAATTTTAATTTTAGGGTACCACATAAGTTAAAATTTATATTTTAAATTAAATTATATTACGTACATAGTATGTGGTGTAAAGACTTTCAAATAATAATACTTATCAATGTTACAGATACAATTATTTTATATTTGTGCTTATGTGGTGATCCCCTAAATCAATTTTTTTTTTCAGTAATAAATTCAAAAGTTAATATAAGAAAATATTATCACATCACTAAACTGAATAATGACATTACTCTCGTTAAAATTGTAACTCTCGTTAATGGTGTAAATTTAAAATTTTAGCACTAAATTTTATGACACAATCTTGCTAATTAAATGAGACTCAAAAAATATATAAATCTTTGACTTTTAGGGTTTGTTTGTTTTTACAGATGAGATTAAATAAAATGAGTTGAAATTAAAGTTAAAGTTAAAAAATTGAATAAAATATTGTTAGAGTATATTTTTTAATATTATTTTTGTTTTGAGATTTAAAAAAATTGAATTGTTTATTTTATTTTATATTGAAAGTTGTGAAAGCTGTAATGATTAAATGAGATGTTTTCTTAAAAACAAACGAGTCATTAATTTGCATTCTCAACATTCTAATTTGTCGAAGTTTAATTCACACATATTGTCTGTCATAAAGAAAGAATTATGAAATATAAATGATAATTAATTACTCCGCCAACTTAAAACATAAAGAAAATTCACACAGACTCAAAACATAGAATTTCTTAAGTTTTAATGTTAAACTTAATTTGGGAAAGAAAAAAATCATTTCGAATTGTTGTTCAAACTTAAGTGCATGCTTCAAATAAGAGAGAAATAGACACATTAAATAAGACATACAACATTTATTGTTAATTATTTAATGTTGTGTGAAATATTTAAACGGACAACAATAAATATTCTGGCCGTTCCATTTTTTGTACCGACAACAAATAAAAAAAAAAAAAACACTCTTTACACCATATATACTCCATCCATGTGATAATATCATTTGATTTATAAGATTAAATTTTTAAAATTTATAATCTTTTAAATGGTATAAAGATTTTTAAATAAAATTATTCGTAAGAAAAGAGTATTGTTATTTAAAAACATTTACATGAAAATCACGAGGTGGCCTGATGTTGTCCGGAAGTCTTATAAATAGTATTGGTCTATATAAACAGCATATTTACTATTGTTCACTCAACTCAAATGCTAAGCCCATGCAAACTCTGAATCCCAAATTTCGTTCTAATTTGGAATAGTGCTTCTTGGGCCCGATATGATGTTTTCGTGTAAGATGTCATGATTCCTGTTCTGAACGGGTCAATAATATTTAATTCACATATAGTGCTAGTCTACTATATTATTTAAATGCACAACATATAATTGAAAGTCCTATGAATTTCGTGTGTCTCATTACTATACGTACAATATTGTTGCATATATGCATATATATGCAATATTATTTAAATGCACAACATATATTACTATACGTACATGAATGTGTCTCATTATCCTACGTACGCACTTTGCAGATGTCGTTGACCAGCATGTATCAGTACTACAAAAAAAGTATTTATTGTGATCAGTTATTTATTGTAAAAATAACTATTTTTTATTAAAATAAATATATTTTCATCGTAAATAGTCATTATCGTTACAAATAATTCGTCATAAATATTCGTTTTTATTGTAATACATGTTAGGACCATGCCGATTAGAACTTATATAAGAAGGTACGTACGAAGTTGATATAATTAGAGGGGTGTACGCAGTAGAATAAGTGTGTAGAGATCACAATATTAGTACTGCATGGACCTTTTGTTTCTAAGCAAACAAGCAATTTGTACTGCTTTATTAAAAGAAAAAGATTAAGATATACAAGGATCTCCTGGGACGATATATATATTTAGGAAAAAAAACTAAGGGAATTATGCCTTAAATGACTGGTTTTTACAGTCGAGAAGGTGAATTGTGGTGGCATCGAAGCATAGGTAGAGACGGATCGACCGGTCGCGTTGTGCTGTAAGTTGTACTCGCTTTGAACTATCTGTAGGAGAGACTCGTTTCCTCGTCCGTGCAATTTTTCACGAGGGTACGTACGTAAGTGGCAACACGTACAATTGAATAGGTAGTATTAATAGGTCGGTGGTCCAAGTTGGCGGTGGTCAAATTCACTCACTGGATCGCGAGTCGCAACTACATAATTGGCACATGCATGTATATCATCACGTTGACCATGCTCCGAATCTCAAAGCCTTAAGAAGGCCGGATGCCGAATCCATGATTAGTGCGCGCATGCAGCGTGTTACGTTGCTACCAGAAATGCCGAGCCACGATATATATATAGTTTGCGGGCTAGCTAAGCCCTTGAACCTCAAGCGTTAGCTGTAGCTAGCGGGTGCTTATTGTAAAAAGAAAAAAACCAGCAAATTTTATCGGAATCGAGTTTGAAGAAAAGAAAAGATAAAAAATGAGGAAAAAAACATGCTGACTCGATGGAAACGGAAGAGGACCGAGAGGGAGGGAGCAGCCCCGGCCGGCCTCCTCCCTGGTGGAAAAAAGTGAAAACAGTACGTGACACAATTAATATATTATATGCTAGCTTAATATTTTATACTCGATCGATTAAAAAACATCATGATGCATGCATGTGTTTCATTATTGGTATTCAAATTGATTATTTTTTGTTTCTCAGTGAATGAACATTATATATTGCAAATTAGAATATATAGAGATCAGTATATTCAGCCTTAATTTGAAGATGAACGTGGAAGAGATTATTCAGTATTCAGGCATCCCAGGCTGGGTACTGGCCGGACAAAGAGGAGATAATTTAGGTGCAAATTAAATACCACTGGATCTGGTCCCATCAGTTCAAAAGAAGATAGATATAATATAGTTCAGCTATATATATATGCAGGCTGCTAAAGCTTATATACATGATCCTTATATTGTGAACAAGATAACATGACCACATGCAAGCAATATTCTTGCATTGCGTAGATGATCAGGAAATCAAATAGAAAAAGAAAAGAAAAAAAATCTGCAAGAAAATTCAAATGGTGCAATCTAAGCAAAGTCACGTAGGAAAACAAGCTGGGATTGTGTTTAATTACGTGGGTCATACCCACAAAAGAGATCTGCTCCTTAGCTGATGCTGCATGCATCTGATCAGCAGGCTAGCTAGGCAATTGAAAGAGAAAAGAGAGATCTAGAATCATGAAAGGCTATTAATGGAAGACCCAAAATATTATATGGAGTTAGTAATTAATAATGAGGGGAAAACTGAAAAGGGTCACTCCATACGTACATATATAAATATATAAGATCTCACCAAAACAAATTAATTATAAAGGAAGAATAGGAGAACTCATCTGTCCTTCCACCTGAATTTGGTCGTCCCTCCTATTATTCGTGCTAAAAATAAATAAATAAAAGATGAAAATAAAGGAGATAATCGAGATCAGAATATAGTGATGATCAGAAGTGTCATGAAGAAGATAAACGTGAAAGTGGAAGGAGGGGTCCATTCTTGATCATATAACCTAATTTCTTCCCTATCTTTATTTTCAATCATAACATCTATTTATTTACCATAAAGTCAATGAAGTTTTATAGTCTTAAAATATGGAGACATACTGTCTCTTTTGTTTATGCAGTTTAGATAATAAGATGAGATATTTTGTTAAAAATTAAATAAAATATTATTATAATATAATTTTTAATATTATTATTATTTTGATATTTAAAAAAATTAAATTATTTATTATATTTTATGTCAAAATTTAAAAAAATTATAATTATAAAATTAAATGAAATGAAATATGTTTGTCTATCCAAACCGAGCTAATAAAAAAAAAAAACAACCTTTTATAATCAATAGTTACTAACGCGTGAAGCAGTATTTTATTACCCAGTTTCAAGAAAGAAATAAGTGAAAAATAGAGAAACAGAGGAAGGAAATGAAAGTAAAAAGGTGTCTCACATGCATTCAAGTGCTCAAAATAGGTAAAAGCAATGATAGTGGAAGAAATTAAGGGATTGTGTCTCTGTGTGTGGGTCATTCTTAGATTGAATTTCTTGTACTAAATATATATATATATATATATATATACACACAGTATTTTTTTTAAATTAATAAATAGATATAATTAGGCAAAGATATTTGTTGGATATGAAATAATTAACGTTCAGTCTACTGGAAGTCCATTATTAAGAATAAAAGGAAAATTGACTGAATAAAGTGATATAATAAAGTATGATTACTCCAAAGAAGAATTAAAACATCTTTAAACGGAAGAAATTTCTACGAACTTGAGGTGAAGAAGAATTAAAACATCTTTAAACGGAAGAAATTTCTACGAACTTGAGGTGTCTCTACAAAGAAATTAAGGATTTTACCATCTTGAGGGTCTCTCGGGAAGAAAATGCATCTTAACTTCTCGATAATCCTATTTTCTTTTATTGAATTGAAAACTATGAGATGTCACGACAGACTCATCTAATTAGAGCACTCCCGATTAATTCTTTATAATACATTTTTCTTTAAAATATAAAAAAAGGTATTCAAAAATATCATCCATTGGATCTTCTATTTTAAAGATATTTTTACATTCTGCTACAGTAAACATCTATATGTAGAGAACATTGTTCATCGTTGTAAACATTTTTAATTTATTTATTTTCCCTCTTCTTGCTAAGTTTCTCATTTCTTCAACTCTCTGTATTCACATTATATAATTATTGGAAATGAATATTTTCATAACATATTTTGAAAATATTTTCATTATATAATCTCTTTTTTTTATTTGTTGAATTATTTTATATTTTGATTTAACTTATAAATTTGGATAAATTTAAAATATGATATTATATATAGAGATATATTGCAAATATCAAAAGATATGAAGATATCATTAGTAGTTAGAGAAAATATTTGAAATGAATAAAAAAAATTAAAAAGTATAATATAATATAAATAAAAAATAGATAAACTGATGTATAATATATTGTAAAAGTTAGTATGTAAAATAAAAAAAATAAATTTTGATAATGTATTTTAAAGAATATGATGAACAATCTATTAGGAGTGCTCTAATATAGTATATTTTTCTCCCAAACGATACTTAGGCATAGGCTTTTCATGTTGAATCATTTTATCTCTCTTTTTATTTATATTTTGAGTACTTTATTTAATTATTATTTCATAGATGAGCATTCGAGTACCGTATAAATGCCATGGCCACCATGGGGGCCCAAGATATTATTAATTTAAAACACAAAATTACTTGATAGAAATGAAGAAAAAGCAAAACGACCAAGAAAGGTTTCATTACTTTAACCAACAGTCAAATAAACCATGGGCCCTCCAAATGAAGCTCCAATGAAACTTGAAAAGACAGCAAATTAAGGATGTCAATAAAGGATCTCACCAAAAGTAAAATGACATTTTCCTTTCTATTTTCAAGAAGAGTGATCATATTAGTAAAAAGCTTTGCCTGTTTGTGACTTGTGACTTGTTGACATGAAATTCCAACAACGCTTTAAAATGGAAAATAAATGGCAGACAAAGACTAAAATGCAAGCGAATGTGTCTATTTTGCAAATCTATTAATTGATATATCAAGAAATCACTGTTGTCTAAGTTTGTTCCTCAGTTGGCATAAAAAAAATTCTTGTATTTTTAAGGTTTTTAATTTATAATTGAATTTCTTTTTTTTTTCCTTTTTTTTTTTTTTTTGGCAAGAATATTTGTATGGATGCTGAAAAAGATGGGTGCAACTCTGCAAAAAGAAAAAGAAAAAGAAAAAAATTTTAGGGGAAAAGTTGTTTCATGGGCTCTGTGTCTCTAATCCCAGAGACTGAAAAGTAGATGATCACAGTAGGTAACATGGATATCGTGATCAAACTGCATTGCGAGTGAAGATCTGGCATGATCATCATGCGCGTATATGGGCCCCAACTCTAGTACACATTGTTGTCCTTTTCATTGGAGCCCACAAGGCCCAATAGAGAATCATGGGCCCACTTTTCTGTGGCCCCCACGTAACGACAGTGACGTTAATCTTGTAAGCAGATATTGTATCTGTAATATTGGATGGATGTTGTTGTCCCTTGCCAACCACCCTCATGCAGATGCACGGGGCCATCAAGATCCTATTCGGCTTCAGTTGATGGAAGTTTCAACGGGAACATCTTTTATATTTGTACGTCCTTCACAAGTCAAATCACTCCTCATTTTGCTTCTTGAACTTCTCCTCCCAACCATCTCAATTCCCATTCTGCAATATTGAGGTTTCGTTTGGATGACAAATATCTCTTAACTTATCTCAACTCATCATTATAATTTTTTCAAATTTTAACATAAAATATAATAAACAATTCAACTTTTTCAAATCTTAAAATAATAATAATATTAAAAAATAATATTCTAACAATATTTTATCATCTCAACTCAACTCAACTCAACTCACTTCAACATCCAAACGCAACCTGAAGCTTACAAGTTAAAACGGGATAGAAATAGATATATTAAATAAATTTCACATTCTTTATTAAGTAAAATACTTCAATTATAAAGAGATTATATAAAAGTATACTTACAATTATTTAATATGGTTTAATATGATACGACAGATTATAAAGTTATTTTTACTATAAAATATATCCAATAGTTTCTATAAATCCACGTCATTTTGTAAGTTTGTTATTATATAATCTTTTTATATATGTAACAGTTCTCATATATTTAATATCATTCAGAAGATTCATACAAAGAACCATATACGTTGTACAATTCACTTTATAAAGATCATTGTCCTATATTGTAAAATGCCATATAACTCGAATACATATAATTTGTCTAGAAGAAAAGAAAAATAAATAAATTCAACTTGTATATATTAAAAGTGAGAAATATTTTGGCAATAAAAAGATTTTATAAAAGTAAACTCACAAATTGATGTGATTTCATACGATACATTTTATTGTAAAATATATTTAACGTATCGTATAAAATCATATCAATTAGTGGATTTATTTTTTGTGAAATCTATTTGTAGTTATAGCACTTCTCACTAAAAATTGGTATGAGAAATGTTTAGGCTGTGTTTAGGTGTTGAGGTAATCTCAGATGACCATAATTGATATGTAAATAGTAATGTTTTGTGAGTTTCACTGAGATATATTTGAATGTATGAAATAGATTGAAATATGTTTAATCTTCCCTAACGTGATATATCTAATAATTAATAGATACATAAAATATTTTTTAAACTTTTATGACTTGAAATTCATATGCACACACTGCAATTTGATGAAACATTACAGAATGATGACAAATGATGTGAGTTTTTTTGGTTTCTTCTCGAACTCAACTCGTCTTATTATTTTGTCTTTTTCATTAAAAAGAAATTCTTCAAGATTCTTTCGTCAAATTCATTAAAAAAATATGGATCACATAAACTTGTGGGTATCGCACAGTTTGGCTCAGGAAAATGATGCATTTGGGGGAATGGAAAAAGAAGATAAGAGAGTAAAGATAATTCGAAAGACGACATGATGTATAGGCAGATTCATGTATAATTACAAGAGTATAATTACTTATACTCTTTTGCCTTTTAATGATGCCACATCAATTACACCGCTTCATAAATTATTTTCCAGACTTCTATTGAATATTCCGACAAACATGTCTCATCATCTTCATCAATTTTATCGTGGATGACATGTTTCACAATCACACATAATATATAATATCTTAGCCGATCGAACATAAGAAGAACGATCATTTGCATCTAAATCGATAATGTTCAAAGGGTGTTTCAAGCAAGAAATTAAATGATAGAGCCACTGATAAATTTTATTGATTATTTGTGTATCGAAATACAAAAAAAAAAAAAAAAGCTTTAAAAAAGCTTTAACAAGTTTTGGTACAAAGTATAGGTGGGTTTTTTCAGTTTGAGTAGCACCGTCGATCGGTTTCAAGAATCAGTAAAATAAACATATATATAATATTCATCATAATTGTAAGAGTATTACATAAATAACAAAGGTCTCATTTGGTTACACAAATGAGATGAGATGAGATAAAAATTAGAAATTAAATAAAATATTATTACAATATAATTTTTTAAAATTATTTTTGTTTTAGAAATTAAAAAAGTTGAATTATTTATCATCTTTTATATAGAAGTTTAAAAATTTTATAATTATTTTATTCAGGCTTAAGTATTTATTCATCGTATATAATCATAAATCTATCAAATACTGTGTAGATATATAAGTCTATATTATTAGGGGCTCTCTCTCTCCTCTCCTAGGGTTTCCCTCTCCTAGGGTTTCTCTGTGTAGAGACTATTTTTTCATAGTGCAGTACAAGCTTTTAGTTTTTCCTTTGTGCCTTGCTTGCAAAGACATTTGGGTGGGTGATAACTGTTATGATGGAAGTGAATCTTGAAGATATGTACAAGAAACTCTCTCTCACGGTGATGGAGAGTGAAGAGATTCAAGTAGATGTTTAGAAGTTGCAAGATTCTGTTCTTTGTAGTGAGAAATGTTTGTTGGTCGAACTTTTTATTGAGCGTCACTACAACCGGGAGGCGTTCAAATCTACGATGAAAAGAGCTTGGAGGCCGGTTAGGGACATCAAGTTCAGGGAACTGAATTCGGTGCTCATTTTAATCGAATTTGATTATGAACATGATAAGGATCGAGTTATTAAGGATGGCCCTTGGTCATTTGATAAACACTTGGTCTTGGTCAAAGAAATTGAATGTTATCAACAAGTCCATTAGATCAAATTCATAGAGGCATTGTTCTGGGTTAGGTTGCATGACATACCATTTATAGCACGAAATGAGTATCTGGAGAATCTGATAGGGAGCAAGATTGGAAGGGACATAGAAGTGGATATTGAGAAAGGTGAAATGGCTTGGGGGGAGTTTTTGCGTATACGGGTTTCCAATGACATCTCCAAACCTTTGTTACAGAAAAATGATGAATATTGGTCTTGTGAAGCCTGTGGGGATTCGTTTTTCTTATGAAAGATTACCCAACTTTTGTTATTGTTGTGGCCTCTTAAATCATGTCCTTCTGGAGTGTACAGAATGGCAAGGGTATTATAGTAGTGTTGAGTTAGATGGCCTCCCTTATGGCAGTTGGATGCGAGTTGGATCCCAACCGATGAGACGTTGGCCTCGTCGGGAAGTGCAACCTGAGGCTGGTAGCAGCAATCCGGTGACTTCTCTAGTGGAATCTACGAGGAAGGAAGGTAATGCAATTACAGATCAGGGCAATAATCAGGGAGCCGTTTTGGGGGTTACTGCAGCATTAAAGGAGATGGTTCCCCAAGACATGCAGACGTTGAATTCCATAAATCCAGCAAATATTGTTGAGTGTGAGAAGGAAGTTGATAAGGAAACATATGCTGGAATCACGTAGGAATTGATGAAGGTGGATGAGGGAATCACGATTTATCAGGATGGTGTTCAAATGGGCTTCGTAAAGATAGTAGAAGCCTCTGCAATGGAGACTAAAGGCCCTGTTGATGGGCCAGCAATAACGGGGCCTGAAGCCCAGGTGGGCATGGTAGGGCCAGGGCTAAAAAAATCTAAATTACTAGAGGGGCGTAAATGGAATAGGTTGTCCATTCTTAACAAACAGAAGCCTTCAGATTCAGTTTCACCACAACGGACATTTTCAACTTGCAAACGAAAGGAGCAGTTGGAGGACGATGAAGTTTCGAATCGAGTTACAAAGCAGAAGGTGGGGTCTATTATTCTCAATGATGACTTGGAGAAATCTCATGAAGTTTCATTGGCGGTGGCTGGGTCCCAACACCGTCAAGAGCCATGAAATGCCTCAGCTTGAATGCCCATGGACTTGGGAACCCATGAGGCATTCGGGTCCTTCAAGATCTCATCAAGAAGAAAGCTCCCGATATTATATTCATAAAGTGATAAAAGATTATAAACCGATTGAGAATATATATATTCTCCTCTATATATTACATTTCTCGCTTCAAAGGAAGGTACCTAGCTAGTTACTCCACTCGTCTAAATGGATCTTAACAAAAGAGGCGAATCACTTGGCACTCATAAACAAGTTTAGGTGCCAAACTTTCTATTTCTAAATCATTTAGCAATTCTAAGATCCGGTTTAGATCTTGAACTGAATTGAGATGTGGTGAGTTTTTTTATGAATAATAGTGAGTTGAGATGGTTGAATGGATTTTGTGAGACCCACCTAATATGAGTTTAGATATATTTTGATGTTAAGAAGAGTTTAGATGTATTTATAGGAAGTTAAAACAGGTTGTGGGTCCCGCGTGTAAAGATGTATTGAGTTGAGATGAGTTTAATGATTTGAGAGTTAGGTATTTGAATGTTAGACTCAACTTAAAATTAGACTGATCTCAGTTCAATCCAAGTTCCAAATGAAGCCTAAATCAGTTAGAACATTTAAGACTTTTTTCGGCCATCAAAATTGTTTAGAAAAAAATCAGAAAACTAGTCACAAATAACGATCCATGACATTTATGCATGTCCTTTCTACGTGTATATATAGATGGTGGTATCGAAAATACACAATAAAAAAGTCTTTATTACATAATTAGGATCAATAACGGATAACCTTTTAAATATAAGAACTTGAGTCTTAATAAATATTCTAATAATATTTTAGAACTACCATAGGATTTATAGTTGTCCGATGCGTGTGGACAGGACAATCCTCTTGTTCAAAACAATAAAAAAAAAGGAATAAAGTAGATAATTTTTGGTAAAAGAAAAAGTTAATCAAATTCAAAGTTTCCTACTTTTTTTTTTTTATTTTTTTATTTTTTATGTATGGATTCACTTTTTTTTTTTAAGAACATTGAGTGGTCCATTTATCGTGAGGCATCTTTATCATCATATATACATACATACATATATATATATATACATGTCAACGTTTTATTGGTTACTCATACTATAATATCGATCTCACCTTATTAATTACAAGATGATTTAATTTTCATTGATAGGAATGATTATGACAAGGAAGCTCCTAGAATGACACACGACCAAACCATGATATCCCACGTTAGCTTGACAAGATATTAAACCCTCTTAAGAAGTTTCAAAAGGGTAAAATTTGCAAAGCAGAAGTGTGTTAAAGCCATGAATAAGACATAATGGTTGCGACCATGCATGTCACATACTTCATCAAACAGCTTGAGGTCACCATTTTCCTATGATCCAATCAATACTCCTTTGAAAAATTACCTCTTTTCCCTTCACTTTTTGTTTAAGGAAAATTACATTTCAACATATAATCAATTACATAATTTTCATTTTACACCCCATATTATAAGAAAATTGTAACTCACACCCACCTTTCGCTTAATAAATTAATGCACCTTTCCTTAAAATCCGAAAGTTTAAATTTTCATTCATAATAATGGTCAAATATTAATTCATAATGCAAATTAAAAAATGAATTGAAACTTTTTTTAGTTCAGGGGTCAAGAATATAATTATATTCAACAACCTATTACTTTTCATAGTCTGAATATATATATATATATATATATATATATATTTATAGCACACCACACCATTCTACAGAATCAATTATCTATTAATTTGATTGGCTGTGAATTACATAATTAAATAGGTAATTTAAAATAATCTTGAAATGTGATGCTTATCATAGAATTTAGAATTTAAAATATTTTGAAAAATTAGACCTTTTTTTAAATTGAATAATTAAAATAAATCAAAATATGTATGAGCCGACTAATTTGCCTCAAAAATCCGGTCCGATTGCACACCCTTATACAATATTATTGTATAAATTATTTTCCTAAAATATATATTATTATCTGCAGGTCATTCTTCTTTCTCCTTCGCAATTAGTCCACATTATTGCTGTGTATCCACCACCCACTAGGGACCTCTTATCTTTTCCTATCTGAAAATAAATAAATAAATAAATAAATCACCAGAGAATTTAGTCATTTGAATTTCTTGATTATTTTCATTTTTCCTTTTTAATTTATGTGTCTATGACTTTGAATTCAAAAAATGCCAGTCCAAGAAAAATTGGGTTGTGGAGATGTGGGACCAACACCATCAAGTCTGTGGGCCATCTCCATTATAATTTTGTACTTAAAGAGCCCATTGGGCATTACCTATTTTTAAAGTCTTGTACAAATTATTCACTTATGCTAAAACAAAAGAAGAAATTCACTAAAATAAATGCATTTCCTTTAAATTTTTTAAAAGATAAATGTATTCAACCGTTCAACCTATTAGTAACGGTTCAACTTTAAGTCTTTTTAAAAACGTAACTATTCTCGTATATTTTTAAATTATTTTATTATCGTTCACAAATAATTTATTATTATTAACAAATAATTTGTGATACTCGACTTCATTTGGTTGAGTTCAGCTAAATTTAGTCTAATTTTAAATTAAGTTTAATGTTTAAATACTCAACTTTCAAATTATTGAACGCATATCAACTTAAAACCTTCTTACACATGAGATTCATAACTTTTTTCAACTTAATCTTTATATGTGGAACTCATAACATTTTTCAATTCGTATAAAAAATACTAAACTCATTTTAATATCTAAATACACTTTAAACTCAGTTTATATGAGTCCATACATAATTATCTTTCTTATTCAACTCACTACTATTCATAAAGAATTCAATTTAACTGAGTTTAGTTCAATATCCAAACACAACCTTAGCATCCAAACAATACATAGGATCTATTTGGGATCATAATTGTTCTCTGATATTCTCATATTATTTCATTATTATTCATAAACTATTAACTACTATTTATAAATTATTCACTATTATTGTCAATACTATTTACAGATCATCTGGATTCTGAGATACTCTCAAGCTATATTTAAATGTCAAACTCAACTTATATAACATATCTCAAACAAATTATTGATGGGATCTATTATTTTTTTAACTTCTCATATAAGTTAAACATATCTTAATATATTTTATACATTTCAACATATTTAATACATTTAAATACATTTCAACGATATTTATATGATATTATTATTCATAAATCAATTTAGACCATCTAAAATCATCTAAACAAACAAAGGCACCGACCCTATCCAACCGGAGCGTAAAATTCTTCCTATAGAAAAAGAAAGTGATTCAAATTTTGAACATTGCTCAAGGCTCTCCAACGGTTTCCTTCACCACGTACTAGACACGTGTCGAGATCGCAATAATAGGTCCCTGTCAAATTCGCGTTTGCGACTTTGCGTGCCCTGGTAAAAAATATCTGGATTTCCCAATTAGCCCTCAACCCGTTCCCGTCCCCAAAAAAAAAAAAAAAAAACTGCCAAATTCAATAATTTATAGAGAATATATATATATATAAACATAATTCCGAAAAGAGAAAATATACTTACATGGGACCCACATAAAAAAAATTAATTTTTTAATAATGAATCATACTCTTTTTCAAAGTGATTACGTGACGGTTACGCACTTCACGATTATATATAAAATTACTCTTCCGAAAATCGCTCTAGTCCCATATTTCTCCTCCATCCCCAACGCTTTTCACCTAATGCTAAGAGGATACCAGAAAATTGCGTAAAACAACTTAAAATAAAGGTTGAAAAAGGGACTTAAAGAGGTTGCTGTCCATTGAATGGTCGATGCATGCATTAATAATAATAATAATAATAATAATAATAATAATAATAATAAGTACATTCATTTTAAGAAATTCTTCCAACTTTGAATTAAGCATATATGTACAAAAATTAATTAATTATAATAATTCCCAACACAGCGATTTACAAGTGAACCCAACGAAAAGCTAGTCATAATGTACTGGATTTCATTCCTATCTATATATATATATATATATATATATATATATATATCCATCCTCCTTTTACATTTTAAGTCAATAAAAAGGGTGGAGTGGAGACTTGGGGTGAAAAGCCAATTGATTCGGTTTCACTTGGGGTAAATTCAATCCTAGTAGATTTTTGTTAGATGTGATGTTATATTTACGTAATTTGATATGATATAGAGTATTGCTACGTTCACCGAAAATGCTATCCGAATAAATATTTTGAATAGGTTATTTCATTTTATTTATTTATTTTTTATGTATTTTCTTAATCATTATAAACATTTTTAAAAAAATAAAAAAATTTACAACATTATTAAAAAACACTTTCTTAATTACTAAATAAAAAAAATCATTCAAGACACAAATTCGAAACCTATTTACGAGACAAAAAGTGTTTCTCTATGATATATTTAACAATAATTTTTATTATTATAACATATATATTAAATTATATTAAATCACCTTAATTTATTAATCACCATCCGTGGAGAATATGACCCTAGCAAACCCCTTGATGCTTGATCATTCTCTCTCACTTATAAGGGAAGTCATCCTAATTTCCTAAGTAACGAATAAATAAAGAGAATTATTGTGATTGAGTACTTATATTCTAATACTTTCGTATCACATTATGTTTATTTGATATAATTTCATTTAAAAGATAAATTTTAATTTTATAAATTAAATATTATTATTTAAGTAACGTAAATAATCTAACGACTTAAAAATATAATAACTTTTGATTTACATATTTCAACTTTTTTTTAAAAAAAAGTCAAGAAAGTATTTTCTAGTATTTATCATTGTTCACAAAATTGATATTATAATTTATGAAAAAATAACATTAATTATCATTTTAAATTTATAATTATCAAACACATCCACTAATATAGTTTACATAAATCATATAAATATATGAATAATTAAATTCCTGTTAACAGAGAATATAAAACTGAAATTAAAAGATAAAGCTATTTAAGTGGGAGGCAGAGCTCCAAGTTCCGAGACGATGACGCGACGGTACAACATTTGTCTACTACCTTTCCAAACACATTATTTCACTCTCACAATTTATTATCGATATATATATATATATATATATATATATTGTTTTTGTTTTTCTTCTTGGTGTGGGTCCCATTCTGAGGCAATTTTGTTCAAACCAGGCACTCCAACTAACTTCCATTTTTCCCACTTACCATCCCCAAACAAGAAACAACGGGCTTGGATCTGGTTTGGGAAGTTAGAGTACCGGTATGACCATCCTACCCTTATTGTCCCCATGCCTCCTGGACCACATGCTCACTACGATTAATTTTCTTCCACCATCTCGCGAAGGGCATTTTAGCCAAAAATTACCTCAAGAAGAAACTACCTCCTCGGGAGTCGTTTCAAAACTTCAATGCTTACTGTACCAGGAGTGGGGCAACAGAAGTGGAGGGGCATTGTCGACATTTCGATATCTCACTTATTGTACCAGACGGTCCAAAACGTGGCATCGTGCAAGCTTCCAACCCGGTTCACTACTCGACACGACGGATATCCACGTGTCAAATCTGTCCTAATCAGCACCTCTCACCATTTCCCCTTTAAATAGTACACATCTTCTAGTCTCAGCTTATTACCCACCCTCCGTCCCACAAGAGCAACTGCCACAAACCCACACCTCACTCCACCCAAATTCTCTCTCCCACAGTCTCGGCGACTCACACCGACGCGAAGTTCGTATTCGCCGGAAAATGGAAACTCCGGCGACAGATTATTTTCCTCTTTACCAAAGTGCAAACTTCACGTTACCTTGCCGTTGCGTATTTCGGGAACACTAACCGTATTTTGGAAAAACCCTGTGGAAAAGCGACTTTTTTTTTTCTTGACTTGGGAGAGTTTGGAAGTTATTCCATGCTTTGTCTCGCGAATATACTTTATAATAATCGTTGATTATAGGAACTTGTTTCAACTTTAGGTTAAGCGTCTCGGATTTTGGTGAAAAGAGCTACGATTTTTGTCCGAATTATCGGCTTCTTCGTCCTCAAATTTTACAACTGAAGACGGAGATCCGTGCTCGGTCGGTGATTTTGTTGTTGTCAGAGATATTATTAGGCTTCAGATAGGCTCTATGATTTCTTGAACCACCTAATCGTTTTTTTGTAAGTGGAGGTTAAAATGGTAAATTGAATATCGGAGGTGCAGTAGAGAATTTTCTCGTGATACTGATCACGCTGATCAATCCTTCCCCAATGAAGATCCAGCCGGTCGATTCTCACACCCCTGAAGAGTTTCAGCCGGTGAAGCCGGTCGTGAAGTCACGGCTAAAGCAGCTCTTCGAGTGGCAGTTTCCAAACGTTCTCAGGATTTCCGCCGCAAAGAAGGTCGGTGTCGAGGAGCCGCATTTTAACAAGGACGGCTGTAATGGCTCGTCGGCTGAGTTCGAGCCGAGCTCCCTGTGCCTGTCCAAGATGGTGCAGAACTTCATCGAAGAGAATAACGAGAAGCAATCCGGTGCGATTAAGTGCGGGCGCAACCGCTGCAACTGCTTCAATCGGAAGTGTACCGATAACTCCGAAGACGATCTGGACTTTTACAACGATTCTAATTTTTCTTTCTCGACAGAAGCTTTGGAATTTCTGAAGGTAAAATGAGATTCGAATTTAAAGTCTCGTTTATTTCTTCCCCTTTTTTTCCTCGATATCCGTAAAAGTCTCGTACGTGTAGTTGAGAAATGTTTCTGTCTGTGGACACAGGGTCTGGTGCCGTGCGCAAGCGTGTGGGAGAGGAATTTGCTAGCGGACACGGCGAAGATCGTCGAGAAGAACAAGATCTGCAAGCGTAAAGACGAGTTTTGCAGGAACGTTGTCACTGATGGGCTATTGGCTATGGGGTACGACGCATCTGTCTGCAAATCTCGCTGGGAAAAATCTCCCTCCCATCCCTCTGGTATTTGTCTCTGTCTCTCTGAAACTCGTGTCTCTTATGTGTTGCAAAACTCTCTCTGTGTCATGTTTGGTTGGTGGGAAACAGATAGAAATTCCCTAAAACAAAACAAAATTCTTAATTCATTTCTGTTTGGCTTCCGAGAGAAATGTCAGGGAATTAATATCAAACTTAAATTTCTCTTCTACCGAGGACTCACAAATTTCTTTCAGTTTTTAAGTGCTCTGTTTGCTTGTCGAGAATATATGGGACATTTGATTGATGGAAATGAAAAGACCAGGGCTAACATCTCAACTTTTCCAAGCGAGTACCTTTTACAAGTTTCTGAGAAAATGAATTTTGTCTCAAAATTTATATATACAGGACAGTATGAATACATAGACGTGATCATGGGAGGCGAGAGATATCTGGTCGACATAGATTTCAGATCGGAATTCGAAATAGCTCGATCAACCAAGAGCTACAAGGCCATCCTTCAGAGCCTTCCATACATATTCGTCGGTAAGACCGATCGTCTGCAGAAGATCATTGGCATCGTATCGGAGGCCGCGAAGCAGAGTCTAAAAAAGAAAGGCATGCACATCCCGCCGTGGAGAAAAGAGGAGTACGTGAAGGCGAAATGGCTCTCTCCCCACCCCCGCTGCATGCCCTCCTCAAAGGCGACTCCCGAGCCTATGGTCTCAATTAGGACGAGCAACGGCGAGTTGGGAAGGAATGGGGGAGAGGGGGAGTCGGCGGATGAAATCGAGTTGGGGGAGTCTGTGTTCGCTATGGGAGAAAGTGGTGGAGAGGAAGATGAGAAGGCGACGGTGGCTGAAGAATGGAAACCACCGGAGGTAAAGCCCAAAGGTTCTCTGATTGGGGTTAGGATCGTGACAGGTTTGGCTTCGGTCATCGAACAGGACTAGCCATGAAATTTTGTTTTTTTTTTTTGGTGTGGTCTCATAAAACTAAGATCGGAAAGAATTACAGATGTTATACCGTGTGTGATCTCCCCTTCTGGGTTTTTTTAATGCAAGGGAGGGGTAGATCTTACTCTTAATATGAATAAAAGTGTAAACGGATATGTAGTTGGTTAGAAGAAGGTCCTTACAAAACAAAACATAATGTTCTTGATCTGTATGAAACAGTCGTCTGTTTTTGTATAAATTTGAAGATTATCTACTGCAAAAAGGATTTGAATCCAGTGGACAGTGTCAGTCTTTTTTTTAAAAAAATAATAATAATAAAAGAAACATAGGAAGGCGTTCGTGAGTTCCAGATGATAAGCTTCAGAAGGCCCACGGAAAATGAAATTTCTTGTTGTTATGATGTACTTCCTTGTTAATAATATCCAGACACAGGGAGTTTTGTCGTTTCTGTGTCTTCGTACCACTGGGGGTATCTCGGAAATTGCAATTTATATTATGTTTTTCCATTATTTGTTTGTAGAGAAATAATTTCTATAAATTTTAAATAAATAAATTCTATATAAATTTTTATAAAAAAATAAATTTTATTTTAAAAAAATATAAAAAAATTATTTTTTAATAATGTGACTCATTGTTTTTCAAAAAAAATTTGTATAGAATTTGAAACTTGTTTTTAAATAATATTTGTTTTTTGAGAAAAGCTACACACCTGCTTATTTCTCTACATACGACACACGAAGTCTGACATGTTTTTTTTTTTTAAATTCTAGTGAAACGTGCATTTAGTAGTAAAAAAATACCCAAAATTCAAAAGGTCAATTTTCGAATTCCCCCTGCGCAACGCGCGTTCTTCCTCCCCTGCACGTTCTTCCTTTGCCAGCGTTCCAATTGAAAATAATTTGCTACACACACCACAGGTCCTATGGCTATATCTCTTCAACTACCCATGAAGGCATAAATCAAATCTGTACTGATTTAGAAGAGCAATACAAAACAGAGAAGCCTTATAATAAGTCCAAGGAAAACAGATTCAGGAAATGCATTGTGTGCATACATAGAAAAAATGGCCTGGATGCCTAAAATGAATTTGCAAAACCAGACCTGTAAGTCAAGTCTAGAGTCGAGTTGCCGTCGTGGTAGTCTAGGTCTTGAAAGAGGGTTGATTTCTATGTAAGTTGAGAGAGGAATAAGTTGACTTCTTAGTGAGTTGAGAGAGGAAGAAGGTGGACCTCTGGCAGAGGAAGAACGCGCATGAGGGAATTCAAAAATGGAACTTTTAGATTTTGGGTATTTTTTTCTCCTAAATCCACGTTTCAGAATTAAAAAAAAAAAAAAAAACCATGTCAGACTTCGTATGCCGTATCCGTGGAAGTGGGCAGTTGTGTAGATTTTCTCTTTTTGCTCAAATATCTAAAACAACCCTCGCCTGCTTTGAACTGTAAGCGGGCATGGTAGTCATTTTATAATAGGAAAATTGTCCTTCCAGAAGTTTTGCTAAGGAAAAAAAAAAAAAAAAACCAAAAAGAAAAGAAAAGCTACGCTAGAAGCTTTGAGAAATTAGTGTGTTGCTTTCTGAAAGGAACCGCCCACCGACTTTTATCAACTCTCTGTTTCTTCTTGTTATTTGACAAAACCAAAACAAAATAAAATGTTGGGGATATTAAACTTTGTGGTACACTTCATTTGGATTTAACACTTCTTCTTGACATTTTTATTTTTTTTGAGTGTTTTCTAGTTCAACATACAGGATTAGATTAAGGAAAGTAGGTGTTACTTCAAAGGGTGTCAGTGAATCTTAAATTAAAAAATAAAAATAAAAAGCAACTTTAACTACAAAAATGTATAAATTGAGCTGAATTAGGATTTTGCCTCATACTACTACTACTACTACATTAGCAAGGATGATCGACTATGGCAATTGGAAAGTAAGGACTAATGGAACAGTACAAAATCTACAATCCATGTCATAAGGCATTTTTGGTTGTTGGTCACCGAAAATGAAAGGGATGGTAAATCTGTCCAACAACGGTACTCGAGGTGGAGCCAAATTAAATTATTAGGTATATGGAAAAATGAATCCAACCACTTGCTAAACATAAATGGAAGCTATATGTCAAGTTCGCCAGGAGGAGCCATGAACAACGGTACTCTCATCTTCATCTCCTTTTACTTCAAACTTCCTCCAAATCCCACAAGCCTCCTTAATTCCTTCATTAATTTTAGTGGTTAACGATTAATTATTTCTTCTTTTTAAAATTATCTTTGTCATGTTTTTAAGCAATTTAATTTTCCTTATAAGCAACTGATTATATATTATGACATGATGGAAGTGTTATGACAGCTACAAGAAACCCCATATTGTGAATTAGCTATCTTTTTTAAAATAATTCGAATCCCATATCTTGTGTTCATGTAATTGAATTAATCCAAAAACCATTTGCCAATACTTTTTTTTTTTTTTTAATTTTTCTATGCTAGTTTGTATATTTTTCCTACTTATAAGTGAATAATCACGCACCTAGAATATCCAATTAAATGGTTGCATAATCATATATAAAAAGAATTTTGATTTCCGGATAAACTTGCTAGCTTCACGACAATGCAACGTGCAATACCACCAAATCTTTCTCCTAAAGCTAACTCAAGAACCTGGATGTCTCCACATTCGATGTGTGTGACCTGTGTTAAAGAATATTTTTCATGTTTAATCACGTGTTTCATAAGCTGATGAAGATTAGAATAGAAAAGAAAAGAATAACTTTTTTAACAAAATTAAGTAGAGTAATTAATTAATTAATTAAGATGTGTTAGAAAGGTACAAAGGCTTTTTATTTTTTTAACTTAGTGGGCTGCTGATCAATTGCCATCGGGATTCTCTGCTATACATTTAGGAGGCCTAGCCTTGTGCTTACTGTACACCTAAATGGTTTTTCCAGAAAAAGTTAAAAGGATTGGCAAACAGAAAATAAAACAGGAAACTTCATTCACCTCACCCACTCATCATGACTTGGGGATGTTTTTAGCAACATGTGATATATTCTCTGATCTGAATCTGTTATGTTCCCACAAGGGTTAAAAACAGTACTAGTTAAAATGTAAAAAATGCTGACAGCTTTGGTAGAAAGAAAGGAAAAAGTAAAAAAGTATGGGGAAGTACTGTTGCAAGAAGGATGACAAAGTGGGTGAGATGAGGAACATATCTACTTTCTTTCAAATGTGCTCAGAGAAAGGAAAAAAAAAAATATCATGTGTTTGGTAACATGGATGGAAAAATGATGTAAGTTTGTTTTGTTTATTTGTTTGTCTGTATCAAAGAATAATGATGGAAGTCCTATAAATTATATATATTTTATATGATATGTTAGATTTATTTTATAATAAAAATAATTTTATAATATAATATATCAAATCACGTCAATTTATAAATTTTTTTTTATAAATTTTTTTTAATACAAGAAACTTGACTCACCTAAGAGAAAGTACACAAGAAATTAATCTGGCTGTAGGGGTTGGATAAGGGTATCGATGAGTGGCACTGGAGCCCAAAAGAAGGACGGTTTTATTTTGGGCCTTCACAAGTTGGGTTATTTCCTAACATTTCTTCGATGTGTTCCCTGAAATATAGTGATGAAGCTGTCCTCAGCCCTTTGAAACCAGAGGCAGACTATATGGGTTCTAATAAAGCTAAAAACGTAGTCGATTTCGGGGACCCTTGCGCACGAAATCCATGTGGCTGCCTCAGGTTAAATGAAACGGTGCGCACGGACTCGTTGATGAAGATGAAAAATGTGCACCTCCCAGACGCGAAACGGTGCGTACTGAAGAGGGATTTTGTTCCGAAGCTTCTCGTCCTTCTCTCTCAGAGCATCCACGTTGACTTCTTCAAATAATATTTTATCTCTAAATTTAAATAATTTTATCTATAGTTGATCCATATTGAATTAGCCAAACACTTTTCATCCTAAATATCAGTTACAGTAAATTCATATTTTTCTTCAAATATGAAAATCACTATTTCACCTTCAAATATATTATTTATTAATATTGGCTCTCTCTTTTCCGCGTCTTCTTTCTCTTTCTTCTTCCCTCTTCCTCTCCCGAGTATTGAAGTCTTGAAGATCGATGGAATTTTTTTGATAATATTGATATCGATTTTGTTTATTGGATTGTGAAAATAAAAATGAATATGATTATTAGAAATTGTAGGTGATTATAGGAGATTATGAAAATAGAATTAATTATAAAATATAAAAATAATAAATAATAATATTTTATTATTATAGAGAGTGTGATGACTAATCCAATATAGATTTTAAGTTTTGAATGATTAGCTAAAAATAAAAAAGTTACATATTAATCAAAATTTAAAAAATAAAATAGTCAATCCAATACCAATGCTCTCACATTCTCTCACTCTATCTAGTCCAAGTTCTCACATCTTGGTGCCGAGTCGATTTCAATTTTAGATTCAAGAATAGTGTAGCTCTCGAGTAACTTTTTTTTTTTTTTTTTTTTTCTTACCAACAATTTTCCTATCTTTTGCAATTTTATTTTACTGTCACCTCATTTTATTACTTTCGTTTTCCTTTGATTGTTAGGTGAAAGGTTCTTATTCGTTCTAATTAAGGGAGAGTTCAGAAGGACTCTCATTGATTTGGATCGACTAAGTAATTTCGATTCGGGAAAAGTTTCAGGCTCACATAGTAAAATAAAAAGCAATGGATTCCACGCAGAGAAGAGGTGGACTGGTATCGCTATCGCCATCGCAGACACCACGTTCGAGCGATAGAGACGTGCGAAGACGTTCGGAGACGTGCCAGCGGAGACGGGCCAACAGAGACGAGAAATGGTGCACTGGTTCGTGAGCGGGAAAGCAAGCTGAAGCTTCTTCGTGGCCAGACGTTCTCTTCCTTTCGGCGAAATTGACTTCCTGCAGCAGAATTGGGTTCTAATAAATTAGAAGAAGCTAGATCAGGTCGAGAAGAAGAAAGAGGGATTCCCATTTCCCACCAGTGAGTAGTCCACTTTCAATTTTTTTTTGTTTTGTTTTTTGCCATCGATCTCTTTAATTTCTTTTTCCTTTTCCTTCTGTTGTCTCATGTGTAAAGGGCATGAGAGTTTCTTTCCATACATATCTCTCAAAGACTCAAAAGAGACTCTTGTATGTACATCAAAACATACACACGACTTCCTGTGTGCCATGAATGTCCATTTTCTGTCACAATTGATGGGCCACCTCGCACTCACAGAATATTATATATTATGGTCGGATTTGCTGTGTCTAAACATTTCGAGGACTTTGTGAAAAGTGGATTCCTAGCTTTTGAATTCATGAAAAGTTTCTGCACTACCTTTTTTCTGTTTGGTTAACTGGTATATATTAATTCCCGTTTTGATCATCATGAAGTGCATGAACGTATAACGTGTGTGCATGTGGAGCATGCTCTACGTAATTGATGTTAATCTTATCATAATCAATCATCTCTCTCGTCATACTTTTCTCACTGCTCATGTTATATAGTCCATCTGATCACCTGGACCAACCCATGCATTGCAGGAAAATTGTGATATTTCGATCCGGAATTGTTGGGTTTGAAATAATCTAGCTAGCTAATTAGGTTGCAATTTTTTCAAAGGGTATCATTAGACTAGCTAGTCTATTCTATATATGCATTCTTAAAAAATGGTCGGTCCCAAAGGTTTTAATAATTTTATTTATTTTTTAAATTTTTTTTTTATATATATATTTTTATTATTTTCAATGAGATGACTGACTGGTCGAGCTAGAGAGATATTCAATTAATTAACATGAGATGAACATAATTAGTAAAATGCAATTAAAGAAATAATGCGAATCTTAAAACTAATGAATATCATGCTTTTATTGAAACTTTAAAATCCTGATCAGAAACTTTGTAACAGGGTAACAAGAGAAAAACTGATTTCTAATTAACCAACATGAACAAAAATCATGACAACGTACGTAGTCTTACAATTGATTATAAATTGACTTTTATATATTAATTTTATTTTTGGAAAATTATTAACTAATATCTTAATTTATTTCTACAATAATATATAGTGTCATGTCCAATGTGTTTCATAAGCTTCTAAAGACACCATAGCATATACCCCGTCCCGGATTCTAAAACTTTGTATAAAAGCAAAAGGATAGTTACAAAATTTTTTTATAAAAGTAAATCTATAAATTTATATAATATGTTAGATTTAATTTATAATATAATATATCATATTAAATTACGGCTTTTGATAAATTTATTTTTATGAAATTTTTTTAGTTAAAACATTTACCTTATAAAATCAAACCTTATTATTACCGATAGAGCCGACAGAGTTACCGATCGAACTCATAGTAATCCCAAGATGAGGCGGAGGCCTGTTAAGCAACATGGTAATTGCACGAGATTCGGGATATGTATCCGTGTAATGCACGACTTCTCATGTCGCGTTACTCTGGAGTTGCCACCCCAACCTTACCTCCCTATATTACAGCGACAGAAACAAGCTATTGCAGCAGTAAATATTAAAACCGACAGAAACAAATTATTGCAGCGAGACTTACGAAGCTCGCCAAACCGACAGAAATAAAGTGATCTATTGCTAATTCCCTCTGGCATTTTATTTTCTTCTTGGTGTTGTACGTACGTTGACGTGTAATCCCACGTTTCTATGAAATTATGAAACCGTGCATCGATCCCAAAGTCCAGTCCTCATGATTTCTTTTTGGTCGGTTCAAATAACTCGGAATAAGTTTGAATGTTCTTCACGTCCACTGGAAACTCATCGATCTCATCCTTCCACGGGTTCCTCTCGTCACCACCAACAGTCCTTAAAACTCGCCAAATTGCACTGCTGCACTTGAATCCAGACCCGAATGCAATCTGCCACAAACGGTCTCCCTTCTTTATCCTCCCCTTAGCCTCGCCGTAAGACAGCGCATACCAAACAGAGCAGCTGCAAGTGTTCCCAAACCTGAACAAGTTCATCCTCGAAGCTTCGACGTCGGCCTCGTTGAACCCTAGGTTTTTCTCAAACTCGTCCAGAACAGGTTTTGTGCCGACATGTGGGAACACGTGCTCTATTGCTTTCTTGAAGTTTGGGATGTAGGGTTTAACATCGGCGATGTTGAAGTATCTGATAAAATAGTTTGTGAGGTATCTGATTTTCTCAGAAAAGGGAAGGACGAGGGAACCAAGTGCATGGATGTTGGCTTCGACAACCTCGATGGCAACTGCTAAGAGATCTCTGCTTATGGTGACACCCCATATTCCTTCGGAGTCTTCTTCGTCGAAAATGCTCTTGTAGGAACGGTCGGAACTAGCAGTTTGGGTGTGGACAGAGTGGATAAGCTCGTACTTTGCTCTGTCTTGATCGGACGACCGGTTTGAGAGAAGAATGGCGGCCCCACCGACACGGAATGGGAAATTGATGAAGAGTTTGGACTTCTCGTTGCCTTTGTAGATTGTTTGCTTAGCGTTCTCTGGACTAACCAAAAGGGCATACGTATTAGGGTGCACCTGTGAGACAAGATCACATCACACATGCATCCAATAATTACGTACGTATACACACCATTAGCAAGTGGGAAAACTAATCAATCCAACCAATATAACTTTTCCTTACTTGTAATTCTTAGCTAGAGGCCACTATATAAACTTTTTTTAAATTAATTTTTTTTTTCTTGAATCTTAGCAGCTTGTCATATTGGAGCAATTAACAGTGTATAATATATATATATATATATACACACACACATACACACATACAAATTATATCTTAGATTTCTGATGATCATTTGTTTGTAAAATCACGACCAATGCTTGATTCTAAAAACACCAAAAACACGATCAACCTAAGTTTTTTTAAAAAATATTTGTCTGTCTATGAAATTGCTACCAAAACAGTAGTAGTACTAGAGGAAGAGCAACGAGCAAAAATCTGCCAAAAGAAAAAAGAAAAAGAAAAAGAGGGGGGGGAGGAGGTGGAAGATCGGGACAGTATAACCAAAGTTAACCAAACCTGGAGTAGCTTTTGGGCAAGGCCTACTGCTCTAAGACCAGAACTGCATCCCATGGTCGTAAAATTGTAGACCAGAACAATTTGTCCAAGCTTATACCTATGAACTACCATGTCAGCAAGAGACGGCACAACGTTAAGATTACTAGTTGTGGCTATTACTATCCCTATTTCCTTAACATTCACTCCTGTCTTTTCCAGTAACAAATCCACTGCCCCAAACATCACTGTCTCAACCTCTCTCATTGTCTCTTCTCTGCACGGATCCGGAGGATCCCTCAGCAGATTCGATGGCATGTATGTCTTCTCACCCAATCCTGATCTCCCCAACAGTTTCCTCATGAACTCTATACTGGCCTCGTTTGAGTTCCCATATATCTTAAACCTTTCTATGAACTTTTCTTTGCTGCACATCTGAGTGGGTGGCGGCTTGTAACAAGCAAAATCTAGTAAGAAAACTTTGGGTGGACGTTTGGTGATGGAAAATATAATATTTGACAAGAGACAAATCAGGGAGGCTAAGCACAGAAGTGGTGCAAGCTGGAAACTTCCCAGATTATAATCTAAAATCATACTGAAACCAAACATGGTGTACGTGTGTGCCCTAGCTAACGGTTTAATTTCTTTGCAGAAACAAAAAAACTTGGAGATTCTATATATGTGGAGATCTATATGTAAACGTGGAAGTTCAAGAGCATAAGCTCAAAATGAACTGCCAGAGAGTTGGAGTACTGAGTGCCATTGGAGTATATACTGCAGTAATGCTACTAGCGCCTATGCCGTGGAATTGCTGCTTTTCATCGACAAATTTGTTCACATTTTAAAGGCCATTTTGCATTCCTACCCCGCCCACCTTTGGAAAGTACGTGGGGTAGATCTGTCGGTCGATCGATCTAAGCTTGGAATTTTCCCACTTTGGGACCCAGTACAAGTCCAAAATGGCACGACTCGGACGAATATCAAGACGTTACTTAATTCGACAAGAATTTTTGTAAGTGCGTGCACATGAAGATATCACGCGTGGTCCTATAAAAATCTAATTGTGTAAATATCGATCGTTTTATCGTTGAAATATATCATTGATATATCATTGGTACGTTCACAGCTGATTTGTACAGTGATATGAGATGAGATGAGATGATTTTAAATAAATTTAATAAAATATTATTTTATAATATTATTATTATTTAAAAATTTAAAAAAATTAAATTATTTATTATAATTTATATGAAAATTTGATAAAATTATAATGACGAAATGAAATGAGATTAAATAAGTTAGAAGTGAGTTTCTATATCCAAACGGGACCTAATGTATGGTAGCTAGGTGCATGCTTGCTAGCATTTTGAAATAATTATAAGTTACATTTTTTTAAAAATAATAGTGTTTATTATTAAAAAATTAATTTTTTTGATATAATTATTATATTTATTTATTTGTTTAAAAAAATTATATGGCCGTCGTACAATCCATTATTATAAATATAATTTCTTTATAACTTATAGAATAATCAAACATGAATACGTAGCAATGTTCGTTCGAATGAATTGATCTTCCAGCTACTTCCACTCACGATAATTTCCATCCATTTCCATTATTGGAATTTACGAGAATGGTCAGCATGCACGTAAGTCATGTAACGTCCCCACCGTGGAAGATTTGGAAGACACTGTTTTGTTCAACCAATTAAGCAGAACATGATCGAGCCAGCCGGCATGTATAGCAGTCAAATCAAATGGCGGCAGGCTTTGTGGCCCCTTTGAGCATTAACATTGGAATAGATATCTACAAATAAAAATTTGGCTAATATGATAACTTTTTAACTTTTAACTAAAGATTCAAAACTCTCACTCCACATTAAATTAATTATTTTATTTTTTATAATAATAAAATATTATTATTTTTTAAATATATTTTTTAATATAATTTTTTTTAATTTCAATAATTTTTTTAATTTTTTTATTTTTTTATAATCTCCAACTACTTCCAACAAACCCCAATAATTATTTTCTTTTTTATTTTCACAATTCTCTCCCACAATTATTTTTAGTTGAGCAGCAAGTTGTTGCTATTATCATTTAAATACTACTATTATTGTTTACAATCCAACAATCTATACTTTCAGCACTTACACAATTGTTGCCCAAAATTTACAGATAAAATAAAATCACAACTTCAAACAAAACTCCTCAAGGCAACTACAAATCAAATCACAAGTTTTACAAAGAGATAAAAAGAACTGACAACTCAAAAAGAAGCACTAGTCAGCTTATAGTTGCTGACCACTATTGCTGCCCACACATAACATCAACTTAAGAAGATGCAGCACACACATAACAGCAGCTCATAGTTGCTAACCACATACAACAACCTAAAAAATATAACAATAGAAGCATATAGTTGCTCCTCAAAATTTACAAAAATTAGCACAAAATCAAGAAGTTTCTTTCACATATAGTTGTTACCCATAAAATATAACAGCAGGAGTACCCATGAGGCCTACATTACAGCAATACGCAAAATATAACAACAACAGTGCCCACATCACAGCCCAAAATACAGCTCTTCCTATGCACATAGTGGCTGCCCAGCCACTAAAACTAGCTAAAAAGTGTTCTATTATAATATTAAATAGATAACAACAGCCTAAAATATAGACAATAAATGGCTACACATCCCTGAAAGGTTGAGATGGAGATGGAGTTGTAGATGTAGACGAAAACCGCCTCTTAGATTCCTCAAAAATTCTTTTTGAAGATTTTGGAAATACTCTCGCTGCATTGCATTCATACCAGCAAGATCTAACTTCATTATCTCCATATCGGACTTCCTCTTCTTTTCAACTACTAATTCAGACCTATCAGAGTTCGCTTTGCTGGCCTCTTGCCTTCTCTCCCGCATGAACATGGCTCTATCCTCATGCATCTGAGTTAAGGAGGCATGAAATTCAGAGTCTGAAGCTTCCGTAGCCTTCCTCATTCTCTTCCTTTTTCTCTCAGTCTTCTTGCCTGAAGGTCTCTCAATAATGACCTCAACATTCTCACCTACTGTGTCGTCTCCTACTGGAGTCGAGTCTGCAATAGCTAAACGTTTCCCAGATGGTTTCCTTCTTGTTGACAACATTGATACATGTTGCTGCCATTTTGATTGGTGTCTCAGCAGACATCAACAGTGTTCCATGGTGTAGCTGGATTTCTCAATCTCTCTATACGTGATTTTGGCATTTTCAATCTAAATATGCCAATAGAGAATGTGAGAATATAATTTCTCTAAATAATTTGCATATTTGAAACAGTTCAAAATTTATACATTGTCTTGCTCCGTTGCACCACTTGGATGCAATGATTCTACTTGGGCTATAGCAGCACAAAACTTATTTGTGCATTTTTGGATCACCGATCATCGATTGGTCAGTGACACAACAGAACGTTCTGGATTACTAGGTTTCTTATACTCATTGTAATAATCCAATATTCTATCCCACATTTGTGCAGATTTTTGGTCAGTTCCTCGAATAGAATCAATACTAATGTTGAGCCAACCCGACACGAGGAGGTTGTCCTCCTCTACGGTGAATAACACACCTCGTACAGATTTCTTACTAGTTAAATTTAATAAGAATATGATTATTAATTAATATATAATAGGTAGAATAGTAAAATATGATAAAATAAAATAAATTAATAATTAAAAAAATTAAATATTTTTAAAATTATTAGTTATTCATTACTATATAATAAATAAATGTATAATCTAATGTAGAGATTTGATGGGAATAATTAAAATAAAATTTATCTTATATTATTTTATTATTATATAATAAAAAAATAACTATTTCAATGTAGAGATTTATATAAATAAAATAGTTAAAAATCAAATTTCTTTTACATTTATAAAAAAATATCTTTTAACTTTAACTAATATATGTGAGTGCTATTATCTAATGATATATATATTTCCAGGCTCAAGTACTTTGTGAATGAAAGAGACAAAAGGAAAGAAGAAACCATCATCAACATCGACGAATTAGAAAAAGAAAAATAGCGAATACAACGAGAGCAATAAACGCAAATATATATAGAATCCCAACCCCACCTTCTCGATCGTGTTTTTTCTTGTACTGTGGATGTAGGTCCGTAGGAGGCCCGAGGCCAAACCCCACTTGTAACGATTGTGATATCCCCAGTCCTCTCATTTCTTTTTGGTGGGTTCAAATAACTCGGAATAAGTCTTAATATGCCGCACGTCAACCGGAAAATCCTTGATCTCATCCTTCCATGGGTTCCTCTTGTCATCACCATCAACAGTCTTCAATGCCCGCCAAACTGCACTGCTACACTTGAATCCAGATCCAAATGCAATCTGCCACAAATTATCACCTTTCTTGATCCTTCCCTTTGCCTCCCCATAAGATAGTGCATACCAAACTGAGGCACTGCAAGTGTTCCCAAACCTGTACAAGTTCATCCTAGAAGCCTCAACGTCTGCCTCGTTGAATCCTAGGTTTCTCTCAAACTCGTCCAGAACAGGTTTTGTGCCGACATGAGGGAAAACATGATCTATAGCTCTCTTAAAGTTTGGCACGTAGGGTTTGACGTCGGCCAAGTTGAAGTGTCTTATGAAATAGTTTGCGAGGTATCGGGTTATTTCAGATATGGGAAGAACTAAGGGACCAAGTGCGTGGATGTTGGTTTCGACGGCCTCGACGGCGACGGCTAAGAGATCTTTGGTGATGGTCACGCCTCCGATTCCAACAGGGTCTTCTTCTTCGTAAATGCTCTGGTATGAACGGTCAAGACTGGCGGTGTGGGTATGGACAGTGTGGATGAGCTGGTATTTGGCCTTGTCATAATCGGAAGGCCGATTCGAGAGGAGGACGGCGGCCCCACCAACACGAAGTGGGAAATTCATGAAGAGCTTTGACCGTTCGTTGCCTTTGTAGATCATTTGCATGGTGTTTTCTGGGCTTACCAAGAGGGCATAGGTATTAGGATGCACCTGTGGGTAGAGAATCCATAAAAAATTAACATAGTTAATTAGCAAGTGCTTATAATAATTTAACTGGTTTGATTAGGAGAATAAATTAGAAGAACACGTTGTGATCTAAAAATATAAATAATTCAATGCGAAAAATATTATTATTCTCTGGATATAATAATATTTTTCTTGTTTTGTATGTTTGTGAGGAAACTTGCAATTATTCCAAGCAGAATATATGATGCTCGGAATAATTGGATTGATATATTTCATGTTAATTAAGGTCCTTAACGAATACATATTTGCATGGTACTCTTTTTTAATAATATCTAGGTGAGTACTGTACATATATAATTTTTATTTGATAAATAATATTTGCAGTTATATATCAACACGTAAGCGTCGCACATTTATTTTAAAAAAAATAAATATTTACGAGACCTTCATAAAAAAATATTCACAATATTTACATAACTCATAAGTATATCTAACATTAATTAATTTTTTGTTTTGCTAGATAGTGTAGTGCGTACGTATGATTTCACTTGCCAATAATATTTAATTAGCTAGGTTGACTACTAAGTAGACCTTTCACACGCAAGAAAATTCAATCCAAGAAGAAAATTAAAGAGCTAGCTTAGCTAGCATGCTGGAAAGAGACGAATTTTTCTTCTAAATTCTACTCGTGTTGGATATATTATAATTTTCTCCAAAACAATATATAATATATATAATCGTGTTAACGGTGTTCGTATTCATGTTTAAGTACTTATTATTTATCATTTTATTATAAAAAAATCTTTCTGTTTATTAATCTCATCCTAATTAATTAATTGATCTATTAATAAAATATGTGTACCAGCTTACATGCTCAAAATACATACACATGCATGTCAAATTATATATAAACTGGGTACTTGAAATTCAAAGAATTCTTTGTCAAATTACAGAATTTTTGAGCATGTTCGATTAAGAAAGCATTTGAAAATGTCTAAAAAAATTTTTGAGTTGTATTATTAAATATTGTTTATTAAGTTTCGCGAAAATAGATATAAAGGAGAATTTTGAATAATTTATTAAAAATATATTTTCCATAAAGATTTGTGAAAATAGATAAATAGATTTCTACTGAAAAGTTGTTTGAATATAATTCTTTAAAAATAATTTTTTTTTTATTAAGGTAAATAATTTTTTCTAATGAAAATATGTTTGGACATGCAGATTATATATATTTTTTCCTTTTTGAAAAAAGAGTTGATGCACCAACTAGATAATAAAAGTAGCTGCTTAATATAATTTTATTCATGCAGATCGAATACAAAGACATGAGAGATTTTAACGAACCTGGAGTAGCTTTTGGGCAAAGCCAATAGCTCTAAGTCCAGCACTGCAACCCATACTCGTAAGATTGTAGATCAGAACATTCTCTCTCAGCTTATACCTATTCACAATCATGTCAGCAAGAGATGGCACCACGTTAAGAATAGTACATGTAACTATTACTATCCCGATATCCTGAGTATTCACTCCCGTCTTTTCCAGTAACAAATCCACTGCTCCAAACATCACAGATTCAACCTCTTTCCTTTTTTCTGCAAGGCTCACATCTGGAGGATCGTTCATCAAATAAGACGGCATGTATGTCTTCTCACCCAATCCAGACCTCCCCAGAAGCTTTCTCATGAACTCAATGCTGGTCTCGTTGGAATTTCCATAGATCTTGAAACGATCTATGAACCTTTCTTTGCTGCACATTTGGGTGGCTGGTGGCTTGTAACATGCAAAATCTACTAGGAAAACTTTGCGCGAACGCTTATTGGTGATGAAAATGTATGAGAATATGCATATTATGGGTAAGAACAGTAGTAGTGGTGCAGGAGAACTGAGATTGAGAAGTTTGTTGATGTGCTCATGAAGATTCTCCAACATCACGGTACTGAAACCAAGCATGTTTCTTGTTTGTTGGATCACAAGACGTTGGACGTGCATGAGGGTTAAGGGTTTTCTGCAAAACCTAAAGCTCTGAGACTTATATTAACAGATGCTCGCTCGTGAGAGATGAAAGTTGACGAATAACATGAGCAGCTTGCTGAGCTCTATCTCATAAAGGACAAGTACGCTACAAGAAGTTCTGTGGGTTGTTTATATAGTACGTAGCATGCATAACCCGTTCTATTTTTTAATGCTTTTTTTCTGGCCGGCTTCTCCAACTCCGCCAACCAGTGAAGACCAGCAGGGAGAGATGCCACGTCACTTAGTTAGGTAGGAATCCTGGCTTTACTTACCCACCTAACTGCTGTACGGACCTTTCTCACCAGACCACTAGACCCTCCAAATAATCTTTTCACATGAAAAAAATTGGAACAGATACGTGTGAGAGTTGTAACTTAATGAGTCGACATTGACATTTTAGGCTTTGAGCAAATAGTGAATTTGAAAAGCTGTCCGAACGGAGTGGGCGCATTGTCCTTAATCAGCTCGTATGTCAGTGGCTTTTACTGCTTGACGAGCATATCGATATTGACGTGGGCCTCGATGATGCTTTCTAAATAGAAATCTCCACCTACTTCAACCACCCGCTGGATTCATTCATTTCTCCATTACAAAGTACTCAACATATTATATTTAATTGGTATTTGTATTAGTATTTATATTTTCGGGATGCTAAATGATTGATTGCACATGATGCATTACATTAGTTTATATATATATATATATATATATGTATATATATACTAGCAGTGGGTAACGTCCAAGGGACGTTTGCCCATTTTTTTTTTTTTTTTTACCTAGTGATTAAAGAAGTATTTTTTAATGATGTTATAAATTTTTTATTTTTTTAAAAAATGTTTATGATGATTAAAAATATACATGAAAAAAAAAATTAAAAAAAGTGAAATATACATTCAGGACATATTTTCGGATTATACACTAAATTTGATAGTTTATGTATCATATGCTATTTAATATCTGAAAAATATTTAATAATGACTTAAAATATTTATCTAAGGACTTAAAAGGAGGGGTTGAGATTAATTTCTTAAAAATATTTAATAAAATTTGATTATTTATTTAATGATGAAATATTAGTATTTTATAAATTAAATTTGATAGTTTATATATGATTTGTTATTTATATTTTAATTATTTTAATTTTAAATTAGTTTAAATCAGTGTTTTAATAAGAGAAATTATTTATATATAAATTTTAACAAGAGAAATTATTTATTATAGTAATAAATATTACAATTTTATAATTATATCTCTAAATTTTAATAGAAATTATTTATATAATTTTAAAGTGTATAAAATCTACACAATTTAAACAAATTTTAGATCCCAAACGTTGTATTTTACGATAAAACCTTGCCCCTCTCTCTTCCTCCCTCACTTTTCTCCCCCCCGATCTCTCTCTTTCTCCTCCCTCTCCTTCAGCGTACGACGCTCTCCCCATGCCGAATTCCTCCACTGCCCAGTCCTGAGCCGCCGTGCGCCGGTGAGTTTCACCGCCCCTTCCACCGGCACCACCTCACTCCGGCGAGTCCCTCCACACCGGTCTCCCTCTCTCACGCTCTCTCTTCCTCTCTCTCGGTAGTGCACAGCCCGAATGGGCTTAATGTTGCTGCGCCGCCGTGCGCCGTCCTCCGATGCCACCACCTCCACGGTAGCCTCCCCTGCCACCGGCCATCCTCCTCCAGCGAGCTTGGCCTCCGTCTCCCTGCCGTTTGCCCCCAGGAAGTCCACCTCTCTCTTGCACGGGTTCTCCACACCCATGGCCAAGCTCCACCTCCTCTGGCCACCGCACCACCACCGGGACCTCCTTTGGCCACCGACCACCTCTCGTAGCGATCCCCACGTCCAGCCGAGCCACCATGCATCCTCACGTCTCTCACGCTCTCTCCCTCTCACACACGGCCGACGCGGTCTTGCCTTGATTTTGCCGTGGTTTTGGTTTTGCGGTGGTTTTGTGATCACTTTGTGGTATTTTTGTGATGAATTTGCTGTGATTTTGTGGGGATGTGGAGATTTTGCCGTGGTTTGCTTTGAGGATGCAGAGAGAGAGACGCGGTCTTGCCTTGATTTTGCCGTGGTTTTGGTTTTGCCGTGGTTTTGTGATCACTTTGTGGTATTTTTGTGATGAATTTTCTGTGATTTTGTGGGAATCTTGCCGTGGTTTTGCTTTGAGGATGCAGAGAGAGAGACGCGGTCTTGCCTTGATTTTGCCGTGATTTTGGTTTTGCCGTGGTTTTGTGATCACTTTGTGGTATTTTTGTGATGAATTTTCTGTGATTTTGTGGGAATCTTGCCGTGGTTTTGCTTTGAGGACGCAGAGAGAGGGACGCGGTCTTGCTTGATGTTGGACGGCACTATTCACTACTGTTCATCTTATACACGCTTTTAAGTATTAGGAAGATATGGAGAGGGATAAGATTCCATTCTTGATTTTTTTAATGAGAAACCAATGCATTATCATTTGATCCAAAAAAATCTTGACACACGCTGACATTTGTTGAATACAAGTATATATGTCAAAAACAACGGATGCCTTAAAGGAAAATTCTTCATTTTTTGCGGCGGCTACAAAACTTTGCATAACTATATATACTAATTACGTCGATTAATATGAATACGGCTATATATATATTTACAATTTTACGTATTAAATCAATTTTATTAACTTTCTTTTTAAATTCAAATTTTAAATTTTAAATTTCATAATATTCGGCATATGATCAATAGTTGATAAGTCATCAACACGTATTATTATGTAAGTTAAAATTATCAGGACAAATAACATTTTTTTAATTAATATCATCGATTGATGATCGATTAATTAGTTTTCTCTCTCTCTTTTAATTGCAGAAATAATTTTGCTTAGAAAACACAGTTTACATATTTATATTTATGTATGTATGTATATTTATATATACTTAGGTTTATCAGATTGAATATCTAACGTACATGTTGAGTAGTACTGTCATGTGTTCAATCCATACTATGTAGAAAATGATATCATCACTCAACTTATGAATTAAGTCATTTTGATTAGAAATATGATACATAATCCATTCTAAAATTTTGTTCAAAAGTTTGTAATTGATAATAAGGCGATATGTTTCTCTTTCTAACTCAGTATTTTTCTGGACATAGAAAGAAGTACAAGATCAATAGAATTTACTATGTCTAATTATCTATTTTTTAAGAAGATCAACAATTTCAAATTAGCAAAATTTTAAAATCTGACTATTCATTTGAATAAGTCGGGCTTAAGTAAGAATATTCTTCTCATCAAAATTTTTGATATAAGGAAAAGAAATAACATATTTTTTCTTATACTAAAAAGTATTAAGTAAATAAAAACAAATATCAAAAATTAAACATTTGTTAAAATCTTCAATCTTTGATTAAAGCAAAGTATTAAATAATTATTTAGAAATATTTTTAGATCTAATTTTCTATTAGAAAAAATTCAAATATTTTATTTTTAAAAATAACAAAGATTTCAAACTTTATCCATATCAATCTTTACTCTTTGCGTGTGAGTCCATGATACAGCTTGCGGGTCCATATCTACCACTCATAAAGTCAAGATCAGAGCGGCTAGCTAGCTATATATATTGGTCATGGGCTGCAGGCACAATCACAAGACACTGAAAATTAAACCAAAAACAAAAGAGAAAAAAAAAAAAAAACTAAAAAAAGGGTTTGAAAAGTCATGCCGACCACTATAGATGAGAACGATCTATGAAAGAGATCAGTCACGCTCGTGGTTGGTGGAAGAGACAATTTCCATGAAAAAAATGTGGATAAAAGGATCATCAAGAGTCAAGACTGGTGCTGGATTGGATCTTTTGGGTTGTTGGGGTTTGAATATTGAAATATATATAAATATAATAATAATAATAATAATAATAATAGTCCAATGAAGTCGTCAATGGTTGGGGTTGGTGATCTGCACCTTCAATAATTAATTTACTTGGCGTATTGCGTTTGTAATTACTTTGTAACTTTCTAATTCCTATCCCATTTTGTATAATATACTATCATGCCTGCCAAAACTATAACCATATATATATAAATGGAAAATGATATACACGACAACACATTGTATAATACTTTACACACAACTATATTTTAAATAAAAGATATTTTTATAAAATATCTTATAAAAATAACATAATTTTATAAAAATACCTTCACTTTATAATATTATTGTGTAATGTATTATATAATATGTTATGTGTATATCATTACACTATATATATATCTCTTTATACTTAAAATCGTCTATAAGATATGAACAGTAGTGAACAATAATAAATAGTAATTCTTGTCTAACATTTTTATTCCATCAATGCCCTTGGTAGTTAGGTGTTATTACAATTTTAGCTTACTTTTTTTATTTTACTTTTTTCATTTGCACTTTGTCAGCTACTCTTATTTGACTTGTCATTACGGTTTTAGTCTTTTAGTTTTGTCAGCCAACCCTTCGTCTCGAGTGATTTGATTCAACGGTAGAGGTTAAAACATAGAAAATAAACTAACTTAAATAAATAATTAAAATATAAATATAATATCATATATTTAAAATTAAATTAAATTTATAAAATACTAATATTTCATTATTAAATAAATTATGAAATTTTGCTAAATATTTTTAAGAGAGTAAAACCATATAAATAATTAGAAATTTTAACATAATTTAAATCTCATAATAATTAGACTATTTACTAATCAATCTTATATACGTACTCTTTCAATCTTGATAATTGTGAACTAACATCTAATTAATTTATTCAAGATTATGTGGTATATGTAGGGAATCACTCTTTATTTATGATTTGAACACATTATTTTCAAAAATTTTATTTTTTCATTCAATTAGGCAAACGTGGCAAACACGCTTTGCACATTAAACCACTGCTAATATATATATATATATGTATGTAACTTTGATGCGATCAATCTCTAAGACTTTAGTGTTTAAAATATTATTATTATTATAAATTAAATAATTTATATATATATGTAACTAACTATTTATGACGAAAAATGATTATTTTCTACCAAACCGATTTCAGTCTTATCGCAAATTAATAATTATATTTTTCGTTTGAATAAAGAAATTGTAGAGAATCAAAAGTGGCTGTGTTGTGATCAGTAGCTTAATTAGCAGCTAGCTTGTTGGTGCGTGGAGTAGTTAGTTATATATAATTTGGAACTTAATTAATCATGATTAATGTAGATATATGGTTCGCAGCTCAGTCCGATCTCACCTGTAACCGTATGCAGGATGGATAGTCGTCGTTACTTAAGGTATTATTTGTCTGAGTTGAGAATAAAATTAAAAATTAAATAAAATATTATTAAAATATTAAAAGCATACGATGCATAAAGCCAGTAGTACTTTAATTTTAAAAATTGGAAAACATGATGTACGCACTTTTGCTCAATTGTCAGCAAATCATGACGAACTCGGGGTTGAAAATTGCTCTAATTGGTCACAATTTCTGTAAACGTTGTGTTTAGATGTTGAAGTGAGTTGAGTTGAGTTGAGTTGAGATGATAAAATATTGTTAGAATATTATTTTTTAATATTATTATTATTTTAAAATTTGAAAAAATTAAATTATTTATTATATTTTATATTAGAATTTAAAAAATTTGTAATAATGAATTGAGATGAATTTGATAACCAAACTCACCTAAATTACCTGGGTTGAAAATTTCAACGTTTGGGTTGAAAATTTCTTGGATAGATTTTAAAATTAAGGTGGTCGGCCCTACCTCACCACAAGAAAATAAGTTATTTTCAACTATTTTAAAATTGCCGTAAAAAAAAAAAGCTGTAAATACTATTTATTTACGGCGACTTTCAATTTTGCCGCTAAATTCAGGACAAAGTTTGAAAATGTTAATGCGAATTCACTGCTAAACTTTTTGTGACAATTTTTATATCTATTGCAGTGACTTTTTTCGCCTAACAAACAATTGTAACTATAGCCGTATTTTCTTTTTGTCAAATGCAAAAATCGTCACAATAGCAGTAAATCAAAAGCGCTAAAAATAATACATAATTGTTAAAAATTGTCTACTCATTGGCGGCGATTTATTGAGTATTAGCGACAAAATTTTTCGCTGTTATTGATTTTTCTTAACGATTTATTGATAAAAGGATTACACTAGTTCTAACGAGTTTTTGTGCATTTGCAACGACTAAAAATCATCGAAAAAACTAATTTTTCTCGACGAGTTTTGCCTATTGCTAGTTGAACTTATAAATAAATAAACAATTACGATGAACATTTGGTATAGTAAAAATTGCTAGAAAAGATTAAATGCGACGCTTTAATGGATTATTTATGACGATTATTAACGTAAAAAAAGTCAATTTTTCTTGTAGGGTGCCTATTCTCTGTGATATTCTTCATGAGTTCATAATTGCCAAATTAGTTTTGCTAGTTCATCTTCACACTCCCAGGAAATTAATATTTCTAACATATGATATTATGTAAAAGTAAATACAAACGATTTATATAAAATTATTTTTATTGTGAAATAAATTTAACAGATGATATAAAACCATTTTAATTTAATCTTTCTATATCAATAGCTCTCTTCTCAAGTAAAACAATTGATAAACTATATATGAGCAACATTAATGCGGGACAACTCATCATGATAATACTCTTTTGCAATATTGTGTGTGGAATACTGATCTGAAATGAAACCACCGATCGCTGAGAGTACTTAACATTGATTGACATGGAAACTTGAAAAGGGACTCGTGATTTTGATGAAAAAAAGGAGACATTAGAGGAAAGCTGAAAAACAAGCTTCTCAATTATTGTACCACTTCTTAATTGATGGATCATATAATAATTTACTCTGACAAATTATATCTGATTAGAAGTGATGTTTTTGTTTTGAAAAATTTTATACATTATATTATTATCTCACTTTTATCCCATTAAATATGATTCGGTATATTTATCGTCATTAAGTGATTATTTAATACACGCTTCTTTATCATCTAATGATAATGAATGTGTCACATACTACTTAGTATGATCAAAATATGATTAGATTGTAGTGTATAGCATTACTTGTTTTAGAAAATTTTATTCGCCATACTATCATCCCACTAAGTATGATATGATACGTTTATTCTCATTAAATGATCATTTATTGTATATTTATTTATCATCTAATGGTGATTAATGTGTTACATATTTTTTAGTATGATCAAAATAGAATGAGAGAGTGATGTATAATATTACTCGATTAGATTATTATATTTAGTTGTGTTAACTAATTTATCATGTTTTAAGTGTTTTTTTTAAATAATTAATTAATAAAGTTACTTAAAACATATATAATAAGCTAATGTGACTAAAAATAATAAAATAAATAAAAAAGATCATATTATGGGAGTATTGTTACTCTAGGAAGGGTGAAAATCAACTGTAGCGGTTCGGTTTTTGAAAAAAATTGAAACCGACCAATATGAGAGTTTTTGAGAGGAAGACGATTAAACCGGCCGATGGGTGGGAGGAATACTGGTTATACCATTCCTGGTGGTTTCTTGGTCGGTAGCAAAGCGAACGTGGTTCTGAGAGGAGATAGAGAGAGAGAGAGAGAATCTGGAGAAGAAAGGGAGGGGAGGTTCAAGATAACAGGATAAAGTTACGTATAAAACGATGATATTTTTTTAAGACCAAATAATGTCGTTTTAATTACTCTTCTGTATATATAACATATAAAACGATACCGCTTCACTTAAATTTAAATGAAACGGCGATGTTTTATCTCAAATATATATATATATATATTATATTGGCCGATTCGGTAGTTTGAAACTAATTCAGACAGGAACTGAATCGGCCGACGTTGATTTCTTCTTTTTTCTACTACTGGCCAGTCGGTTCTAGCTGGTTCTTGACTCCGGCAGCCAATTCCCGTATGTGACGATCGATCCTCTCAGTTCTTATATATCCCTAATTCTAGGGTCTCTACACCATATATTATTTACATTATATAATTTAATATTTAAATTATGTAAATAGTATATTCTATAAATTGATTTAAAGAATAGAACAACTTCGTACTATTGGATCCGATATGCTTTAGATTACATAATGTCCTTGTGGACGAGCCTTTGTTAGATTCCATGTGTACAATAGGTTGAGTGTTGGGCTACGGCCTTTGGGCTTAGGGATTCCCTCAGAAGCCCGTGTGCTTTGGGGGAATCGTGGACAATCCTTTGTTAGATTCCACGTGTACAATATGGTGAGCATTGGGCTATTAGCCTCCGGTTCGGATTGCCTCTTCCTTCCCTATGCCCCTTGAAGCCTTGAAGGCATGATTTTGCTCTTATATCTAGTTTATTTTTATAATTCTTCTCAATTTATTTTATTATTATAATATTTTTAAATTTCTATATAAAATAAAATAAATAATTTTAGTTTTTTAAATCTTAAAAAAAAAATTTTATTTAATTTTTAATTTTAATCTCAATCCGTCTCATCTATAAAAAAAAAAAAAAACAAATATAAGTAGAATGGATAAGAAAAAACAATATTTGACATGTTTTTAAACCAGAAGTTGGCAGTAGACACAACTTAATTAGGCTGTTCTCTGATGAATTTTATTATATGATAATCAGAACAAATATAAAAATAATTTAAGTTATCCTTATAAAAAAACCCAAGACTTATAAAAAGAAATATTGATGACAAGTTGTTGAATCAAGTTTTGTATGGATACCATTAACGTTTGGATTCTAAACAAATTTCAACTTATCTTATATAATTATTATAATTTTTTAAAATTTTAATACAAAATATAATAAATAATTTAATTTTTTTAAATTTTAAAATAATAATAATATTAAAAAATAATATTATAATAATATTATATTTAATTTTTAACTTTCATCTCAATTCAATTCAACTCAGTTCAATATCCAAATGCAGCTATGAGAGTTGAGCTATATTAGTCATAGGATAGACGTGGATTTTCACTTATTGAGTTCATCTTCTTCATAAAATCAACGTGTTTATCGACTTAAAACATGTATTATTTTTTCGATAAATTGTCAAGTGGCACGATAATTCTTCCACTAATTTGTTTAGTTATGTTGAGACATTGGTCGATAATAATTATTCGAATATTTTGAAAAAAAAGTAGGTTCATTATTTATAAATAACAAAGTATTTAGTTTGGAATAGACTCTTCCAATTTCACTGGAAAATGGATATTATCCAAAAAACATGAATATTAGTACCATCCATTTAATATTCACATTTTCAACTAAATTGATAGTTATTGATTTGAATTAAAATAGAAATAATCTTATTTGTTTTGCATTATTGTATTCATAAGCTATCTATTGCCAAAATTCTTTTCATTTGCAATTAAATTAAAATGAGAGATTCAGGTCTAGTTTAGATATTGAGAATAGTCGAGACTTCACTATTATTTATTATTTTATTATTATTTTATATTTACTTTTTACTATTATTTAATATTATATCATTATTTTTCATAAAATACTTATAATACTGACAACGTGGACTCTTCCACAATAAAACCTCAAACTGATCTGTAATATAATGTTTTAGGCTTCGTTTGGAATTAAAATTCCTCTTAACTCATCTCAACTCATCAATACAACTTTTTCAAATCTTAACACAAAATATAATAAATAATTTAACTTTTTTAAATTTTAAAATAATAATAATAATAATAAATAATATTCTAATAATATTTTATTATCTCACCTCAACTCACTTTAATATCTAAACAAACCCTTATTCTTCGTTTGTTTTTGTCATATCTCTGTCTCTTTCGTCGAAGTTAACCATTCAAAATATTAAGAGAATAAAAAATATATTAATCTATTTATTAGTATCTAAATAAATTAATTTCTTTTTTGTTTAAAGGAAAAGTTTTCGATTGCTCGAGGATTGAGGTTTGGTTCAAAGACGTACGTCCACGTCAGCTCTACAAGAAGAACGAGGATGGACCAATCATATCTTACCACCTACAAGCATGACGTAGGCATGGCATCCTTGTTTTTACTGCAATAACCTCAATGGACCAACGATTTACCCTAAACAGAGGGTTCTCGTGGTAAATTGGGAATGAAGCCGAAACACTTCAAAGGGAGAATCCCGTACCTGTCAATGCGGAGACCCGTTCCCTGCGCCTTCCTCTGTAGATGCAAATCCTCCCTGATCAACGATTCTTAACGTACACCCTTCTCCACGGCTTCGTAGGATCACTTTCCATTACTCTTCCTTCTCCGTCTCATGTCTTCAAGACCCGTTGCTTCTCTTCCTCTTCGCCTTCTTCCCATGATTGGTTGTTCGTTTCCACGGTTCGGTGCACCCACCTCTGACTCTAGTGCATTCGGGAGATAACAGGTCTCAGTTGCAATGGAGATCTCTCGTTGGGTCTTGCTATTGTCGTTCTTTCTCTGCCTTTTCGCATCTGGATGTTTCTCTATCGAGAACTTCCACCAAGCGTAAGTGATTTTAACTGTTTTCTAGTTATTTGGATTTGAATCTGAGGTTAATTGGATATTTTTATTGCATTACTGGAATGGTCAAAGTTGAACATTTTGATGTTTGATTCCTATACAAAGTTTCCGTTTTTGCAATGGGTTCTTTGTAGCTTTCGTGATCTTGGTGATACGTTATCTGTGAGGGTTGGCACTTTGTAATTTGTATGTACTTTTGCTGCTTTTGGGAACGGAATTCGCTTTATCTTTCCTTGACGGAACTAGAATAAAAACACTTTTGAGTACTTTAATTTAAACAGTATCCACATTCTTTCTATATGCGTTCCATCGTCGTTTGAGCTTTACGGTAATCTTTTGTAAAATGAATCACATTGGTGTTTTGGTTAGGGTGTAATCATAAAGAGGTTGAATTGGTGTCAGTGTGAGGTAGAACAATGTAGTGCTTGGACTATAAGACAGTTTGGCCGTACTACGATCTTTTAGTTTAATTTAAGTTGCTTTAGAAGATGAATGATGGCCCAGTAGGTTGGCAGTTTCCAAAGAAAGTAGTTTTTTAGTTTTTATCTTTACTGATACAAAAACCAAGTATTATTTTTGATCAGTAAAAAAGAGAGATATTATATATATGAATGAAATAAACGTAATCTTTGTACACAGGACGTATTCAAAGGAACTCCTAAAAACATTCTAAAGGCTAATTAAAGACCAGAATTTCTGAACATTGTCCCCATTTAATACAATATTGGAAAACCAACACATTAGAGTGTGGAGAAAAAAATTCTTCAACTCAGTACTTGTGCGTTCCTTATCTTCAAAACAACGGGCATTCCTTTCCGTCCAAATACACCACATAATACACAGCAGGATCATCTTCCACACGGCTGCCACTTGATTGCAACCTTGCAGCTTTGACCAACATCCCAGCATGTCCACCACCCGCTTAGGCATAACCCAGGCAATATCAACCCTCAGAAAGATCTCATCCAACAACACTCTTGTTACCTCACAATGTAGTAATAGATGGTCCACAGATTCTCTATTCTTCTTACACAAATAGCACCAGTCCAATACTATGCATCCTCTCTTCCTCAAGTTATCCGTGGTCAATATCTTCCCAAGAGCTGCACTCCAAACGAAGAAAGCTACTCTAGGGGGCACACGAGCCCTCCAAATATTCTTCCAAGGGAACGGAGTAATCTCAAGTCGTGTTGTCAAGATGCTATAATACACCTTGACTGTACATAACTTATGGTTATTAGACCTCCATTTCAAACTATCTCGCTGTGTCGCTGGAATCTCCGTAGAATATAATAAGCTGAAAAATTATGAAACAATAGATAATTCCCAGTCATGTAGATCCATATTAAAAAGGATATTCCACAGATGCATTCCATTAGAGAATATACGCACATCAGCCACTGAAACTTCCCTATCAGTTGCAATAGAATATAAGGTCGGAAAAACTCTTCAAAGCCTGGACTCCACACCACACATCCCTCTAAAATTTGATGCGACTGCCCTCACCAACTACGAAGTGAACTTGATTTACAAAACCTGGCCACCCTTTCCTTATATACTTCCATAAACCCACCCCATAGCCTCCACTTACTTCCTTAGAGCACCACCCACCCCAATCTACCCCATATCTAGCATCAATAGTATCCCTCCACAATGACCCCTCCTCCAGATGATATCTCCATAACCATTTTCCCAATAAAGCTTTATTGAAAATTCTCAAATTACAGACACCCAACCCCCCATTCATGACTAGAGCGCATACAGTCTCCCATCTAACCAAATGGAATTTCTTCTCCTCTCCCATTCCACCCCACAGGAACGCCCTAAAGAGTTTCTCCACCCTATTCACCACCTCTACTGGCATAGGAAACAAAGATAAAAAATACGTTGGGAGATTAGTAAGAGTACTCTTGATAAGCGTGAGACGACCCCTCTTCGATAAGTACACTCGTTTCCAACCAGCCAGTCTTTTCTCTATCTTCTCCACTATCCCATCCCATATAGCTTTATTCTTGAAGGATGCTTCCAAGGGGAGACCCAAGTATTTCATTGGAAAAGAGGCCACCTTACAATCCAAGAGACTAGCTAACCTGAGAATATTAGGAACCGCCCCCACAGGAACCATCTCAGACTTGCCCAGATTCACCTTTAGCCCCGACACTGCCTCAAAACAAAGTAACAATGCTCTTAACGTTTGGATCTGGCTACTCTTTGCATCACAGAAAACTAGTGTATCATCTGCAAAAAGAAGATGTGATATGGTGATAGTGCCAACCTCTGCAAAAATAGCTCACTAAGTTATTGTATACCCATTTTCTCTCTCTTTTTTTCTCTCCGTACACGTTGTGTCTTTCTTGATTTTTTTCTGTTCTTCTTGTTGTTGGAGTTTGGCATGTTCAATGGTGGTAGTTCAGTGTGGTGATTAGCATGTAGTTCTGTGGAGTGTTAAGTTTTAGATTGGAGATTCTCGAAATAGTGCATTGTAGGGTGAAGATGGGTATGAGCACAGAGGTCTTCATTGAACAGAAGGTATTTGTGTTCAGTAGGGAGAATGATAGGTGGTGGAGAATCACTGAGAGTAGTTGGCGTGTGGTGAAATACATTTCATTAGAGCATGAGGCTTTGGGGTGGTTGGGTTTGATGGTGAGGGAGTGTGCTGCATCTTTGGGCTCTTTAGAGTTTTTTAGAACTCGTAGAACTGGAAATGCAGTTTTAATGATACAGAGGGGGTGCAACCGCAATGGAAGATATTTCTCCATTTCAGATTTTGGGCATGAAAAGAGGAGAGGTATGTTAGTGGTTCCAGAGGGCAGGAAGGGTGAGGGGTGGAGGAAATTTGGAGATAAGTTGAGGGAGTTCATGGCTCATCCCTCTGTTTCGGGGGTGAGTAACAGAGTGAGGGCACTCTCATGGCATTCGCAGGCAGCCAAGGTTGATGCTCCTTCATTGATGGTGGATGCCTCAAGGTTGTACAGTGAGGTCCTTCAAGTGCAGAAAGTATGGCAGCAAGAGGTGAGTGGAGCGGTGCCTATAGTGCCAGAGGTTGCGCAGAGATTGTGCAGAGGCAGTGAAACAGAAGAAGAATTTCTGTTAAGGGGTCTGTGTAATATGGAGATTAAAGTGGGGCTGTTGTTGGAAGAGTTGATTGAGCTTAAATGGTGTGTAAAGGGAAAGGGAGTGAAGGATTCGGGTAATGGGCTGGGTGTAAAGGAAGGGAAGCTGGGCTGGGATGGGAAGCTCGCTGGGCTGGCGAAGGGGGAAAGGGCCAAGGGGCCGGGTCAGGTTGCGGGTTCAAATCTGGTTTGGAAGGCGACTCGGGTACCACCCGATATTTCGGGTCAGTGCCTTGCGCAGCTTCTCGGGACGCCGATACATGCCGGAATGGCTACGGTACCGGCACAGAAACTCCCGACCGCCCTCGAGGAGCATCAGGGTGAGTCGGTTCAGGCACCTCGCCGGGAGGTTATCGAGGAAGGCATGGTTTCGACTAAGCAAGGGCCGATACCCACTATTCCTACGTCGTTGTGTTGTAGGTTGTCAGTGGAGGAGTCACAGATGCTGCCGGGTGAGGTGGATGAAGGGACATCAGCGGTTTTTGTGCAGTCTCACTTGCCGGAGCATGGGCTCTCCCTACTGAGGGCTCCGAGAGTTCAAGAGGAGCTTATAAGTGGGTTTTGTCTGTCGATGGTTCACGGGTTGGGGTTGGAGGAGGCTCAGAAACAGTTGTGTGTAGGGGAGGGAGGTTCTGCAGTTTCGTTGGAACAGGGGTTGGTTGTTTCTGAGGGGTACACAGTGGAACCAAGTGTTGATGTTTCTGTGGGGTATGCAGGGGAACCTAGGGTCGAATCAGGAGTTGTAGGTGGCTCGGAATTGGCATTATTTGCTTCTGTCAGTAATGCTGAAGAGGGGGTCACTCTAACACCCTTGTGCACACTCCCACCCAGTAATTATGGGAGTTCTTCGTCAAAGTGGGTTTTCAAAAAAGTGGAGGAAATTCAGGAGGTCATTGGGATTTCGTTTGGAGGGTACGAAGAACAATTTAAGGCCCTCCTTGTAGCACTTGAGGCTAGTCATTCAAAGTCAGCCTCTAAGCGGGATAGGGAGCTTAAAAAGTTAATTTGCTCTATTAATTATGATGTGAAAGAAGGGAGTGGTGGAAGGGATCGATCGAGGGGGAGGGGTAACATAGTTGTTTATGAAGCCTAAGATTTTATCATGGAATGTCCAGGGGCTTAATGATCGTAATAAGTGCCTCCGAATCAAAGCTTTATTGCGGTTGTGGAAGGGTGATGTGGTGTGTTTGCAAGAAACAAAGAGACGTTTTATTGACGGGAAATTCGTGCGCGTTTATGGGGGTGTTCATATGTAGGTTGGACTTATTTGGCCTCTTCGGGAGCCTCAAGTGGAGTATTGCTTATGTGGGATAAAAGAGTGGTTGAGATGATTGAGGAATGTGTTGGAGAGTTTACGGTTGCAACTTTATTTAAAAATGTAGATGATGGATGAGAATGGGCATTTGCAGGTTCCTACGGTCCTAACGTGGATCGGGACAGGAGAAGGTTGTGGGAGGAGTTGGCGGGAGTATACTCCTTATGGGAGGTGCCGTGGTGCATGGGGGGTGATTTTAATACTATTCGGTTTCCTAGTGAGGGGTCAGGACACTGTCGTCATTCTTTGGCCATGGAGGAATTCAACGAGTTCATATTTGATCTAGATTTTATGGATCTCCCTTTGTTAGGGGGTGAATTCACTTGGTCAAATGGGCGGGTTTGGTCGAGACTGGATAGATTCTTAGTATCTCTTTCATGAGAAGCTAAATATCCGGAAGCAAGCCAGAGAAGACTAGCTCGAGTCAGTTCTGATCATTATCCTATCATTTTGGATTGTGGGGGTATTCATAGGGGGCGACGGTATTTCAAGTTTGAAAATATGTGGTTAACAGCTGATGGGTTTGCAGAGAGGGTTAGTGGTTGGTGGTCTTCATATCAGTTTGTCGGTACACCAAGTTACATTTTGGCAAGTAAGTTGAAGGCATTGAAACAAGACTTAAAGAAGTGGAATTTGGAGGTGTTTGGTCATATTGACAACCAAAAGATTTCACTGTTGGAGGAACTGCAGGAACTTGAGAATAAAGAGCTTTTGGGAGATAATACGGAGGAGGTGTTATTGAGGAAGGGAGCGGTTATGGCAAATTTGGAAAGGGTCTTGCTATCGGAGGAGATCTCATGGCGTCAAAAATCTAGGGCACTTTGGTTGAAAGAAGGTGATAGATGTACGAAGTTTTTTCACGAAGTGGCTAATTCACATCGACGGAACAATGTCATAGTGTCACTTCAATCAGGCTCTCAGGTGATATCTTCTCCTTTTGAGCTTGAAAATCACATAGTACAGTATTATGAGTCTCTTCTCTCGGAATTCGTTAGTTGGAGGCCGAAGCTTGATGCTTTGCATTTTGAGGAAATTGATTCGCAGAGTGTGAGTAATATGGAGAGACCTTTTATTGAAGAAGAGATCCACAAGGTCATAGCTGGCATGGCAAAGGATAAAGGGCCAGGGCCGGATGGTTTTTCAATGGGGTTCTTCCAAACTTGTTGGGATATTGTAAAAGATGATGTTATGCAGGTTTTCCACGAATTTCATGCCTTTCAGAAGTTTGAAAAATCCATCAATACATCCTTTATTGCTCTTATTCCTAAGAAAAATGGGGCTTCGTCTATTGAAGATTTTCGGCCGATAAGCCTGGTTAGTAGTGTGTATAAGATAATCTCGAAGGTCCTTGCTAACCGGCTTAGCCCGGCGTTAGAACATATTATCTCCAAGTCCTAGAACGCTTTTATTCGTGGGAGACAAATTATTGACTCAGTACTTATTGCAAATGAATGCTTGGATTACAAGATAAGGGAGGGAGGTTCAGGTGTTCTGTGCAAGCTTGACATGGAAAAGGCCTATGACCATGTGAATTGAGAATTCCTCTTATACGTGCTTGAGAGATGTGGTATTTCTACCGCCCATTTCTCAGTTTTGGTTAATGGTACACCTGCTAGTTTTTTTGCTAGTTCAAGAGGCCTTCGGCAGGGAGATCCTTTATCTCCTCTTTTATTTGTCATAGTTATGGAGGCTTTGAGTAGGATGGTGCAGGCTGCGGTTGGGAAAGTATTTATAAGTTTCAAGATATACTCTTCCAATTCAAGTAGTAATCCTCATAATGTTATGGATGTGGCTATCTGCATGTTTTTTGTTGATATAAGTACAAGAAACTTACACTTCACCTTATAACCTCTATGGGCTAAGGGGAAATCTATATATTTATTTATATATATAGATTAATTATATCCCATCAGTATTAGTGTTGTCTATTGCATCAGAGGATTGTTTTACTTGTTTCGTCCATGGTATCATGCCCTTCTTATGCTTATTGCACTCTTTTATCGCATTGCTTTGGAGATTATAGGCTTCTTATCATTGTTCATTTGATTTTTGCCTCTTTTTGCACAATGTTTAGAGGCTGATGCACATCTTTGTTTTGGTATGTACAGGTTTCCTATTGTTGAACCTGATCCTGGACATACAAAACTTCGCCTTGCAAGGGAAGGCTTGGAGGCCATTGAGAGGATAACCACTCCTATTGCAGCTGTTGCTGTAAGCCTGAGATTCATGCTTCTGAGCATCTATATTCAACCTTTATTTTCCAATGTCATAAGAGTAAAGGAAGCAGCTTGCCTCGGGTTTTTGTTCCCATTTCGTCCCATTCGGGGTCTAGATTTTTCCATACCATCTAAATTTGATTCTACTGTCTTTATTAAGTCATATTATATAATGATATCAATTTTTATCATCGCACCTTAGAAACTTGGCACTCACTCACTACAGATTTGCACAACTCACTCACCCCTGCATCCTCAACATCGAACTCCCTAACCTCCATATCCCCAGCGACCACTAAGAACACCACTGCTACCAAAAAGTAGCACATGAAACAGTCACAATTCTCAGCTCAGTGCTGATGATCTGAGCAATTAAGACGCCATAGGTACCATACGTGTGGCTCCCCTCACTATTATGTAATTATGAAAGCTTCGGTCCATTACATCATCACTGATGACTATCTTACATTCAGCGAGAGGGTTTTGGTCTATACTAGATTAGCACCCCCAAAGGAAAGCTGTGGGCATTTCTGTTTGATTCATATGTTGGGAGTCCTTTTGGTCCTCAAGGAAAGCACATGGGCGTGAGGTCATCAACTGTCTCTATGATGGAACAGGTCTTGTTACACAATGTGGGAGCAATTTGAAGTTGTGTTCACGTTCTTCTTGTGGAAATTTTGCAACGTAGTACTTAATGTGATTGTATACACCATGGTCATGGCAACAACATCATACTTGATGCAGCAGTACACCATGATCAGGTTGTTTTGGTGGAAATCACCATGCTCTTTACAATTCTCCATCTGTTCACCAGAATTTCCAACATAACTTTCTCACTTTACACCTTTAAACTCATTTGCTTGGCCATGATAGTGCCCTTAGAGCTCAGCAAGTTCTATGGCTCTAGCTTTCCTTGCTTGGGTATCTGCACCAACGTCAAATTCAACGACAAGTAGATCGACCCTAAAAATGTGATTGTTCAGAGCTTGTTTATTTCACATGCATGTGGAAGACTGACTGGTTTCAGCAGTGGCAGTGGTTTTAACAGTTGCTATGGATGTGGAGGTTGGGGAGTTAGGCATTGAAGAGGCAGGAGGTGAGTGGGTGCAGTGATTCAATGATTTGAGGGGATGAATGAGAATGATTTTATTAAAGGAAATGGGAGCAAACTCAATTCAAGGTTTCCAAGGTTAAGAGACCTATTCGAAATCTGCGTGTTTTAATTTTTCTAAATCTTAGAAACCATAACACCCTTGGCTTGACCATTTATAGCGTTTACTTCATGCTATGACGACCAATTTTCCTGCCTTTGCTTGATACCTATGGTAGGTTTCCACACAGCTAATTGATCATTTTTATGTCTTTCGGTTCTGTTCCAACTTCACCTTACCTATAATGGGTCAATTAATAACCCATGGCTTGAAAACGGAAGCTAGCTACTCCAAGTTTGGAAAATGCCTGAATATATGGAATTTTCTGCTAGGTGATAGCATTTTGCCAAAATTCTTAAATGCTGGAATACAAACTTGTTCATGACCATCATTATCCATTCTATAATTTGAAGCGTTCATTAGATACATCTTCTTGATCAGGTAATTGGGCCATATCGCTCTGGAAAATCATTTTTGCTTAATCAGCTTCTCTCCCTCTCTTGTTTTGAAGGTAAGACATCATTGTATGTTTTTTTCCATAAGACCATGGATTCATTGGTTTCAACAATTTGGTGTCTTTTATATTTGTTTTTGCCTCTCAGGTTTTGGTGTTGGACACATGCGTGACACAAAAACGAAAGGTAAAGCAATTGGGGCATTGACATTGTGGATATGCCTAACTGTTTGTGCAGATAGCTTTTAAACTGTCTCTTTGTTTTCTTTTTCCAGGTATATGGGTTTGGGGAACACCAATAGAGTTGGATATTGATGGAGTTAGTACTTCTGTCTTGTACCTTGATACAGAGGGATTTGAGAGTGTTGGGAAGTCTAATGTATATGATGACCGGTAATCTCCAACACATCATGTAATTTTGGTTTGCATTGATAATTGTAATTCTTGTACATTCCATGTTTCTAATATCTGGTTTTGCAGGATTTTTGCCCTGGCGAACGTTATGAGTTCTGTGCTTATCTATAACCTTCCGGAGACAGTTAGTTGCTCTGACTTTTACCTTTGCATTGTTTTCTTAGTTTCTATTGCTTGGGAAATTAAATGTTGAAGTGGCTTAGTGAACTGGGTTTTTGTGTACTTAAATACGAAAAGGAAAGAGGTAGGTAGATATGTGAATAGTAGATCTGAGCTTCAAATTCTGGCTACATGGCAATGTGGAATGAAAAATATGTGGATTTCAGTTGCTTTCTAGGTTTAGTAGGGCTGGTTAATGTGTGAAATTTAAGGTTTCTTTTAAGAACTAAAATCCAGGATGGAGGATGAGAAGAGTTGGATGACCATATCCCGGAATTTGAATGTTTACGTAGAGCAGAAATATGGTTCTAATGTGAATACAATAAACTATGTGTTTGATATGGGGAGCCTGAAAGAATGGAAGAAGTATCATAGAAAAAAGATCTTCTGATTTGGCATATAGCGATGACTGTAAACAAGAATCCACGTAAAGAATTTTCCAGATGTATTATGTCATTGATAAGACAGTCCTTTTTAGGTTCTTAAGATGCCAATTAATATAAAAATGACTACATATGAGATGCTACATCGTATATCAGGTTCCTAGCTACTACTGTCATTCAAACCCACTGTTTGCTGTTGATGCCTCTCTATTGGTTTATCATGTTATTCTAATTTGTTCGTCTCAACTGTAAGCACAGATTCGTGAAGCTGACATCTCTCGTCTGTCATTTGCTGTTGAGCTTGCTGAAGAATTTTATGGGAGGTACACACATCTCCAAGTTCTTTATTCCACAGTTTATGTCATTACAGGATGTATGTTGTCAAAATTTTTGCTGACAATTAGTTTTGAACATCCTACTTTTAGATACTAGACTAACTTGTTTATATTTGGTTTGAATTACAACAATACTCACATGGGGAATAGAGTGAAGGTAATCTCTTAGCCCATCTAATGTTGCTTTTATCATTATTTTTCTTGTGTTGAATTTTATTACTAATACTTTGTTATGCATTTGAATGGCTTGATACTTGCATAGGGGCAAGATGTTGCCTTTGAACCTGCCAAACTTCTGTGGCTTATCCAGCGTGATTTTCTACGTAAGTCCAAAAATGCTTTCCTAGAACATGTTTCATTGAAGAAGTAATTAAGGAAGCCCCATGGTATCAAGATTTTTATTTGGGCTCATTACCTTTTTCCTTGGCTTTCAAGAGTGTGCTGTAGGTTGGATCATGACAAGTTTTTAGCTTGGGAGATAACCTAAGCATGATGCCTCATGTGTTCTATTTAGGCAGAAAATAACAATTTTGTTGCTGTTTTACAGAAGGGAAGTCTGTGCAAGAAATGGTGGATGAAGCTCTTCGACGTGTCCCAAATAATGATGGTAAGTGTTTACCCTGATTGCATTCGTCACTGAATAAGTTCTGTTACAGTACCCTTACTGCAGTTTTATAACAAAGTTTTGGTTGTGGTGCACTTGTCATAATGGCAGGGGACAAAAACATTGAAATGGTAATATCTCTTCCTGATTGCTGCTTGCCAATTATTAGTATAGTATGATCACTCTGGACTTCTGAGTTTACTCTTTCTGTGACTTTTATTAGGTTAATCAAATTAGGGACTCATTGGCCGTTATGGGTGATAACAGCACAGCCTTTAGCTTACCACAAGTATGTCTTTGCCCCCATTTCTTTATAATCTCTTTCGGCCCCCTTTTGTTCTTCATTTTGATTGCCATTAATAAACCTAAGTACTAATAGACAGCTGGGTTACAAGGCATGTTGGCTTCCTAAGCTTATTGGGTGAAAAGGACACTTAAAATGTGGGAGGTACCCTTGTTGGACATAAATATGACATGGAAACAGTGATTTGCGGACGTTGGATATGAGAAGTATACAACTTTTGGTCAAACTCGTGCCCATTAAATGTGTCTGGCAAAGGAAAAGAGTTTATCCATGATCTGTTTGATGTTTTGTTGGTTGTTTTTGTCATATTTTCATGTAGTATGTGGTCGGTTTTACATAAGATGAAGAATCGGATGAGTCTCAATTTTTTCCTTTTATGCTAGAGTATAAAACTGATTTCTCTGGTGTTCTGGAATAATGATGCAAATGTTTTTTTCCCCCAAAATGTGTATCAGGGCAACTAACTTTTTAAAGCTTTACAGTTTCCAATATGTCAAAACTCCATATGCTGGTTCATTTATTCTAATAACCAATCTCAAATAGCTGGCTTGTGACCTTTATTGTCATGGATGTTGGGAAAGCACCAAAACTTTGACCATTCACGGTCATCCTGAGAGAGAGAGGTGTGCATCAGGTTTCTAATGAAATTTCTGATTTGCTAGTAAAGTGTGCATCAGGTTTCTCTTCTTTCTAATGAAATTTCTTATGCCCTTTTAAGGTCATATGGCTTTGTTTATTTGTTGGTTTTGCTGTAAATCCAGGATATTTGTTAGCAAATACAAACACCTGCTGTTAAATTTTTTGCGTCTGATGATCTTGTTGACCCCTCGTATGAACTTTTGAACAGCCCCATCTCCAGCGAACAAAACTTTGTGACATGAAGGATGGTGAACTCGATCCTATATATGTCAGGAAGCGAGAGCAATTGAAACAACTTGTTGCCGGCATTATTCGTCCAAAGATTGTTCAGGGTAAAACCTTAAATGGAAAGGAGTTTGTATATTTCCTGGAGCAGGTACCTCCCTGTAGTCTTGAAATTGTAGTTTAAACTTATCTATAATAAGAATGAAGTCCTCATGTGAGTGTCACTATTGGGAGGTGATGTGAAACTCAATTGGTGATTGTTTGATGCTGAGAATTGGAAATTGAACATGCTAAAAAACCATGCAAGTTCTGTCTCTTCCTCTTTAATAGTACAGATTTGTACACTGCTTTTATTCGTCTAATTTAAAGTGGCCTTTGCCTCTTGAGATTGTATTGGTTAATGTCCCTATATATGGAGTACTGCCTATTCTTTCTTAAAAAATACGATCACTGTGAGGGCCTTCTGTAGAAGTTCAAAGGGAAGGGGTTCAAATCACTCAAAACAATTCACTTGTGCTTAGTGGTTGCTAGGTTTTTTCCGTGTATACTTCCTATGTACTTGGGCTATGCCTTTTCGTATCAAGAAACAAAAATCAATAAAGTTTGTTTCTTACTTGTAATAAAAAAAAGTGTAGATGGGTCATAACTGGTCCACATGCCTTAGGTGTATCTAGTGATGGCTGTGGATTGATGCTCTTGACAAGTGGCTACTTTTACTTTTTACTTGCATTTAAAATGAACCAACTGGCATTTCCTCCCCCAATAAATAAAGGGCGAAGAGTGAAGTGAAATCATGGGTTCAATCAGTAACAGTGCCTAAGTCCCATATACTTAAAAGAAACTTGAAGATTATAACTAGTCATAAGCTTGAACAAGGTTTTGGAAGTTTATAATAATGATGTAATTTATTTATATACATTCCATTTAACTATATATTTTTTTAATTATTTAATTCTAGATACTTGAAGCCTTGAATAAAGGGGAGATCCCATCAACAGGCTCTCTGGTGGAGGTTTTCAATAAAGGTATTCTTGACCGATGCTTGAAGCTATACAGTGAAAAGATGGAAAAATTGGGCTTACCCCTATCTGAGACAGCTCTGCAAGATGCCCATGAAAGGTCCAGAGATGAAGCAATGCAAGTTTTTGATCAGCAGCATTTTGGACGACATCATGCAAAGAAATCAGTCATGCAACTGGATGAAGAAATAGAAAAGGTATGGGTCAGGCGGTTTTAGTAAAATAATTGTTTGATATATAAATTCATTTATATTCTTCAATTGCACTGTGAAATAGATGAAAAGTTCCATTACTAGTGGTTTCTAATGAAACTTGATTGAGCAAGCACACAAAGTGACTTGTGTATTCAGTAGCCCAAAGAAAAAGTTAATTTTATGTGCAGTGGTAATTAGTCAATACATTGTTGCCCTTTTATTTCTGTTTCACGATCATGCTGTTTGTAATAAAATTATCTTGAGATGTTTAGCCACTGGTGGCCCAGCAGTATTGGACATCTGGTGGCACTTTCTCCACTGCATTTTAAAGTTTAAAAGCAATACCCCGTCTTTTATATTTATTATAGGCACACCCATTTTCATGAATAAGCTATGAAGTTTGCAATGTTTTGAAACGTCATGCGCTTATATTCCTTTTTAAATTTTGTATAGGTGTATAAGAATGTTATTATGGCAAATGAATATCAATCATCAAAGCTTTGTGAGGCACTCTACACCGGATGCGAGGACAAGATGGACCAGCTTCAAGTTCTCAGGCTTCCATCCATGGCAAAATTCAATGCAGGTTTCCTTCAATGCAACCAAAGTTTTGAGCTCGAGTGTGTTGGACCGTCAAAAGCAAATTACGAGCAGCGGATGAAGAAGGTTAGGGTTTTTTGTTTTGCTCAAAATTTTCCTTTCAAGTTGTTGAACATCAGAGTTAATTTCAAGATTGATGCTTAGGCTATTGAGAGGGAAGCGCATGCTAGACTCTAATTCTGTTGCATAATCCTCACAGGTGGTGTTTATTAACGAAATAATATTCAATTTAGAGAAATAATAAAGATGAAGATAGGAATAAAAGATAGTAAACTTTCATTTTTTTGGTGATAGAAATGAAGGACTTGTTTTAATTGCTTTGTCGATAGAACTAAACTATTATTTTATTTACAAGTGTCCAAAATTGAAACATGCCACTCTTTCAATCTACTGAACTGTATACATGAATGTACCATATAAATCTGCAGATGTTGGGGAAGTCACGATCTCTTTTTATCAAGGAATATAATCACAGGCTCTTCAATTGGTTGGTGGCATTCTCCCTTGTCATGGTAGTGGTGGGCCGGTTTATCATAAAGTTTATTTTGATTGAAATTGGGGCATGGATACTCTTTATCTTCTTGGAGACATACACGAGGATGTTTTGGTCAGCAGAGTCGCTTTACTACAATCCAGCCTGGCATTTCATAGTTGCCACTTGGGAAACACTTGTTTACAGCCCTATCCTAGATTTGGACAGGTAATCAGATGGTTATTCTTTTGCACATCTCTTGTCACCTCAATCTTGCGTTTGGGTGCCTTCTAGATTGTGTTTAATAAAATTTTCAATTCTTAACAAAGCAAAATTTAGTACCATTGTTGCTGCATGGTGTTGCACCTCTAACCGAAGGCGCTAGATTTACTTTAGAGCCACATGTGTACCATCATAGTAAAATCCAAGGGTTTCCTACATACAAATATGTTCTGTATCAGCTTTCTAGCTAAAGATATATGTCTTCTCCTTCTTTTCCAAATATGTTCTTATCCTGCATTTGAGTTGCCTTGAGTAGCTACTTGTAAAAAAGAAATGTTGTATGTTGAGTAGCATTTCTTCTTTGATTTATATCTTGTATTGTATTTATCGAATTATTTTGTATTGTTTGAGACAGATGGGCTCTTCCCATGGGTTTCATGTTGGCGATTGCTATAGTATATTGGCGTTGTTACGGGGGAAGAAAACACGGAACTCGTTGGCTATTACCCCTGTACAACAATCACAAAAGTGGCCCAAATCGGCCAAGATCAGATTAGAAGTGTAGCAACTGTGTGCTTGAAGCTTCTGGTATGCTCCTGTTCAATCACACGATTTATACATGAAGCCCGCCAATTCATTCTTGGGTCCTCGGTAGAGATTTTATTGCAAAACTGTGAAGAGGGGAAAAGATTGTTGGCTGTTCTGCAAAGTGTCTCCAACTGTAGCATCTCCAAATGGTTTCTGTTCTATTGATTATTTCAAAGGTCTATCATTCCACATTTGTCATTAAATTACCCAGTAAATTGGAATGTGATCATATGTTTAGAAGGGGGAAAAGAAAGAAGAAGAAAGGAACATAGGACAAAGAAGAAGAGAATTTGTTTTAAAGGAGTGACACTTGCTTCGAAATTCTTTCTCGCTGCTAGGTCTACTGACATGAAATTAGATTTTTTCTTTTTCTTTTGTGAAATAACTGTTAAAAATAACACCTATTCATTTATTAATTGCATGCGTTCGATGAATTGCATGATGAACGTGCGCGATCTGTTTATTATACATCATGTGCACTAGTTTCATTGGATCTTACTTCAATCTATTGTGGCGGGCATGAACTCTTAGTTGCCATAAGCTTTTAGCATCTGAAAGTGTCATCTGTCTGATCTATCCTAAATATTTTTGTACAAATCAAGGGATCGAGGGATAAAAAACATACAGATCTCATAGCATTTCATGTTGGATGTTGAACTAAGTTAAGATGAGTTGAGAGTTTTTTTATGAATAATAATGAGTTGAGATGGTAGAGCGAGTTTTGTGGGGCCTACTTAATATGAGTTTAGATGTGTTTAGATGTTAAAATGAGTTTAGATGTATTTATGAAAAATTGAAAAAGGTTGTGGGTTCCATATGTAAAGAAGTGTTGAGTGGAAAAAGGTTGTAGGGCCTACGTGTAAAGAAGTTTTGAATTGAGTTAAATTTAATGATTTGAGAGTTGAATATTTAGATGTTAAGAAGAATTTTAGTCGATTCAAAACTAGATGAGTTTTTTCAGTAAGATCAAGCTGCCGGCATGCCAAACGTGTGTGGCAATATTGCGTGGGCCGTCACACATATATCATGCAACGCTTGTTTATAATCACATGATTTTAATTGAGATTATCATAAAACTTTTTATGTCTTTAATTTGTTTAGAAGTGAAGCTAAAAATTCTTCAACTTATGTGTTAAAAGGATTTTGTAGAAGAATCACGGAATATTTATATATATATATATATATTTATATAATGCGCTATTTAAAGCACTACTGCTAATAAAGTATATAAAAAACTTTTAACATATAGTTTTGGATAAAAAAAGTTATCAATATATACATTAATTTATTGCTTGAGGATTTCTACAATCACAAAGAAACTTGACAAAAAGTATTTGAAGAATAAAGCATGAATACTTTATTCAACTTTTTAACTTTAATCTCAACTCATATCATTTCCGAAAACAAACAAACCCTAAATTAACAAAATGCTATATTTTTTTACTTGAGACATTTCCATGGATTTACTAGATCTCCTATGGTTCTGGCATGAATTTTAAAACTTGTACTAAGAAATTATAGAGAGGCTCACAAAGCGAGTCTCACAATATTTATTGAGCATTTAACATTATAATAAATATTGTAGAACCCACTTTATATCTTTCTTGATCCCACTCTAATCCTAAAGGTGATTATAATTAAGCTAGCATATTGCAAGAACTAGAAAAACTTGAGGAAGAGGCCGATGATCGAAGGATTCTCATGTACGTAGTACTTGCACAGATGACCTAGTAGTGATCGATCATTGAAAAATACTTTGTACGTATCATGGGAAGTTCAGGGACGCAGCCATCAATTAGAGGATCATGATTGATGGAGATGTCATGTAACTAATTTGTATAATTTGGTTATACTCATATTGCTGACGTTAGGATTCGGCCTTGACTTGTTGCAGATTCTGATCATGGCCGCATGGCAAGCTAGCTAGGTTTGGATAATATTAATGTTGCATGTTGTCTTTACCATTTTGATTAGACAGTGGAATTTATTAGTGGATCATGATCATCATGTTCATCCATCAGTCTGAAAAAAAGGTTAGTTTTGATTATTCTTTTGGTGCTACGTACATGGAATATTGCCCGGCCAGCCAGTTGTGTTGATCATGGCCGATTATATATATGTGACATGGATTAATGTTTGAGTGGTACTTGGCTGGAATATATCATTGTCTGTGTTGTAAGAGTCGGAAAATCATGACCAAATCTCATGATGATTAATTTAAAGGGATCGAACCAACGCCAAATTAATGGTTAATTTGGGGTTAAGGGGCTCATGTCGATGGAGGGGGGGTTAGGGGGGTTTTCAGAGGTTAGGGTTTAAAATTAAGCAAGTGCATGGCATGCATGGGTTGTGCACACAAATGATCAGTTTGATTTTTTTTTTCCTTTTTTTAAAAAAAAATTAGTATACATGGACGTTTAATTTGTCAAATATTAAAGTCACGCGCGCGCGTTAGTATAATTTGTGAGATATTTTTGTAGAATATTTGTAAGTAAATTAAGTACTTCTCATATTGATAACATCTATAATGATGAAATGTTACATTTAGATAACATGACTTTTTAATTCGGTCGTCTATTAAAAGAATATTAGTCCTATATTACATATATTTCCTTCTAAGTTGTCAACTGTACAAGTTAACAATAGCATTGATTAAATGAAAGAAGGGGCTCCGGTGTATAGAGGGGACCTCGCCGTTTAAAAAGTAACCATAGAAACGATGGATTCCATTTTTTTTCATATTAATTTATATTTTATAATAGGTATTTTGATAGTAAAGGAGGTCATTTTAGATTTTTAATTAGGAGGTGATTTTTTTTTTGAAGATGGACTAAGGGGGAGAGGTTATTATATATATATATATATATAATATGCTCGTGGCTATGCTGGAGGAGATCACCTCAATAATGTGATTTAATTACAATGAGCTGTAATTATTTTCATAGATAGATAATTAATCATTAATTTGGAATATATATGTACATATAATACGGTCATGTACGTATACAGATTTTATTCCTCAAAATATATGGTCTATATACATACGTACCTTTTAATTTAAGTACCCTTATCACACGTACGTAGTACTTATACAACCTAATTAGTTTTTTTTTTCGGTCTTTTTTATTCGTATATAAAATAATTTTATTACCAAATTTACATGCAATATTTAGTCAACAAAATAATCATATATATATATATATAATTATTATTTTTCAAATAAATTTGTTTCCTTTTTCCCCCCTTTCATATTTGGTATGCTAACTAGACTTTTCCTTTGAAATTATCTGTTCCATGTTTAAAACGTTGATCTTACGTTTTCAGACATCAGCCCTGACAGACAATTCCTACGCGCACATATACACACGCGTACTCTCTACTTAAGGAGCAGACGGAGACACCTCAGTGTTCGACCCGAGTGGCTGAAACATAGTGTAATCCGAAAGAGGTAAATAATACAGTGTTTCTGCAGCAAAAGCACGATGACTTCTCGTATTGGTTTAAGGTTCGAATCAGAGGTCCAAAATAAGGCAGAAGTACAGGTGGAGAGACGTGATTGGATGGAACAAAAGCCAGTATTATTGTGCCAAAGCATGGGATAGTTGTCAGTGCATGAAATTAACGAAGAAAGAATCTGAGTGCAGGTGTCATTTATTAATGGAGTCCTCAGAAATTAATTAACTCTTCAGAGTGAAGCCAAATGCATATAAAACGGGCCCTTTTCATTATCTTCAGTCTCTATCTGTCCTTATAATCTCTTCTTCTCTGCAGGCAAGGGTATGTGTAGTAGTCATGTTGTGAGGCTTGCTTTCTTCTAGCTATATAACTCTAAGCTGGCTAGCTTCATGAGTTAATCTTTATATATCGATCATTTGATTTGATTGATTTGCTTGCCCATTGTTTGTAATTAATTTTGTTCTAATATTTTACTCATTTTAATGGGGTTAACATGAATATTATGAGTACTGTTTTTGTTTTTGTTTAGGGACGTACGTACGTTCGTCGATCTTCATCTCAAAATGAGTGACGCAGTAGATCAAGCTCTAAGCAAGCTGCTAGGTGAGATCGATTTCGATATATGCACGGCCTGCAAAAGCTATATATATATATATATTATATTATATATCATTTCCATGCATGTATGATCTGTGCGTTTGTTTTTGTACATATACTCCTCAATATTATTCGATCTGTTTGGTTGATATATTCTTTATAAATGAGTGTTTGGTTCATATTGGATTATGTTTTTTTTTTTTTTTTCTTGATGTTTTATTCTTGGATCGATGATTCATAAGTTCCATCTTCATGATGATCATCGAAGGCCTAAGGAAAAGTTTGAATCAAGTACTGATGTGAAAATGAGTGATTCATTCCAAAAAGAAAATCAAATAACAAAAAAAAAAGTGAAAATCCAGTGCCTTGGCCGGGTTTGAACTATATAAGTTCCTTCTATCAATTTTGAAACAAATTAATTAGGGTTAATGTGATAAGAAAATCAAGATGAAAAGGAGACCTCAAAATGGCCTGAAAAAGGATCGTGCATGAGCTTTTTGTTGGTGATTTAATCGATTCATGAGGTTGTGTTCGATCTTCACCTAGAGAGTTGGTCTCTAAAATCTTCTTGTCGAAAAATCCTTAGAGGATCAATATATGAGGGATGTTTTACTGACTTATTGAAAGTACATTGTATGAGACAAGTTATGGAATCTCAAACTCAAAAAAGGTAAACTCATCTCAACTAGTTGGGATCACATTAACCATATGCAAGTCATGATTAATAATTTAACACTTGGATTAATTTGTTTGGCATACTAATTACCATAGTTTGCGGCACTTTCAACACGTGGCAAATACGGATATGTAAACCTTCCAATTAGAAACGGTATTTTTCCGCCAAACTTACGTCGTTTGTGCATGAATAATTATCCTTCTAACTGAAAAACGGTATTTTGATATCATTCCCAACCAAAAACGATATGTATATTCCTGCCTGATGATCTGCGTTGATTTGTTAATGAATGTTTGTCCTGTATTGGTCATGGTATATAATTTTGCTGATTTGCATAATGTAAAAAGAAAAAGTTGATGGTACTTCAATGCTTTTGAGATATACTAGTATTATGAAACATCCAAACAATTATACCTAATTATATGAAGACATTAGATACTATCCGATTCTCTTTCTTTCTCCTCTCTAAACCTCCATATATCATGACATAGTAATTTATTTGGATTTAAAACACCAAACCCGCGGCCAAGGTTTTCTCTATACACCATTTTCTTTTTTGTGAAGATGATTACTATATATTAAACCTTATAATTTCTAAGCTATTCCTTTTAGTATAATTGGTTCAAGGTTGTACTTTGAGAAACGCATGCTATACTCCCAATTAACTACATGATATGATAAGCTACCATGATCACTAACTTGATTTGATTTTTGTTAATTCAAACCTGGTTTTGATTATCATGTATATATAGAGTGGGATCTAATAGCTAGGCCTGAGAGAAAAAGATGGACGATACGGCCTTCTAGGGTTGACATATGTTATATTCGAAAATTAATCCTTTACTTTTCTAGAGCTAATTTACATCATGTCCTCCATTAGGGTTTAAGGTTTTTAAAAGAAATTTAGTATATAATCATCAATTGCCCTGTTTGGATACAGAGATAGTTTCATCTCATCTCATCATTACAAATTTTTTAAATTGTCACACAAAATATGATAAAAAATTTAATTTTTTCAAATCTCAAAACAATAATAATATTAAAAAATAATATTTTAACAATATTTTATTCAACTCATCTAAAACTATCTCATCTCATCTCATCTCACTCTCCAAACGACCTCTTAGTAGTGCTACCTAGTATAACCTACTTAATTATGCGCTAATTAATTATTAATATGAACGATACGGCCTTGTAGAACTTAGCTTTTTATAGTTAATTTACCTAAAAATATAATTATTAAATTATCCTTGCAAATTGCTTCATTAATGTGCCACAAGATATATGGTAATTCAACAGTAGGCCTCACTGATATTTCAAATTCACTATATATTTATTAATGAGATGATCTATATATCTATTAATTATTGATAATTTTCCGATTTAAACAGGCTACTATAAATTAACAGGCTATATATATATTGATCTCTTGATATTGTTACAATACCAGTACATGAATATTAATATTGTTACACTGTTTACTCTTCCAAACTCATAGAATGTTGGTATTAATTTCTTGTTGCAAATAATATTAATTCATGTCTTTCAACCACTAATGATCTTCATCAATATATATCCTCTAAATCTTATATATGATCAAAATAATTGAGGTAAATGAAAAAATAACAAAAAATCTACTAATTAATCATTTAATGTTATATTAATAGAGAATAATCGAAGGAGATCAATGATTAAAAAACTAATTAATAACAATTTTCTTCATTATTATTTACTTATATATATAATTAATATGTTGACACATGTTATTTAATTATATATATATATAACTGCATAAATTAATACTAGAAATACAATTCTTTCATTTATAATTCATTAATTAAGCTCATGCATGATGTCCCAATCATATTTAAGCGTACGTACGTACGTGTTAAGGCCGTGATATATTATTGAATTCTCATATGCATATATTATATATAATTACTTGATCTAGCTTGTAAAATATTTAATCAAGTTCGTGGAAAACAGAAGAATATCCACTGTCTAGTTGTTCATCAAACGGAGGTGTCTGCACCTCCTGCGGCCTCGAAATTCTTATTAACGAAGGTATATCAGCGCCTGTTCGCGAGGGAGCTCCTATAATATTGCCCGGAGATCATGACGACACAAATGATCAAGATGATGTTGTCCAGGAGCGCAGAGACAGTGACTTGATTAGCCCCTTGGAAAATGTGGTCAAAATCACTACTGCTGGTGATCATGAGGTAAGTAATTTAATTAAAAACAAAAATTTACTTAGTTTATCTCCCTAGCTAGTTCTTGAATATCACATGCATTTTTGTGTTGAAAACTTGCAAATGACAAGACCTCGATCTTATAGATCGATCGCTCATATATAAGTAAGTGATATTATAATTTTTCAGAATCGCAAGATCAGCAACGTCTCGAATGTTGCTGATCAAGAATCAGGGTTGATTGGAGCAATTGTAGCTAAGGTGCTTGGTGGTGTGAGATACATTGGCCAGGTTACAGGTTATGAGGCTGAATTTGGACGGTTCAAGGTTTGATCACATATATATATATATATATATATGCTATATATTATATATGCATGATGAGCTTGTACTTCTTTTTCTTTAATTTAATTAGTTAAATTTCCGCTATTAATTATACTAACAGAAGATTTTCTTGTTGCAGATTATATATGAAAATAATTACCAGGAGAGTGTGGAGAAGGAAGAACTACTTCAGATGTTTGCCTCCCATGACCTAGTTCGCACCTACTATAACCGTGTAGCAACTGGGTGAGTAATGCTAGATACAATCGTGAAGTGCGTAAATACCGCATAATCATTTTATAAAAGAGTGAGATCCACTATTAAAAATTTAGTTTTTTTTTTTATAAGAATCTCGTATTTACTCATTTTTGACAAATGAATTGCGTGACGTTTTCGCACTCCACGACTGCAAATATAATATCTCAATTTAAAATTAGTGATTGGTCATAGTATGTAGTACATGCATGATCATGTTTAATTTATTGATTCCCATATATGATATATCCATATATATAGTGAAGATCAATCTTATAATGGTTTCATGACAATACTGCGAGGGCATGTCCTAGATCATGGTCATCTTCCACCTAGAAATTGCATGTTTTAATCCTGCATGCATGGTTAATTTAGAACTTTTGCGTTTGGATTTTCCAGCCAGCATACTAGATCAGTAGTACTAGCTACATAGGTATGATCTAATTCATTTTGACTTAGAGCTTGTTGGGGAAGTGGGTTGATCTCATCTCATCTCAAAACTTCTTATAATTTCTTCCCAAACATCACTCAAACATAAATACTTTTCAATATATCTTCAACCTTTTGATCATCTAATCTTACCTAATCTTTATAATTTTTTCAAACTTATAAACAAAATACAAAAGATGTCGAGGAATAATCTCACATTGTCTGTGGACAAGATCTTAGGCATGTTTATAAGGAATGAGCAATCATATCTCGAAGAATCGGTTTTATGAGATGATCAGTTAGGCCCATGAATTTCTTCATGGTACCAGAGCTTGCCACAGGACAAATGAAGACCCATACTACTTATCCCACTCAAACTATTTCACTATCATTCACAGAATTCTCATCTCTTCTCACTTTCCGATCCACACATTCGCCCTAATGGAAACTAGCCTGCATTATTTCTGTCATTAACAACTTTGATTCAAACAATGTTTAGCGGTAGACCAAGAAAAACTCGAAGGAGAAAGAAGGCTGCAAAGGCTGGGCAGGACAAAACCGACTATATTCCAGCCAAAAGAGTCCCAAGAGCCAAAAAGGAAAGCACGTACATTCCCCTGGCATTCCGGGAGACGAGGAAGGATGCCTACTATTGGTACTAGTACTACTAGTAAGGTCAGTAGTTTTGAATATTAATTGCATATACTTATACTATATTTGTGACAAGTTTTTATATATATATATATATATATATTTGTGACAAAAGTTTTTATATATATGAATTTTGCTACTCATCATCCCCACACACCACACACTTCAATTTTTTCTATTTTATTTTTTAAAAAATAATTTGGTTTTATTCTTCTTAATTAAACTAATTGAATTCTTCTACTCATTATCCATAAACTACACATTTGTTCAGAGCAAAAAAATAAATAAATTTATGGTGTGTGGCGTGTGGGGATCATATATGATGAATAGAATTTTTTATATATTAAGACGAAAGATCATTAGATTGACCATATATTAATTGGTTTTGATTGAATGATTGTTTTTTTTTTATCTCATATCTAGGTTTGAGGATATTGCGAGTAAATCAAGGAGGCAAACGAGGGATATTGCAGAATACATAATGGAAAGTTAATCTTCCGATCCATGGCTAATGTATCTCTTATTTAGTCTACCTTTATTCACTCCTCCTATCAGCTCGATTGTTCGTTTGAAGTATCCAAACTAATTAAAAAGTGTTGCATGCAGACGTACTAATATATGCCTGCAACAGAGGCATGCATGTTAACATGTCGTTTATGTTTTCTCTTTCAGGCAAACCAAATAAAACTGATCTGATCTAGTATTCTCTGGCTAGCTAGACTATAAGATGTTTGATCTTCGATCTAGTACTTGTTAATTAGTACTACAACGTTGTCAGACATGAATATATATGTCAAAGTCTTATATCTTTCTTATGAAAAGTCAGAACCTAATAAATTAATTAATGCTTATTGGTTATTGCTGATCATGTGATATGTAATATTAGGATGTCATGAACTCCCTCTCCCCCTTAATTTTTCCTCTTGCTAATTAATTGGGATTATATATATGCACGTACACATACATGATGACATATGATCTTAGTAAAAGTATATCGTTTTTGGTCATGACAGATATCTCTATCACGAGTGATCAAGTAATTTTTAAGTAGTACTCATGAACTGTCTGATCATCATGCTTCGACTCAATTAAGTTTATATACCCTTAATTAATGGTGTGACGGATATCATCATGTATATATATATATATATATATATATATATATATATATATATTTGTGTGTGTGTGTATTGTTCGTACCAAAACTTAATTATATAGAAGTTAAAAAACTAATTAAAACTCGATCAAGCTAGTCTTATTTTACAACAGACACATGAGGGAGTTTAGGGATCCAGGAAGATCATGGAGACATGATCATTTCAATTTGTGGCCCATAAATCTAAGTAATGTATACCGAGGAAGCGTATTCTGGAGTAAAATAAAGAATATTAAGCATGCATTAATTAATTTAACGTTCATAAAATATTTGTTCAAATGTTTATAATATTTTTTTACTGAATTAGATTTGAAGTATAATTTTTTCCTTGAAACTGCTGCATTTGGATGCTGAGGTCATGATTTTAGATGATTTGAATTTATCTATGAATAGTAATGTTTTGTAGATCTCTTTGAGATATCATGTTTGAATATAAATAGGTTAATATATGTGTTTGAATGTATGATGTAGGATGAGATGTGTTTAAATTTGTTATGAAAAGTTAAAAAAGTAGGAGATCCTATCAATAATGATTGATTTGAGATGAGTTGAGATGATCTTATCATCCAAACATAGCCAATCAATCGTATGATATGCAGTAGTGTCAAAATGTTCTCTCTCTCTCTCTCTCTCTCTAACGATCTAGTAATATTGTCAAATGTCAATGTAATCTGATAAATAACCAATTTAGTGCATGGGGTTTTGGAAATAGTATGCAGAGAATCAGTTGCGTAAAAACAACATGAATTTTGTTTTTTGTTTTTTTGTTTTGTTGGGTAACTAGGCTAGAACTTTTTTTTTTTTTTTTTTTTAGACATAAAATGTATATCATGTGGAAATGATTAATTTAGAGCATCTTGACTTATATATAGAAATGAGAAACATGATTTGAACGATAGGTATTGATATCATCATGTGATATTTATATATGTAATGGTGGCTTTGAATCATGATCATGATCTTCTGGCCAAAATTAACACCAGCTAGCTAGCTAGATCGTCGTCGTCATCGTCATCAATAAGTTAGCACTTTATCAGATAATATTGATACAATTAGGCCCTTTAAAGATATTTATTATCATTCAAACGTACGCAAATTTACCTAGCTTGCTGCGATACACGTACGGCATCACTTGATGCATGACGTCCGCGCGCATGCTCGCTTGCTCGAGAGTTTTCCCTCCCTGATCTCATGATCTCTTCATCATCCTCGCTCCGCCTCTCTGCGAATTGTCACCCATGGGCCCTAGCTAACGCTTGACCTGCAAAACCCTAGCTAACTAACTCCCCGGACCAACCCTTGATCGAGTTTATAATTAACTCTCCCCACTCAAACAAAATGAACACGCAACCTAAATAACCAGCTCGTAGAAATATTGTTCCCGTCTTATCTTCCGTCATGATCTCTTCCTGCATCCTCAAGCTAGCGCAAGCTCCCGCTGGAGTACGTACGTACGACCATGTGTTGAAGATGCAGGAAGCTCACACTTCTACGGAAGCTCATCCCTCCAAAACAATCACAGCTCCACGTGAAAGTCCATAAACCAATTCTGTTATAGTTTGTTAGAGTTTGTTACTCTGAGTTGGCATTATCATTGTATTGAATTAAATATTTTTTCTCGGTTATTGACTCAAGCAAGAATTCTATAAGTAGTTCAGCTCCTATGTAAAATAGCAGTATGGAAAATAAAGAAAAAGGAAACCTTGAGCCATTCCAGTTCTTCTCTAACCTTCGCATATTGCTATGTTTTTTGCCTTACATACGCTACTGTTAACATGGTATCAGAATAGTCATGACCGAAAGTTCCTCCAATATCGATTCCAACATGCCACCATCCAATCCCGAAAACAATCCACATCATCCCGCTAGCCCGTTCTATATTCAACCTGGCGAGGGTGCATCTTCTCCGTTGGTTCCAAATCTCCTCACAACCGAGAACTATGTCACCTGGGCAAGAACCATGCGTCGGGCACTAAACATCAAAAATAAGCTCGGATTCATCGACGGCAGAATTTCCAAACCAACTCAAGATTCTGATCCTCTTCTTATCCCTTGGGAGCGATGTAATGACATGATCATCGCTTGGATCCAACATTCTGTTGGTTCAGAACATAGATCGAGCATTGCGCATGCAGACACAGTAGCAAACGTTTGGAAGGATCTCCGTGAACGCTTCTCCATCCAAAATGCTCCACGCATATTTCAACTTACAAAATCAATTTCCTCTCTCATTCAAGACAACGAATCCGTAAGCCAATACTACAATCAACTCAAGAGTTTTTGGGATGAACTAGAGATCTATGAACCAATGCCGACATGCACATGTGGCTCGCTCAGGACATTAACGGGATACAATCATCGACACAAGGTTATGCAATTTTTAATGGGACTTCAAGATTCATATGATGCGATCCGAGCTCAAATTCTCCTTCAGGAACCTCTCCCTCCTTTAAATCGCATCATCTCGTTGGTACAGCAAGAGGAACGACGCAAACAGCTTCATGATATACCTGCATCTCTTGCCATGGCTACTCGAGTTTCAGATCAACGTCCAAACACTTCATCCCGCATGACTCGACTTTTTTGCTCACACTGTAATATCTCAGGTCATTCTCTTGAACGTTGTTTTAAGGCTAACCCGAATCTTCCTGTTTGTGCTCATTGCCGCATCCTAGGACACACCAAGGAGAAGTGCTACAAGTTACATGGATTCCCTCCCAGACACAAGAACCACTCCAAATCCAAATGCTCCGCAAATCAATCTTCACTCGAGCAGATCAACTATGGACCACCTCTCTCTCAGGAACAATATAGTCAGCTCCTTACTTTGCTCAAATCTTCCTCCTCCAATGTCGTTCCCACTCCAGCAGTGAACCAAGTCCAAGCTAGCATCTCTGATTCTAGCACCTCTCCCACATCTGGTATTTTTTCTTGTAATTCAATAAGTGCTCACACACAGTCCACACGTCCCACCACCTCATGGATATTGGATACGGGTGCTACAGATCACATGATCTGTAACCCCCACCTATTCACACACAACATGACCCCTGTTACTCATTCCATTAAACTACCCAATGGTCACTCCACAGCAGCTACACACATCGGTGATGTACACCTCTCTCATTCACTCATTCTCAAAAATGCCTTATGTGTTCCTGAGTTTTCTTTCAATCTTATCTCTGTTAGAGCATTAGCAACTCACTCACATTGCTGTTTAATTTTTTCATCCACTTCTTATTTTATCCAGGACCTTTCATCTTGGATGACGATTGGAGTGGGGACTGTCCTTAACGGCTTATATCACCTCCAGCTACCAAGATCCAACACCACTACTCTGCAACCAACATCTCCTTCTTCCCAGTTTTTACATTCGGATAGCACAGCTCTTACTACAAATAATACCAAGTTTGATACAGTTACTTTGTGGCACTATCGTCTTGGACATAGTTCAATGACTAAATACATTTTGAATGATATTAATATTTTTCCCAAGCATCATACAGCTTCTACGAATCCTTGTACAGTGTGTCCACTTGCAAAACACCATAAATTACCATTTCCTCAATCCGAAAACAATGCATCAAAACCTTTTGAAATCATTTCAGTGGACATAGGGGGACCCAATCAAACTCAATCTCACGATGGCATCAAATACTTTCTTACCATCGTTGACCAATTTACTCGCTGCACATGGGTTTATTTACTCAAGGCCAAATCTGAAGCTCGAATCTCCCTTCAAAATTTTTTCTCAATTGTCCAAACTCAATTCGAGACAAACATCAAAACCATAAGATCCGATAATGGTGCTGAGTTCCAAATGCCATTTTTTTATCACTCTAAAGGTGTAATACATCAACTCACTTGTGTTGCTACACCTCAACAAAACGCTTTGGCCGAACGTAAACACCAACATATTTTAAATGTGGCCCGCGCATTAAAATTTCAGTCAAACTTACCAATGAAATACTGGTCTGAATTCATCACAACAGCAGTATATCTCATCAACCGAACTCCTACACCTCTTCTCCAACACAAATCTCCTTTTGAGATTTTATACCACCGCAAGCCATCATACTCTCACCTCAAAATATTCGGGTGCTTGTGCTATGCATCCACCCTTGTCCATACCCGTACCAAATTTGACCCTCGAGCTCGTCCTTGCATTTTTCTTGGCTACCCCTATGGAGTCAAGGGATACAAACTACTTGATCTCAATACCAAACACATTTTCATATATCGCGATGTCATCTTCCATGAAAATTGTTTCCCCTTCAAACAAACCACCACATTCATTTCCTCTGATCCATTCTTTACCCCAACAACAAACACACTACATACCACTATATCTCCACCACTTCCGCACCTTTCCATTCCTCCAACTGATCACAGCCATTTAGCACCTTCATATCCTTACCCAACCAACACCAATACACCCCCATCTTCTCCTCTCCAAACTCCCACAAACCCACCCCCACGCCGCTCCACTAGAACTAGAAAAGCTCCAGCATATCTTCAAGACTTCCACTGCCAACAAGCTACTGCCTCACTCCAGTCCACATCTATGATGACAGATTCTGGTGCTAACTCCACTGCAGGTAAAATAATTTCATTCCCTCTTTCTTCTTTTTTGTCATATCATTCTCTTTCACCTACATTCAAAGTTTTTACCACATCCATTTCCATTCACACTGAACCTTCTTCATACACTCAAGCTCTCAAATCACCTATTTGGTGCAAAGCAATGGAACAAGAACTAAGTGCTCTTGAGTTAAATGAGACATGGTCTATAGTTGATCTTCCTCTCGGCAAGAAGCCAATTGATTGCAAATGGGTTTATAAATATAAATTTCATGCCGATGGAACTATTGAAAGAGCTAAAGCTCGTTTGGTTGCCAAAGGCTTTACTCAACGTGAAGGGATAGACTTCCATGACACCTTCTCTCCGGTTGCCAAGCTTACTTCCATCCGTTGCATCCTTGCTGTTGCCGCTATCAAAGGATGGGAATTTCAGCAATTAGACGTCAACAACGCCTTCTTGTATGGTGAACTTAACGAAGAGATTTATATGAAAATTCCCCTTAGTCACCATGCTGCCAAGACCAACAAGGTTTGTCGTCTTCAAAAGAGTCTTTATGGTCTTCGCCAAGCTTCCAGGCAATGGAACTCCAAGCTGTCCTCAACACTTGCTGAATATGGATTCATTCAATCGAAAGCTGATTACAGCTTATTTACCAAGAACACAGGAAGCTCATTTGTTGCATTGCTCATCTATGTCGATGACATTATCTTAATGAGCTCAGATACTATCTCATGTACTGCTGTCAAAAGTTTTCTGGAATCCAAATTCAAGATTAAGACTCTCGGACCACTTAAGTACTTTCTTGGCATGGAAATCGCACTCTCCAACAAAGGCATTCAGCTTTGCCAACGTAAATTCGCTTTGGATATATTATCTGAAGTCGGATTACTAGCTTCAAAGCCATCCCCTCTGCCCATGGAACCCAACCTCAAAATAAGCAAAGATGAAGGAGAACTTTTTCATGACCCCACCTTGTATCGGAAGCTAGTGGGAAAATTGCTCTACCTCACAAACACAAGACCAGATTTAAGCTACAGTGTTCACTTGCTTAGCCAATTCATGGAGACCCCACGGCTTCCTCATTACAATGCTGTCATCAAAGTCCTTCGATATCTCAAAGGCACATCGGGTCAAGGTCTATTTTTTCCAACAGCTTCTACCTTCAATCTTGTGGCTTACTCGGATGCTAATTGGGGAAATTGTCCAGACACCCGTTGCTCTACAACTGGCTCTGCGTCTTCATTGGAAGCTCACTCATTTGCTGGAAATCCAAAAAGCAAACAACTGTATCTCGTTCATCGGCAGAATCTGAGTATAGGGCCATGGCATTAGTTGCATGCGAGCTCACATGGCTGAGATATTTACTCCATGACTTGAACATACATATTTCACAGCCTGCGACTTTATACTGTGACAACTCAGCTGCAATTCACATCGCAGCCAACCCCGTATTTCACGAACGAACAAAACACATAGAACTCGATTGTCATCTCGTTCGCGATAAGATCAACTCTGGACAGATTATCACTGCCCATGTATCATCTTCGGCTCAAATAGCAGATTTGCTCACCAAACCATTACACTCTCCCACATTTAATCGATTGCTACTCAAGATGGGAGTAATTAACATCTACTCTCCATCTTGCGGGGGGCTGTTGAAGATGCAGGAAGCTCACACTTCTACGGAAGCTCATCCCTCCAAAACAATCACAGCTCCACGTGAAAGTCCATAAACCAATTCTGTTATAGTTTGTTAGAGTTTGTTACTCTGAGTTGGCATTATCATTGTATTGAATTAAATATTTTTTCTCGGTTATTGACTCAAGCAAGAATTCTATAAGTAGTTCAGCTCCTATGTAAAATAGCAGTATGGAAAATAAAGAAAAAGGAAACCTTGAGCCATTCCAGTTCTTCTCTAACCTTCGCATATTGATCTGTTTTTTGCCTTACATACGCTACTGTTAACACCATGCGCCCCAGCCCCATGTACATGTAATAATGGTGCCTTGCACCATACGGCAGCAGTGCCAACTATCATGCATTTACACCGAATAATGACAGGATTACTACCCTCCTACTACCCATTTATTACTCTTTTTGTATTTTTTGTATGTTTTATTTTATTTAATAGTTAAGAAAGTGATGGCTATTAGTAAAATTATATATTTTTCAATTTGCACCTTCATGGATTTACAGCACTAGTTTGATGCATCATGTACATGATCACTTAGGTACATTAATCTTTTTTTAAAACAGAAAAAATTATGAAAAAAACTATTACTGATGATTTTATACACACACGTACATATATATATATATATATATAATATAATTGAAAAGATATATATATATATATATATTTTTTGAAACTCGGTTTTAACGAAAATTGTAATTACGTCGACATTTTTATATATATAACTAAATGAAAATTGGACTTGTATAGCGCGGTATATATTAGATACATTAACGCGGGCCATTTAATTCTTTTCATGTTTGATATGATCTGTCATGACCAAAATGATACTGATCTTAACATGATATCATGTGTTCGAGTGTGTACACGTATATCCCAATTAGCAAGAGGTAGAAAAGGGGAGGGAGGGGGGTTCGTGACATCCTAATGCATATATATTACATGATATGCGTTAATTTATTAATTACGTTCTGATCATTCATTTATAATACAGATCACATAAGATCTTATGGAGCTAGCTAGCTTGATAATTCTAAGACATGCTATCAAAGATGAGTTTTTTTTTGCAAGAACTAGAATCCCTTTCTTACATATCATGTATTAATTCACCTGATATTATAGGAATCTCTTCTCACTTGTCAGTAGGCTTCATTTAGCATGCACTCAACTTCCACACTTCGAACCCTGGCTTAGTTCCATGCACTCTCGATCTTTTCCTCAACTTCTCTAGCTGCTCGATCCTCTCTCACACCTTGACCAGAAATCATGGCAGATCTTTTCTTTAATAATAAAACCCACCATCCCTGCCCCAAAGTAATTTTATTTAGCATCCATGCATGAAGAAGAACCAAGATGGGACAGGCCGCTAGCCAAGAGAAGAAGGCCGGGAAAATAAAAAAGGCAAAGTCGGGGAAATGGAAATTTTTTGAAGTTGTCATCATCTCACAAAATTGAACAACAACAATCTGTTCTTATTTTCTAAGCATACTGACATTGACATCAACAGATAACAGTTTCAGTTTTATCCCATAAAATTACTCTCATTCAAGTGCCGCTTTTAGGGATTTGGCGAATCTTTCTAATTCCTTCAGACCTTCCTTGGGGGATTTCGCTTCAGCCAGCACCTTCACCATGGCACTCCCGACAATAACACCATCGGCTCCCCATCCTGCTACCTGTATCAGAATTTACATTTGAGTAATATGTACATACATGGTAGGAAGCATAACAGTAAATACAAGCATTAAGTAAGGTACACGTTGGAAAACAAACCTGTTTCACATGCTCAGGTTTTGATATGCCAAAGCCCACTGCTACAGGTTTGGTTGTCTCCTGTCATATAAAATTATCATGCCACTCGTATATAGAATTTAATCATATCATCAACCCAAGGCTTTTAGTTAAGGGCCACTTATCATGCTAATTGCAGATAGTTATCCAGGCCCATTCTAGGAGTGCTACCCACATTGTGCGGGGTAGGGGCACACCCTCCCCGCCCCCCCACCCCGCACCATGCGGGTGGCAGGGTTTCATACCCCGCCCCCCGCTCAACCCATTATCTAAAAATTTTTTTAGTCACAAATTATAATATAATATAAAGTATAAATTGAAATTTATACATTTAAAAAAAACATAAACTCATTAGAGTTATAATAAGAGTTTTTAACAAGTTGTATATATCTATATACAATATATTTATATAAATTATTTATATAAATATTAAAAATTATAATTTTTTATATTAAAAATAGAGGGAGTGTGGAGCGGGGGGTGGGGCCCTACCGGGTCAATCTGCCCCCCGGCCCCGCATGAGCAGTGTGGGGTAGCCCTCCTGCCCATGCGGGGGGTGGGATAGTAGGGGGCGGGGCCTGCTGCCCACCCCTAGCTCATTCCTGAAAAGCAGTTTAGACATGCATATCATACTAGGGAAGGGTATTTGATACCCAAGCATCTCAACAGATTCTTTTTCTGGGTAAGTAAAAGAACGTAATAAGATGGCAGAAATCATACTTGAATGATATTTATATTCCGAATCACATTGATTATACATTATTCAACTCTTTAGACTCAAATGTGATGTATTGAATGTTGATGCTAGAGGACCTGTACACCCCCATGATTATTCGGGACTTTGTTCTTGGATAGCCGGTGCCAATAAAAAAAGAAAGAAAGAATGTTGATACTAGATTAATGAGCATCTAGTTTAGTTCTAGTTATAAAACTAGTTGCATATAAATCTAGTTTTATCATTCCATACATTGCAGTAGACAAACTAGATCACTAATGAGAAAATAATGTTGAAAACTAGAATCCTCGTTTGGATAGCTATCTAAATCCATCTTATCTCATCTTATTTCTTTTCCAAACATCACTCGAAGACAAACACTTTTCAATTTCAAATCTTAAACTTTTTCATCTAATCATTACAACTTTTCCAAACTTCCAAAGAAAACACAAAAAGCAATTCAATTTTTTCAAATCCCAAAACAAAAATTATATTCTAACAATATTTTAACTTTATAATATTTTTATTCAACTTTTTCTCTCTTTTTTTCCAAAATCCAATAAAATATCTTAACGCAGACCATTTCACTACTATTCACAAACCAATTTACTACAATTCACAATTTTTTTTATCTCAACATCCAAACAAGGCCTGTAGACAAACCTGTTTAATATCTTGAAGAAGGGTTTTAACTCGATCGCTCACAGACGTGCGAGCACCAGTGACCCCAATTGAGCTTACCTATAATTCAAAATAATCAAAGTTAACTCTTATATGCAGCATAAATTTTCTCCTATAATGAAATGAGGAAGTAAAACAATTATTTTTCTCTCCTTCTCCTCCCATTGTGGCAAAACAGTAGCATGCAAGAAATGAACTGCATCAACTCTTAATTTCTTTTTAAGGATGAATGTATCCACTTTCTTTACTAAAAAACAAAAATTATAATAGCACTGCTAAGACCTACTTGATAGCGATGGAAACAGACCTGTGAAGATCCTAAAAAAGAATCAAGAATGGACAATGCTTTGGTTTCTACATCTCCTTGAAGTTCAGTGGAGACCAAAATCAAGAAAACGAGTTTCTAATATGATAAAGCTGTATCACCATACATCTGTAGATTATTATCTTGATGTATTTGAAAAATCAGAAAAGTATATTGAGCAATTTAACACAAGATCCTGCCACCAATAATAGAGGTGTGGATTTCTATACTTGGAAAAGGGAATTTATTGTCAACATAACCATCGTCTCTCTGTCTCGTAAACAGACAAATTCTGAAAATGTAAATTCAAATCCACTTTCCCACAGCACAAGTAGCAAATAAATGGGCAATCTTAAAAAAAACGCATAAATGAAGAGGCTTTTTGGCAGGGATATAACAGTTACAGATCAATTAAATGAAAAAAAAAAAAAAAAGAAAGAAAAGGAAACAAAAGAACATGGTAAATAGTATCAACTATAGAAAAGGATCTTACAAGATACAAAAATCCTTCTGCAGCTTCAGCAATGGCTTTCATTCTAGCTGTTGGGGTAGTGGGTGTTGTGAGGAGTACCTTTTTTTTTTTATAAGTAAACGATAGTATAAATAAGAATAGGCATAGCCCAAATACACAAGAAGTTATACTAGAGTTAAGGCCTATCTAAGTTGCTGTAAAAGAAACAAGGAAATCATGTACATTTAGGCCATTAAAATCTACAGCTATAGCCCAAAGCAGTAAGGTACGAAAAAATAAAACTCGAAGCTCCTCTAAGGTCTGCTCCTTATCTTCGAATGTCCGCTCATTACGCTCTCGCCATATACACCACATAATGCAGCTAGGAACCATCTTCCATACAGTTTTGATTTGTGGAGGTCCATCTGGTATTACCCAACTAGCCAATAATTCCACCACAGTAGCAGGCATCGCCCAGTTTAACCCTATGCGACTGAACACTTCGCTCCACACGGCACTAGTTGTCTCACAATGTAACAAAAGATGATCCACTGTCTCCCCAGCTTTATTGCACATACAACACCAATCAGGAATAATTACCCTACGCTTTCGTAAATTGTCAGTAGTCAAAATCTTACACAGGGCTGCTGTCCAAGTGAAGAAGAGTGCCTTAGGGGGTGCCTTATTCCTCCACAATTTTCTCCAAGGGAAATGGGTATTCGGAAGTACGGTAAGGGACTTATAGAAGGAGTACCTTAACCACACCATGACACACATCAGACCAAAAGAATTCATTAACAGGCTATTAACTACGTAAGTATTTTTAAGAGGGCATTGCATAGCTAATCTGAAGGGAAAATCTTATAACCACTTAGTAAATGAGGTCAACTCAAAAAACACTTATGAGTCTTATAAGAACAGGGTACAGGGGATAAGGTCATAGCTTCAAAACCTACCAAGTGCATGGGTAATATAATAAAACAAAACCAATTTAGAAAATGAGGTCAGCAAAAGACATTGGCATCTTAAAGCAAAGAGTTGTAAAAAAAGGAGCATCAAGCCATCTCAAAATGGCATGCAGAAATTTTCCAAGATTACGGTCTTTAAGACTAATAATTTACTTACACTTCAAAAAAGTAATTAAAAATAAAGATGAATGCAGAACCTATATGACTATAACCATCACCCGACTACTCCCACCTTAATGCTGTGAACCACAGTTTCATATTTCATAAAGCATAGAAAAAAGTGGATTTATTATGGCATAAGACGCACAGCAATACTAGGAAAACTTGAAATAGGAAAGACTTCATCCAGAATCCAAAAACGAGGGAAAAAAACATATTCAACTGAGAGGTAGGCAAACCAATTCAATTCCATTCTTTGCTGCTTCCTTTCTCAGAATTTCAGTCTCCTCTAGAGGAACATCTGGGACCACAAGCCCTGGAAACAAATACACAATTGAATTTAACAGAATTAGAAAACAATCCAGAATTTACAAAGGAAACAAGAGAAGGGCAAGAGGTAAAATCGCCTATGCTTTTTACAAGAAATGAATATCAATATGCACAAGAATTGTTTAACAAAAATGATGCATCCTCTTCTGCAAATATCTGAGGGTACTCTAACTGCAAATAGAATGCTTTCAGAAATATTCTTATAATTTATGAAAAAACGTGTATATATATATCTACAGGAAAAACAAGCATTTGTGACGGATTATTTGCGACGGTAACGACTATTTGCGACAAAAACAGACTCATTTTGACAGGAAATAATCATTTTCGCTAGAAATAACTGGTCACAAATAAGCAGTTTTCTTGTAGTATGGAAGTAACCATTAGAAGTAACAAATTTCTGCCGGAAATAGGCATAATATTATTGTTCCAACATAGGTCGCTGTTCTTATGCAATGTAATTATTAATGGCCAGTCCAAGCCTAGTCACTAGCTGTTTCATGTTTGTACAAAAAGAAGGAATGCTTGCAATTTGAAGTACTGAGTTCAATAGTAATTACAAGTTTATGCGCGCGCGCACACACACACACATATGCAAAGTTGGATGGTGATGATCACAAAGGCAAATGAGGTATAAATCTGGACATGAGTTAGCACACAATTCTCCAAGCTATATCTTGGTTAAGAGAAGTTTGAGTTTGTGTATCATGGAATAAGGAACATGAAGCATAGAATAAGGAGTATGCCGCATTAATCCAATTAGTAAATTTCACAGGCCAATGGCCATCAAAGAGCATAACCATAGCATCCCACAATTGCCCCTTCGGTATCATATTTGAAATCATTCATAGTTTATCAGCTAAAATCCAAGCTCACCAAGATAGGGAAGATTGTGACCAAGACCATTTAGGCCTCGTTTGTTTTCACATATGAGATGAGATGAGTTGAGATTAAAGTTAAAAATTTGAATAAAATATTGTTAGAATATATTTTTTAATATTATTTTTGTTTTGAGATTTGAAAAAGTTAAATTGTTTATTTTATTTTGTATTGGAAGTTGGAAAAGTTGTAATGATTAGATGAGATGAGATGTTTTCTGAAAACAAACGAGGCCTTAAACTTATCGGCAAAAATGGGATATCTTATTCTACATCATCATGCCGGCTTTACCAAAAGTTATAGCAAAAAGAAAGTTTGGATAAGTAGAGCCCAAATGGTAAGGAGTATCTATTGAGTAGTGACTACATCCAGAACCTATACACAGGAGGGGCACATGTGCAGCATGCAACTAGCATTTGGGTAAATGAAATGACACCGTGAAAAAACTCAGCTTCAGCAAATAATAAGTTACCATGTACTCCAACATCTTTAATGGTGGACATGAACTTCGAGACGCCACGCTTGAGAATCGGGTTGTAATATGAGAATAGTGCAAGTGGACAAGATAATTGTGGAACCACCTGTTGAGTCAATAATAATAAACATGATAACACTTCCAACTCACAAATGATAAAAAAAAGCAAAGAAGCAATAACGTTTTACACTTCTCCTTCAAGTGATTGTCCACTTACCTACATGCATACATTCATTACAAAGCATGCCTTTAAAATAAAGAACAATCAAGGACAAGTGTGCCAGTGATGAAAAAAAAAAGTTAACCAGTGATGTCAGAGGAACATGTAATTTTAGGTTTGAGATGGTGGAATATTTTGAAGTAATATATAAGATGGGTGAAGATACATAGCCCATCTTATACTAAATGACTAATGGTAAAACAATAATAATAGTAATACCAATAACAATTATTCATTTTTTTTTATAAAAATATATTTACTAGACTAAATAATATACAGAATGAGATATTGGCAAAGCATCAATCTTATTGTGCAAGAAAGAATTCTCAAACACACTTCTTTATATTGAGTTTTTACAGAAAAAGATAGGTGGCACAGCCTCAGTCAAATTACTGTGCTTTATGAGCATTTGACAAAGATCTGCTATTCGATCTTTTGCCTAATACAGCACAATCTCACAAACAAAAACTACAAGAAAGACATCGAGCCTATCATTTTATCAAGATCTGATGATGAGCGAAAAGATGGCATGGATTGCAGAATGGACATACCTCCTTCAGCATTGAAATAATTGCATTGAAATTGGTCCCTCTTGCCAAGGCACGTGTAGCCGCTGCCTAAAAAGACACATTCATGAAGAGATGTGCACACAGCAACTTTTTTTTGATAAGTAGTGCACACAGCAACTTAACGAACAAAAGATACAACTATAGGACCTGGATAACTGGACCATCTGCCAAAGGATCAGAGTATGGTGCACCCAGCTCGATTATGTCTGATCCGCAGGAGTCAAGCACCTTCAATGCTTCTGCAGTGGTAGAAAGGTCAGGATCACCAGCCGTGATGTATGGAATAAATGCCACCTTCACATCAGCATGCTCATTAGGGAAACATTAATTGATAGAAAAACTTGTGAATTGAACACCGGATAATAGCTCATCCCAAAGCATTTCTAAGTGATTAGTATTCAGAAATCAATGAAATGAATGCATCTGATTTCACAATTTGGATAGATGCTAAAATTTACAGTACAGGGAGCTCAGCAATTACAAGAGGTTTGTAGCTTAATTTTTAAGTATAATAATGACTGCCAGGAAATAGGAATTCTACACTTCAGAAGACAGTATGGGGCTTTTAGGATATTTTGTCCTAGTTCAGCTTGGGGATGCAAGCCCTGCAAATTTCATCTTCAGTTAGTTATGAAAAACTTAGGAAAACAAAGTCAGCCAGAGTTTGACCAAGTTCATGCCAATACTTCTTGGTATGTTCATGTCAATGCTTAGAATGGAATACAGTTGCAAATCAGCTTTCTTGTTTTTTCGTTGGTAACTACACACACCAGTGGTTCTTAAAACTACGAAGAACTAGAAGCAGTAACTGATTCGCCAGTTACAAGGAAGCAACTTGTGAGCTAAAACATCAAGTTCTCCACCAGAAAATGCCAGAGGCCTTAACAAAATCTCAGCTTGTGGAAAATGATGATAAATTTGCTAATTGAACGGGATTGTGGAGTTTATAACTCGCACAATCAAATGCAGGTGTACTAGCTCTACGCCCAAAGTTGGACAACAAAAAATTTATGAGATTTTTGTTAAATATTTTTATATTAAGAGAGTAAAATCATGGTGTATCCGAAAATCATTAACTCGTGCTCCATTACCACACCGACCAAGATCAACAATGGCATGTACTAAAATGACAAGAAAACGATGCACATGAGCAACAAGGAAATATACCAGTAGTCCACTGTCAAAACACCCAAAACACTAACTCAGAAAAAACAGATACAAAACAAACTACCAGAAACCCAATTGAAACAGATAATAACCCGTGGAAAAAAAATGAGAATGAAAATTGAAATATAAATAGGCGAATCAGAAAGTGAAACGCTTGCTTACTTTGCCTTGTTTTCTCAATCTTATGAAAGTCTCAGAGAGCCCAACGGTTTGGTTAGTGCTAACAGCAGCCATTGGAGTGAATCTTGTACTTGGGACTGCTAATCTATGAGAGGGAGAGCGGATAAAAGACTGGGTGTCAGGGCTCTTCTTCAATTGAAAGAAGCTGGTTTTTGGTGACTTGAAAGAAACGGCCATGGCCAAAATAAAACAAAAAGAGAAAAAAAGGTTTTCGCTTTGTCTGCGGGTACGAATGAAATACTGTTAAATGACTAAAATGGTTTTTAATTGAAAATGAGAAATTAGAATCGGAGATTTTCACAAGTAACACCTGGACAACCCCGATTGACTGATTGTCGCCTAGAATTTGAGGATTTCAGCAAGAGAGATAATACATAAAATAAATTTTATATTATTTCTCTACTATTATATAAGTGACTATTTAACAAAAATTCTTATTTTAATAAAATTATAATAATTTTAATTGATTTCATTAACTTCCGTTTGATAGCCTCTCTCTTGATTTTAAAGTCGAAAATCAGACTCACACTCTTTTTAAAAACTCGCTCGGCTCCTTTTTCTCTATAAACTCTCCAAAAGTTGAAAACCAGACCCTTACTTTCTAGAAATTCGCTTGCTCAGCTGGGGGGAGGGGAGCTTCGACTCCTTCTTCCTCTTCCTCTCCTCCCTTTCCTCGTCAGCCCTTCGTTTCCGATGGTTCCATTTGGTTTTTTTGTTTTCTTTCAGGTTTTTGGCCGAATAAAGGGCTCACCTGCCGATCTTGCAGTTGACTGGATTGGGAGCCAATTGGAGCGGCACGTTGTGCTGATATGCGGTTTAAAGGAAATGCGTGGGGTTCTCAAACCACCGAGATTTTCAAGATTTGATTTTGAGAGCAAAGATATTTTTTCCTGTCGGTGTTGTGTGGGTATGGTTTTTGTTGATTCGATTTCTTTTCACTCTGTGGGATGTGAATTTGAAGAATGGTTTTTTTTTTCCCGTTTCGTGTGGATTTTTTTATTTCATTTTTTTGCTTGTTGGATTTTTGTTCGTCGGTATGGACCATTTTTTAGAATTTGAAGGATGTGAGTTTTTTGTTCATTCTTCTAGGTAGTTTTTAGTGTGGATCATCTCTCTTCTCTTTGTAGGAAGTGAATCTGAAGAGTGTTTGAAAATTCTTTCCAGTCTTGTTGTTCTTCGACTCAAAACCTGTGTTTTTTTCTTTTCATTTTTTTGCTTGTTGGATTTTTCTTTTCCATTTTTTGTTTGTTGGGTGTAAATCTACTTGTTGGATTTCCATTCGTCTTTATGGACCAAATTTTTTTGGCTCGAGCAGTTGCTTGGATGTGATTTTATTTTTGCTTCATCTAGGGACCGGGTATGCTTTACTTTTTTGCTTCATCCCAACCATGGATTCCAAGGAGAAGCGGCTCAATGAGCTGGGTTACAAGCAAGAATTCCAAAAATAAATGATTATTCTTTGTTCGATATTTCCTGCTACTCTATTTTTGGTTTCCTTCCACAATGTTCTTGTTTCATTTTATATATTTTTTTCTTCCTCATTGTTTGATTATATGAAATCTTCTACTTTTTCTTGTTGATGATGAATTTTTTTTTTGAAATTTCCTTTATCGTTTAATTTGATGTGGACTTTGTTCAAAACACTTACAATATCATTTTCACGATGATCCTTCGCACAAGGATTACTCCACTGTATGGTTCAAACCTTCAATATGCAGGTCCTGCAAGTCTTGTGTGGGGTTGGGTGGTAAGTCTCGTTCTTCACTTGGTTTGTTGGATTTGCGATGATTGAGATCTATTCCTCCTTCGCTTAGATGTGATTTTGTTTTTGCTTCATTCAGGTATGCTTTACTCTTTTGCTTCATGGTTGATAGATTAATTAACTAATCATGTATACCTTTTTGACTTATGGACCATTTGAATTGTCTTTTATGGAAAAATATAAAAGAGAAACGTATTGGATCTTCTTTATGTCCTGCTTTTTTATCTTTTCTTTTGATTTAAATTAGATCGATCAAGATTCGACCAAAAAGAAAAAGAATGATTATTACCATTGAATTGTTATGGTAAATTGCATTAAGATTTTAATTTTAAATTTCTTTTTAACTTGTTGGAAGGCTTATGCAGGATCACAAACACTGTAGAGCATCATTTTATTATGCACTGGAACAAATAAGGATGAATGATATCTTGCTCCAAAGTGGTTATTCTTATGCATGTACAAAGGCCAGACTATTATTTGGACATTTCTAAACACTTTTGCATTACAAGTGATTGCCTTCATTGACATAATCTCAATATGGTGGCAAGTATATTAGCAAGATAGGCTTGTTGTTACTGATAAGTAACATAAACATTTATAACATTTTCATTTAATATTACATAACATAAACATCAAATATTATCATTTACATTTGAACTCTTTCTGACATAGTATTGGATGCATAAAGAGGGCTACCGAAGGCAGGCTATTTTACATCATAATTAATGAAACAATTTTTAGAGAAATATTTTATTGACACTTGAAGAAAGTTAGGGGAGGATCATATCTACTTGCCTTTCCTCAGCTTCATGAATTCCTATAGTTTGGTATAGTTTGGTGGTTGATTGCTACAACTCTCACTCTTATTGCTGTTAAACTTGGATTGCCTTTCCTTCTTGTTCGTGCTTCATGGGTATCGGTAAGGTTTGTGTTTTACCTTGCTGCAGCAGCTTTGACAGTGATTTTTTTGTACTTCAGTCAGTTTTTACTTTTTCACATTTTTATCCGTTGAGTGTTAGGATGGTTTGAGTTTATTATTTTTATCTTTTATGTTTTTCTAGTTATGTCAATACACCATTTTGCTGTCTCTAAATGCTTTTTCTCTTCTCCAGGTTGTCAGATTGTGATGTTATTAGAATTTCTAGTCGCTGACCGTAGCTGGTATAACATTTTTATTATTTTTCTCTGTATGTCGTCTTGTATGATTTTTCTATTCTGCAGGTTGTCAGATTGTGATGTTATTGGAGTTTCTGATGCACTGACAGTAGCTGGTATACTTTTGTGTCAGTACACAATTTTTATGATTTTTCTCTATACACTGCTCTTTGTATGCCTTTTCTCTTCTGCAGGTTGGGTGCATGCGTATTGGCAATTGTGCCTTTTATATATTTAAATTTTGAAAAAAAAAATGTAAAAAAAAAAAAAAAAGTGCTCATCTATACAGCCTGATATTTTCATAGGTGAAACCAAACCATCTAATACCTTTTGGCCCTTTATTTAAGGAGTTGGCCGTGTGTTTTTTACATTTGTTATAATTGTTGTTTTAGGTGCTGGGCTTTGGCCCACTGGTGAAAAATTGATTAAAGTGTTCGGTGTTCATCTTTGTTTCTTTCTGGATATTTTCCCCCATTACAGGTGGTTTTCTGGAAACTTTTTTCGTGTTTTTGACTTCTCATCTCATCTCTTCCATTTTTTTTTCTTTTACTGGCTTTTAATGTTCACTGTCTTAAAATGTGTTTCCATGAAGCCATCCATAGTGTATATATCATGACACTTTCCCTGTCTTGAATATGCCCATGAGTAATTTAAGGTTCTCATGTTATGGCTTTGTTAATTTGGTTCTATTTCAAAGTGTTGCTATGCCTGCCATGAATAACATTCTGTCAAAATGGGTTCCAGTAGCAGAGAGAAGTAGATCATTAGCATTGGTGTATAGTGGGATGTACCTTGGATCAGTCACTAGCCTGGCCTTTTCACAATTTTTAATCCACCAGTTTGGTTGGCCATCAATCTTCTACTCCTTTGGTTCTCTAAGAACAGTTTGGGTTTCTGTGTGGCTAAGTAAGGTAATGTGTTTACTGCATTTATGGAAATATGTCTATGAGTATTGAAGTTTTGGATTCATTTGCTCGCTCTTAATATAACTATATATGCTCATATGTCACCACTTCTCTTCCTCTGAGATTGTTCCTCCAAGCATAAAGTTCTCCTCTTAAGGATCTGAGCTCTTGCCTGAAGAGAAGAAGTTGATCCTTTCCAACAACATTTCCAATGAACCTGTTAAAACAATACCTTGGGGACTAATTTTGTCAAAACCACCTATATGGGCTCTAATAGTGTCTCACTTCTGTCACAATTGGGGAACATCTGTTCTTCTGAATTGGGCAAGATACAATGAAGATGCTTACATGAGACTTCTTTAATACATCATTAATAGCCTATTCTTGCCTTTTATTTTCTGGATGCAGGTTTTCTTATCATACACTTGTAAAACCATGCTTGTTTGTTATGGACTGTGGTAGTCTCAGCTTCACCAACTTGAATGCTTAGATCTATTTATTTTTGGTAGTAAGTTGTTGAAACCTGGAACAATAGATAATATTCAAATTTTGTGTTTGTTTTAAGTGACTGCCACTAAACAAAGAACCTACAAATGACTTTTGATTCATCTTTACTTCGGGATTTTGTTAGTCAACATAAAAGTCATCATTGCATGAAAATTTGTATCATGTCTTCTATTACAATACATTTGAAACTTCAAAATATATAAAATTAGAGTTGGAAGAAGGGAGAGAAGATAACCATTTTATAAAACTAGGCAAACGTGCTTTGCACGTTACTCTCGCCTAGTAGTATAATAAATGTCTTAAACATTCTCAATGCAAATTCAAATTTTAGCTAATGCTAATATCATAAGAGTTTTTTTTTCTTGGCAAGTTTACTGCATTAATAAAGATAAAGGTTCATACAATATTAATTACAACAAACCAAATTAAGGAGGGTCCTTGCCACTATGAAAATTAAGTAAACTAGGGAGGATTGAGGAGAGGGGTATGCTTCCATAGAGGTTGATGGAGGCTGCCCATTGCGCTATATCATGCGCATATCGATTTTGAGATCGATAAATTTTCTTCCATGTCCAAGACTCCATGAATTTCAATAGGTGTAGCATATTTGTGGCAATGTTTTCAATTTCCCAATCTGAGTTTGGGGCTTCTAGCAAGAGAGCATCTACTACCTGTTGGGAATCACCTTCAATGTAGATTTTTTTCAAGTTCCTGTGAAGAGCTTCCTGAATGCCTTCTAAAGCTGCAGAGGCTTCACCCACATTTGGATTTGTGCTACATATGAAATTAGTGATCACAAAAATGGGCTTCTTATCTGCAGCTCTACAAACTGTTGTAATGATGTTTCCATGTATTCTAACATCAACATCAAACTACAATAGATGGAAACCTTCCATTCATTTTTTAGTGTTGTTGGGTGGGAACCACGATCTTGCAATCCATGCTAATTTGTGCTCCAAGAATTGATTGTTGACTAATTCAATAAGGTTACAGGGCAAATGAGTAATGGCATCATGGATGACTTTATTTCTTAGATACCAAATGTTGTCCATGGTTAGTGCAACAAAGATTTGGAAGTGTTGGGATTCATATGTTGGAATTAGGAGTTTTGTGGCAAGATCTAGAATGACCTTGATCCATTCAAGCATGGGAAGGGATTCAAAAATTTCAATGTTGATGGGCCATTTTGATTGCCTCCAAAGGATCCGGGAAAAAGGACAATTGAGGAACAAATGATTAGTAGTTTCAAATGTAGTTTTGTAGAGATCACAAAGAGTTTGCTCCTCATCCAAATTAATAAAATTTTTCAACAAAGCTTTTGTGGGAAGGATGTTATGAATGATTTCCAAATGAGAAGTTTTAATATGTCTTGAATTTTGAGTTTCTACAATTTCTTCCAATTAAGATTAATGATAGAGATGGGGGGATGGTTTTTCAAAGCAGCATATGATGATTTAACAGAAAACCTGCCAGAATAATGATGAGTCCACTTAATCTTGTCATTGATGAATGAGAAATTGAGAGAAGCAAGTGGAATCTTTGAGATTTCATTTGCAGATTGCGGACTGAAAAGAGCTTAAAGAACTATTGTGTTCCATCTCTTGGGTTCCTCTAGAATTAGCTCAGCTACCCTCAAATTTGGCTGAATGAAATTGTGATGAGCATTGGGTTCAGGTACATGGGAGGGGATGGTGGGGATCAATGGATCACTCCAAGCATGAGTAGAGACTCCATTGTTTATTTGAAAGCAAATTCATGTTTTAATGAATTCTCTTTGTTTTAGAAGGCATTTCCAGAACTAAGAGTCAGATATTTTTTGTTTCACCTCAAAAAAGAGTCATCTTTAAAGTATTTGTGAGATAAGAAAGTCTTCTAGAGAGTTAGAATTATTTAAGAGCATCTAGGCAAATTTTGAGTTAAAAGCTTGATTGAAGGAGAAACAAGTTTTGAGATCCAAACCACCGAGAGATTTTGGCATACAAATTGAGCTCCAAGATTTGGGAGTAAAGCCTTTGGAAGTGTTTTTCCCATGACCCCACCAGAATTTTCTGAAAATGCTATCAATGTGAGAAGCTGTTGTTTTCGGCATTTTGAGAGTGGTCATGATATAAGAAGGGATTGAGGCTGCAACTGTGCGAATGAGAGATGTTCTGCTGGCTTGCGAAAGAAGTTTTGTTTTTCACCCATGTAGTTTTTTTTTCAATTCTTTCAATGGATTTCTTGAAAATGTTTTTTTTTTGGATGGTTCAATGAAAAGAGGAAGACCAAGGTATCTAAGTTTTGAGGGACAAGTTCTGAATTGAAGGATGCCTTTTATCTCTCTTTTGATGTCGCTGTGGGTGTTATTGCTAAAATGAGTAGATGATTTGTTGAAATTAATCTTTTGGCCAGACCAGTTTGTGTAAGTATCAAGACAATGAGCGATGGAGGTTGCTGTTGAGTTTGAGGTCTTACCAAAGAGGATTAAATCATCAGCAAATAGGAGATGGGATAGGGTGGGGCCTCCTCTAGAGATGCTAATACCTTCATGTCAGTGTTGGTTTTCTTCTCTCATAATTAAATGGAAAAGAACCTCACTGTCATTAATAGAAATGGTGACAGGGGGTCACCTTGTCTAAGACCTCTGGAGGGCGTTATGAGACTAGTGGGGAAACCATTAAAAATGATGGAATAAGAAATTGTTGTGATACATTCTTTGATCCATCTTATCCATGTTTGACTAAACCCCAGACTAATAAAAATGTTGAGAATGAAAGATTATTCTATGTGGTCGAAGGCCTTTTCCATATCAATTTTGATGGTCATGAGCCCATTTTTCCAATTTTTCTTTTTAAGATGATGAAAGACTTATTGGGCTAAGATTCTATTGTCTTGTATAAGTCTTCTAGGAATAAAGGCCGTTTGGTTTGGTGAAATGATTTTTGGAATGATCTTTTTTGACTATGATTTTGTAGGTTACATTTGCTAGATTGATTGGACGAAAATGATGGACAGAATTTGGAGAGTCAACTTTTGGACAAGGGCAATGTTGGTGTGGTTCATTTTCTTTATGAGTTTTCCTTGAGTTTACATTGACTTATTCTATTCACATTCAATTTTCACATTAGGATGCTTTGAAAGGCCAAACAAGGGAGGAGTGCTGTTCAGAGACTTTTCGGTGGTCAGAGGACACCACGCGACCCACAGGGGGATTCGGAGGCTGCTGATCTATCAGCCTACCGAACGCGGCTTCCAAAGGAGCGGCGCGTATCCTTCATGCGCAGTTTGAAGTTTGCGTGTGGCCGCCACGCGCCTCCGTGCAATTTCTTTTCTTGGCGCCTCTGGATCCACCGCCTCTGGCTCCTCCACAATCGTCTACCCTATTTCTTCCTCGATTGGCGCATGTCCTGCATGCATGCCTACAACCTATTTGTGCTATGTTTTCTCAGTTTTTACAATGTTTTATTAATTTTTGTGTTGATTAATAAAGGAATAGATTATTAGACTTATATCCATAGCAGAGGAACCCCTCCTCTTTTGGAGGATGGGGTAGTTATCTCCTCTTCATTTGGAAGATGGGGGTTTGAAAACCGATTTGGATACCCTTTCCTCATTTGGAGGTGGGGTTGGTTTTTTATCTCTGTTTTATATAGAGATTGATACTCTCTTATTAGAGTTTCTAGAAGTTAAGATAAAGTACGTCGTAAAAAAATTCGTGTGCGGGGAGGCATACAATAGATGCATAGTTTCTAGTCACAGCTGTAACTTCCTTTATAGATGAAATGAAATCTATTTCCTATGAAAAAAACATCACATTAAATTATTTATTTACTCTTTATATAATAATAAAATATTATTAATTAAGTGTACTCTAAGTCTACATACCGATTTGATAATATAATTTATTTTAAAATAGTAAAAATATTTAACACCATAAATGTAAGATCATTTTCGATGAATAACATAAAAGAAAAATATTTAACACCATAAATGTAAGATCATTCACGGTCTAAAACACTTCTATTTAATTTTCTTCCACGGAATATCTTGGATATATGCGATTTCATTTTTTCATATTTTGATTTTTTTTTTAGTTTTTGTTTGACTTAATATATTTTTATTTTGTGTGTATAGGATGAAATTATATCACATTCTATTCAATGAGATATTGTAAATTTATTAATAGTTAAAAAAAATATTTGAAATTAATAAAAATATGATATATGATATATTGTAAAAATCATTAAGTGAGTATTAATTTAATTTGAAAATATTATTTTACTATTAAATCTTGATATGTCTCATTATTTAGAAAAAAAAAAATCGAGCTTCCGGATTAGGATGATTCGTCATGACCCCTTTATATTGGTTAGAGAAAAAATAAAAATAAAAAATGTCAACGTCAGGCACATTTATCATCGTATCTATATTCTATTAACAAAAAGAAAGTAAAATTAAAGATGTTTGGATTTAGCACGCGTAACGTTTTTCCTGTAGATCATCTTCTGCATTTTCTTCGTGGATGTCTTACTCAGTCTGTCTTCTTTCTGCATGTGCTCAAACATAATTCCTTGTCCATTCTTATCCTTTTCCTTTCAAGTTTAAAATTATATATTTCCTATCACTAATTACATTAATTATCTTAACAAATAATAATGCTAATTATATAAATCTCGTATATTTCTTTATAAAAAAATGGAATTCAAAGTAAAAAATGACTTTTTTTTATGCGTATTTTAAATTTATTAATATTTTTTTAAAAAAATACACAAAATTAATATAGTCTAAAACTATACAAATCATTTACAATTAATAAATACAAAAATCAAAGTATATTTTTTAAGAATGCAAGTTGACCCCTCAGCATTTACCGTTGGCATTACTATTAGTATAATTTTTTTTTTAAAATAATTCTTTAACCTTCTTAATTATTAAGAAAAAATAAATAAATATATATATAATTTTATTAATAATCACATTATTAATTATTAAAAAAATAAAATAAAATATTTCAATAATAATTTTGAACAGGGGCTAAGTAGAAGTGAGCTGAGGTTAGTACTGTGAAAACGATCAATTCAGAATGCTTTCATTTTCTCTGGTTGTGCAAAGCTCTTCCAAACTGAAGAAAATTATAAATAATAATTATAATCGTGAGTGAGTGTTCGAATATTATACAAGTATTTAAATAAATAAATAAATATAAAATTTATATAAAAATAAAATTAATTTTTTAATAATAAATTTTATTTATTTTTAAATAATTATACGATTACACGTAAAATTATTCGAAAAAAAATTGCTTCCCAGCCAATGCATAGTTGTGGATCGACACTTTGTTGCACATGCAGTGTCTCTTCTTTTTGACTTAATATACATTGCAGATGGACTTTTTGTGCACATTATTGATGCACCTTTTCTTTTGCAGATTTGAGATTGAAGAAATTACCCGTAGTCTTGTACTGTCTGATGATGTGAAAGAATCTGAGATTAGACATGGCTGAAAATTAAGCAATATGGGCGGCAGAGGTGGCTCAATTTCTAGAGGACACCATTCTCATAGGTCATTCAAACTAGCTGTTAATCCCGAAATACATGTGTGTATTGAGCCCTCGCATAGAGTAATTTTAAGGTTAGTTGAAAGCTTTTGACTCCTCTGTATTGAGCCTTGTATGCAGTAATTCTATAGAATATTCCTTCAATATTGTAACCAGTTTGATAGGGTTAAGATTCTTTATAATTATTTTATCTTTAGAAAAATGTTAGAAAGTTTATAAAAGTAAATACGCAAAGTGATAAAGCTTTATATTATATATTATATTTACTTTACAATAAAATTAACTTTATAATCTGACGGATTATGTCGAATCATGTCACTTTGTAAAATCTCTTTTTGGTTAAAATATTTGATCTCTTATCTTAAATTTTTTATTTTTAAACTAAGAGAGATAATAATTTATACACATTGCCGTTGTCTTAGAAATACGATGTAGAAATATGAGGAGGAATTGAAAATAAAATAGTTTTATTTGAATGTTAAAAGTATCTCATATCATCAATAAATAGTAATAAAATAATAATAAAATATTTATAAATAATAGCAATTAGTAATAAAGTAATCTAAAACTATATAAGAATAGTTGTATTATCGAATAGATAGTGATTGGCAATATAGGAAGCTCACTTCAAGTTCACACTTTCCACTTATATGTCTGTGTCGAAAGGGACGGAAGGAACATCAAATTCGACTGCAACTGTGTGTCGGTGAACCCCCATGTCCGCTGAGGTTGATGGTTGATGCACACGCTGCACAGCCAATTTCACGTGTCATTTTGGTTTTGTTGTTTGTTCCTAAAAAAAAAATCTATCCATTCATCGTTTTAATTTTTATTATTTTTTCATTATTTTATGATATAATATTAAATAATAAATTTATAAATAAAATATAATAAATAATTTTTAATCACCTAATAATACATAATATGATAATAGAAAGATGATAAAAATTAATATAATAAATAACATTACTCTTATTCCTAAAATTGCGTGAATAGTATCAACCTCATCACCCATCAATTATAATTTGTCACATCTAACAACAATGTTTGTATACGTGAATATATTTGAATAGATTATTTGTCCATTAAAAAATTCTATATATTTTTTCTATTGATAAATGAGTCATTGTTTTGAATACAGATTTTTTATTTAGATAATCGAATTTTATGTCATCAGATTATTAGATTTTTGACAAAAGATTCTATGTTTAAATTGGTAAATAAAAACACATTCTCCATATTATAGATATGATAAATTTGATATGTAAAAAAAATCTAAAATTTAAATATTTCACAGATTAAATCTTGCCACGTTGATATAAATAACATATTTTTTTTATAAAAATAAGCTTGTAATTTAAAAAAATTAAAAAAAAAATTAAAACCTGAAATTCGATATATCAACCGGTACTAGTTGCTACGGTGGAAACTCTATCCGGTACGAAACAAGAATTTTTTACCATATCAGTCGATATGAAATAAAATTTATAATTTTTGTTGAAATTAAAATTAAAATTAAAAGTTGAATAAAATATTTTTAAAATATATTATTATTATTATTATTATTATTTTATAATTTAAAAAAAATTAAATTATTTATTTTATTTTATATAAAAATTTTAAAAAATTATAATAACGTGAAGACGAGAAAATTAACTTTATAAATGTAATTTTTCAGAGGTGGAGGCCCTTTTTGATAAAGTATTGTATTTTTAAGCAGGATAAAGCCACCCTCTGCTTTTTGTTTCCTCCCTCTCCTCTCTCTCTCTCTCTCTCTGTATAATACTATAATGGCGTAGATGCTCTTCACTCTTCAGGACTCTGAACTCGCCAGCACGACTCACCTCGAGTCGGCCAAGTCTCCACCTCAGTCCGTCAGTCTAGCTAGTTCATGGCGAATAACCACCCATCCGCCGAGGCCACCACTAACGATGACTTCCTCGACCAAATTCTCGGCATCCCGACCTTTGGTTCTGCCGACCCCGGAGGCTTGCCTGTACCGGACGCTGGATTGTCCTCCGGCGGTCATCCGCCTATGATGCTTCAGCTCAGCTCTGGCGACGGCTCCGGAGGGTTTCACGGGCAGGTATTCCCGTTAGGGCTGAGCTTGGAGCAGGGAAAGGGAGGGTTTCTGAAGCCCGAGGATGCCTCTGGGAGTAGCAAAAGATTTCGCGATGACCTCGTTGATGGTAGAGCTTCTTCTATGAAAAATGTAAGATACTCCCTTTTCACTTTTCTTGTCGGGGGGGAAGGCAGTAAGTAGCGGAATTTAAAAGGTCAATAGTCTAAACAAAGCTCAGCTGAATGTTTGTCCTTGAAGTCGCAAGCTAACAATTTTGGAATTATTTCCTTTATCGAAATTTGCTCAGCAACCAAAAGGATCAATTTCTCGGTCTCCTGTTTTCTTCTTTCTGAGTCAGTCTTTTAGTAGAGGGATAGAGTGTTAGTCAGAGAGTAGGAGGAGAACTAGTGAGGATAAATGATATGAAATTCAGTTATTTCTATTTTGATTAGTAGCTAAGAAAACAACACGAAGATAAGGACATTGGGAAACATATAGGGGCGGGTTTGTAGAAGCCGTGTGGAATTCAAGATTTTATATTGGACAAGAGGGAAAAAAAAACTAGGGGGAACGTGGGGGTTTCTGTTAGTTTTGTATAGAAAAGAAATGGGGGAGGTTAAAAAAAAACAGAACAAAAAGCCGTCTGAAATATTGAGGCATGTGAAACATAATGGCTATGGTATATTCATTAGTGGTTAATGAAGGGATTCGTACGATATGGATCGAAGCTACTGGAAAATTAATTAAATACACTAAGAAGTAGCAATCAAGAGTGGAAATTAGTGTTTTCCTCGTAAAAGTAAGACCATATTGACGAGGTTTGCCAACTACTTTGTGGCTTCTTCATAAGGTGTTAGGTAGAGTTTCGACTGACCGGCCTGTTTTTCTATGCGATCTGATTTTGAGGAGTATCCAACAAAAATGTTTTTAAAAGAGAAATATCTAGCCTCCAGAGGCAGAGAAAATGATCAGAATGAGTATTTTCCAGTTCGTCCATGGGACAAACCAAAATTGGTTTGACCTTAAGTTTTTAAGATCCTGTTTTTCTCTTACAAGCGTTGTCTGTGGTGATGCATTTGAGATCCGTTTGCAGGTTTTCCATGGCCAACCAATGCCTACTACTCTTGCTGCAGCACCACATCCACCAGCAATGCGCCCAAGGGTACGGGCTAGACGAGGTCAGGCCACAGATCCACACAGCATAGCTGAGCGGGTAAGCTTGATATTCATATCAATCATGCACGAGAACATCAAACATTTGGAAACTTATAAGAACACACACCATGCTGCTAATTATGATAATTTAATTATTTAATTTGGGTCCATTGCCTGGATTCTGGATTATCTTTTCCCCTGTTGTTATTGTCAATCAAATCGGTATTGATTTTACCTTTTTTGTACAGTTGCGGAGAGAAAGAATAGCAGAAAGAATCAGGGCATTGCAGGAACTGGTTCCTAGCGTCAATAAGGTCGGTGGCTTTCTTTTTTATGTCAATTTAATTAAAAGACTGAATCATGTGTTTGCCTTTATCTTTTAGAAAGAAGCATTCTGCTTTTAACGGTTATCACCCATGTTGAAATTCCATCCATTTGGAAAAGAAGGCAATTTGTTCTCAAGCTTCTAAAATCTAATAAGAGAGAGACTATAAAGGCAATGAGCCAAGATTATTGCTGCGACTGAAATTGAAAAAAAAAGGAACGGGACAATTGATTATTAATTGGCTGTCCAGTCTAGAGAAGTCAATGTACACATAAGAGGCCTTTGCAGGGCAAAGAACATTTTTATGTCCTTTTCTTTTTAGCATTTCCATGTTCTTTAATCCCCCTTTTTGTAAACTACTGTACGTTTTGTGTATGCATGACAATGCTGTGGATGAGTTTCACTTATTTTTTTTCACAAAAGAGAAGCCAATTTAATTGTAAATTGGTTAACTAGCTGAAAAGAGAGGAAAGCTTTAAACTTATTTTCTAACCAGTGAAAAATTTTCTGCCCCATCTTAGTCATGGTATGCTACCTTTTTAGCCATGAAACGTAACCGTTTGCCAGTGAGATGTGCATGTCTTGTAGCATGAAGTCTTTGATGATATTTATTTTGCAGAGTACAAAATCAATAAGAAACCTTCATACACTTAAAAATCCAATTTTACTGTAGTTTGGAGGAAAGGTATGATACAAATTTTGAAGATCGTCTTTATTTGTCTAGCTGGTGTGTTACTTTAGTTCGGCACAATTTTCATGCTTCCTCGTCTCTTTTCTTATTTTGGATTAGATAAAAAGTTTGTTTTACAATTGCTCACCCCCACCCCCGGGGAAAACAAATAAAGGGGTGTACTGAGCTTGTGAATTTAAGACACGGCACTTGCATTCGTGTGACTTACATATTAAAAAACAAAAGTTGGGGAAAAGGCATCGGATATCCATGTAGAAGAGTCAAGCCTTCTTCGGAAAGTCAGTAGTCATGTGACAATTGTTTCATCAATTGTAGCGTTGGATTATTCTTTGCTTACCTAGTGATGTATATTGTTTCTGTAGACGGATAGAGCTGCCATGCTTGATGAGATTGTGGATTATGTGAAGTTCCTGAGGCTTCAAGTAAAGGTGAAGTAATCTCTTCTCCTTGCAAATTCCATTTATCTTAAATGGCTGTGTAGCTAACCCTTAAATTATATTGGGTCCTAGTGATGGTGACGTCCTGAAATATCAATTGGCATTATATTATGTTATTAGTCGGACTCGACCCCAAAAACGAAATTTCCTTGGAAGATTGATTTTATAGTTACAACAAACCTCCCAAGAAATTTGCATACGCTTCAAAGAGTGAATTTGAACAGCCCAATATGTCTATAATGAAAGCATTGCATGATTGATATTGACCTTTGGGTCAATTTTGTTAATAGAGTAGTGTGTTCCCCAGTAGTTGAAAAGGGGTGTCCAAGCAATTGGCTGTTTGTGATCATATAATTTGGTTCTATTTCTTTTATTAATTTTCTGTTCATTTCACTTTACAGGTTTTGAGCATGAGTAGATTGGGCGGAGCTGGTGCAGTGGCACCACTTGTAACAGATATTCCACTATCATCAGTTGAGGTTATAAAATGAAGATTATGTAGTATTTGCTATATTTCTTTTTTATCTTTCTCATGTCTTTAGTCACTATGCTACTTCTCTTTGTATTTTAGGAAGAAGGCAGCGATGGTGGAAGAAACCAACCAGCGTGGGATAAGTGGTCTAACGATGGCACCGAACGTCAGGTGGCTAAGCTCATGGAAGAAAATGTCGGGGCTGCCATGCAATTCCTTCAATCGAAGGCTCTCTGCATCATGCCTATCTCATTGGCATCGGCCATTTACCAGACACAGCCATCAGACACCTCTAGTATTGTCAAGCCAGAAAGCAATCTCCCTCCATAGACCTCATGAAAGAAAACACTTCCCTCCCTCCATGGTCCCATCGGAAACTCATTATATGCTCCTTGGTCCCACGCCTTATTTGTCATTTTCAACCCCCCACAAATTTAGTTGCTCACTCGATTCAAATTGCAATCAAAGTCAGATGCCATGGTTCTCGCTTTGTCCCCCCCATCCTTCTTTTAACTTTTGTCAAAACAGGGCTTGATTTCAATGCCTTAAAAAATGCAGCAGGCCCTTAAAAAGTCTTGCCAGTTTCCAAGTAAAGGCAAAGAATCGTCACAGCTCACTTGATATGCTTTTTTTTCTTTTTTTCTGTATCAATGGTGGGGGATGGTGGAAAATGATGGAAGCACTTTTGTAGTGGGGCTCTCATTTATGGGTAGTGCTTGTGGGACCTTCCAATAGGGGTAGAGTGTGTTTCAATTTGTATATCTATTAACTCATTTGAAGCGCTGAATTGCGTTTAACGTGTTTCGCGCACTTACGCTCTTTTTTTTTTTTTTTTTTTTAAAGAGAAATTCTTGTCGGCATAGAATTATGCAAGATAGACTACTTTGCACTGAAGATTGAAGAGTTTTTTTTATTATAAAGTAAATATGATAAGATCACATTTAGTCAAGTCACAAGATATTTGTAGACCTAATAATTTTCTTTTTTTATAGATGATAAAACTAAGACAAAATCTTTTTTAAGTGTCATTTGGTTAGTGAGTTGAGATGAAAATTAAATAAAATATTATTAGAATATTATTTTTTAATATTATTATTATTTTAAAATTTAAAAGAATTGAGTTATTTATTATATTTTATATAGAAATATAAAAAAATTATAATGATAAGGTGAGGTGAAATATTTTCCTATCCAAACGAATCCTTTACGGTTAGGTGGAAAAAACAAAAAGAAAAAAGTGAGGCAGTTTAAAGAAGTTTTTGTTACGAACAAATGTATAACAAAATAAATGGTATTTATTACAAAATATTGGTATTTTGGAAAATTTATGGCAGTCACAAGTCTTATAATTTAGGCAAAGATTCCATGGCTTCTCAATCAATCGTGTACATAGTTTTATGAAGAATACTTTATGAATTATTTTTCTGTCGTCTCACAACTTTTTTGCTCCTCTTGTTGAAGAAGACCCCTCGTGACAGATGCCTAAGGAAAAACAAAAGTTATAAAAGGGAAAAAAAAACAATTGCATCTCATGTTACCTCATTTAGTTGCACAATCCTTTCTTGCTGGTTCTGTACTTCGGACTTCCACAAAAAGGTTCTGTACTTGAGATCCTAAGTTTAGAAACCTTTTAAATTAAAATTATTTCATCTCATTTTATTATTTAAAATATATTTTATTCAATGCCAAACATAAAAAAATAATGGTAAAATATACGGAATTATAATATATATTTTTATATATATGATACGCTAAGATTTGATTTATAAGAAAATTTAAAATTAAATTATTGAAGAACTTCGCGGACAGAATGAAATCAAATGAATAAAATAAATTAATATCCTATTAAGAAAGGCCAATTTTATAGCTGTGTTAGTATTTTTCAGAAGCATTTGATTTTGAGGGGAAATGGAAAGGACAGCACTGTTGTTATTATCCTTTTTCTTTCTTGATTACAACATAAACCCAAATGCTTTGCTGAATGCTATTCCAAGCCCATCCATCGTCTGATTTAGATAAAGAGCTTGCGGTGGCCTAAAATGAAATACATGATCATTTCTTGTAATAATGCTGTTGTGTGAGAGAATAAACATGACTCCCACAACAACATTAAAGTGCGGAAATAAATTGAAGACATCTTCATTGCATTTACTTTGAAATAAAAACGTTGCTCAATGTTATAAAAACTGATATATCAGTTGGTGGGGATCTTGGTACCCCAAAAGAGTCTTGAATTTGAATGCAGTTTCTATGATTTTATTTTTTTATTTTTTTTGAGATAGCACAGATTCATTTAGGTCTCAACTTAAAAAATTTTAATTTATAAAAAGTCAATTTATAAATTGATAACTTAATGTGATATGTCGATATATTTTAATATAAAAATAATTTTATAATTTATTGTATCATATCAAATTATATTAATTAAGTAGTGCTATATGTATTTATATTTTTATTTATAATATTATTTAAAATACTCATTTTATTAATTTTTTTTAAAAATTTAAATTTTGAATTAAAATATTTATTTTAATAAATTTTTCTTAAATATATTTAACATTTTCCGTATTAATTTGGAGATTCTCTGTATATATTTACAAATTGAGGATCTAAAACCACACTCGCAGAAGCCTCCATCTCTAAGCTTCCGCACTTTGGCGCGCAGACAGTCTCTCAGAGAACATAGAGATAAAAGAAAGAAGAGAGAATCTCCCACAAAGATGGATAAGAGTCTCTCAGTTTACCTAATGGCATTGAACCGGACGTTAGTACGTTACTATTACAACCATCTTCATTATCTACGACGAGAACAACGAGGAACTTTGTCTGTATAATACCCAAATTCCCATTCCCAAACCTGAGAATCCCATCTCTGGCCGCACCATCTTCCACAAATCGGTGCTTGCAGTTGAGATGCTCGGTGGATCACAAGGACCAGCAGCAGTACAGTACCAACACCCAGGTGGCGTATCCGAAGCCCACGGAGATCCAGTGGAGTAAGGAGCTCAGCAACACGGTGAACATCATCGGCATTGTCGGCACCCCCTCTGGCAAAGCCCTCGCCTGGACGCGCCTCGCCGTCAAGAAGTCCGCCTCCCTCACCTCCTGGTAATAATTATCATCCTCTTCTCTGTTCGGATGCGATTAAGTTGTTTTGTTGCAAAAGGTTTGATGTTTCCATAGTAAATTTTGTGACTTTTTTGGTTTTTAAATGTAATTATATATATATATATATATATTTAAAAATATTAAGTGGGGAAATAAATTGAGTGTTGGGTGCTTAACGTGGGTGGCGGTTGAGAATTGGTGTTTGTGTGTAAGCTTTTTTGGTTTGAGTTGTATTTGCCTATATGGACAATGAATTTGATTTTTGTATTTTATTTAATTTTATGAATTCCACTTGATGTCTTTCTTGGGGAAAGAGCAAAGACAAAGGTTGAGAGTTAACACTTGGGGGATGGAAGGACATAGAACTAGGTTGGTGACTAAAGAGGAAGATGATTGGGAAAGGGGAGTGGGATTGGGAGAAGGAAACGAGCCAGTGATGTATCTGGAGCAATGAATGTTGATTGTTGAGAATGTATTAGTTCTGTGCTGATGACATTTGGATGATAATAAGGTTTTGAAAAGACAGAGACCAGCAACTCAAGTCAGAAAACCACCGTTATAAATTTTGGCCTTGTGTGTGCGTTTGACCGGGCTATGTTTATTTTTTGTTTTCAGTTGATTCCCCCCCATTAATCAGGTTAAGTCCTAGCAAATTCACCTATACGTGAATGCTGTGTCAGTAGCTCAGTGCTAAACCATTATCTTTCTCGATAATGACAGTTATGTAATTCAGGATAAATTTGACATTTTGGGATGAGCTAGCGCATATTTCTTTTCAGCATGTGGAGAAGGGCCACCAAATATCTGTCTCGGGCCGGCTGGTCGCAGATATAGTTGAAAGCGAAGATGGAAAACAGCAGACCTACTACAAGGTTTTCATTATGTATTCATTACCAGAGGCGATTCCCTATATATAGTTTGTTTGCCCCCTGCAATTATGATTGTTTTAGCTTTTTTGCAGGTAATTGTTCAACAACTTAATTTTGTTGAAAGGAGCCTCTCTCATCCACGCCTTTGTATGATCATGACTCTAATTCCATGATGGCAGGTGAGACAGATTCTTGATTGAGAAGAGTTTCTTGCTGTTTGAATGCTCCTGTTAATTGTTACCTCTATTTTTGTAGGTAAAAAGCTTGGAAATATTGCTGCAAGTAATGTGGGTTCTGTCGAAGAATTATGGCAAGCCTTCTTTGCTAATCCAGTGGATTGGTGGGATAATAGGAAGAACAAGGTACTCACTCGTTGGTCAAGAAGGTTCATGTATTTACTTCTGTTTATGGTAATGACACATAAATTTTCGCAATAAGGAGGATTAGATATCGGGTACTTTATGGGTGTGCATGTGCTTACACCCTTGGATGTTATAAGGAGAATAATACCTATGCTTTGCATGCATGAGGGTCTCATTCACCATCTTATGATGTAATCTGACACAATAATTTACAAAACTGAATAAAAAGTACTAATGAACACTAACAAAAAAAAAGTATAATGGATCAACAAATAGTTCTTTCTATAAATCTTGTGATAAGATGTTCTTTCAACTAAATAATGATAACAGAAATGCTCTGGAGTATTACAAGCGGATCTGAAATTTTATCATCATCCAACTAATTTCTTGTTGATTTTTCTTCAAAAGCATCTCAAAGATCAATGGAATTTTGCTTCTGTTTACAGAAGAACCCAAAATATCCGGATTTTAAGCACAAAGATACTGGAGAAGCTTTGTGGGTTGAAGGCAGGTACAATCCGCCATGGGTGAAGTCCCAACTGGCAATACTGGATACACGAATGGGGTCCCTCTATGATCAGGATGCTAGGATTGATGCAAATATAGTGGCTTGTGATAAATTCTTGCCTTTTTAAGTGCTTATGATGCTGATCTTTAGGTTTGGTGCTGATGGGGCAGTTTCTCTGTATATTTTTCCCCTTTTGGCGGATAAGCTGGAAGATCTTCGGAGAATGTGTTGAAAGTTTGCAGTCTACAGTGTGGTTTTTACATGATATGCAAATTATAAGTCAGTCTGCATTTACTCCCCTTGGAGATTATGATGTTGATTTTTCGGTATTGGTGCTAATGGGACAGTTTCTCTGTATATTCTTCTTCGTTTTAATGTTAGCAATTTACTTGAAAAAATACATTGGCTGGTCTCCCATTTCGGTTCTTCCATGCAGCTAGATTACTTTTTAACCATGAAAGGTGGACTTTCAGATTCATTTGAACAAAATATCATTTATTCTGCTTGTTCATCAACAATTCCATTTTTGAGGTATAATCGTTGGGGCCAATGTTGGTGCAATAAGGCGACAATGTCTACCTTCAACAAATGGTATTAGTAATTATATCCGTTGTTACGCCATAATGTTATCATATGCTTGTTACGATGATGTTATGTTTGCAAAGGCGATGCTTTAGAAAGTCTTAAAAATTAGGTTTTCTTAAGGGACATAACTTTTTCTAAGATTATCCATTAGTGCTTGGTTATCCATTTGACTTTGGTGATGATTTTTATTGTTTTTTTTATCCTAGATCTATATAAATTGTGCTTTGATTGTCTAACCTGTTGCGATTGAAAAATTTTACTCATCATCTTCTACACCACACACTAACATGTGATTTGTTATTATTGCATTTTTATTTAAACACATTGATGTGTAAACATGTTTGTTAAATAGAATGATAAAAATGACAAATCACATGTTGTTGTGTGGTATGAAGATGATGAGTAGTATTTCTCGTTGTGATTACATTAAAAAACAAACATATGAAACAGGAAAAGGAAATAATTGTGCAAAATCTTCAAATGATCATATAACACCTGAAATTAATGCCTAAATTTTAGCTTTAATAAATAGTGCCGGTCCCATATTTTTTAGCTTAAAAGACCAAGAAACAAAGCGGTCCTTCTCTTCCTCTGCATTAAAGACATTCAAATTTCAATGTAATGTGCAGGAATGCTCCATCCAAGCTAAATTATCTCTTGGCTATTAAGTTACAAACAGCAGTAGCGGATAGCAGAATCCCAGGTTGGTCCATGAAGTCGTCCTATATATGTTGAGGTAAAGGACACAAATTATCATGCATTTTTTCTGTATAAAACTCGCCATCTGGATCAAGTTGTCTGAGCAGTTGGATGCTTGGTTGTTGATTGGTCTATTGTTACCAGCAACCATACCTCAGCTGCTGGGATTTCATTATTTTCAATATCCTATGTCATTGTTTTGGGACACACCCTGCTGTCTAAGTACCCGGACATTATCTGTAATAATACTAGGTTCATGCACATGGCTTAAACAGAATCGGAAACATGTGCCCTGTTTACATTTTCCGATATATTACCTTTCAAGAAAGAACAACTTATTCAGAAAGTAACTAGGATCATCCTGATGCATCTTAATAGAAGAGCTAACAAAAAAATGTAAAAAATAAAGTTGGAACACCTTAAAGGAGGACCAGTACTAGTGTAAGTGGGGGTGAGGATGGGGGAAGTGGGTAAGAAATGAAGGAATGAATCAGCCAACATCTTGCCTAGTCGAACCTGGGCTCGTGTGGTTAGGTGCAGACCATCCGGCTCAAGTGACAGACCCTTGGCGTCCACTGTTCGCAGGTTCAAGAGATCAATTCCCAACTGAGCTTCTCTAACAATCTTTATAAAAGGTCCTGAACCTGACGCCAGAGCCACCTACCCACAAAAAAAACTACCAACTTTACTCAACAATTCTCATTGTAAAAATGCAACCACCTCATTTACTACTGATAGAGCAGTTTTGTAATTGCTTGCTGTTGGGTTGTGACCTTTGACTTGTAAACTTCTAATCACTGTAATTGTTACAGTTTATTAAATTCTCTCTTCAGAGAGAGAGAGAGGGTATCAGATTTATCCCGTGCAGAGTTTCAAGTAATATAAATCCCCCATGAATATTTTAAGCTGGCCTGGTCTTTCCTTTTTCGAATCAAACCAATTTGAGAGGATGTTAATTCTGATTTTTGATCATTCCATGAATTATTAATGCTTCAAAGAGAAGTATATATGAAAAGCTATCAATGTCACATGATTTAGGTCATCTAGCTTAATTTAAATTCAAAAACTCAATTCCCATTACTAGAAAAACAGCAAACGATCGACCATCTTATATTTCTCTCAGTAACCAAACCATTTGCAGATTAATGAATGGTAATAGAAGAAAACAGAACTTTATAGTAGACTTGGAACCTCGTTCAGTTAAAATAAAGAGACAAAATCATACATTCGTATACCTGGATTATTGGGAGCAAAGGAGACTGCAAATCATCCCGAAAGTCCGAGAAAAACCTCTCCAGCTTTCTCTTATAATCGGTATGATCTTCTTTTGTCACTGTGTCGCTCTCGCCTTGATACCAAAGAAGCGCTTGAATAGTGCCACCATCTTGCAACGAAGACCGAGCCCTCCTCATCAACTGTTTGTAAAGGAAAGTCCCTTTACCCCACTCTCTTATCTTAGTCCCACCGACCGCGCAAGGCACCAGGCCAATGACCCCAAAGGTGGGGTCTTTGGCCAAGACTCCGTTGGCAAAAGCCATGCCTGGTCCAACCCCAACTGTCTTCTTGACATCAATGTCCGCATGCAGAGGCTCATGTGCTAAAACCCATGTGAGGTTTGCGCTGAGTCGGAGAATGGAGGGGCCGGGTTTGCACTGGGGAGGTACGATGCCGTCCCATGTGGCAGCGCCGCCGGTGATAGTTTTGCTAACGACGCCTCCACGTCCGGCCATGTTGCTCTGTCCGGCTAAGATGAATATATTTTTGTTTAGGAGTTGATCATGGGGCCTCACCGACCAAATTTGAACGAGAAGGACTAAGAAGAACAAGGGTTCCATATCCCTTTTCTAGTTTTCTCTTTCACTTTGCAGGCGCAGTATTGTGCATGGGAAGTGAAGGGAGGGATCGATGATCCTCTTTTTCTCCTTAATCACGTCGAAAGCAAGCAAGACATATATATGCTTGCTTCTCATTCTGTATGTTGAATATTTCTGACAGTTTTGGCGTAAAAATACGGAGTACTGTAGTGTTCATTTAATAAACCTGTGAGTGATGGAAGTTGTCTAATGTTTGTTTGATTGTTATGTTTGTTTGGGATGTCAAGATATTGTTGAACTTTCACGAAAGACAGATGTTAAGTAAAAACTTACAAATGAGGTATATGTTGCTTTCTGTTCATGCTTTGATGGATTAGGTATCATCTGCAACGTCTTTGTCTCTCTCTACAGGCGGCTTTCAATTCATCTTGTTGTTACTCCAAAATCTTTGGTTACCTTTAAATTGGAGTGGGTCGTGATTAAGTAATCTTCATGAAGCCCTTTCATCAAGTGCATTAATTGGCTAGCTACTTGTTGGATCCAAAGGTAGTTCAATTTTGGCAATCAGGCTTTGTAACGCCAGGCCGGTACCTGGAGGGTAAGGGATCAGTTAGTTCATGTCTCTTAAAAATCACAACTCAACAATCCAAAAATGTACTCTAAATGACAAGGAAACCTACTCTATATATAGCATGTAAAACTCATTTATTTCAAATTTGACGTTCCTTCGTAACTAAGCTCAAAGTATAAACATAAACAAGAAAATTAACTCCGCCAGTCTCAAATAATGCACTATTAACTCAAGATACTAACATGGTAAAGAATTTAATTCTTTAATAAATATTCCAATGGTCCCTAGCTTGTACGTACCCTTTGGCAGTTATCCAAAGCTGGTAACCCACTTGTGCCTTTCAAAAGCACTTATTCCTCTACGCTCAACTAGTCTCACCCATGCTTCCTATTCCTAATATTCAACTGGCACCTCAGAGTCATCTGAAAAATATTATAGATAATGGGTGAGTTTATCAACAACTTAGTAAGTATTGATCCTATACTAGTGTGTAAACATGAACCATTTACAAAATGCAGAAGACAAACAATTATCAAAATAGTTGAAATATTTTTAGAAACATCTTATTTCAATGATCATTATGTATATATATACAAAAGACCTTTGGTACTGAACAACATCAGAGATAGAACAGAGGTCATGGTTACTCCTATGGTAGAGTTGTGCATTTTGCGTGTAACACTCCATCCCCGAATGGGTCGGAGAATTACTACATATCACGTATAAACATGTCTTCTAACACATCTAAAATCTCCAAAGATTTCAGAAGCCGTAAACATTCTCATATTTTCTAAATAAACACATTATAAACTCCACAAAGTAATCACTATAATAATAACATAAACCAATGGGTCCACAATCTCTCAATAGTCTCAACATGACAAAATGATAAATCTTTAAGTCCTTCTAAATCAAATACTTAAAAATATCTAAAAGATATCAGAATTCATTCTTTTAACAGTAGTACCACAAGGTACTCAACACCCTCTCCTCAGCTTAGCCATGCTCACATTTCCTATTCCTGATCCTCAGTTGGACTCTTCACATCATCTGAAAAATATTATGAAGATAATAGGTCAGTTATCAACAACTCAGTAAGTAGATGATATATACTATCGTACAAACATGATCATTTACAGAGTACAATATGCATAACAAAATATTTTCTAGAATTATCATGCATAACAAAACATATTTTCAAACGTAACAGAGCGATGATTTTAAGACACATAAAACCCAGAGTACTTTGGCATAACATAACCTGAGTATCATCATCACATCAAAACAGAGCATCTCACAAAGCAGAGACTATGTTTAACCCCATGGTAGGGTTGTTCTATCCTTGGTGACTAAATTGGATAGAGACAAAGGTGAATCTTTCCCTTATTATTTTCAGAGTTCCGAGTGTGTACACAGAAAAGATCACATAAAAATCATTTTGTTTTCAAAATGGGTGCACTCAGAGACAGAAAAGTTGGTACCAACTCAAACAAAGTAGAGTAGAGACAGAGTTAGATACAAAATCAATACACCATTTTAAAGGTTTTTTCAGATGTCATATCAAAACAAAATAGATTATCGAAACATATTCAGATTATTCTCACATACTGGAAACAAAAGTCAGAGCATCTTTCAAATCAATGCATAGATTTTTAGATTTTCAATATCATTCTTTTTCACATTTCAAAGACAGCATGACAAAATAAAACTGATGTCTACACCATGCATGTCAGAAAATATTTTCTCTCTTTCATACATATTTCATGAGTAATACAAATAAACGACCGATGTTTTTTTTCCCAAATTCTCATTTCATAACAAAACATGCAAAATTTTTAGAAAGGCAACCTCAGTCTCAATAATTGGTGTAAAACCTAGTATAAGAACCCTGCTTATCTGACTCCTGCAACATAATATCTATGCCTTGAATTTGACATCTATTAGTCTTGTCACCTATTCATAAAAATAATATACGCTAAGTGTTAATAACCAACAACACAACTTCAATCTAAATAATTAAAACCCATAATTCCAAACCATATTTCAACAAATTAATGCAATTCAAAACAACCACATAATAACTCGGACAACCCACACTTCAACCCAGAATACCATATACCAATTTCAATATTGATCCATACATCCACCAAAACCAATGTCAAACTCAAATAATCAATATATCAACCCCACTTCAGTAACCCATAACTCAAAGCAACCACCAACAACTCAACCAAAACAGTAATAATATATCCCCAAATAATTTAACCTCCACTCTAACGGTCGGTATAAAATCCAAATAGTATAAAAAACCACTACTCAAACCCCGAGTATCCATTTAATACACTGCACGTCTAAACCAAATAATCCAAACTTAAGAACAGTCCAACACAAGGTGTTCGCTTATAAAAATTTCACGCAACCACCACATCAACCACACGCTATCCACATTTTCATCCAATCAAGAAATTGTAATCCCACCACTCTCAATACCCAACAGAGTTTGTAATATTTTCAATTAAGCAATATCATACGAAACACAATGACTAATTAATGAGAAAAAGAATGTGAACCGAGTCTACAATTTCTTGAATTTGGAATTGCATAGCGTTATGAGCAAAATAAGGAGAAGTTACGATTTGTGATGAGTGAATTTGTGAGTGAAAAATTGAAGGGAGTGTTGCGTGAGCAGAGGAGAAATGGGAGGGGGCTTACCGTTGTTAGAGATTCTCAGCAGCAACCCAAAATCGCACAAAACGTAGGAAAAATTTCCAAAACCCATGGATTGCACAATTGAAATTCATTTCACAGAAATTTCATGGGAGTGAAAATTAACTTGGAGTGATTGTGGGTGTGTTTGTGAGAAGTAGAGAATGAGAAGAGCCTTACCACTATTTGGCAACTCAGAACTCCAAGAACGAACACATACGCGTGCATCACCAAATCCACAACAAATCTGCAGTGGAGACACAGAGAGAGAGAGAGAGAGAAAGTCTACTATGAAGGTCGTGGCGTTCGAAGTCTTTGAAACCCCTAAATTAATTTAGGATATTTCAAAACCCTAAATTAATTTAGGGGTTTCAATAAATTATTTTAGGGTTTCAGATTGGAATCCTAAATTAATTTAGGATTCCAATTCGAATTATTTAGCCACAAATCAACTCATCAATAATCAAAATTCACACACATTACATAATACAAAAAATAAAATAAAATAAAAACACACGGACAGATTCACACGCAGTCACATATTGTTCATCAATCATCAACGATTCAAACCACATGCACAATCAAGTCTCCACAACACAATTCAGAAAATCTCATCCTCCATCTCCGATTAAATCCCATCCTTTATCCAATCTCAATTCCATAAAATAAAAATCACAAAAAATAAAACCTTAATTTAGGATTTCTTACCTTCGACGATGGAGATGAAGACAGAGTCACAAAAGGCTATGGTGACGGTGACACCGACAACGACGGCTACGGTGATGGCAACAGCGACAGAGATGCAGATTACAAATAACGACGTCGTTTCGTTATTTGTTATTAAGTAAAGAAAAAAAAAACCAGGCACCTGGTTTTTTTTTTTTATTATATATATATACTTATATATATATGATTATATATATTAATATGCGGGGGGGGGCGAGAGGGGGCGGGGCGGGGATCACCCCTATCCCGCCCCTGCCCTCGCCTTGGGTGCCAGATGCCAGCGGGTTCATCCCGCCCCCTGCATCTGGTGGATGAGGTAATCTGTCCCGCCACATGGGAGCATATTAAAGTATACTATTAATGATTAAAGATTAATGTCAAATCAATATAATGAGATGGAAGATGAATATAATATAGTATACGTACAAGGCTCAAAAGGTGAACTAATAAATCAAAGTAATGAAAGTGCCTGCATGTGTAAACGCTGATTGTTGGCTTTCTCTATGGATATATGGGTTAATGGGCCTCCTATTTTTGATAATGGTTATATGTATACATGTATGTGCGTGTGGTTGAATGTAGCTTTTTCACTTGGAGACCGGAGGTGGAGGTATGCATATATATATATATATATATATATATATATATTTCTGCCTGATGATCATGTAGTAGTTGTACGTATGTAATAGATCAAACTAGCTAGGAAGATAATGGAAATTCAACAAATGACTGGAAATTTCATATGTATTCAATCGGAAATGATAGTGCTCTCTTCTTGGGGAGCTCCTCCAGGAATAGAACAGTAGAGAAAAAAAGATTATCAAAGTTCTGGATGATTCCTTAGGCAGTAGTTACTATGGTAGATATACTAGTATTATGTAAAGGCAGAATTGCCCTTAGATCATTCGGTTACAGACTTGAAAGAAATAAACTAGCATAAAATAAACATGAATCAGGCCCTCTTGGCCCATTCGAAGCCCACATGCATCCACTTCATCTTCTAATCTTTCTGACCTTTGCTGTGGCCCATGTCCCTTAATCCAGCCCACGCACGTACACGCCTTAACCCAGCAAGCATGCCTTCTGGAAGAACCCCAAGAGTGCCGACATCTCAACACTTCCCTCACTCTGTTCTCTTCCTTGCAATGTCGGCGTGTAACAACGAACGTGTAATGGACGTAGAGGCCAGCCAGCCCCGCGCGCGGCCATTGCTGCAGTACCTCGAAGTCTTGCTAGCTAGGTAGTTAGCTTCCTGGTCAAACTGGATTAAATGACTGAAAATTAAGTAATTCATTTCTGCTACATGATTATATATGATAACTCTCAGGTACTAAATCACGTATTTAATTGGATTATATATGCCATGATCAATCTATGCACTCATGTATAAAACCTCTTTCCAACCTGATTATGCGGTGGAGACAAAGATATACACACAAATATCCACTGCAAGAAAAACAGATTTTTGCATTCCAATCGACTAGAAAAGGCACTATTTGCGATAATTTTTATGGAAAATGATAGGGTTATTATTCTCCTACTGCTCATTTACTATTTATTTTATGTTTGATTTTTTATTTTACTTAATGGTTAAAGAAGTGACTATTAATAAAATTATATATTTTTTTAATTTTTTTTAATGATTAAGAATGTTAAAAAAATACTTAAAAGAAAATGATAAAAAAATAAAAAAATTTAAAATGAACTATGACTCTATAAATAATAAATGGGTAGTAATAGGATAGTAATCCTATCACTATCTAATTTTTATATGGTCACTATATTTCATAGTAAATGGTGTATTAGAATAGTTTTTAATTCTTTTGCGGCCAAATTTTAAGTTTTTACGACGATTTTTATTGCCACAAAAATAGATGATGAATTCCGCCACTTTAAGTGGCGATTCCAACCCACTGCAAAATGAGCCTCCCAGATCTATGGCGACCATGCCGATTAATTTTAGGTCGAATTTAGTCACCTCTATATGTATAAGTAATACAGTGTCATTAATATTGCGAGGCCACCCAGATTTTTCCCCCATTTTTTTTTTCTTTGAAACCTAAATATTCAGCCCTAGCCTCCCAGTTCCATCAAGTCCCGTTCCCTCCCTGCCCCAAATGATACATGCATGTATAATCTTTTTTACAACTTTGTTTTAAATTGAGAGTATTTTTGTAAAACTAAGGTATTTAATTTATAAGTTATTGTATAAAAATGCCCGTTATTTAAAATATAATTATGTAAAAAATTGTAAAAAATGTTGCATGTGTATCATTTTCCAACTGATAACTATGATGAAAAGGTCGTGATTGATCTTTGCCAATGCCAAAAGAATGCATATGAGCCGCGCCTGTACGTACCACCAACTGAGTGGGATGAGAATGGAGTCGAATTTGAAGACTTGAGGACGAGAAACTCGTTGATGCCACGCATGCATGCATGGTTTTATATATGACAGCGTGTGCGTGGCCTCATTGTTGCTTTGATCGGGGCAGGGCGATGATTGTTTTTTTGAAGGTTGACGGTTGAAAATTAGTAGTATCACTACAAAGAAATATGGGTTTTTCCCACAAATTTCTTTCCCACGACAAAGCATAGTGGAAAATAGTGGTATGATCACACTAACTCTATTCGTGAAAAATGAATAGAGTTGTTGCAGCGACATGTCCACTGACGAGTAGGATTCTGTGGAAAAACAACACTATTGTGACAAAACATACTCACTGCAATAAATGAAACCCATAAAATAGTGTTGGTGAAATGGGACGATTACAGACAGTGGGAACAAATTCTTTTTCGCTCCTACGATTTTCGCGGTAAATCTTAGGCTGTGTTTGGGTGACCAAGTATCCTCAACACTTTTCAAGTATTCTTGTACTTTTGAAAATACTTCACATACCAAACAACTTAAAATACTTTCAATGGGACCCACAAACTCACTTCAATCTCTACTCATAACTATTCACAAATATTCTATAATACTTATCACTATTATATATAAATTAAAAATAAAATCACTATAATATATAAATAAAAAATATTTATCACTATAATATATAAATAAAAAATAAAATCACTATAATATATACATAAAAAATAAAATCACTATAATATTTATCACTATTAAATATAAATAAAAAAATCATTATAATATATAAATAATAAAAAATCACTATAATATATAAATAAAAAATAAAATCACTATAATATTTATCACTATTAAATATAAATAAAAAATCATTATAATATATAAATAATAAAAAATCACGATAATATATAAATAAAAAATAAAATCACTATAATATATAAATAAAAAATATTTATCACTATAATATATAAATAAAAAATAAAATCACTATAATATATAAATAAAAATATTTATCACTATTATATATAAATAAAAAATAAAATCACTATAATATTTATCACTATTAAATATAAATAATAAAATCATTATAATATATAAATAATAAAAAATCACTATAATATATAAATAAAAAATATTTATCACTATTATATATAAATAAAAAATAAAATCACTATAGTATATAAATAAAAAATAAAATCGCTATAATATATAAATAAAAAATAAAATCACTATAATATATAAATAAAAAATAAAATCTCTATAATATATAAATAAAAAATAAAATCACTATAATATATAAATAAAAAATATTTATCACTATTATATATAAATAAAAAATAAAATCACTATAATATATAAATAAAAAATAAAGTCACTATAATATTTATCACTATTAAATATAAAAAAAAATCATTATAATATATAAATAATAAAAAATCACTATAATATATAAATAAAAAATAAAGTCACTATAATATTTATCACTATTAAATATAAAAAAAATCATTATAATATATAAATAATAAAAAATCACTATAATATATAAATAAAAAATATTTATCACTATTATATATAAATAAAAAATAAAATCGCTATAATATATAAATAAAAAATAAAATCACTATAATATATAAATAAAAAATAAAATCACTATAATATTTATCACTATTAAATATAAATAAAAAATAAAATCATTATAATATATAAATAAAAAATAAAATCACTATTATATATAAATAAAAAATAAACTACTATAATATTTATCACTATTATAAATAAATTAAAAATAAAATCACTATAATATATAAATAAAAAATAACATTACTATAATATTTATAACTATTATATATATATAAATAATATCATTATAATATTTATCACAATTATATATAAATTAAAAATAAAATCATTATACTATGTATCATTATTATATATAAAAGTAAAATAAAATCACTACAATATTTATTAATATTAAAAAATCACTATAATAAAATCATTATAATATTTATTACTAAAAATAAAATCACTATAATATTTATGGGATCCACACATTTTTCAACTACCTACTCAAAAGTCAACAACTCAACATACTTCACACATCCAAACAACTCAAAATACTCTCATTGGGACCCACAAACTCACTCCAATCTCTACTCATAACTATTCACAAACATTCTCAACACTTCTCAACACTTTTCAACACCCAAACGTACCCTTAGTGTTCTGATCAGACCATCGACTTTGTATTTTTCCCAAACCACTCTTGATTTCGCCCATTCCATAAGATCAATCCCCTGATCGATTATTCTGGGTTATCGGTTTTAGGGCTACGATCGAGGAGAACATTTCGCATCGAGCATCTCTATTATCGGCATCCACGAGTTGGATGTAGTCCCACGGCAGGAATCTGCCCTTAATCGTATCTAGAATACTGGGCTGGAGCATCCAAAACTGACTTCGTTGGTCATTCTTTGTTTTACTAAATCTCTTCTCTCCTCCCCTGTTTCATTATTAACGTAAACTAGATTTCATTCTTGATGCTGTAAATCTCATCAATTTTTCCTTTCTCATCAATTTGATCATCACGTATAGCCTCACTGACTTGATCTCATTTCATTTCAAGCAATTCCCACAAATTGACAGAAGAATGCATGTAGTATCTAGTCTTTATATATAAGGAATGGGTCTGGATTTTTTGCTTCTGCCGACATCTGAATGACAGGTAAGGAATTCAATTCAAATTGGTTTTCTTATCATCATGTAGTTAAAACTCATTACCTAGTGTATCTTGATGAATATAGAATATTTGTGGTAGCCTGTTTCTAGTTTAGATGGTTTTTGGGCATAAAGGGTTCCTGTCCCCTAGATAGTTTAGACACATGGTTTGAAGTGTTTGCCATCTGTAATGTCCTAGTAGCTAACTGGTAAGATATGCTTTCTATTGGCTAATATAGATGATTTCTCATGATTTTTTCAGGTAAATATGAGGGACTAATATTTGTGGATGAAGAGGCTGCTTCCAGATTTTGGGGAGATGAAATGGAGAATTTACAGTAGCATGGAACTGTTTTCAGTCATGTGTCTTGAACCTTCTATATGCATGTATACATGTAATTAGGCAGCTCCATTTGTTATGAACAATCTGATGGCCATTTAAGCTTCCCTCCTGTAGTACTCCCCTATCTGTAAACTGCATGATGTATTTCCATGGCCTTGATTGACTGGTTAACTTAGTGAAAATTATGAAAATTAAGATGCGTAAAACTAGTACATTTTCTGTTATATAAATATATGGGTGAATTTTATTTTTAGTTGAAGTTGTTCAGGTGCTGGATTTTGTTCAAGAGTGTCTTTCCGTACATGAGTGTCCTTGTAACTATTTATGATATCTTACTTAATTTGTTATTTTTTAATTGAAAGGAATGAAATTTGGGTATTTCTGATTTTAAGAAGAGTTGAGGTGGTGGAAATAGGTACCTTCCACAATATCAAAAAGTATTTCCCACAGCATGAACTCCTGGAAAAATAGTTTTTCATGGGAAATAATACATTTTTCGACGAAAGTAGTTCATGGGATTACCATCACTCCACCACCTTATTTTCGTGGCAATTAGTCTTCTTTTCAACCTATACGGACAATTGGTTCTTGTGGCAAAAAACTTTTTTGGACGAAAACTGGTCATGACAACAACTCAATTCCACCACCTGATTTCGTGGAAAAAAAACTTTTTTCGACGAAACCTGGTTGTGGCAACAACTAAATTCCCCCAACTTGATTTCGTGACAAAAAACTTTTCTCGACCAGATTTGGTCATGGCAACTACAAAATTCCACCACTTGATTTCGTGAGGAAAAACGTTTTTGACGAGAATGGGTCGTGGCAACAACTCAATTTCACCACCTGATTTCGTGAGAAAAAACTTTTCTCGACCAGAACTGGTCGTGGCAACTACTGAATTCCACTGCATGATTTCGTGAGGAAAAACTTTTTCCGATGAGAATGGATAGTGGCAACAACTCAATTTCAAATTTTCCTGACGAGAATGGGTTGTGGCAACAACACAATTCCACCACCAGTTTTCGTGAGAAAAAACTTTTTTCAACGAAAACTGCTTGTGGCAAAGACTTTTCAGCTACAAAGGATGACATATTTGTGGTCAAAGCTGATGATTTCCACACCGATCTCCTCGTGGGAAATAGTACTTTTTTCCCACCAGATAGCATTTTGGTGGGAACAAAGAGCTTATCTCACCAACAATATGCCACCAAGCTCCCACCAAAGAATTTGGTGAGAAAAAAACTTTTCTCACCAGGGTGGTATGTAATCCGACCACTTTGACTCGTGGAAAAAGGTCATAAATGTTGTAGTGTATAGTGGCCGAGTAGGGTGTGTGGATTTTGGGTGGCCAAAAGATAGTAAAGCTAAACATAAACATCTTCTCTGGAAAAAGAATCTCAAAAAAAGTCGGTAATGGAAGTTGCTTTTCTTGCTTTAAAGAGAAAAAAAAAATCTGAGAGAAGAAATTGCACTCTATTTGCTTCTTTTCTCTGTCGACTAAGAAATAATTAGGAGATATATATATATATAGCTAACTAGATCGGAACATATATAGCTAGCCAGTAATTCCTCCAAACTCCACAAAACCATACACATCTAATTTGACATCAATTAACTAATTCAACCCATATCGCATGAAATCATTTTTAGTTATAACTGAATTCTTACTGGATAATTACTTCAAAACTTTGTTCTATATATATATAAATTACCCTTTTTGGAGGTCTGATACTACTACCATATATAAACCTTATATATAGAATATATTTATATATACATAGTTCTGATGGCAACAACTCAATTCCACCACCAGTTTTCGTGAGAAAAAACTTTTTTCAACGAAAACTGCTTGTGGCAAAGACTTTTCAGCTACAAAGGATGACATATTTGTGGTCAAAGCTGATGATTTCCACACCGATCTCCTCGTGGGAAATAGTACTTTTTTCCCACCAGATAGCATTTTGGTGGGAACAAAGAGCTTATCTCACCAACAATATGCCACCAAGCTCCCACCAAAGAATTTGGTGAGAAAAAAACTTTTCTCACCAGGGTGGTATGTAATCCGACCACTTTGACTCGTGGAAAAAGGTCATAAATGTTGTAGTGTATAGTGGCCGAGTAGGGTGTGTGGATTTTGGGTGGCCAAAAGATAGTAAAGCTAAACATAAACATCTTCTCGGGAAAAAGAATCTCAAAAAAAGTCGGTAATGGAAGTTGTTTTTCTTGCTTTAAAGAGAAAAAAAAAATCTGAGAGAAGAAATTGCACTCTATTTGCTTCTTTTCTCTGTCGACTAAGAAATAATTAGGAGATATATATATATATATATATATAGCTAACTAGATCGGAACATATATAGCTAGCCAGCAATTCCTCCAAACTCCACAAAACCATACACATCTAATTTGACATCAATTAACTAATTCAACCCATATCGCATGAAATCATTTTTAGTTATAACTGAATTCTTACTGGATAATTACTTCAAAACTTTGTTCTATATATATATATATATAAATTACCCTTTTTGGAGGTCTGATACTACTACCATATATAAACCTTATATATATAATATATTTATATATACATAGTTCTGATGGCAACAACTCAATTCCACCACCAGTTTTCGTGAGAAAAAACTTTTTTCAACGAAAACTGCTTGTGGCAAAGACTTTTCAGCTACAAAGGATGACATATTTGTGGTCAAAACTGATGATTTCCACACCGATCTCCTCGTGGGAAATAGTACTTTTTTCCCACCAGATAGCATTTTGGTGGGAACAAAGAGCTTATCTCACCAACAATATGCCACCAAGCTCCCACCAAAGAATTTGGTGAGAAAAAAACTTTTCTCACCAGGGTGGTATGTAATCCGACCACTTTGACTCGTGGAAAAAGGTCATAAATGTTGTAGTGTATAGTGACTGAGTAGGGTGTGTGGATTTTGGGTGGCCAAAAGATAGTAAAGCTAAACATAAACATCTTCTCGGGAAAAAGAATCTCAAAAAAAGTCGGTAATGGAAGTTGCTTTTCTTGCTTTAAAGAGAAAAAAAAAATCTGAGAGAAGAAATTGCACTCTATTTGCTTCTTTTCTCTGTCGACTAAGAAATAATTAGGAGATATATATATATATATATATAGCTAACTAGATCAGAACATATATAGCTAGCCAGTAATTCCTCCAAACTCCACAAAACCATACACATCTAATTTGACATCAATTAACTAATTCAACCCATATCGCATGAAATCATTTTTAGTTATAACTGAATTCTTACTGGATAATTACTTCAAAACTTTGTTCTATATATATATAAATTACCCTTTTTGGAGGTCTGATACTACTACCATATATAAACCTTATATATATAATATATTTATATATACATAGTTCTGTTACATTCAATCACTTTTGCGTAGCGCGCTGTGATTGGTCAAAATAATTATTTTATATTTAAAAAAAATAACACAGTCAATTACATTATTGAAATGCATAAAAAATATGCAAAAATAACTGCACATTAAGTTTTTGAACCAATTAATAGGAAAACTCAAAATAAGGGACATGGTAAGAGGAACGACAAATTTGAAGAAAAATGTTGTATTTGTAGCCTTTTATATTTTACTAATACATATGTAGCACATATCAGCTTGGGACAATATGAACCGCATTTTATCCTCTGTACAGTTGGATATCAATTACTACTGTATTTTGTTTCTCCTTTTTTCCCCCTTTTTCCAAGCTTTCCTGTACTGTAAGTACTATTGGTTCTCAAGAGCTGACAAAGGACTAGACTCTTAAAGGCTGAAACCAGCACTGAGTGAGGAAAAAAAAAAATTATGGAATCTGACAAATATATATTGTGTCCTGTCAGAACTCATGCCAAAAGATTCCATGTCCAAGTCGCCTTGACGTGTTTTCTGGTAGCTGTCTCTCCTCTCGTGGGTTTTCATAGACAACCCAAGCCTCTAGCTTCTGATCCTTTCATGATTCTCAGCCTCTTACAGGAGAAAATGAACATACTGCAGTCAGAAGAAACAACTTTGTCAGCTTGGATAAGGATATAGAGATCACGCTTATCATTAATAGAGAGACGTGTAGAGAAAGCCGGCCTTCAAGTAAATAGGGAGGAGTTTTTAGCATAAAACATGAAGTATTTTGGTTATTTAAAAGGAGAAAGAGATCAGGGAGATCATGAAGAGAAGAACTTACTCCCATGGAACATCTCCAACCAACATCCAGTCACCATCTTTGTCTTCATAAGTGGGAGCATATTCAGATCTATTGTAGCCTTCCCTTTCTGAATACTCACCTGAAAATTAATTGCAGCATACATAGTTAGAAAATTAATATAAAATGTTTAATCACTTTCATCATCGTTATATATCATGATGATCATTGTTGTAATAGCAGGCTAGAGGAATGTAATCTTACCTATGGTGAACTTGAACATATTTTCCAAGGCCGTGAGGAGTTCTGGGTAGCTCTTGTACACCTTGAGATCAACCTTCCTCAGATAAGGAGCTCCATCCATGCTTACTTTCACGTACATCCCTGCACCATCTCCCTGATCAGTTTTCTTTTGTTGGAAGCTGTTTCTCCTGAAAGACCGAATCGGTGGCCACCCCACTACTTGTGCCCTGCCATCATTCATCAACCAACACACACGCATATATATAAAGTCAGTATCTATACATTATTTATATATATAATCAATCTAACTTTTTTTGCAAACAGCTTACTCACTTGGCTGGAGGCTGATGATGACTATTTGGGTCACCATTTCTAGCATCAGAAACGTTGGAATGGCTCTTGGAACTTGACTCCTGGGTCATGATTCCCACTGGTGAAGCTCTCTTATTATTTCTCACCACTACTACAGTACTAGCAGATGATGATTGTTTCTCATACCCAATATCACTGCTAATAATCCCAGGCAACCCTAATCTCAGCTTAGTCGCCTCAAGATTTAGATCATCATGATGACCCCCATAATTCACCGACTTTTCCATTCTTGCTACACAATTATTCAAAACCCCAAGTACTACAAGTTGAACACCTTGACAAAGAGATCACTTTGCATGCGCTCAAAGAGATCGGATTGTTGTTGGTGAACTCGATCTGATCCAATTGATGAGAGATGGTGAGAAAGATGTGAAAGAAAGCACTGAGAATTTTATAGGGTCAATAGTGAGGGACAATATCCAAGTGACTTTATTCTGTTGAGAGGCACCGTGGACTATGGTGCTCAATGGGAGGGGGACAAGGGAGGGACAAGCTCGGCCGACGCTATTAAAGGCTGTGGACCAGGAATTGACGGGTGAGATGAGGGGTTCTAGGATGAGCTGTTTGAGGAGGAGCGTTGGATCACGGGGATGGAGAGAGACAAACCCATGTGATAGTAAGGGGTCCCACGTGGATGTCTTTGATTGGCAAGGCATTGCCATGAGATATGCAGGGGGTGCATGACATATTGCGGGATTCATTCATGCATGTGGCATCATAGTCAGATGATCATGATCATCCCTCATGATCATGATCTCCCACATGCATGCACATAACTTAAATTTTCTGAATATTAGTTATATTAATTTGTTTAATTTTTCTTTTCCATAGATCAAGGGTCTCGATCCCTCTCTCTCTGCCTTCGATCGGTTCACTCACTCACCTAACCATAAGTGTCATATGTCTATGGTAGTTGACACATGACCATCATAAATAAATAGTACGTAGATAAGATATATATCATGTCTATACATACATACGTATACGTACATTATATATACATATAATTCTCTTTTAAAGCTAGCTTGATGTATTCATGGTCATCAGATCAATTAACCAACCATTTCATTTCAAAACATATAATATATATATATATATATCGTAATTAAGGTTTGCATTTAATCGATGGGCCTAGCTAGCAAAGAGTAATACTGATAATGAAGTACTGAACCTGGTCAACAAAATTGTGGTCCAGGAATTGATCGAGCATATAATTAGACTAATTATTAAATATTGCTGAATATTCATGTCATGTACGTAATGTGTTATTAACAAAACCATAATTAATAACCATTGGTGCAAAATTGCATGTGGTAGCTCATGAATTTGATTGTCACTTCAGAGAGTTTGTGTACGTGATGGATGGATGGATCAACACGGGATCGAACGTAATATATTGCCCTCATTAATATTGATGTACGTGTGCTGCGTGGAAATTAAGTCATTATTAATATTATTATTATATATTGTAATAAGCTATATATATATATAATAATAATTACATGCATGCATGGATGAATCGACTTCAGTACTTGTCACTTTATATTTCTCATATCTGATCATAAGAGTTTTAATTTCTAGCTACTAATTAATTATAAATTGGTCATGTAGTATACTGGAAGACATATTCTGATCTGTTTCATTTACATGGTCAAAGCTGATTTGCAAATTAACAAATTAAAGTTTAAATTAAGTATTCTATTTAATATATATGCAGTAAAAAATTAATGAGTACTTTATTCAAATTAGTATTAATAATTAAGATCATTTAAACAAGCCTATAGCTAGCTTGTTTATTTATAGCGCTAGCTAGAGTCTTAAGTACCTAAATTACTAGTTAGTTTCAGATTGTTTATTATTAGTTGAATTTGATGAAATTGTTCATGAAATATCAAGATTATAGCATCAGTACACCCCCAACAATTAATTCCTACTGATGATCTCTCGATCACGATGATGCATGCTTTTATTATTCAAACCCATCGTTTCTGACTTTGAGACACGTACATGCACTTGTTGATCTGTTAATTAGCTAGTACGTACGTACTTGTCAATAGAGCTGCAACCCGACCAATCCGATTTGTGTTTGGGGTCCGAACCGACCCGACCCATATCCAAAACAAACCAAGTCGATATGGATCAACCCGACCCGAGATTGGAAGCACGCGAAGGATAAATTACAAATCAGCTGCAAAACAAAAGGGCGTGCAGAACAAAACACCCTTGCCCTCGATGACGACGAGTCACTTACTGATCCCTCGCCCGCCGGTTGAGATGAGGTGCCCTCTCCATCATTATTAGCCGCCACCTTCAGTGACTTCATCAACCATGCTCTTGTAAAAAATGCCCACCGCTCCGATTTACTCATTTGGTCCGGTTTCTCCATCCTCTTGTGACTCTTCCCTCTGCTACTCCCTTCCCCACCTGTTCTGTATCCAGCCTCGAACTCCCTTCCCTTGGCAAGAACACCATGGCCCGGTTCAGTTTCGAGTTCATTATCTATTTCCTCACCTCCGTCGAAAACCTCAACGTGAACCGTTCCGTGTTCTGACTTCTCTCCTGGTTGGATCAACGAGTGACCCGTCGAGTGTGAACATGGAAACGGGAACATCCGGGCGGACCAACAACTCAACCTTGACCCCCGAGTCCGATTCCGATTCAGCATTTGCTTTACGCCTATAACCACCGTTTCTTCAGGTACTCTTTGTGCTTGTTTTATTTCTGCGTTTGATGATTTGATGGCGAAAGATTTTGATCTCTCATACGCATTCATAATCACCCACAAACCGCATCCATATTCAAAGAAGAAGAAAGCAGAGAGAAGCTCTTCATTTCAGCGGAGTGAGAACGGTGTAGATGGTTTCAGCGGGTTCGACCCGCAAGTTACTTCAACCCGTTTTCTCGGGTCTGGTTGGGTCGGGTCTCACGGACGGACGGACTGAGTCTGAACCTTTTCTGCACAGCCCTACTTGTCAATCCATCTAAAATCAATTAGACACATTTAAGTCTATATATTATATGCCATTCAACAATATCGCATCCTACTGATCTATTTTTAGAGTTAATATTAAATATTGCAGGTAGCTAGCGTTACTACGTACGGACACAACCGCGATCGAGCATATATAACAAATTAAATTCATTCATTCCGATCGATAAACAAAGAGATAGAATATTAATGCTCATGTCCTCTAAAGAAAAACCAACATTATTTTGCAAGCCCAACTTTTAGGTTTTAACAGTTCCTTTTTGAGCTAATGGGGCAGGCTACCAGCAGCTTGCAGGGAGGGTTTGCCGGTGCCGGTGTACGTACGTAACTAAGACAGACTCAACGCAAGTACTTATGTCGACTGTTTCTTGAATCCAAAGGCATATCCACAAATCATAGCTAGGTGGTACTGATACGTATGCACATGACAAAAAAACAGTACTAATAATAAAAACAAAATAAATAAATAAGTAGAAAATTTAAAGGGCAATTAATTATAGAAATGTCACAATTGAGGCATGCATGCTAGCTAGCTAGTACCAATATTCATGAAATAAAACCATACATACAGGCATTTCTTTTGTGAACCCAGCTCATTACTAATCTTTGGATGGACCACTGACACACGAAAGGGTCTACTACGTACCTTTCCTTTTTTCTCAACAACTAGATTGAATTAATCAAAGCACCAATAATGCCAACTTCACTTTATAACTATGCAACCCTTTGCTGACCCCACGCCATAATATAATTTGTGGATCCTCCCCTGTTTGGAAAAAAGCTTTTGCTACGGGCTAACTATATATATATATATATATATGGTATATATAATGTCCTCGAAGAAATCCCACATTTTGGTAGCAAAAAGATGAACCATGACAAGCTGGTTCTCCACTTTTTCATAAATCTTCAAGCTCCACATGATGATCATGACGTGACAGCTTAATTTCTTTACCATGTTCAAGCTTAAGCTCGATCACTATTATGATCGAACTCACAGCTAGTAGTACAACATCTTGGTTTTCTCTCTCTATTATTATACGCATATGTTATGGTACTGCTACTAGTACTTCCTAGCTAGCTAGAGGGTTTTTTCTTCTTACGATAAGGAAAAAGAAGCTGGAAGATGAAACTGCACGCAATGAATAAGAAGTGATCACTTGATAAGGATCACAACTTTATGGGATATATATTAAACGGGGGGCGGGATTCCAGGCGTGCATGATTCATGAAACGTCATAGCAACGTACACACGTGTGAGTGTTAAATGTTGATGGTGAAATGTGGGCCTTAAACCACACGTGGGTTCAAGACTTTTGGACTTCTTTGGATTTGGAGTACTACTACTCGGGATGGAAAAGCCCAAAAAACTACAAGGGGGAGTCCCCACGCACCAATTGCTTTCTTTCTTGTTTCCTATGCTTGATGCATGCTTTTGTGTCCTATTTCTGGCCCTGCCACCCATGCCCATTAACAATATGCATGCATGAATATGCATCATACAATAATAATACAACATCGATCGATCATCTGCAAACACATTCTAGTAATTCCCTAGCTAGTAGAGAAAACTGTGGGTGAAGTGAGCAAATAATTAATTCTAAAACCAATCCCCAACAACAACTCAAAATTTATTGATTAGACATCACCTTGATCGATCATTTCAGCAGAGCAGTACTAAAGATAATCAGACGTTTTTGAAGTGATCTTGTAGCGGCAAATTCCACAGCACTGGGGCCAATAATGTTAATAACCTCTTTTCGCAAATATCTAAGCTCCTTTATGTTAACTCATCATCAAGAAATTCATGTTACGTGAATGTTTTGAGATATAGTACTTAGTTTTTTAAAAATGTAAACCATTTCTGGTTTATCGCTTCCTAAAGCCCACGTGATTCGTGAAGTAGAGCTCTCATGATGACTCGAGGGTGTCCTGATCTCTATGGCCAGAAATCAACCTGGGGTACGTACTATATATTGATCGATCGATCGATCGATCCCTACACTATTGCTATCATATGAAGCCCAAGCTCGCTTATAAGCTCTTAGTTCAAGATTGTGTACTACTGTTTGGGCGCCTTTGCTTCACGTGGGAACAATCTCTGGTCCATATATACATTGATAAGAGAAAGTACTGGTGCAGAGAATATATATATATATATATTTCCACAGCAGCATCACGAAACACAAACTGCACGCTTAATTATGATCACCATATCCGGCCGGCTTAAAAGCTTTTCCGGAGACTATCATAATTAGCAACCTTGAATAATCTCAGAATTCAAGTTTTCATGTTAATATATATTTTGCCATGCCACGTATTCGTTAATCTTATTTATTTTGGCTGGGGTATGATAGAGTACGTATGAGAACTTGATCGACGATCCTTCCATAATTCGAGTAAATTTAATGACATCCCAGCATCGATTTAAATGACAATATATATGAACAGAATTTTTGGGGAATAATCATTAAATATTCATCCCACAAATAAAACTCATAATTATAGAATCAATGCACCAATATTCATGCATGTAAGAGGAGAGGGCACATTCGTATATATGGAAAAATTATTTATTATTGTGGGCAATTCTCATCGTGGATGCCTTTCTAATTACCACATGAAAGAACTTCCAAGCTAAAAATCTTTGACTGTATATATAAGGGGTAGTTTATCAATCATAACTCAATCATCATGTTCATTTAAATACAGAGATTTGATGATTGCTTTGTTAATTAATCACAGATGCATAACTTTAGGGCTTTGGAGTTGAAAGTTCATTAAAGCTGAGATTTGATGAATCTCCTTGTGCTTTAATCAGACATAATTTAAAGGACTATGTCCCAACAGCCAGACAACATAATTCTGATGGATGCAAGAAAAAATGCGTTCAGTACACTCGTATATATCGAGGTAGTATCATGGTATATGTTAAATCAAACTCTTGTTTATATATATATATGGCTAATTACTTTGTCATGATCCCTTATATATATATATATATATATATATAAATATATATATCAAGTTTCAAAAATGAATGAGTAGTCCAACACTATGTCTACGACTGCTGGCTACAGCATGTGTGGACAGTAATATTTTCAAAGGATTCTCGAGCTAGCTAGCCGAGATATTTAACGCGTCAGCTACAGTGCTACAATACAGGTCAATACCTAGCTAGTATCCATAGTGGGAGATCAAAATTTCAAGTGGATCTGTATAAATGAAGCCCTTGATTCTGCAAAAACGCGAGGTGGTGGATCATCATGATCTAATTGTAACGTGCTATTGCTAGAAAACCGAATCGCTGTCGACGAACTAGGGCAAGTACTACTTAAGATTGTCATGTTTGAGGCTAGCTCTATATACATATATATATATATATATATATATTAAGCATGGCAGCAGGCCGGAAGAAAAATGTGAATGGAAAAGACTGCAAAGATTCATGACTGTGAGTTCTGAAATTGCATATGGATGCGTGAGGAGTACCCCATTCGGGGACAGTTTTATCCATTATAAAAGGAAAATGCTACATGCCCCGCTGGGGGCTCCCCGCCGGGCTGTAGCATTTTATTATCTATTTTTTTTAGTATTTTTTATATAGATATTTTTAATAATTTTAAATATTTTAAAAAATAAAATAAAAATTATAATATTATTAAAAAATATTTTCTTAATCATGAAATAGAATAAAAAATAATATTTATTCTACTTCGTGATTAAGGAAATATTTTTTAATGATTTTTATTTTTTACTTTCTGATTAAGGAAGTGTTTTTTAATAATATTTTTAATTTATTTTATTTTTTAAAAATATTTAAAAGTGTAAAAAAAATCTATATAAAAAATAAATTAAAAAAATACACATAGAAAAGTATATGCTAAGCCAAACGGGAGCCCTCAGTGGGGGCTGTAGCATGTCCATTTTAAATATTTAAAAAAATCATAATGTATATTAAAAAATACTTTCTTATTCATGAAGTAAAATAAAAAATTATAAAAAAATATTTTCTAATTAAGAAAGTATTTTCTTAATAATATTTTAAATTTATTTTATTTTTTAAAAATATTTTAAAGTATTAAAAGATCTATATAAAAAATTATTTAAACTAAACACATATAAATAAAATAATACTACAGCCCCAACGAGAGCTCCGGCGGGGGCTGTAGCATCACCCTAAGTAAAAAGTTCCTTTCAAAGGAAAATAATATTATATATATACACACACAAAAGACGCGCGCCAAGTACTCTTCTTTTCTTCTTTTGTAATTACCATTTCTTTATTATATAATATTCTGATTCAGAGCATTAGTATTGATTTTATTAAATTTATCTTCAAAATTTGATGAAAAGTATATATTTTTCATAAATTCAAAATTTCTTTATCCATACACTCACATTGAATTAGTCATTAGATTCATCAAAATAATAATATAATATTATTTTTTAATAATAATTTTTTAAATTTTTTTTTCATATTTTATAATTACACTAACCATATATACATTAATAATTTAATTTTATACTTAAATTATTGATACTAACTAGAGGGTCATTTATATTGTTAAGGCCAGAAAATGCATCAACACCCACCATGCAATAGTGTTAGTAAAAAAGGCACTTAAAAGAAAAGATGAAAGAATTACATTATACAAATTATAGGAAATATAATAAATACATTTTATAATAAAATAATAGGAATAGAGAATGAATAGTGGGTTTTCAAATAGAATAAATCTTCCCAACTTTCTAACACTAGTCCACACTCCACATTATTTTTAATTTTTATTATTTTTTCCTTTTATCAAATATTTATTATATGAATAATGAATAGAAAATTTGAAATAATTTTAAAAAAATAAACTCAAAAAAAATTAAAAAAATTATTAAAAATTTAAAAAATTTAAAAAATTCAAAAAAATGTGGAGTGTAGAGTCATGTGGTGGAGGTTGTATAGCAAAACTCTTTCAAATATAGTGATGAAGATGAAGGTAGTGTGGCTTAAAGCTTGAGCTTTGATAGTATACCAAATCCAATTTTAATTTCCAAATCATCAAATTTTAATGAAAACTCCATTTTGATGAGACCGATGCTGGTGCTCTTACATTTTTTCAACGCAAAAAATCATCAACTTTCTGCTAAAATTAGTGTTAATACCAGTGCAGTGCAGTGCCACTTTTTGGGTTAGAGCTAGGGCAATTTTTTTGCACTTTTGTCATCAAGCACGATAAAAGTGCGCGCCTTATAATTGACTGCATTACTGAGATTCACAAAAAGGATCCGCTCTTGAAGCATTCAAATTTGTTTATGCATGGGTTCGTCCCTACGCCTTCCAGTACTTGATCAGACCATTTGACATATATATATATATATATATATATATATATATATATAGTTTTTACAGAATTTTAGTTAGTCTGCTGCATGACCAGTACCGTCCAATAATACATGCAGCAGCAGTATCGATCTCTGATTGATAATCATTGAACTATTATTTCTAACAGAGAAGAAGATAGGAAAAAAATTGGTGGATCATTGGATAATAATGATTTCGATCTGACAACTTGATCAGTGTATATAAATAGTATTTTATTGTTATTATTATTATTATTGTTTCATTTGTTTTTGGGGAGGAAAGTGCAATGGGCATCATGCAAACAACCGACCTCTGATTCTCTTGTATGGCAAACAAATGTCAAAATGTTAGAAAGGCGATCTTAGTACTCAAAGTTGTAGATCTTCATTGGAGAATTAAGATCTCTAATAAGCCTCTGACTCAACGTACATGATGGTAAAGAATGCATATATACATACATGAGTGGGATGTTTTGACAGGATTTGTTTATTTATTTTGGAACATTTTGGATTGATTTTAATCGATGTGTGTGTGTGGGTAATATACAAATAGATTTCACGAAGCAGAAAAATAAAGAAAGGGGTCAGGAAAGGTCAGTGGGGATGCCTGCAGCGGCGCACATGGAACAGGGTTTGACATCAAGGTGACACAGCCAACAAGTTCACATGGCCACTTCCATGGGTCCGCACACAGCCCTCTCTGCTAATGAATCTCAGCACATGCCTTCTTACACTTAGGTCCCACCTTCTCCACTCATGTATCTCTCCTCCTCAACCAACTAGGAACTATAACTAAAGATCAGGAGAGCCTGGTTTGAGTGCTCGATCGGTTTTGATATCAATTGCATATATGGTGACATTATTAATGTCAACATTGTATAAGCAGAGGATATATATATATATATATATATATTGGTAGCAAGCCTCTACTTTAGCATCCATTTTTAGTTTAATGTTATAAAGATGGAAGTTTAGAGGTTAATGTATAAATTAATAGGGCACTTTGATAAGGATTAATAATAATAATGAAAAACACATATAATTAATGGAACAAGTAATTTGCCATTCGTACCCAAGGGTACATATTGGAGTGTGGCTTGAATCCTGTTGCGAAATAGGGCATCTCGCTTGAGCGGTGTGCTTTGCCGCTCTAGCAAAGATTCAGACTCAAAGTTCGCTCATTAGTTGCTTTACAGTTAGCTTGAGCTGGACACAATTCAAGAGTTCGCTCGACACTTGTTCGACACTCCACTCGAGCGAATGTTTGTAAATTAGGATTTTGCGCTGTTTAGTATAAATATATGTTGTTTTTCATGTATTGTTGCGTTTTTGGTTCATTTGGAGCGGCCAGAACTCAGAGAGGACGACAATAAGAGAGAGACCTCCTTGTGAGTTCTATTTGTGAGCTTGAGAGCTCATTTGGGTATATTGGAGTTTTGGGATTAAGGAGTGTTTTGTTATACCTCTCTTGTACTCCATCTTTAATAGTGAACTCCTTTGAAGATCGACTCTGTAAGTGGACGTAGGCTATGTTCTAAGCCGAATCACTTAAATCTTGGTGTCTTTGTGTGATTGTTATTTCTTTTATTTGCTTCCGCTATTATTTACTTCAACTTAGCCTTTGTTAGACGGTCTATCCCCAACAGTAGTACGTACGTGGATAGAAATTATTGAAAACTTTCATTTCTATGTTATAGAAGATTTCAATTGTTAAACTATATATAGTGAAGGAACTGAACGGTTTTCCCAAGGCATCCGATCGAGATCAGCTCTTAATTTGTAAGTTTTTGTATATATTTAAATATTATTCTACCTTACGAAGATAATTAGGTGCAGTACCATTGATGCATGCAGTAAACTTCACAAATAAAGGCTGCATTGCCGGCCACTTGCCCTCTTGATCTCTAACATATTCTTTCGGGATGATAGGAATCACAATGGCCGCCAACCCACAACTTGTGCCCTAAATTTCCATTTCGTTAAAGTTATTATTTTCATTTTTGTTTAAAGCTTTTAAGTAAAACAAGGCATGGTTCTTGATCTGTAATGGAGTGAAAAATAAGAAGATTAGAAGCATTATTGGGGATTATCAATTAGGTCAGATTATTTCTAAATAATCTTGTCAAAAACTCTTTTGAAACCCAACATAATTGTAACTTTGACTCATTTTTCATATTCATATATAGAGAACAAATTAAAGTGATACACACAGACCATGCAAACTGCATGCGCGCGCGTTCCCTAGCCCAAAATTACCTTCGTACGTATTTATGAGTACGTATATATCCCAAATTGGAGTACTACGTAGTACTGTGATTTACTGGGACTAAATATTTTTTCTGAAACTGATCGCTAATGTTTCTCATGTACAGGCCGGAGAGCATGCATATCGATCGATCGAGCGAGCGAGCGAGCTGCCATGCACTATCCCAAGATTCTGCCCCAATATTAGTTTTCATTCAAGTAAGTAACACGTATCTAGTTGTAATTAGAAAGTCTTCGACGCAACATCAATGTTCAATATGTCCAAGCTGATCAATTCGCATATATGCATTTGGTTGCATATAATAATATGCCCCCAAACAGTACTACTTCCTGAGGGCATTAATTCTGTAAAGATCGATCGAACGTGGCAACCATCTAAATGCATGTGTGCGGGCATTAATTTTGAAGCAACGTACGTACATCACACAGATCATGATGATGATCAGCATGAGTACCTGCATATATGAGTTATGCTACACGTAAGCCTCACACTTTGCACACCATTTAAAAAATATGTGATTTTACTCTTTTATCCTCATATTTCATATTTCATATTTCATGAAACATGAGGGTAAAAGAATAAATTCACATACTTTTAAATGGTGTGCAAGAGTGTGAGGCTTATGTATATAATTTTTTATTGGATAAAGCTAGCCATAAATATTAATATTATTTTATATCTGATCATCTGTAGGTAGCAATTCATGAACAAGTTGGGGTACATGCATGCATGCAGTAATATTAGATATAATATCGAGACATCGAAATTACATTTTATAATCACCAAATTATTAATGACTCGCAAAGTACGTACGTAGGTAGTCTGCACAAACTCAAATATTTTGCTGAGAAATAGATGATCTAGTGGTAATTTCTTGATGACACTCAATATCTTTGGTTTTACATATATTAGCATGAGTTAGAAGAGATCATGAATGTCTGTTTCTTAAGTAATTTCTTTAGCTATTTCCCTCTAATTAAATAATTATAAGCAAGAACTCTTTTAGAATTTTGTACAGCACTTTTGATATTTTCGGGAAGATTTGCAATACAGGCGCCGGAGAAGTGAGAATTGGTAATTACTCAATGATCATCGCATACGGTTTTTTTTTTTTTTTTTTAATCTATGTCAGCTGAATACAAAAAATAAAAATAAAAATAAAAATAATTATTTTAGTTTTAAGATGGTGTCTAGAGCACACAATCTACATTATTAAAATAGTAAGATTTGATTCGTAAGATTCAAATTTTTAAATTTATCTTCTAAATTTAATTATAATGACATAAAAATACATTATTATATCATATGTTTTAAGATGCATTTGAATGTTGAGTTGAGTTCTTTATGAATAATAGTGAGTTGTGATAGTTGAGTGAGTTCTGTGAGACCTACCTAATATGAATTTATATGTGTTTGGATGTTAAGATCAATTTATAATATTATATGTAGTTATGAGAAGTTAAAAAATATTATAGGTCTCATATGTAAATAGGTGTTGAGTTGAAAAAAGTTATAGATCTCATATATAAAAAAATTTTGAATTAAAATTATAAATTTAATGATTCAAGAATTGAATATTTAAATATTAAAATATATTTAAATCTAAACCAAATTCAACAGTGAAGTTAAATAACCAAATGAACCCTACACCATCATTATATAGTAGAATTTAAAAAAAAAAAATGCTTTTATTTTAATCCTTTTGGCTAGCTAGCTAGGAAATCATTAGCTAGGTAAGTTGTCCAACTAGAAAGCAGCCAGATCGACACCAGTACTGCCTGATTAATGATGAAATCATGGTGGATTAATTGTATATGGCCCAAAAATCATGATGAAAATGAATATTTATAACAATGCAAAGACCTAGCTTTTATAGCTACTTTATTTATATATATTATATATATATATACGTGCGCTTAATTATATATAGTACAGTTCGAACTTCTAGGAATGCTCACAATTACTAGTGATAGGTACGAACGTACTCAGCCACAGTATGATTTTGATATGATTGGTGCTTGATAAGTGACGTGTCCACGTCTGCATAAATTCATAATCGAATATAAATTTTGCAAAAAATTTTTACAATCTCTCATATTCCATATTTCATATTTTTTTTTTTAAATTTTATTATCTTTTTATTTTATCAAATATTTATTATATGAATAATAAATAAAAATTTTAAAATAATTTTAAAAAAATAAACTAAAAAAAAATTAAAAAGTTAAAAAAATATATAAAATATGAAGTATGGTAAAAATTGTGTAACAAAATTCTAAATTTTGATTGCCATGATAGGCACATCTGGTCACGATTAAAGAATAATTCTATATTGATCATTAACTCTCTTGTTGAACATCAAGAATTGTCCCTAGCTTAATTAGAAGATTTTCCACTAAATTAATGTTCAGATAAAAAATAATAATAATGGCTGAAATCACAAAGCACGAGGATATAAAAGAAGGAAATGAAGGAAGATTAAGAAAAAAAAAAACGATGAGAGAGAGAGCAATAATATTGTTCTTTGAGAACTGTATATATAAAAAAAATTATATAAAAATAAATTTATAAATTAATCTAGTATTATAAGATCTATTAGATTTATTTTATAATAAAAATAATTTTATAATATAATATATCATATCATAAAATTAGATTAATTTATAAATTTATTTTTATATAAATTTTATGTGTATAAAGTATTTTACTTGTTATTTTAAAAAAAATGCTCAAAGCAACATAAAGCTGCCATTTCTGGTCTGGTTTACACCATGCAAGCTGCCACAATGGCGCGCGCTGTTCATGAAATGATTTAAGACGTCTTGCAGGTTTGACGTCGCATGCATCTTGGCTCTGATAATTATAATTTAGGATTCCAATGAAGCATTTTTATTTAATTTAAGTCATTTTCTTAATTAGACCGATCCAATATATATATATATATATATATATATATTTATGATGAGTCCACTTGCTGATATAGTACTAATTATAATCATATCGAGTCGACTGATCCTATGACTAATGGAACTCGATCCATCGATCTAGGCAGTACTTATCTCCTATAAATACGTAGTTCCTCGTGTATATATATATATATATATATGAGCTTTCCTAATTAATTAATTAGCCTGATTATCATTAACTAAGTCATTATATATTCATGAAAAATTAACCATGTGTACGTATGGTTTAAAAGTATTTTTCTGGTTAATCACATCAGTACGTACTCATGCATGAATATACAGGTAATTAAGATTATATGCATATATACACATATATATATATATATATCAAGATTCGAAAAAACGATTCGATTCAGTTGATTAAAATTGAATCGGTAAGAAATCGAACCGATTTTAGTAATATTTTGAATCATTCATTGAACCACGCCTTTAATTAACGATTCAGACGAATTCTAGTTAATTTTGGACCAATTTAAATCGATTCCAACCGATTCAACATTGTAGTTATTTTTAAGTTATCTAACAACTGAGTTTTTCTTTTAATTTTTGGTACAAAAATATGATAGAGCTAAATATATATTAACTTTTTCATCAAATTTTATTCAATAAAAATTGTAGAAAAATTGAAAGATAAAACATGCAGTTCTTTATATATTTTTTTAGTTGAACAAAAAATTAAAGAGATGAATGAGAACTTTATATTAAATTTATGGTTGTGCATGAAATACTACATTTTCCATGTGTTTATAACTTAATAGTCTTTATATTTTTCGTATATGAGGCAAAAAAATGTAGATTGTTGAGGATAAATACATAAATTATATATTTATTGAAACTATTTAGATCCATACAATATTTTTATTGAAACTAGTCAATAATTTATAATTTATATTCTTTTATAAATGATATACAATGCTTGAATTGCATCAAATATGATTTTTAATTTTATCAATATTGAAATATCCGATTTAAAATTTTCATGAATCGCCCAATTCAATGCAAGTCCTTACCCGATTGATCTGATTTTTCGAGCCTTGATATAAATATATATATATATTTCTTAATTAATCTCATTCATGTGATATGTCCAACCATGACCTTTTAGGCAATACATGAGTTGCTATATATATATATATATATATATATATATCAATATATATTTGTTTGAAGGAGAAAGTCGAAACGTGTTTGCTGGCCTTCTCATAAAAAGAGGAGAAATTGGTAGGCCAAGGTAGGCGCCTGATGATCAGTAGTAAAGTATTGGCATAGGCATAGGCATAAGATCAGCAGCAAATTAAACAGGTTGTCCTGCTCTTCACCACCTCGATCCCACACAACATTAATCATATATATATAGCTATGATGCCAACATCACGGCCTTCTCGTCACCTATCCCAGCAAGGTTGGGAGAATACAGCTCACACACCTTGCCACGTGTCACCATCACAGATCCCTTCAAAACTCCTAAAAAGACAGTGCAGTCCATCCATGCTTCTATTAATACCCACAAAACCCAAACGTATCCTCCTTCCCTCCTTGACGTCCCCCCCACTATTATTCTCGCAAAGAAACAAAGCACTGAATGCTTAGAGAGAGAAAGAGAATAAGAGATAGAGAGACAGAGAGTAGACAGATAGAGATAAGGGTTTTTAGAGAGTGAAAAATCAATGGAAGTTGAGTCAGAGAAGGTGAAGGTGAAGATGAAGATGGGCTTCGAGGAGACTGAGCTGAGGCTCGGGTTGCCAGGAAATACTGAAGGAGAGGTGGTTAGGAAGAGAGGGTTCTCTGAGACTGAGAGTACTACAACTATGGATTTGAATCTTAAACTTTCTTCCAAGGAGGTGGAGATGGATCTGAATGAGAAGTCGAAGACGCTGCAGAAGGAGAACCTTCTCACAGCTGATCCAGCAAAGCATCCTGCTAAGTAAGCTAGCTGCATATAAAATATATATATATATATATATATATATACATATATACACTTTCTTTGTGATTTTATTAATTCTAAGCTTCTTAGTTTGTTGTTTTTTCCTTTTATTCTGGGGAGTATGTTAGTGCAGAGCTATGGGATGATTAGGTTTAGGTAAAAGTGCAGCACTTTACATGAGAGATCAGGAATAGAGAAAGAGATGAACAAGCAAAAGAAAGGCTTAATTATCCATTCAAAACAAAAACTGAAAAAGAGAGAGGTCTTAGATCGTACTTGTGGAAGGAATTTGGAAAAACTAAATATGAAAAACAAAAAGATAATACATATCTATATATGAGGCTCAAAAGTTATCTTGGCCACCGGAAATTCCCAAGGTTCCCCAGCAGCCTAGCCTGTATGAATTTTGTGTTGAAACTGAGAGAAAGTAATCATAATGATTATTGAGTAAATAATACTTTCGGGTGAGAATATTGAACTAATAAATTAATTTATACCAACTACAAAATCTTGTAAAAAGCTCTTTTGAAAGTTATCTAGTTGTACTTTGAAATCATTATCACCACAAAGCTAGTGGTGTTCTATAGATCCGGATCAGCTCAGACGGGAAAAACAAACAAATACTAGAAATATCTGACCTCAGTACTTTGTTCATATCATAATATTTGCCTTTCTTTTTTCTTCTCTATTCATATATACATATATATATATATATATGTATATATAGACTAACCGTTCCCTCATTCCTAATAGTCTTCTCTTTTTTTTTTTTCATTTGTCACTCCATTACAGATAATCACGAACTATAAATAGTGTTTTACTTAAAGCTCATGTAAATTCCAGAAAATGAATAGAAATGGTACTACTGATCTAACCAAATGGAAATTTAGGGCACAAGTTGTGGGTTGGCCACCAGTCCGATCATTCCGAAAGAACATGTTAGAGAAGACAAGTGGCAATGCAGCGTTTGTGAAGGTTAGCATGGATGGTGCACCTTATCTTCGTAAGGTAGACTTAAAGATGTACAAAAGTTACAAAGAGCTCTCGGATGCCTTAGGAAAAATGTTCAGTTCCTTCACTATTGGTAAGAATTTCAAATTCCTCTTTACCGTTCTTACATATGTACTTAATTAATTATCAAAGTGCCCCAATTATATATTGACATGTTTTCTTCACTAAAGGTAATTGTGGATCCCAAGGAATGAAGGATTTCATGAATGAGAGCAAGTTGATGGATCTTCTCAACAGTTCTGACTGTGTTCCAACGTATGAAGACAAGGACGGTGACTGGATGCTCGTTGGTGATGTCCCGTGGGAGTAAGCTATACATTGATCTTCGATCATCCCTTGCAAACACTCATCAACTAAATCAAACAAATATTTCAATAATATTGTAGCTTATATATTATTTTTACTTTCTTTGTATTCAACCCAGGATGTTTGTTGAGTCATGCAAGCGTCTGCGCATCATGAAGGGAAAGGAGGCGATTGGACTCGGTTAGTACTATATATATATATATATATATATATATATACATCTTTCAACAAATAATAGTACTATTAATCACCTGAAAGAAGTGAATTAAAAACGTCTCATGTTGGGTGATCTTCTTCTAATTAAATTCTTAAAGGCAGCATGCACCTAATTATAAATTAATTCCCAAAATTCCTTCTTTTTTTAGTGTAAATTTGGTTTATCTTTCCAAATGATCTGACTTTTCCATGGAACTTTTTATTGGATCCAGCGCCAAGAGCCATGGAGAAATGCAGGAACAGAAGCTAAATTAGTAAGCTGATCCACAACCTGCTCCTTTGATCTGGTCGCAGTCAGTACTGCAAAAACCAAAACATCTATCTATCAATGCATGGTACCTAATAAAAATCAAGCGCGCAGATGGATTGAGCAGGATGTATGGGGTGGTGTTTTCCGTATCGATCATTATTCGGTTTGATATAATTAAATAATATTAGTGTGAGATATATTATTATATATTGATCATGAGTATTTATATATTGTGGACAGAAACCATATAACATGAGCTTTTATATAAGTTCCAAGACTTGACTTTGTACTTCTTGCTTTGTTATAAGTAGTAGTGTCTGAATGGCTTGCAGCTTGCTTGATAATTACTATATATATATATATAATAATAACAATGTACCTGCTTGAAGTAGTTGTATTGTCTGCTCTTTATTCCTCAAATTGTTCCCTTCCTATTTCTTTATGATAATTCTAATTTGAATCATATGCTTTTTTTTTTTTTTTTTAAAAAAAAGGGAAGAAAAAAATTAATGATCTGTATGGCTGTTATTTTATGGGTGGAGACCACGTCTTAAATGGAGATGTTTCATGGACAAGCTTAAAGAGGGAACAAGATCATGTGCATGTTGATGGAGCAATATTAATGCATGGCCATTTGTTTTGGTTAGCTAGATTTATTGTTCTGATATGGATCCATGAATGCATGGATATGGGATTGCTAGCTAGCTGTGTTAATGCTCTATATATGGGGCATCGATCCCACAATAATAATGAATATCGAAAAGGAAATTATATATATAGCGAAAGCAGCAAAAAATAAAGTACGAGTGTGCGAGGGGATATGAATGGCCAAATGGGACTGTCACGTAATGAATTTGTACGTTTGACCATGGATTATGGTCCCCTATGTTGATGGCATTTATGCTTGCATCTCTGTGATGGGTCAGGCTCTTTGCTGGCACTTGCAATTTGATAATATTGCTTTTTACTATATATATACATGATGCATAATAAATAAACTATGCGTTTCCAGTATTAATGGAAAGTAGTACTCATAAATATAAAATTATTACGAAGACACAGAATTCTGGGCATATTGAGTACTAGATTAGCATGCATGGAGTATCAAGATCTGATCCGGATCTTCCATTGCCAATTAGTAACATGATGATGGGCGCACAGAGAGAGAGAGAGAGATGCATGTAATAATATTCTAAGAATTATATATTATGTGCTGCAGCTTGAAGGAAGTGTCCCGGAAATTACGTACATAGTTTGGTACTGAGTAACTTGTTGTTATCATCGATCGCCTCTGCATGTCCCTCGTGAAGCTGACACCCAAGCAAGAGCTTCGGAGGCCAAGTTGGTTTGGCTGGTTGCTTAACTGTGATCGATCCATGCTTCCTAACCCCTCTTTTTGAAGAACGTGGATTATAGAAACGTCGTACAAAATCAAGGAATATATAATTTTGGTAAACTCTATTTTCTTCGCCTTCATCTATTTAATGAGCAATCAATTAGGCCTAGTCATGACGAGATTGTATTTTGTAGGCAGAAATAAAGAATTTTTTAGAATATATAGTTTTGATATATATATATATATATGTTATTATATATGTAGACCCAATTTTTTTAATTTGGATACTAGTCATGTTTCCAAGTATGTTTTTACTTTGTATTTTTTAAAAATGGGTAAGTAGATTTAAAGAATGAAAAATGCTTGGTTTACATATAAATCTTGCATAATAAAATTTAGGCACTGACATAGTTAAATATGATCTATTAGATTGTAAAGTGTTTTTTTTTTTTTTTTTTTGTAAAATAAATCTAACACATTATATTAAGTCACGTTAATACTAAACATTCTTGTATAAGATTTCTGTGTAGTGTAAATATTCTTGTATTGAGAAGTTACTTAAATATAATTTTTTAGAGAATTTTTATGGGTTTTTGTGAAAATATGTACGGAAACGTAGTCGAATAATTGAATGAAAAGTTGTTTGAGGGAATTTTGAAATTTAAAGATATTGGAATTACAGTTGAAAATATTTTGTGAAAAACTATTGCAGCCAAACATGCAGCAAGCATCGCAACACAAAACAGGAATTTGGGTGTGTAGGCGGTACTCGGGCCTAGGCTTAATAAAAAGTTCGGTCCACCAACCAGGCTCCCAGGCTTGGGCCAACTGCCTACGCAAAACAGGCCAGCCCAAACTACCGGAAAGACCATATAAAAAGAAAGCCCAAGTGAGGACAAACAACCAAAGAAGAACGGGACATAAAATTTGCTCCGAGCAAAAAGAAAAATGATATTTACAATTATGAAATGCGCAAAAGTCAAGCAATTCTTTTGAAAAAATTGAGTAATTAATACAGAACCCACACGATAAAAAATTAATTTTTTAATAATGTATCTTATTCTTTTTCAAAAGAAGTATGCAGCGCTTGCGTACTCTATGACTATATCTAACATTATTCATCGTACCACAAAGAGCAGCAACAGATATACCTTTCACCATCTCAGCAACTCAAATTGTCAATCCTTCACTTATTGATCCTCTCTCTCTCTCTCTGTGGATAACTTAGAGAAAGAAAGAAGGGAAGATATTCATTATGGTCAACAGAAAATGAAAGTTGCCATCAACTTTATGCCAGCTTCCAATGGTGCAACATCTAAAGCTATCCTTACAACAAAGATGAAACAGGACCAACTTATTCCGTTAAAAGAACTCACTATGTGAACATACATTACTAAAAATTGAAACGATTCACCTTCAGAAATCAACTGATTTGATTACTAAATCTGCATTCTTCTTCGACTTCATAATAAGCTCTGCATTCGGCCGGTCATTGTAATCTATCTGCAGGACCAATTTAGTGTGGCATACGCTTTACTATAGAAGGCATTTTAAGAAAGAGATAGATCAAGTGAAGAATCCCCTTTTAAATAGACCGAGCAAAGTGAGGCTTACCCGCCATTGAGCTATGTCCGGAGGCTTTCCTATAATAAATAAAGGAAAAAAAAAAATCATAGCTCGTTCCTTCTCAAGGGAAATAGCTTGTTAAGAAATCAAGGAACACATACCAGTTGAAATATGTCTCTTTAGAACTCGTTGCATCGACGTGTCAATATCAACTTCAATGAACCTTGAAAATAAAAACATCATCTTTTAACGGGCAAATGGACTAATACAAGTAGTGCTATCCATCTATGCAACTAATGCCCTTAGTGTGTGAAAAGCATTTTAAGACGATGGACCAACCAGTTCATGACCATTTTGTGGGGAATAAGATTCTGAGCACTGTCATTACCATTTTTTTCCATTAGTTTGTACATTAAATCTATAAAAAGAAATGTAATGATTTTCGTCAGGATGGGAATATAAAATCACCAATCTATGTAAAACCAACATGAGGCAGCAGTATTTCAATTAATAATGATGTCAAAACTACATTGCAGGGATATCTGTCAGTGCAACTAATTAAATGTTGTCTGGTATGTTAAAGGCAATTTAGGAAAGATGACAGACCAAACAGTACTTAGACCACTTTGCAAGGCATAAGCCTCCGAGCACCATCATCCCTTATATTTTCCAATAATTGGTATGTTAACTCTATATAATATGGCAAAGATTTTCACCAGGATGGCAATATAAAATCACCATAAGATTGTGAATCAACACGAGGCAACAGCATTGCAATGATAACAACATCAAATCTACATTGCAGGCAAGTGTCCCCAGATCCAACAGAATTACAATCAAAATAATAATTAATTAGGGCTGAAATGATTAACCAAAGTTCAAAATCTGTATGAGTGTGTTACCAAAGTGCTTCAAATGCAAAAGCAAAGAGCTAGTAGTGAAGTAAAATTAAAAAAGAAAAAGTAGAGTTATCGTCTGTATCCAACTTCATGGTTAGAACCTAATTAAGTTCTAAGCTAAAAAAACTGTAGACGTTTTAAATGTAATTAAGGCTGACATGATGCAAACGCACATTTTAACATGTATGCCTCTTGGCCTGAACAGATTTAGTATGTAAGCCTCACACACCTTTTCATCTTTTAAAATTTTAGAATAACTGTGCCAGCATCTGAAACTTAAACGTTTGAAAGAAACAAAAAATATTTTTCAAGATACATAAGTTCCCAAGATTGATTTTCCACCATATAATGTCAGTGAACTCAAACAGTAAACTCAAACATGCAAAGGCTAGGCAGAGAGTGACGATAGCCTGGAGAGAATCCAATCCTTACCACTTCTCATCAAATATAGATGATATCTCTTTCCAAACCCCATCTTCCAGCAATAAATAATTTCCTTCTACTATAACCACCTTGTGCCTGGAAAGCGGGGAAAAAAGGGCTATTGGAATAGAGAAGACAAACTAAAAGCCATGGCATAACCGAACCAAAAAGGAGTTTAAAATCTCATATATTATAAGCATTGGATTTTTAAAAGTGACTTCACCAAGAACAAATAACCAAGAAAGGATAGCAATAAAACAAAGAGAAAACCTGAGCTCGATAAGGGATGCCAAAAGTGCCATGATATGCTTTTAAGGAAGCTCACCCGTTAGGCACGGCATTGTAACATTCTTGATTTTCTTATCAGCTCATTGACAGCAATTTCATCCCCAACAAAGTTAACTATCTTTGCAACTATCAAAATCCATGTTTCCAAGATAAATGGTTTCACCAAGTTCATCATGGAACTTAACACTAGGCGCAAATTTCCTATCTTGAACAGTTGATGAAAAGTTAATGTTTCAAAGCCTCAATAGAACCCAATCCCATTCCTATTCATGCAACTTTCAGGTTTGTCAGTTTCCCTTCAGTCAGGTTGTCCAAAATAATCTCCAAAGATATTTAAAAATATCCATATCTCCAAGGATAATGAAAAATATCCATGACTAAGACAATTATCTATTAATCACCTAATACTGATCAAATCAGCAACTATTTATGAGATTCTTCATGTGAAAGAAGCAAATTACTCACTGAAGGCTCACAAAAATATCATCTTCCACTGGATCTCCAATGCCATGGTGAAATGATGGTACATAAACTGATCCCTGCAAAATCTATCATTTCAGGATCCAATTTGAGGAAAGCATTTATGTTCTTGACACACATGCATGAATGTTTTGAAGTCAACAAATTAATTATAACTTTTGAACACCAATAGTCACCTGAGCTTTCAGGGTCTGGAGACATGAAAGCAGTAGTGCCGGATTAAATGTCCATGGAGCTGATTCATCGATTTGAAAGATCAAAACTTTTGATGTTTACAAGTTTTAAAGTTTGAAACCAGTGACTACAAAATATAGAAACCTCACCTCCCCTTCTTGCATGGGCTTCCTCTGGATTCTACAATGAAAGAAGAGTACTTGAAAAAGAATTGAGCAATATATTTTCAATAAAAAGGTTGTTGTTTATGAATTTGCGTGTCTATGATGCCTGAGGACAAGAGAAACAAAGAAGCAGCAGGATTTGGCATCTTATGTCGTCCTAATTATTGGGTTAAATGCCCCATTGAAAAACCAGGCACACTGACATCAGGTAAAAGAAAAGCTAGATACATTTTGTGAAATCAGGTAACTCAAAATCTTTTTATATTTCATGTCTGCCTATTAAAGGCGTGACTTGTGATCCAAAGCCTTACTATTTTGATAGTTTTGCGGTCAGATGCTTCTCAATGTCATTAAAACTAGTTTCTCTCTTATCTATATATATGGTTTGCACTTTTCATTAAAATTATTTCAGATGCTCTATGAAACTATGATAGAGCTACCCCCAACAAATAAATCGATGAAATCCTTTGTAATCCTTGAAGGAAGAAAACAGGCAAATAGAATCTAGAAAGAAACGCTAACCTGCATCTCATCCAGCTGAGAACGATAGAGATGAAACCCATCCATCGGAAGAACAGTAGCTACATCCGGAGGCTTAACTTGGGAATCAATTGAAGAAGCTTTCTGGGGCCATAACTTGTTAACACGCCGGGCTACTTCAGATGCTAGAGTGCTCTTTCCAGCGCCAGGAGGACCAGCCAAACCCACAATGTGCCTGTATGCCGTATAGTCTTTTAGGGAGATGACTAACTCATATAGTAATGGCCAAGATCGACGTCAAAACAATAGAAAAGATAAAATTCCAATCCAATAAGACAACAGATGAAATAAAAAATTAGATTCAACTAGGTTTCAGAAGAAATTGCTCAAATCAGGAAAGCACGCATAAGTATTTGATTGCGTACTAACTAGCAATGAAATATTCAACTACAAAACCTTTTCTGATTCGAGAAAAACTTACTTCAAATTGGGATTTGATGCTATTGCTGCCGTGGGAGCCAGACGTTCGGCTAAAGCATCATATATTTCATCGATACATCTTGAAGAGATTAGAAGCAACAGTAACTATAGATATACTGCATAGAAGAGTAACTAATGTGCAAACGTAGCTAACTTTCCATCACACAGTTTTGTTTGTTAATAACTTCTGACAGACTGACACTTGAAGATGCCATACCTGCCTTCTACCACAGGAATTTCTCTTTTTTGACTGCATAAAACCTTTTTAAAAAAGAAAGAACCCTGACGTATCAGTATAGAATTCGCATGATCAGGAATGCGAAGTCTCCAAATCCCAACACACAAAAATAAAAGGTATTAACGATAGAACCAAATACCTTCACGCTGGGCTTCCTAATCAGAATAAGGGATTGAGGAAAGGCAACGGCTCTGGGGGGTGAAATGGACGCCAAACACCGATTCCAAGAAGGAAGTTTTACCCTTTTCTTAACCAGAAATGACTCTGCAAACAAACAATCGAGAAAATCATTATGCTTAAAGAAACATCACAGCAAATTTGATGAGAGTGAATTTAAGGAAATCAAATAATTAAAGGGAAAGAAACCCAGATTCAAGAACCTTTTTGGCTATCTATATATAAATGAAAACTTAATGGCTAAAGTATTGGCAACGTGCTGAGGATAGCCATTAGAGAAACCATATGATTAACCACGAGACTCGAGTTCTCGTACGAAAATATTGATCAGAAATCAATAAGTTCAGGTATTACCAGATCGTAGATTGAATTTTTGGTTTTCTAGTTTTCTAGTAAGTGGAATTCAGCTCAACTGGTTTAGTACAGAAGTACTTCCAATTGCGAAATAATTTGGCTCAAATTTTCAGTTTTTTATCATCACGCAGTTGATCAAGATTACTGTTCAAATCGAGACAGAGATAAACACCTGAATAGCTTATTGACATTGTCGGGGACATTGAGGACTCCATTTCCGAACCTCAGAGAGAGAGAGATGTATAATTTTCTTCAAAAGACAGGAGGAAAGTTTGGGAAAAGTACAAGTACTGTAGAACGGAAATACACGTAAGCTTCTCCAAACTTGTACTCAAGCGGAAGAAAACGTCCAAAAAAAAAAAAAAAGGTATATCTTTTGCGTTTTTTCGAGAAACAAAAATGCAATGAAAAAGGCATAACGAATAATGAGTTTAATAAACTCTTGAGGATCCATTAAACAAGCGATTTTATTATTTAATTGGTGGACTCTCTAATGGTAATTTTACAATTAATTTTTTTTTTTTTTTACATGTACAATTAAATATTCTAGTGTTGTTGAAAAGAGAGATCCACATATTTTTCGATCGAGACACTTATAGTTAGAAAAAGTGAAAGAATTTTGTTATATATATAAGTAACATGATATATTGCCTACAAAAAAAGTAACACGATATATTATTATAACTTTAAAAAAATTAAAATATTAATATTTTTTTATTATAGCTGACAAGAAAAAAATATTAATGTATAAAAAATAAGATTTATAAATAAATTTGCTTAAAATAAAACATAATTAAATAGTAATCAGACAATTCATATTAAACCGACTCACTGGAAACACATGCTACATTGTCGAGGCATGGGGCTCAAAGTTCAAACGAGAACAGGCATACGGTGAATCAAATCTGAGAAATTTAAGGCTTGTTTAGAGCGGAGACGAGAATTTTGTAAATAATAATAAGATAATTTATTGAATAGTAGTATTTTTGAGATTTTGTGCAGCAAGTCTCGCTGTGGCACTGAGGGAAGTCGGGGTACAGAGATTTCATACACCGTCTTTTAACAGCACTTTCATTATTCCATATGGATTTTGAAGGATTGACAATGGGTGAGAACAATGGTGGGTGATAGATATTTCAGGAGCTAGAAATTTTCCAGCCTAATGGAGATGATGACAAAACAGGGGAATTGTAGAAAGAAGACGAAGGGTGAGGAGGAGAACCCTCCGGGCAAAGAGAACGAGGGAGGTTTCTTCGAGTTTTTAGATCGGAGTCGGACGAAATTTGTTTCTGGAGACTGGAGAGAATGGAGGATCGGATTCTGTGTTTGGATTGCAGTCACCCTTCAAAATGGAGTTTCCTTTTATTAAATTATCACACCGTTTGAAAACTTAGCAGAACAAAAAGCCTGAATATGTATCTAATGAAGATGTATCATGACATGTCTCGAAAACATGCGGTACCAGTTTTTCAGGCCAGGAATGTAAAACTTGGAGCCAAGAATAATATTAAAAGACAGAGGCATATTAGTCAAGAAAAATGTGCAAAATTGCAGATCTTTTTATTCAGGGAGATAAATGAAACTGATAAATCCAATGGTCAGCCAATGCTTCTTTCCAATGACTTTAAAGTTTGAAACTAAACAACAATTAGTTCTTCCTTTTGTTAAGGGAAAGGCAAATCTACAAGGCACCAGTCCCTATCAGGATTTGAACAATGATAAACAGTTTGAATATTACATGGGGCACACAGCCACAGAAGATTAATATAACAAAACTTGCGAGACCGCACCACGTCTACAAATGTTCGTGATCATCTCACAAGAACATTACATCGCTGTCTTTTCACCCTCTGCTTCTTATCGTCATCATAAGACTGTAAAAGCAGAACAAAGAAGTCTTAGCATGATCAAAAGTGGCATGGCTTGTAATCCAAATAAGCTTGTTATCCCATGACAGTAAGAAAATAAACATGGTCTGACTAGGACATTTATATCTTGAAACTAATAGGGGATCAGCCAATCAATGTTATACATGTAGCATTTTAAGGATAAGTGTTTCTTTATTCAAGCAATAAAGGTGATTACTATTTGAATAAAGATCTTTATAAGGCAAGAATGATATGGGGACCTCCTATAGCCAAGAACATTACGAAAACCCTGGTTGAGTTAAACGGTGTTTTTTTCAGCTTTACCTGTGCACTGAGGAAGTGAGGAACCTGAACCCTTTTGGATCCATCAGCTAAGCGTTTACACGGTAATACATTTTCCATGCCCAACAAGTCATTGCTGACCTGCAAACATATTTGGCAAAAATGAAAGTGTAAGAACAATTTGTATTCTAAATTATAGTTGTCCTGTCTTAAAGAGAAGATGAAGCGATCAAGGAGATGTCAAAGTATAAATGAGGTTTTCCACTTCGATGGAACTCTGCCTTAATAATATGAATTTAAGCCTCTAAGATGAGCGCTGCATGAAAATGAGCACATCTTCTAAAAAGAATCACCATTCACTACATAGATTTACAAAACTTAATATCAACATGAAATTATAATTTGCACGCTGTGCAAGTTAATTATGTGCGAGATATCATGGAATGCCTGCTGCTATTAGTAATTTTTTACAGTGGTGGTCTATCAACTTGACACTAACAAAGCATGATAATGCTGCAATCAAGTTGGACATGCAAGTTCACAAGATTGATATCCCCCAGATTCAGTTTTCTGAAAGATAAACAGTCCTTACAGAAGGGCTGTAGTCAGATTCTAACTTACCTGACTTTCAATGGCTTCAATCAACAGCTCTTGACATCCTGATGCATGCACACTTTCTAAATTTCCGCACTGAAGTAGCAATCTCTCTGGGCACGTGAACAACAATAATCAATTATATGTTGCATAATAATTGAGATAAGAGCTTTAATGTTACAAAAATGTCCAAAGAGAACATCATCTAAGAATATGCATCCAACAACATACCTGGATGCAGATTCTTACAAGAGTTTAGATTCAGATCGTTCAGTTCTGGGCAGTTTAGATATAGAGCCTGCATTCAAATTCACAAACTAATAACCAAAGAAAGCATTATACAAGAATACATAATTTTAGTTTTTAAATTAAAAAACCTCACATCTAAGCCAGAACAACCCCACAAACTGAGTTTTTTCAGCCGGTTGTGCTTGATAATCAGCTTCTGGTGAATAAGGTGTAGTTTGGTTTTTGAAATGTTCTTTAATTCCCAATCATTGCTTTCACCGGGGAGTGGATTTTCAGAATTGGGATCACATATGGTCATGCCACAGTCCATGAGTTCAAGAAGAGGCAATTGAGCTGTGACAAACTGAATGCCACCTGAAATTAAAGTTAACAACTTAATGAACCAAATCATGAGAGAGCAAATATTAACACTGGATCAAAATAATAAATTAGATGAAGCCTCGTATGGGGGATTACTTGATGTAATGTTGGGACAAAGAGCAAGGAGAAGCCTCGAAAGTGTTTCAGGGAACACATTGCATATCATTCCAATGCCACTATCACTAATGCTTGATCTGAAAATCGGGAGCGTAACATCAAAAACAAAATCCAAACTATAGTCTTCAAGTATGCATGTATTTAACCATTTTTTGCACGAAGCCTAGAACTGAAGATTTGAAGCCAACTTGAACCAGAACACAGTAGCCTAACTTTGTGCAATGCAAGGACTTGAAAGTTCAGAAATTCTTCTAATAAAATCTTATTCCACTTTATCTTATGACAGGATGGTTACAGAGAGTCACAGATTCTAGGCATTGGAAACAGCACAATTCATTTTAAGTGCGAGTTTTTTATTCTACATGCAGTGGTTACAGTACACAAGGCTTTCTCTATTACTGACACATTCAGTTATCTTAGAGGCGTTGCAGCTGGAATTGGGAATGAAAACATACCCGCTCAGATCAAGCAATTCTAGGTTTGGATAGCTTGAAGCAATGGCCGCAACGGATGCATCAGTGATTTCAGATCCAAGAACCAGTGAAAGCATTCGCAACCACCTGAACAGCAAAGAAAAAACTTCATTGAACTTGTCATTATTGTTCTCGAGTGACCAAAAGAAGTCATTGAAGATTGCCAGAAGACAGAAATAAAGTTAAGAATGCCGATTGGCAAACTAAAGCGGCCAAAGATCACGGTTACTTGACAAACCTCAACTGTGCACCTGTAAGAGCAAGCACAACAGAATGCGAAAGCTGGAGGGATGCGATGTGTATGTTTTGCAACCTTGGGCAATACCTTCCCAAACCATCAACCATGGAGGTTAGATTGGTACTATCATTTTGTTGACGAGAAAATTCCAGGGAAATCTCTTTCAGATTTGGGCAGTTAAAAACCTAACAACGATTGAGCACATACAAAAGAATTAACCAAAATGCAGAATGCATTGCACTGCAATTGTAGAGAAAGATCACACTTTGACTAAAGGAAAGGAGAAAAAAGATACCGTCTTGGAGAGGGAGAATAGATCGGAAAGCCAAAGTGTGGAAAGACTGGACGAACAAAGAACAAAACCCCCTAAATTAGAACACCCTTCCATCTTAAGGCTTCTGAGACATCGTTTATCAGCAACGAAACGGCCCAATTCATCACTGCATTTCGAAATTCACTAACCCGATCAGTGAGCCAACTTAAACTCAGTATTTTACAGCTCAGAAAAAAAAATAAAAAAAAAACATTCTGTTTATATCCGTCCCACATTACAAGAAGTCGTGAAACATGTAACACGAAAGACACTGAACCTTAACAGTCCAAAAGATTGAATAAAACAGAGCCAGTCTACTGCATCCCGAAAACAAACCAATGCCACCATAAACCGTGACACCACATCAATTGCCCACACCTATTAGAGTGAATCAAATACTTGATAGGGCACACCATTGCAGTTTATATCTTTGTAAAATAAATAGATCACAAAAATTATAACCAAACATTGTATCATGAAGATGTACAGTTCATCATACTGTGGATTAAATAGCACGAAACAATTTCATTAGCTTATTCATTTGATATTCTATAAGATAAACCAATGATTCCAAGAAAAAAAGGGGAAAGAAAGAAACAGAAGAATAGGAATCATACCCGGTGATCCGATTCATCGCAGTATCAGATTTCAAGATCTCCATAAATTCCAGATTAGGGCATGAGAATGCAATACAAGCTAGCATTGTTGCATCCACATCACTGCAACGCCATAAAACAAACATTCTTAATAATAAATCAACATTTATTTCTCTAATTATGTTCTCTTTCAAAACACTTCAAATTTTGAAAGCGAGACTGCATTGATCGCTTAAAAATAAAAATCATACTAGACTGCTCATAGATCAAACAGTATAATGGCGTTATTCGCAAGGATCTTCGTGGATCACACATACGACATTGTCTCTCAGTCATATTTATAGATCAAATTACATTTCGTTATTTTAGCTTATTTTTCTTGGTTGTTCGATTAATTTAAGCATATTTGGCCGTGGTTCAAGGTCAATGTCCACATGATAATCTGATCCAGCCGATAAGACCATAGATCTGATGGTCTCTCGTGTACGGGAACCCTAACCTTTCCATTCTAAGCGAGAGCCTCACGAGCCCAGGGCATTTCTGCAACACCGATCCAACAAACCCAACCTGAGCTCTGGCTGGAACCCTTAACCTGAGCTCCTCCGCGGCCCTCCATAGCTTCCTTGCCGTCTCCCTCCACCCCTTGCACACTCTTGCTGCTGCCAAAAGCCCTACCGGCGGCAACCTCCTCAGTATCTCCCACAAACAACCCGGCGGAAACCCGCCCGAATCCGGATCCGGAAATGGATCGTCGAATTGCAAGTCCTCCTCGTCGTAGGCGGCCTCGGGCTCGGGGAAGCCTCCGCGGACGTCTTCGACGTCATCATCGAAGGAGAGCGCACGGCGTAGGTTGGAGCAATGCTGCCGCAGAGGTGGGGGGCGCGTGGTGGAGAGGGAGGAAGTCGCCGAGATCGCTACAGACGAATCGGCGTGCGTTGGAGTGCTTTCGATGGCAGCGGTGGTTATGGCAACATGGCAAGAGTGACCCTTCTTAGGTAGGCCACAACGACCACAGTTGTAACTTCCACGCTTCTTTCCCAGCTTGGCCTCGGAGGCGAGCTGGGTTTCGCCGCCGGGAGTGGTGGGAACTCCGGCGGACAAATGTGATTGGCTACGATGGTGATAGTGATGTTGCATAGCTAGCGAGGGAGATTGACAGTAGAAGTGAGACTCGAGAGAGTGTGAGAAAGCATCTGTGAGATTGCTTAAGATATAAATGATCAGTGGTCACACTGTCACAGCAGCGAGCAGAGAGAGAGAGAGAATGGTCGGTAAAGGGGCGGGAGAATAAGAGCCATTTCGCGCGCTGGGTTTGAAATAATTAAAAGAAAAAATGACGAAGAAGAGAATAAAGGAGAGGGAGGACCGGAGGAGCGTGCATTCTTATTTTCTGACCAAAATGACCCTGCGCAGAAAATATGGAGATTTTCTTCTCAACGCCGACGTGCGGTGCGTCCGGCAATATTTATTAGTAATTCACATGCTTTATTTATTAATTAATATTTTGTTATCGGATATTGGCAATAGGTTTTTTTGGCATAATTTGCTAATTACGGAAAGGCAAACGTACGTAATGTTGGGTTTCGAGAATTTAAAAAGTAATAAAAACGGGTGTGTGTTGGAATTGTAATTAATATTCCGATTAATTTTGTTTGTTACATAAAATAAGTTCACCCCTGTAGATTACAAAAAAGGAATGGCATGGGCCTTTCCTGCATAATAATATAATTTCTTTGAACTTTTTTTTTCTTGTTAAAAATAATCAGGCAAACTAGGATGGATGAATTTGTCATGCACGTGAGTAAATATATTTTGAGATGTTCTCATATCAAACATAATATCATAAATTAAAATAATATATTTGAAATTTTATTAATACACTATTTTCTTTTGTGATTGAGTTATTTATCATTACTACTGATATTTTTTACAGATAAGCATTCAAGAGACAGTCTAACATCATCCTTCGTAGAATGAGGATGACTCAACCTCTACAAATAAAAGTTCGAGAAATAATTTTTTTTTTAAATTTTAATTAACAATAATAAAACTAAAAAAGAAATTAGTAAGATAGATGTAAAAAATAACGGATTACAGTTTAGACCAATTCCGACAGACTTTAGAATATGTGACAATGTGTGAAGACAACACATTTTTTTTCTTTTCAATCACAAATGTCATATCTGAAAGATCTGGTAGTGGCGAGTCCAATAATCTAGGGCGTGTGGCGAGAAGAGCTACCTGAACGGGTGGTACGTGAGGACCACTCACAGTGATTTTCATAAAATCGCCACTTTCCTCAGACCAATTTGCTGCTTAGGAGTCTGTTTGTGCCGCGTGTGTCTTTCAGAAGTTATCGAAAAGCTATAGATCTGTCTTTTTTTGTCTTGAAGAAAACAAAATAAACTAAACAAAAAGAACAACCTTAATAGAAAAAATGAATGGATTGAGAGAATGAGGAAGAAGCCGTGGGCTCATCCTCCTTGAGCAAAAAATCATATTTGGAGTCCTTCATATGAGTAATGCTACATAATCTCTCCAACCTCCACACACTATATTTTTTTAAATTTTAATATTTTTTAATATTTTTTTTAAATTTTTTTTTGAGTTTATTCTTTTTAAAATAATTTAATTTTTCTATTGATTATTCATATATTAAATATTTAATAAAAGAAAAAAATAATAAAAATTAAAAAATATGTGATGTGTAGAGATTGTGTGAATAGTAAAAAGTTGTGTAGATTTTTTCATTTTACTAGAGAGAGGGAGAATTTCCACGTGAGCTTACATGGATGCATGGTATCTGTCATCCCTTTGCGGGCCAATTACGTACTCGTCCCGTCCACCATATTAGGGAAGAGTGAATAATTTTTTCAATTTAAAAAGAGATAGATATAATGAATGGATTTTATATTTAGTATTTAATAGGAATCAACACAATATTATAAATACACTCAGATTGAATCAAATCGATTAAAAACACCTTTAAAAGGAAAAATGATTATTAAAAATCTACACAAAAAGAATGATTAATGTCCAATATCGCATGTTAAACATCATATAATAAATACGTGAGCTGATCTTTGCACGATGCAATTAAGTACCTTGAGGCTTGAACGACAATTGCATGGCCGGCCGGGTTGTATATATATATATATATATATTAAGACGGAACAACGTGCAAAACACGTATGTCTAATTGAGTGAGACAAGACTTTTAATAAAAAAAATATATGATTTTTTACCAAAAAAAACTATTTAATGCATAAAAAAAGTAAATTTATATAAGTTTATAGCCCCACTTTTGTGCATTATGCAACAGCACATTAACTTCGAAAGAAGAGATAACTCATAATCATGTTATCACAATAACTTTTGATAAATAATCATCATTTATAACAAATAAAAAGTATATTCAATTATGAGTTAAATTTTGAAATGCTATTTATTGATCAATAATATATTAGATGAGACTTCCAAACCTTTTTTCTTGTTTTCAGAAGGAGGAGGGAGGGAGATGCAACGTAAAGCTATATATTCTTCTTATATTATGATTTTAAATGGTTTTTATTTAATTGCGTGAGTTAGGGGTATTCTCATAGTTTATATATTTTTTTGTTGGACAGGAAATGTTATATCAAGTTTGATAGAAAACTACCATATATTCACAAAATAAAGTTTTGAACTCGTATTTATTCATCAAAAGTTTGTGCTCTAAGAAAGATCTCTCAAAAGACTAAAAAAAAAGTTTGGTACTACCAAATGTGACCATCATTTTAAAGACACCCAGATTACAATATATTCACAAATACTGGCTTAAGAAATGAAACTCAACCACTCATAAATTAAAAACATGTCATCCAGATTAACATTAAACTCTCTTCTATTGTATCATGTACCTCTAGTGGATGGACAACCCAGTGTAATTGTTTGAAAGAATCCATTGATAGTTTCCTGTAAATGTTGTTCGACCTACTATCCTGAAAAAATTAATAAAAAGTGACACCTACGGGCTTAGTTTCAGGAAAAACACTTGAATAAAGATAGCAAGTAGAAATGAATAAAGTAAAATAACAATGACTTTTTGCTTGTTGACATGAATTACACATAAGTGATATTTATTATACTCAATAGGTAAATTAAATTTGTAGACAATTTGATGAACGATGTGAAATGTGGGACCCCAAAAATTAGTGTGTTTTAATTTATTTATTAGTATTTTTATTGTTTATTTTATTTTATTTTTATTAGTCGCTTTTTAGGTTTGGGCCTTTTGTGTAGTGGGTTAGGATAGAGTTTTTTTGTGTTGTGATCTGTTTTGGGCCAAAAGGGGTGGAGAACAAGCCCAGCCCGTGGCAAGTGAGCCTAGCCCCTCTAAAACACTATCGTTTTAGCCAAAGGGTGAAAACCCTATCTTATTTCATCTCCCACCTCCTACGCCGCTGCAGAGAACCCTGTACGCCGTCCACCACCTTGTGCCGCTACCACCGCACCTCGCCTCGACACCCCTACCCCATCTCGTCCTCTTCCATCTCCTCGCAGGTCTCTCTCTCTCTCTCTCTCTCTCTCTCGCCGACGACGTCACCAGCCCACACCAACGGCATCACCAGCCTCATCCCCCCCAGCCACCGTCCCTGCAAACGTAGAAAGGTTACAATAATCAGCACCTAAGAAATGCTTGCAAAATTTAAATGACCCTATTGCTCAACCAAAGGGCAGATGATATAAGAATCTGGCCAATAGCAACTCGGGCATGGCGTGCATAGTGTGGCCCTTGGGGTTGAAAGTCAATTGCTTTGCATCTTATTCACTATTACACGTTAACGAAAAACCTAAAGTTAACGAAAAGAGAATAAAAATTAACGGAAAAAAAAAAATTATTGTAGCAGTTAGATAACCACTTATTATAATAGAGTAGATATTGTGCTTTGGTAGATGATGATCTTAATTATGCAACAACACAAGAACATGTATTTTCAGTAATTGATCTCATCAAACCCATAAACACATTATATCTATGTAGAGAAGATGCAAAATGGTGGACAAAGACAACCCACCGCAAATATCGCAATTAATTAGAGAGCAAGAGAGGGTGCATGGGCGAGCTAGTAAAACTCGGTTTGTTTTATTTTTTATTTTTCATCTTTATATAAATGACAAAAATATAAGTCAGGTGCCGTTTGGATAGTAAGTTGAGATGAACGGTGAAAGTTGAATAAAATATTATTATACTATTATTTTTAATATTATTATTATTTTAAAATTTAAAAAATTTGAATTATTTATTATATTTTGTAGGAGAATTTGATAAAATGAATGTTATACATTAGTCACTATTCACCCCGAACCTGATGTAGTTTTTTTTTTTGTTTTTGTTTTTTTTTAATGTCAGACCCATCACTCTGATTTCAATCGATCTCTCTCCTCAAACTCTTTCACTCTCTCCGACCTCTCTCTCATCAAGCTCTCTCTTCTCAATTTCTCTCTCACCGAACTGCTACTCTCTCTCTCTCTCTCTCTCTCTCTCCGTTTTGGATTGTTTGATTTTCACTATGATTTTCAACAAGGTCGACGTTGTTTCAGTTGATGATTTTGTGCACGGGGAGATGAAACACGAGCATGGAGAGATGAAAATTCATAGAGAAGAGGAGAGGAGAGGAGTCTTCAGGCGAGAAAGATGATTTGGGAGCAGAATATATTTTATTTTTTATTTGTTAGTGAACCAAAATGCCACGTAGGGTGTATGGTGTAAAAAATTTAAACTGGCTGACGAGAAGATTTTTTATTTGATAAATTTGTAATTATGAGATGAGATAAAACAAGACACTTTCACTATCCAAACGAGGTTTTAAAAGACGAGATCATAAGATGCAGTTTGGATAGTGAGATAAGATGAGATAATTTTAGATGGAATTGAAAGTTGAATAAAACATTGTTAGAATTTGAAATAATTGAATTTCTTATTATATTTTATGTAGAAATTTAGAAATGTTGCAATGATAAAATGAATTGAGACGATATGAGATAAAACACTTTTACTATCCAAATGGCCTGAAAGCAACAATGATATTTTGTCCTTTATAGATTAATATTGAAAGTTTGTTGAGTGTGAAACTAGGGCCTTTTTTTTTTTTTTTTGTTCTTATGCATGTATGGTTTCTTGCTTTTGTATCGTCAAACGACAAGGCTGCCCCCTTTTAATTACCCATGCAGGTCCAATACTCCAAGGCTTAAAAAACTAGACACCTACACTGACCATATCTAAATTTCTAACGATACCCTTGAGCTCCAATACCTAGAAACTGTTCAACAATGCGAGCTTGTTGGCCGCACGGTAATACACCTCTCGCTTATTGTGATGATAAGGCATATGTGCTCACAAGTTCAATAAATACGTGTATAATTAATTTTTAAAGAAACAAATTATAAATGTCATAAATAATTCTAAATATAAGTACTAGAGAAAATTAACAATAAATTTCATATCTTCAAAGAGTTAATCTTAACACCGGTCGAACTATTTTTCCTCCATCAACAACCCTCCAATGGGTGACTTCCACGTAGACAACTCACCAAAACTACCATGTGCCCCAACCCCACGGTATTATGCACGATTTCCCCCTCTCCACTCTCTCCCCACGGACTCAACCTAAAATCAATTCCACTCTCTCCCACGGAACTGTCTCCGCCACGACGATCGCCCTCACCGCCACGACGACCGCCCCTTTCTCCTTTTTTGCATGAGGAACTCGAGCCCCTATCTCCGTTGTCGCACGAGGAATGCAGTCTCTCTCCATTCTCTCCCATGGAACCCAGACCACGACCCTCTCCATTTTAGGGTTTTTTCGTGGATGACCATTGGTCATGTTCTTCAGGTTTTAATGATCATTGATTTTGGCTCATATTTTGTTTTCTAGCCCGTGACTTGTATTTTGGAAATCAGAAGTTAATGTTGTTTTTTTCCTACTGGAGTTCGAATAAGTTTGTGTTGGTTTCAGTTTTGTTTGGTTGCTAAGAAAATGTTGGAAGCAATAAGGGCGCCACTGAAATGTGCGTGATTTCGATTTTTTTGTTCTTTTTTTCCTGAGTTTTCTTGGCAACCAAGCAGAGATGGGTTTCACTGTGATTGTGAGTTGATTTTGGTTTGATTGTGGGTTGATTTTTGGGAGAGGAGATAGAGATGATCCACAGAAATGGAGGAGATCGATGACAGAGATGGGCGACGACGGAGATGCTTGGCGACGGTGGCAGGAGAAGACGAAAGGACTGAGTACATGGAACGTGATGGGCCTGGGATCATATGAATAATCTGGTGCGATGCACTCTATTGATTTAATGTAAAATAAGTGATGTGTCAAACTTTAATTAGGGACTGTTTATGGGTCAATAGTAGACCGACCGCTCCAAAGTGGTTCTCATCTACAATATCCATAAATCATTTGTCTCTTAATCATAATCTAAATAAAAGTATATATGCAGTTATTCAGTTTGTCAAAAAATGTAAAACATAACTACATGACAAGGGGGAAAGGCTCTCGTTCCTCATTCTCTCGACTACTTTGGATCTCTTTGTCCATAATCAACAAAAGTCTCTATCTGCATCAAGATTTACAGTTTTGAGGGATAGGATCGTAGTGGGACTACCATTGTGAGATTTCGAAAAATCTCTATAAGTGAAACTATGACCAAACTCAAATATGCAAGTCCAATGGAAACTGTAGATCTATATACCAAGTTATAGATCCAAAGAAAATTAAAAAATATATACCAAGTTATAGGTTTTCAAGCAACATACTACAAAAAATCCACATAAAGATTTATCAATCAACAATGCTAAACACCGATCACTCACTCGAGGGCCCTAGGGCTTATGAGGAGCAACTTGTAAGTAGATTCAAAAGTCAAGTTTTAAAACATCCATTTTATTAATGCGTGCAATATGATTTCTCCTAAATAGATCATCAACACCCTGGCTCCCTTTGCCACACCACGAGTAACAATCATGTGTGTAACTTCGTTCCAAGTGATGCCTGGCTTCATGTCTCATCTTTGACCACTACATCCTATAGGTCTACCATTAGATATGCCACAACTTCAACCCAAGAGCATTATTGTATCACTCGAGAGCATTACTGTATCATCTAAGTGATTGGAGGAGCTCCACCGAGACAATGCTCCATCTCGAATTGGGATCTTAATACTCACACACCCATGTAAAACCATTTAAGCCATAAATCTAACATCTTATAAACAATTTACATGATAAATCACAATCCGATAGTAAGAGATTTGGAAGCAAATAATTACATGTTATAAGTAGTCCAATGATAAGGAATTCAACAACAATTACATGATGAAAAAAAGGGCGCGTGGAGAATTTCTAACAAGTATTCACAAACTGTAAATCAAAGTAAGGGTGAGAATTTGTAGCATGAGAAAAATTCCAACAATATAACTCAACAACAAGAATAATTAAAACAAGAAATTTATAGCGCCATAATTTACATCCATCAACAACCATACAATCAAGTCCTAATCGACACAAAACCAAGTGGCCAAAACTCAACTTCACACTTCCATAACATCTTCCTGTGGACTACAACTAGCCACCAACCCTTCCTCGACTGATTATAACTCCCATTAGACAAATCAGTCATTGCAAAATTACAAATCCACACTTCCATCACCCAACCAAGAACCAAAACAAAGGCCAACCATGGTGCAACTTCACAATATACACAGCAGGGGTAAACAGATGGACAACAAGTGAAAGATCGACAAACCAATTGAGAACTCAAACCAAAGTTCAACCATGACAACTTCATAATATACACAACAAGGGTAATCAAATAAACAACAAGCAAAAGATCGACAAACCAATCGAGAGCTTAAACCAAAGGCCAACCAGTATTCGGATAAGCCCATAAAACAGATAATCAACAAACATAATTTCAAGTTACATGGATTTTGCACTGTACAAGATAGGCAAAGATGGTCAGCAATCGGAAATAAACATCATATTTATACAACACAAAAACAGTACTAGAGCAGAGAGTAAGCATGCCAAAATTTTCCAACCCATCGAATAAATCAAAGGTAACAAAACCCAACAACAAGATTCACAATTGGAGTCTATCATCATGGAGGGAGTATACGAAACACAAGCAATCGAGCAAAGTGTTCAACCCATCAAAACATCATTTTCAAGCTTGGTCCAAAGAGAGTCGCTTATCTTCGTATAGTGGGGGAAATTACTGGATGCATGATGGTGCTCCGATCTTCTTCTCTAAAGTTGGTGCATTGTGCGTGGCGAAGGAGCTGAGTGGCGTGAAGAGGAGCAGCCTATACATGGAGAGAGGGAGTGAAATTGAGAGGAAGACATTGAGAGAGTGAGAGAATCACATGGAGTGAGGGAAGAGGGATTTTCAGAAAAGCTTAATGATGTGGATCTAGGTCGATGGCGAGGACACTAACAATAGACGACATGCTGGGCCGCTGGAGTGGCATGGAGACAATAGAAATTCAAAGTGTGTGTGTGTGTGTGTGTGTGAGAGAGAGAGAGAGAGAGAGAGAGAGAGAGAGTGTGTGGTTGTGGGCACCCGCCTGCATAAGGCTAGCGTGTGGGCGGAGCCCCACACAATTTTGGGAGCTAGGGGACAGGGCCAGGGCTAGGCCCAAAGTTTCCCTCGCCCTCTCTCTCTCTCTCTCGCTCTCCAGATCTTCTGTTACATCCTACAGTCGTCGTCACCCCCAGCTTGGTCCGTCGCCCCAGGTATCTCTCTATCTCTAGAAGCTCTCTCTCGTGGCTCATTGACGTCACCGTGGATGGATGGCCTTAGAGACCAATTCGCCCCCCGACATCTAGAAGGGGGCACCTGCTCACCTGTCAAGGGTACAAATAGGACCCCTAACTAGGGAAGAAGAATGGTTTTAGGCGTTTAATTTAAAAGGACGTCGTCTTGTCCTTTTTAGAACTAGGGGTTGGGTTTTGGTTTTAGAAAGGATCTTGGGCTGGGTCATGACATATATATATATATATATAGAGAGAGAGAGAGAGAGAGAGAGAGAGAGAGAGAGAATCTTGGGGCCGGATGGGTTTAAAAGAGGTTTTTGCACCAGCCAATGGTAATGTGCCACATAGGCACTCCAAGAAAAAAAATGTTGAACCCGCGTCCACCCAATCCGCCTCTTTTCCTCCGAATCTCTCTCCCTCCCTTGCCTCAATTCATATGCAAACAAGCTTCTACTTTCGGAAAAACCATATTTCTCTTAGTCTCCTGCCCAATCCTGCTCGCACCACCACGACTAACAAAACAAAACAAAGTTTTATTTCATCATTTGAAGTCCACAGATAAATAAGAACTCAACAGAATCATCAATCTCCAAAAGAACACTAGAAAAGGAAACTATTAAAACTACCTAAGCTAAAAACTAAAGATCACCCCACCTTGAACATAGTTGAATTAAACGGGTTGAATTACCGAAATTACACAATTCTCAATTAGGTTCCTACCAAAATTGGAGGGAAAGTAAAGGAAATTTAAATCCTGAAACACTAGAAAAAAACATCACATCACGGACTTATCCTTCCATTTCATGTGTTTTCCTATCACTCAAATAGAACACAAGCCAGAACAAAATGGAAAAAGAAGAAGAAGAAGAAGCGAAATTTATTGAGCAAGTCAATGTATTCACGAAATCTTTGGCACCAGAGCACCAGCGAATCCTCAAACAGGGGCTAAAACAAGAAGTCTTTCCTCACCAAATTTCCAGCACTCCCAATGCAGAAACCTCCACCCTCTACAATTGCTCTGATCTTGATCTTCAAGCTCCCAACAGAGAAACCAAGAACCTCATTCTCCATTGAAATAAAACTTTGTTTTGTTTTGTTCTTCGTCGTGATGGGAGTAGATCGGGCAGGAGATGGAGAGAAAGATGATTTTTTTCTGAAAGTTCAAGCTTGTGTGCAGATGAACTAAGGGAGGGGAGGAAGAGAGATTCGGAGGAAAAGATGGGGAATGGGTGGATGCGGGTTCATCATTTTTTTTCCTTGAGTGCCTACGTAGCACATGATTACCATTGGCTAGTACAAAAACCCCTTTCAAACCCATCCGATCCCAAGCTTTTCTCATACATACATATATATATATATATGTGTATATATATATATATACACATCAGTTTGGTTGCAATAGTTTGTAAGTACCGCGTACGTACATATTCACGTTGTTATGCATTCACTGTATGCACTCATATCTTTTTAAGTTGCATTTGCTTAGTTATTTTCTACATTCCATAGTATTATGAGATTATTGTACTTCAATGATTGAATAAACAGGACACATTTTACCTGCAGTTTTCGAATAGCATGAATCCAAGTACCTGCCCCTCGCACTAATAATAGGAACACAGCCGCATGCATGATAAACTGGGCAGATTCTTGGATATTATATACATACATAATATATATATCTCTGCCCAGTTTTTATATATGTATATATATTTAAAACATAGACTGGGCAGATTCCAATATCATTGAAAGGATTGAGAATCGAGATTTGTTTCAAGAAGCAATATTTTAAGTTTTGTGGATAATATATATATTTTGAGGTTTGATTGTTCAGTCAAGAGTTGAATGATGGCCAATGGGTCATGAAATGCCGCGCCGAGATCATTACGGTGGGAGGAATGCCTAGTTAAAGATTTCTCACGTATCCTTGATTGGAATTAAACACGTTCCCATGCATGTATTAGCGGTGGCATAGGATTATGTTAAAAACGTGTTCGGCCACCGGTCCTGATCGTTAATCTATAAATCATTACGTAGGCAGCACGGTAATTTTGTGACACTTTCAAAACCTAATTAAATCAGCAATAAATGAAGGATAATAATTCAAGAATACTCAACCAGATGATTCGAGAGTTACATGTTGCCCATATATATATATAGGTGTGAAGAATATTAGATGAGTACCATAAATTGATTAACTTTGCACAATGCTTAGCCATTAGAATGATTATCCTTGAAGTATCGAAATTATCTAATCACCACATTATCCATATCCATAATGTGAGAGTTTATCCGCCTTAATAAATAGGGCGACTAGGGCCTGTGTTAGGCCACGACACTCCTTCGATGATGGGCCCTCAATTTGGGCTAGATCAATATTAACTCCTCTAGATTATGTAAATATAAAGTCATAATTAGTATAATGAAAAATGATACTATACCTCTTGAGTTTGTCCTCATATATTTTATTTAATTTTTTAATATTTCTTTATTTAATGATTAATAAAGTAACTATTAGTGTATTGATTTTTTTTATTTAAAAAAAGAAATAGAAAAGTACAATTTGCACTATAGGGGTACACCAAGTGGGCAAACTTGGGTGGCATAGTAGCACTATCCTTTGTATAATATTTCATGATTTTGTATTTTATTATTCCACTCAAAATCTATTTTAATATTGAATTATCTATCTATTAGTCAAAATAATAATAAAAATATAATTAATTTAATAGTATTTTTTTCTACATTATTTTTTCTATTGAGAAGAAATATTAATGTTCTATAATAGGATTATGGTCGTTCCTTGAATAATTTTATTAATGATGATTTTTAACACCAACAATTAAAAAGATAATTTTTATTAGTGATCAAACGTGGATTATTCAAGTACAAGAGACTTGGAGTATACATCAGAATGTATCAGAACGTTTTTGGAGTATACATCAATATACATCAAGGAAGAGAGAGAGAGTAGTGTTCACAGCCAAGAAAATACTTTTTATTCAATTTGGTCTAACTATAGTGACTACCAAATATAACCCACAACGCTAATTTACGGTAACTATAAGTCGTCTTCTTTTATATTTGCATAATTCAATGCAACATATAATTTTTTAGTTATATTAACCAAATTCTTTATTTTATTTGCATTTGCATAATCTATTGCCAATGCTATATATTGTGTCTCAAATGGAATTAAGTCACGAGGAGAGTCCACTGTTTTGGGTATATACGAGGATACCTTAGAAAATCCTCTTACTTTTTTGTTTGCATTGTATCCTAGTCTTACCGATTGCACTTGATGTGATCATGATCGATAGCTAGCGTAGCAACAATGATTGTAGATTGTGTGTGTTAGTGGGATTTCGGTCGACGCCTTGTTGAATAATATGGTTGCAGGGATTCCGGTCTACCACACTATATATAGACTCATGTGGCTGCTGGAACCTTCCTGGTTTCTGCATTTCACTGAATTATGACTATGCAATATGTGTTGTGCATGCATCTAAATTAAGGACTAGCATGATATACACTCTTCTGCGGACATGAACACATGATGATATGGGAAACAGTTCATGAGTGCTGGTCTTGACACCATAATATATATTTATACTCAAACTAAAGATCTGCGCGCAGCAACTTAGCAATTTGGCATCTAATGATTTTTTTTTTTTATTCCAACGAAAAGAGAGAACGTTACAAGAAAACTGTTTATTTGTGACAAGTTATTTCTAGTGAAAATAATTAGTTTCTGTCAAAATGAGTATGTTTTTATCGTAAATTATAATCATTATCGTTGCAAATAATCCGTTAGAAATGCTTATTTTTTTTGTAGTAGTGAGGAAACTGCTAGTTGAAGAATAACTATACGCATGCTGCATAACTTTGAGATTAACCTTGATTATTATGAGTTCTGTCACTCCATAATTGGCCTGTAAAGTACTATATAATATATATGCCGTTCATGATCACAGGCTGTTCATTTATATTTCGAAGACGTACTGAAACCTCTCCAGATAGATCTATCTAAAGGTAAACTTCAAGAAATTCTGTCACTTACTAAGTCGGTACTGTGGAAACACAAACATGCTGCATACTCGTCATGTTGAACAGACTTCATCACATGCATCAACTATTACAAAGTTCAACACAAATATTTTATTTTTATGTTTGATAATATGAAAGATTTCTATATATTAGTGATGCACATGTTATTTGGCGTATCAATCTACATATGTTTGCCATTCATTAGTAGAAATACTTTTCAGACCTCAAATACGTGACGATCGACCCTCCTGATCAATATAAATAACTTCATAGAAGATCATGAAGATCGAGAGATATCATTGATGATTTTCCGCAGTATAAATCGATCTCAGATCGAGACTAATTATTATATATTATAAGTATCTTGATTAAAACGTGTTCATCTTGGGAGGTTGTACTCATAAGTACGAAATTAAAAACCCTATATAAAAAATCAATTTAAAACTATATATATATATATATATATATTTATATATAGCCTTCGGAAGCTGATCATATCGCTAGAAGACAAAACGACGACAGATAATCCAAATCAAATTTAATACTAGTAGTAGTACTGATGTTGTCGATCGTAGTGTCCCATGATCATTATGGATATGTACAGATCATGGTTGCTGTGGAAGTACTGAATAAATTAAATTAATTAATATTGTCTTTCCAAACAATTTTGATCTCTCATTTAAACAATGCGAGTTTTACAATACAATATTAAACAATGATCATGACCATGAGTAGCATGCATGCATGGACTCCACATATTGATGATTAAATATGATAATTAATTAAGGATTAATTATATATCATGTACTATATATATTTCTTAAAAATAAAAATGAAAAGTACGGAGTAATAAAAAATAACTGAAGCAAATGATCAACGATTGGTTTTAATTCATGCCGTGACCATTGCAAATAAGGCCGCGGTTAATGATCATCTGCATGCTCTGATTATTAATATTAAATAATGCAAACTGCTACGTACTAGCCAGCGTACTGAATACGCATGCATTCATTAAAGTAGTAATGGATCGAGGGAAAGTAAAACAAGATAAAAGAATGCGTCCAAATTAATTATATATATATATATATTTGGTATTTATCTATCTATATATCTAAGTAATCCACGAGGTCGCTTAATTTAATTTCCATTTCTTTTCAGACAGTTCATCAAACCTACGACCCGTCATATATAATTAATTATCTTAAATTGAGGAAAAAATTGTTAATCTTTATCATAATTAATTTATCATATTTTATTAATATATATACCAATTAATAATTTATAAGCCGGATCGGAGCAGCCATATATATATATATGCATGCCATGCATACATTTTCCGTAAAGTTATTAAAAGGAATTAATTATCTAAAAGACCAAATTAATCATGGCCAAATTTGTATATCCATCTGATAAATTAATTTAATCATGAATTAAAAATCGATGTTTGGAATGCATGACTGGTTCAATTAACACAAGTGATCTAAAGGGCTGAATCTTTCCTGCGCGCGCGTCAGCTGGTTGAATTACAATAAATTAACCCTAGCTCGTGTAATATATGATCAACCTGCTGGCCTCTTTAATTTCTGCATATATATATATATATATATATATATATATATATATAACTTGGAATTGGAAACCTCATGCATTTCTTTTCCAAAAGTCGACGACTACTTCAGTACGGAATGAAAAAGAAAAATCATGAACATGACCTAGCTCCAAATTAGTATTATTGATACAAATTAATAGAGTACTTTAATTTGATTCCTTTCTCATTCAATTCGATCCTAAAATATTAATATTGTACGCGGTAATTTTAAGACGGGTTCTGTTATGTATCGTACAAGGCCTAAAGCATCATGGTTGCTCTTTTCTCATCAGCAGAAGCTCATGTGGCATCAAATATTACCATATAATTTGCAATACTCTTTTTTTTTTTAATTTAATTTTCAATCTTCTAATTATTAGGCAATAGTACTGTTTGCATGTGGTCGTTCCAAACGTTCAATCTATCGCAACTTGTCAAAGGAAAATGATCATGTAATAATTTGTAAGGGGGTTTTCCCTTACATCGGCTTGTATAGCAAGCCCATAAGGGATCATTGGGGAAGTAAATCAGAGAGTCTAGCCAAACTCAGCCTAACAACCCTTCTATAAAAAGAGTCTGTGAGTTTCTGTAGAGTACATAACCACAAAGCAAAACACACCCACAAAGTAATCCACATATGGTAAAAACGGATGGTAGGAGCAAATGAGACTCGCCGCCCTAACACCTCCCCAAGGACACCCTATCCTTGGAAACCCTCGCAAGTAGGTGGGCATGAAATATGAAAAACCATTGTTCTCCTGACAACAGGCATAAAGGAGCTTAACAGAGAACTTCCACAAGATAAAGTAAGTCAGGGAGTCACACCGCATTAATGGCGCCACTCTCCAGACTTTACGCCGTATTAATGACGTCACCCCAGAAGCAACGTCTCATTAAAGGATTTTGAGTAAATGAACAGTTGAAGTGACATGGACTCCTCGAAACTAGGTGTGAGTTGTCCTCACCCAGAAGTCTAGTATAAAAGTCGACTCTCAGGTACAAAGAATTTTCTCTTATTCCTTTAAACTCACGCACAAACTATAAAGAGATATACTGAATTTAGCATCAGAGACTCCCTGGCCTCCACCAAGGCCCCCCACTCTCCGTGTTTTCTCAATTGTGCAGGTGAAAGACTCAAGACCCGAGTTGCTTGAACCCAGCCCAAAGACGTACAAAACACGAAACTAACATAATACATGCAGCTAACTGCCTGTACAAGGACAATTATTTCGATGCGTCCCGAATTCAAATGAGCGTGCGTCCAGATCAAATCAAATTCCATATTCAAGATTGCAGGTAACTAATTAAAGGAGTAATGCTATTCATCATCCTAATTTTCATCTGATTATGATGTGACATTAAAAAATTAGATACTATTTATTATATTTTACTTATGAATCTATAATCTAATATCACGTCATGAGATAATGAGAGGATGATGAGAAAATAGATGATGAATAAATTTTTTCTAATTAATTAAAGATTGTATATATATATATGAAATGTGAATTAGGTCGATCGAGACCTAGGCGCTGCTAGACGATATATATATATATATAAATATATATATATATATATATATACATTTATTGACATACATTTCCTTATATATATGTCTTAATTAAATACAAAATTGATCATGGTGATTATTTGTTTTAAAAATAAATTGATTTTTGTCATGCAGATTCAATTCTATTTGAGGCTGGAAATTAACGGGGAACGTCTACTTTTTTTCTTCTACAGTATTAGTAAGGTCTACTTCAAGTATAAATTATAGGTCCAAAGTAATTGATCAAGATTTGAAATATAATTAAACTGTACATACCGCCAAAACAAGTGTTTAGTTAGCAATAATGACACTAGATAGCCTATATTATTTTATCTACTTAAGAATAGGACTGTTCATCCTGGCCGGATTTTTATTTTTTATTTTCTATTTTTTTGTTTTTTTGTTCCTTTTTTTTTTCAGCCCGAATTTAATCCGGGCCAATACTCGGATGACTAAACCCGGATATAGCAGGGCCGGGTTCTGGGTTTTACCGGATTTTAAACCTGATACCCGGGTTTCTTTTTTTATTTATGAACCTACGATTTCTTTTTTAAAATCCGGATTTGTCTCGGTCCCCCGCCCTTCTCTCTCTCTCTCTCTCTCTCTCTCTCTCTCTCTCTCTCTCACACACACACACACACACAATTTGAAGAAACCCTAGCCTCCCTCCCTCCCTCCCTCAGTGCCGATGAAGAAACCCTGTCATCCTCATGACCCCATCATCGTTGTTGCTGACTTGCCTCATCCTTGTGACCCAATGTTTGTTCTCTGTGATTTGGGTCCGTTTTATTTTGATTTTGGTATGTTTTGTTATGGTAAGACAATGTTATTTGCTGATGTTTCTTCTCACCCTCGAACTCTCTTTCTTTTCGCCCTCTCTATCTTGAGTCGTCAGATACCTTAGAATGACGAAGATGAAATGCTACGGCTTGTGTAGCTTTTGTTCACGTAAGATCTGGGGTTTTTTTTTTTTTTTGTTGAACATGGGTATAAAGTATATGCTATTAGTTTGATAGATCTGGATTTTTTTTTTTTTTTTGTTATTTTGCTAGTAAAATGGCTTAGATAACACGCCCTTTCTACAATATTACAGCTTCTCATTTGGCCTTAAGTCTTTTTAATGGCCATTGCTAAAAAAGTTAACAAATTAATTAGTTGTTTATAGCCTTAGTTATTCTTAACATAAATGTAGTTTTTCATTTTGATATTTTGCTAGATCTGCTATTTTTTCTGGTCTGTTGATTTTGGGTTTATTTTGATGTGAATGTTTGAATGGAGTAATTTTTGTGTGGTGTTTTTATGGGTTAGATCTGGATTTGTGAGACCTAGAAGGTAGACGAGTGAAAATATCCATAACTAAAGAGTCTCCTAAATTCCTTATAAGATCTGGATTGAGTTTGTGAGATATGGATCATGGGCATACAACTTCTGCTTGGTTTAATGCTTTATGCTTGATACTCATTGCTTTATGCTCTAATAAGCTCAAAAATTTCCTTGGTACTCCATTTCTTTATGCCTTCTTTTATGATAATGTCATTTATGTGATGCATTGAGCCTCATTGCTTACTAATATGCATTACTTAGGAGCCATTATTATGCTGCCACATTTAGTAACTAATTAATTTTCTTTTTTGGTTCAATTTTGCATTGCCTCATCATAGCTCAGATTGTTGGGTGGGAAGGATGTGGTTTGTATCCCACAAGTCTTGTAAAAACAGTTTTGTGGGGTTGTTGGTGTCATGAGTCTGAATTGTGACATTTTCTCTTCCGTGAATTGTCACTATTTTTCATCTAACATTAGCTTCTTCTTGTTCCAGTTAGTAGTAAACCTGATTCGATTTTCTTTATTTTAGTGTCATGGGTCTTACTTTCAATTGCTTTCTTTTTATATGATATGAAATGCAACAGCACCTTGAACGTGAAGGAGAAACTTTATTTACTTGGCATAAACATGTCTAAGTGTGGTGAGAGATCAAATGTAAGACTGTTCATCTCGGTCGGGTTTTTTCCCGACCCGGTCCGAAACTCGGATACCCAATTCGAAATGCTGATATTTTTCAGCTAGCACTAGTTGATATTTGTTTGTCTTTTCTGAGTTGGGGACAAGTCATCTTGCAATAGCCAATTCTAAATATGTGTAGAGCATAGAAGTTTTACAAAATCCTACTTATAAAGGTATTCCCAGAAATCTATAGATGCTAATTTCTGTTCAATATGGTGATAATTAAAGTTATACATAGTTGTTTAATTTTGTACTAATTTTATGATTTTGTAATTGCATTGCACATTTTAGTATTTTTTTTATTTTTTTGTATTAGCCCCTTATCTAGTAATTTTGTACTGGCCTTTTTTTCTTATAGAATGTGCAGGATCTCTCTATTAGATCACTTGAAGTTGCTACTTGCCGGAATTATGTTGTAATTCATATCTTGTAGTTTTGTATTTTGTAATGTAATGTAATGTGTAAATAACAAAATAATGTAATATGTAGTGGATTGCATGTATTTTAGTTTTTATATATTTTTATTATCCGGAAAATGTTAGTATTATGCTTTTTAATGACGACTTGAATTGTTTTAAAAAAATATATGCTTTTATAAAAAATTATGATTTTCAATACTTTTTTAATTTTTTTTTAATAAATATAGAAGAATTATGCTTTTCAATATTTTAATTATAGTCTTATATATATATATATATATATATATATATATAAAAGAGCTCCTAAATGCTTTATATGGAATTAAAAAAAAAATCTCAAATTTTTGAATTTTAAAAATTTGGATTCACCTGAATTTCGACCAAGATCTAATCTGAACTAACTGGTCTGGATTTCAACCCGAATTTAAAACTTGGATTTCGATCCAAGTATACTCAAATTTTCATGTCGGAATCCGGATCGACATCCCTAAGAACTCAAGTTTCAATTCATGCAAGAGAAGTACTACCGACCCACTCCTCAATAATCTGCCAATATATTGTTTATTTCCCATTCCCCAGAACATTCTCGAAATCGTCGAGGCATGTGTACCAGCTTTCGAGGATGACCATATGGCCAACCAGCACATATGAATCATGTGGGCATTAAACTATCGATTTATGCTAAAAGATAAGATCAGGGACCAGCCATACATGATATATGTACGCCCATTTTTTCATTCAATAATAAAAAAAAATACTTGTCATTTTCTTGTGCATCATCCTTCTTATATATATATATATATATATTATGTTATATTATATAATTAAAATAAGTAAAAGGTTATAATATTATTTATTTATAATCAACTATTTTTTATAAAAATAACTACTTTCTATTAAAATAATCTATCATGAGTATCAATTTTCTTGTAGTCGGCTTCGTTTGGACTGTAAACTTTTTAGAGTGCCTCCGACGTCAAACACAAGTTGTACTTTTATCGAATGTAGTTCAATTTCCAACTCATTTTGGTCCCCACACTGTCAAACAATATCATATCATATTTTATATAGGATAATGCTGGAGCTCTAGTGTATTTTATTATATGTATTTTTTAATTTTTTTTATATAAATATTTTTAATGATTTTAAATATTTTTAAAAAATAAAAAAATTTATAATATTATTAAATAATACTTGCTTAATCACGAAGTAAAATATAAAATATTTTTTTATAATTTTTTATTTTACTTCGTGATTAAGGAAGTATTTTTTAATAACTTTTTTTTTTACTTCTTAATTAAGAAAATATTTTTAATAATGTTCTAAATTTATTTTATTTTTTAAAAAATATTAAAAAATATTATATAAAAAACAACTTTAAAAAAACACATACAATATATACCTACAGCCCCCAGCAGGAGCTCCCAGCGGGGGCTGTAGCACGATCCTATTTTCTATCGTTTCATTTTCCATACCTCGATTTTCTTTTCATCTCTCGATTTTCGTGTTTCCATCTGTTGGCTTTTCACAAATAGTTTTAACAAAAAATCTACTCAACCTCCTATTATTCATACAACCTCCACACTCCACATTATTTTTAATTTTTATTATTTTTTTCTTTTATTAAATATTTATTATATAAATAATGAATAAAAAATTTAAAATAATTTAAAAAGAATAAACTCAAAAAAAAATTTAAAAAAAATATTAAAAATTTAAAAAATTTAAAAAAGTGTGGAGTGTGGAGTGTGGTGGAGGTTGTGTAGCAAAACTCTAGTTTTAATTTCTTTTATGTTTAACGGTTGCGCCAACTGTCATATATCTTTCCCATATATAAAATTATAAATATATATAAATTTATCTTAAAATTTAATACATTTAAATTTATTTTAAATAAATTCTATAAAATTTATTCAATTATCTGAACTCACTATTATATATAAAAAATATAATTTAATTTAACTCAATTCTATATATAAACACAACTTAAATAGACGTTGCTAATAAGACATTAGCTTCGTTTGGATTCCAAACTAATCTCAACTCTTCTCAACTCATCATTACAACTTTTTCAAATTCTAATACAAAATATAATAAATAATTCAATTTTTTTAAATTTTAAAATAATAATAATATTAAAAAATAATATTTTAACAATATTTTATCATCTCAACTCAACTCACTTCAATATCCAAACACAACCTAATAGAAGATGACGTGAGATAAGGAGGATCGATGACAATTCTCTAATTAGTTTATAGGTTTGTTTTGTGATTATTATTATTATTATTTTTTTGTGTGTAATTACAGCACTTCTCATGACATATCTTCCTCCGTATGAATATATATAATAAATATAAATAAAAATTATTATTGAGACTATTTATTTTATATATATAATATGATATTATTTAGACTATAAATCTTATCAAATAAATAATCAACAAGAAACAGTGACACGAGGAATGTAAAAAGTGCTCTCATTTATATCACCCCACCTCCCCCCGATCTCTTTGAAACTTCAAAACGTTTCACCAACCCCAGTGCTTTTAGTCATTGATCTCTTCATTAATGGCTGTCATTCCTCCATCAAACACCGTCCTTCCCTTCGCCATACCCCGCCAAAACCCCGGCCTCCATTCTATAACCCAGTTTGCAGCACCATTTAATTTAGGCCAAAAATCCCAACTTGGAGAACTTTCGCACATCGCCACAAAAGCGCCAACACTACTGTGCAAGGTTCTATCCAAAAAAGGCGACTCCCTGTCAAGCATTGTAAGCGACCTCGAGGAAGAAAGAACACAGAGAGTACCGGAACAAGATGATGAGGAACCACAGACCACGGCCGCCAAGCCTGAGCACCAGCTCGCCGATGCGTGGCGTGAAATCCTCGGTCAAGACGACTGGGTTGGTCTGCTCGATCCCATGGACCCGCTTCTTCGATCCGAGCTAATCCGGTACGGCGAGATGGCACAAGCATGTTACGATGGCTTCGATTTCGACCCGTTTTCCAAGTACTGCGGAAGCTGCAGATTCATGTGCCATGAATTCTTCAACTCTTTAGGAATGTCGCACTTCGGTTACAATGTTTCTCGCTACCTCTTCGCGACCTCAAACATCAATCTGCCCAACTTTTTCAAGAAGTCGCGGTGGCCAAAAGTGTGGAGCAGGAACGCCAACTGGATCGGATACGTTGCTGTTTCAGACGACGAAACCTCCAAACGTTTAGGCCGCCGTGACATAGCTATTGCATGGAGAGGCACGGTGACACGGCTGGAGTGGATAGCAGATCTTATGGATTTCCTGAAGCCAATTTCTTCCAACAAAATCCCATGCCCGGATCCAACTGTGAAAGCCGAATCAGGGTTTTTAGACCTCTATACTGGCAAGAACGAGGCCTGCAGATTTTGCAAGTTTTCAGCGAGGGAGCAGATTCTAACCGAGGTCAAAAAGTTGCTCGATATCTACTCAAACGAAGAAGCTGTAAGCATTACCATCACAGGGCATAGTCTGGGGGCTGCGTTGGCCATTCTAAGCGCGTATGATATCGTTGAAATTGGCTTGAACGAGTTGAAAGACGGCCGAGCCGTGCCGATATGTGTGTTCTCGTTTTCGGGGCCGAGAGTAGGGAATGCGAGGTTCAAGGAGAGGCTGGAGATGTTGGGGTTGAAGGTGCTGAGGGTGGTGAATGTCCACGACATGGTACCCAAGTCGCCGGGGCTGTTCTTGAACGAGCAATCGCCGCCAATGATGATGAAGCTGGCCCAGGGGTTACCGTGGAGTTATTCGCACGTCGGGGTTGAGCTTGCATTGGATCACAAGAACTCCCCGTTTTTGAAGCCGACGGGTGATCTGGTTTGTGCACATAATTTGGAGGCGCACCTGCATTTGCTTGATGGGTTAGTATTCATGATCAATTAATGAATCTGTTTCTCATGATCTTCCAGTCATAAATTATTTTAACAAATTGATCATTTTGGTCTTATATATATATAACTTCTAAGATAAGATATATTAAATTATACCATGCTTAGGCTGATTAGAGTAATTTGCTCTTTTATCTTTTTTTTTTTTTTTTGTCTGAGCAGATCATTTGCAGTATAAGTTTAGTGTGAGTGTGTCTATATATATATACATATATGCGAGCAGTGTTATCTAGGGTTGTGCAGAAAAGTCCTTAACCCGCACCGTCCGCACGACCCGACCCGACCTGATCGGACCGATAAAAGCGGGTTGAACTAACTTGCGGGTCAAACCCGCTAACTGTCGGTTTCGATCCGACTGACCTCCCCAAATCTCAAATCGTCTGCATCCGTCCCCAAATCGCAAACCCTCGCTGCCATCCCTCCCCACTTCCATTCGTCTTCCCTGTCGACTCCAACAACCAACAAGCACTGCCTCAAACAAAGGAAAAACAAGGTAGCCCTCGTCCACCAAGCCACCAGAAATTCATCACAACCAAAAGAAATACATCACGCGACCCAACTCATACCCATCGCGTCGATGCGAAAATGGAAAGAGTGGAATAACTAATCGGTGGCAAGTTTGGAAGGAGAGGAGGCGAAGCGATTCTGGAGAAGGGAGAGGAAGTTACGGGCGTCAACGCTGGTAGTGGTATTCTCGAGGTGATCAAGCAAGGATCGGAGGATCGGAAGGCAGCGTAGGATCGCATCACCGGACTACTGGCCTAGAAACTTAAAAGTTCTTTCTTGCTTACCCATCAAACACACGCTCGCACACACGCTGGTGGTGAAGATGAGATGCGACGAAGAAATCTTCAGGGCTTGGAAAGTGGAAACGACTTTTAAGTTTTCAACTGGTAGACGGGTTGACCCGACTCAAATCGGGTCGGTGCTTTTCTTGTTGGTCTGGACACCGGGTCGGGTCGGGGCAATAATCATTGCGGGTTGGACGGTGTGCAGGCCTAGTGTTATCTATAAGCCTCACATTATATTTACTTAAAAATATATCATTTTATTTTTTTTTATCTTATTTTACTTACAAATATGTTTATAATCAATCATTTTCATCGTGTCGGTAAAAAATAAAATGACATTATATCTACAAAAGAATGGATCAAGCAGATTCTCGTGTTTTTGTCATGTCTCTCTAAGATTAAAAAATATGAACTGCATTTTAAACTTTCTAAATTATTTTATGTACGTACTTCTCTCTGTGATCTCACCCAAGAGGCTTTTATCCGAATTCAAGAGGATTATAAACTTCCGAAGATCTTAATCTTTCAAGGACTACCGCGTACAATCTTGTTAATTATTAAGAACAAGTAGATCTCAAATGCACAAACCTAACTTGTGGAAGATTTTTGTAAAAAAGCAAGTCTCACGGAAGAAGAAGAAAAAAAAAGAGTTTTTTTACACTTTTTAAACATTTGAGTCCATTTTTTTATAAAATGTTTATGCAAAATTAAGTTGTATATTTAAGATTTGTATATATTATTATTATTCATCTTATATATAGGCTTATGGTATTAATCTTTTTATAAATTAATTAGTTAATTGGAACACAGTACTTGTCGTTGGTTTAAAACGATATCAAGTACTCTCCCTTTCTAGATGATCAACAAGTCAATATAACTTTTTACCAGTTAAGCCGCATATGTGTGTGTGTATATATATATATATACATATATATATGTAATTATTAATTAAATCAAGGTGTCCGCCTAGCTCTAGCCAAGAAAATGAATTTATAAAGGCAAGAAAGGAACTACATATAATGTGACAAGAAACTAAAAGACAAGACCTACGAGGATACGCATGCATGCATCATCTATGGCATCTAGATCTAGCTAGGATTTTTGTTATTTGTTTAAACAACATCGATCGAGGTTATTTGTTTAAAATACCAACCATGAATATATAAATGATCATGCCCCCCCAACCCTTTAGTTTATATACTATTATTAATTAATTAATCACACTAGTCATGCATATATGCATGTTATACGTCTGTCGTTAGTAGTTATGAATGGGATAATTAACGGCGGTCGTGTCGACACATGCAATATGTAATATAGATAATTGCTTATATAGTTCCTACGTACGAATTAAAGAAAAAACTAAGACATGATTATAATAATAATAATATAAGCTAGATTGGCAACTTGATGCTAGTGGATTATTATATATATGTAAAGATCGAATTAAATTAGTACGTACATTATTGTTAATTTTAACTTCTTTTGTCCTGTAGATTAATATTGAGTTTAGAAACCAGCTAGCTAGGGTACGTATATCCCACATGTTTTCACATTAGTTTGAATGAAAAGTCAAATCTAGATCGAAATGCCTCGTTTATTTTCACAACTCATCTCATCTTATTTCATCTGACCTAATCATTACAATTTTCTTAAATTTTTAAATAAAATAAAATAAACAATTAAATTATTTTAAATTCTAAAATAATAATAATATTTAAAAAATATATATTTTTATAATATTTTATTCAACTTTTAACTTTAATCTCATCTCATTTCATCTTATCTACGAAAACAAACGAGACACGTTGTCCATGAGTTCATGTGTCGTTGCCGGCCGCCCATGCCAACTTATAACTCTTTTCAATTGATGTGATTTGAATTTTGATGCATACAGTAGTTAAGATTGTAAAATTTATTTTATCTTAAAAATGTATGATCATGCAATAAACTGATCAACTGGTAGGCGAATCATGAGTTGTGGTAGAAAGTGCATGAATGAGTGCTACGTACTTGTGTGTAAATATTTTGGTTGCATGAAATTGCAGATACCATGGGAAAGGACATAGATTTGTGCTGGCAAGTGGAAGAGATCCTGCACTGGTGAACAAGGCCTGTGATTTCTTGAAGGATCATTACTTGGTGCCGCCCTACTGGAGACAGGATGAGAACAAGGGTATGGTGATGGGCAAAGATGGTTGCTGGATGCAGCCTGAACGTCCAAAGCTCGATGATCATCATCCTCCTGATATGCATCACCATCTCCAACAATTAGGCCTGAGTAGTACTTCTCATTAATTATTTATTTATTCACAAATCAGACTTTGTATTAGTTGTTAATTTGCTTTCTTGTAATGTGTAAATCATATCCATAAGACAATATCGAAAAGAAGATCGATCTTGCTTTAAACGGTTTCCCCATATATATTAGTGATTACTAGTGAAAAAGCCATAAAATACAAAAAATAGTGATATATTTTTTCGAAAGGGATAATGATCCAGTACCTCTCCATTCAAGTGAAATGGACAATATCCATTTAATTTAAAAATAAGATATATTTTTAACCATTTCATTTGTGATATAAAATTTAATTAAGTATATATAGTATAAATGGATCTACGCCAATTAAAACATCCATCCATGATGACCACCCAAAGGCTTGCAAAGAAATTTATATGCAATCAGAGAAGAACGTCTATTCAATTCATTCTATGCTGGCTGGAGAGCAACAGAGATTTATTTATGAGAAATTTTATTTATTATCTTTTTTCTTATAATCATCTCAACATATTTTGATATGACTTCAAATTATTAGCCAACAAGTAGAATATAACAAACAGTTTTCGATCAACGTAGGTATCTTAGAATGGTGAAAGGATCATGATCATAGAAGGATCTTGTATGTTAATTTACTAAACAGAAGTTAATTTACATTTCCCATAACTCAACTAATATAATTAGTTTCAGCAAAAATTATATAAATATAAAGGTTCGTTTTTTTGGGTAAGGTAATTTTTTTTTTCCCAAGTAATAAATACGGACAAACAAGAAGCAAAGAATAAACAAGTCATTTACGCAACTTAAAGAAAAAACAAAAGAACAAGGCTAGTATTGGACTCGCAATGAGGCATAAGAGCATTTCCATATGGTTTCTTCAAAATGTCCTATAATTTAGTTAAAAATCATATTTTCTAAATTTTTTTTTCAAATTTTACTCATCTTTCAAAATCTTCCTACGTTACATTGCCTATCATTTTTCTCTAGTCTATTAAAATAATATTTCTTTATTATTTATTTATTATTTTTTTTCTCACTTCTATTTACAAACTTACTACTCAATATTTTTTTTTATGTTTTGAATTATTACTCTAGTGAATATTTTAAACAATAATTTTAATTATTTTTTTGCAGGTATGATAATATTTTTAAAATTATTTTTTTTATTTTATATTTTTTGGAATGATTTAAATTATTTTTAAAATTATTATTTAAAACTATAACAAATACGAGTATGATAGAAAGTGTAGATGATTAGAAAAAGAATATATTTTATTTATTAGAATAAAATATTGATAAAAATGATTTAGAAAATGAATAATGATTCCATATATTTAAGAAATTACTGTTCATCTCCTAAACTTTTTCTCTAAAATAAGGATTCGGATCTATAGGGAGATTTTAATTAAATCCCTAAAACTAATTTTCTCAAATTATAAGAAAAAGTCTCCTTTAGAGAACCAGATAAGAATGCTCTAGGCGTGACACGATGTAGTCCCAACGTTTCTCTTCTTTCTCACCAGCAACTAGAAACCCAACTTGTAATAATCCGGCCAGTTATAAAACTCAAGACCCATTTAAGCCCAGCCCGCCTACAGAAGAAGGAAAAAAAGAAAAAAGAAATACAGGTGCTAAACGCATCTGAGGCTCTCTCTGCCTATCACACTTCGTTCGTCCCCTCTCTCTTTTCTTTTGCTCCGCCGACGGATCTTTCACGCCGACACCGCCTTCCATGTCAGACGCCACCCAGTAAGCCTTCCTCTCTCTCTCTCTCTCTCTCTCTCTCTCTCTCTCCATCCTCGTCTCACTCTCTCTCCTTCTCCGTGGTTAGGCCGCCCCTCTACATGACGTCCAACTCCTCCGCTACTCACGAAACCCCAATAAGCCTCTAAATCCCTCGTCTATCTGTGTATTTGGTTTCGACTCTCCCTCTCAATAACTATCTCTTTGTACCAAGCCAGTCAATGTGAGTAGTGGAGGCCGTTGCAACCTGTCTAGCCACATTGCCTCGCTCCGTCGAATCCTCGCTGCAGTGCCACATTGCCCACAAAAATCTAGTCGACCACCACTCCGAGTTGGGTAAGATACTTTCTTTTCACAATTTTTTTAATATATTTAAATACTTTAAAAAATTTTAAAAAAAATTAATACACTTAAAATTACTTACTTAAAATTACTTGATTAAGTAAAAAAAAAAAATTTGCCAAGAGTCAAATGGAGCGGTACAAATGGGAGGGCAAATTAGTGTTTTCCACTCTCTTGCTTTACCCATGTAATTGTTCTCGATTTTCGTCGTTATTCTTCTGGAACCGGAGTTGTCTATGATTGGGTCTTTTTTTTGGAGTCGGGTGACTTGATGGCTTGGTTGAGATATATGGAAATTTATTGTAGGTTGATTATAATGCGATGGTTAGAAGAGGGAATGGGTGTAACCGGTGGACTGGTTTTCTAAATATGGATTTTTGTGTCTGTTTATATGCTGAAGTTGTGACGGAGTTAAGCGAACTTTAAATAGGTTGGGTTGAATATTGGTGTAGTAGTATTTTGGGGCAGACTGTGCTTGGGAGATTAAAAACCAGAGCCACCATGATAGACTGTGTTAATGGGCTCGTTTATTGAGCTAGAGTTCGGATTACGAATTTTTGTTAGTTAGGTTGGTTTTGGACTGGCATGAGTTATTAACATGTTAGTAATATTTTCTGGATTAGGTTGTGATACTCGAATGACGAGATAATGCAGTTCGAACTCATTCTTGAAGTAATGGTTTTCGATACCTATTTTGTTCTTTAGATTTTTGAAAAACATAAAATATGATAGCATGAAATTATATTATAAATATTATAATATTTGTGATAGTAAAATATGGTATTTAAAAATATGAAAATAATACTCATGCAACATAATTATTAAACATAACAGTTTATATATATTTTGGAAAACGTGTATATGATTTCTTTTTGGATAGGTAAGAAGATATTTTATTGATATTGAAATAGGCATAACTCAAGTATACAAGATGTGATTACACCTAATTAGGAACTAGAAACGGTTACAAGCAAATCAAGAAAATTGAGAGTCGAGACCATTAAAATCTAACAATGGCCCACACAAATAAAGTTTTCAAGAAAAAGTGGACAGTTTGAGATTGTAAGATCTATATGACATATTTACTTAGTCTGTGTTGTCATGTCCATTTATGATATTTCGATAGCTATCCTCATTTTGTTCTTTGAGTATGTGGTCGGTGCGCGGCACACTTGTATTGGTGTAAGCACAACTAGCAATAAGCATATTTGGAGAACTATTTGGAATTGCTGCTGAAGTTTCGTGGGGCATGGGATCACATGACTTAGTATCAATGCTTAGATAGATAATACAATCTCGAGCGAGATATGACCAACTATTTTGGAGGTTGGAGTGGATGAAGCAAGAGAAATATGTTGCATGTTTTTTTTAATGTGGACTTAAGAGTTATTGAAAATCATAGTGTAATAGGGCATTACCAATGGATAAGAGTTGGATGTGTGTCAGAGACAAATTTGGTAGAGACTACAAGACATATGCGTTTGGGGTAAGGGGATTTATAGACTTTGCGAAAAGCAGTGCAGACTCATCTGGACGTATTAGATGTCCATGTCAAAAATGCAAGAACTTGAGTAATCACACTTTGAACTTGGTTGAGGAGCATCTCTATGTCAATGGAATTGATCAAGGCTATAGATAGTGGGTGTTACATGGTGAACCATTTCCCAAAGTAGATTTTTTCCCTAGTGGCAGTGGAAATCCAACTGCTTGGCTCACTTCCCGCGTTGGTACTCTTACTCGTACCTATGCACCTATAGCTACATCATCTTGGGCTAAAATTCCACAAGATGTTAAGGACCTTATAAAGAAGCGTTGCATGCTTGGTAAGTAAATACCTTATGTTTTTGCGTATTAAACATGGTGTATTGTATGATGTTTACATTGTTTGTTAATTATATTATAATATTTAAGAATAAGTTTGAACTCAATTTCGGACGACGAGAGGACCCCCAGACCGTTGATGAACTGATAAATAATGCATACCGCAAATATAAGGGTAGATGCCACGAACACTTTAAAAAATTTGAAAATATTGAGGAGGAACGCCAAAATCCTTTTGAAGGCATGCAACTAGACGAGTGGAAGAAACTATGTGATATGTTTGAGGAGCCAACATATCAAGTAAATGCATTATTTCATGATATTCTACTAATTTTTCCCATCTCATATCGACTAATAATTTTGCTTCCTTTTATAGAAAAGAAGCCAGGTCAATAAAATAAATATATCAAATTTAATGATCCATCGTCATGTTGGTTCGAGATATTTCCATCACCTCTCTAAAAAATTAGTATTTATAAATTAAATTATTTTTCTTTATCATAAATGCACTTTCGTAATCCATAATTATATTTTTTTAATGTGTATAGGAAGGCAAGAATCCTACCGTGTATAACCTGACCACTTTGCATGCTAAATCACATACTAATTGTGATGGGGAATTTACTCATCCTAAAGCACAATCAAACTATGTAAGAGTTGGGTGTTTGATTTATTACAGCTAATAGCTTAAATTACTTTTTTATTGTGTAGGATAAGATCATGGTCAGGCTCTGTAACGATTATGCTTCTAAAGTAACTCTTCTCGAGAATTAAAAGAAAAAATATTGGAGATCGAGCAGCTAAAATCAAGGCTGAGAAAGTTGGAGGAGTTAATATCGTTGAAGGTGCCATTAAGACAATAACAAGAAGCTGATGAGGAGCTGCAGATGAGATTAGAAGTTCGGGGTCAAGAAATGCTTGAACATATGCAAATGATTATGTCACAAAAATTTAATCTCCACCATCGTAGAAACATTTTTTAATATTTTGTATCAAAACCTTTGTAGAGTTTGATGACAATTTCAACAATTGTGGAATATTTAATATCTATTATATTTGAATTTCACATTTAATGGCAAGGATTGGAACACATGAACGTGTATTTCGTTATATGTTACGAATGGATTGCTTTCTTATTTGAACAGTATATAGGGTGAAAATAGGATGTTCGAGCAATTATAATAATAGTTCGAACAAAATATAGTCTCATAATTCGAACGCATATCATTCCTATTCAAATGAAAATAGCGTGACGATATTATGTTCGAACAGTTACAAAATATGTTGGAACCATATACGATTTCAACATTTGAATGCATGTCACTTATATTCAAAGTGGTATGCATTCAATATTCGATCGCCCTATCATTCTTTCGAACGATTGTGAAAGAATGATAATTGGGATGATACTGAGTAACATTACTTTTATTTATTCACTACAATCGATCTTTTATATTAATTTAGTTAACATATCACTTCAAAATATTTTTGTGGAATGTAAACGAAACTATATATCCCAGATTTCATCTAATTATAATTCTCCATAATTAAAGTAAACTAAACCGTATGATAAGCAAGATGTGATTTTCATCACTAATTTTTAGATAAGGTATGCCTCTTGGGGACAACAATATTTGATTTAGCTAAACAGAAGTCAATTTATATTTCTCATAAATAAACTAATATAATTATTTTAAGCAGAAAATATATATATATAAATATAAAGGTTCACCGAAAATTTATATACAATTTATATAAATTAGTTTTTATCCAAAATTGAAAACTAATAAACACCGACAAACAAGAAGCAAAGAATAAACAAAATAAAAAATCATTTAAGCAATTTAAAGAAAAAGAACAAGAACAAGACTAAGGCTAATATTGGACTCACACGTGACAGGTGTGACACATAAGGCCCATTAACTTACGTGACACGATGCAGTCTCACCGTTTACTCAGATCCATTTAGGTTGTGTTTAGATGTTGAAGTGAGTTGAGTTGAGTTGAGTTGAGTTGAGATGATAAAATATTGTTAGAATATTATTTTTTAATATTATTATTATTTTAAAATTTGAAAAAATTGAATTATTTATTATATTTTATGTTGAGATTTGAAAAAGTTGTAATGATGAGTTTAGAAGATTTTTGAAACCAAACGAAGCTAAGCCCAGCCCGTGGAAAAAAAAATCAAAAAATCAGGTGCTAAACGCACCGTTCTGACGGTTTATTTCCATCTCCTCCTCCTTGTCAGCCACTCCCCCCCCCCCTCTCTCTCTCTCTCTCTCTGCCAAAACCCTAGCCGTAGTCTCATCACTTTGTCGCTCCGTCGTCGACTTCTACAACCCAAGGTTAGTTTTTCTCTATTTCACATACACACACACACACTCTATCTCTCTCTCTCTCTCTCTCTCTCTCTCTCTCTCTCTCTCTCTCTGTGTTGGTGCTTTTATAACTGATGGATTCTTGTAACAACCCAAGCTCCGTTTCCTCGTAGCCGTCGTCTTCATCATTCTGTGTCGCTCCGTCGTCGACTTCAAGAACCCAAGGTGTGTTCTCTGTATTTTATTTCGATTTGGGTTGTGAGAAAACATTGTGTTTGAAATGGGTTCTACTACTTTATTGATCTGTATACTATATTTTCTAAGGATAACTGTCAATGCGCTGCTGTAGTGATGGCACTGTCTCGTTATCTGTATTGAGTTCCCTATGGAGGTGTTTGTTCAGTGTAATTACTGGCATTGGTGTTTGTTCAGTGAGGATAAAGGATGTTTGAATGTAAGATTTTCTTGGATTTTCTAAATTTAAAAAAAAAATTTAAATGAGCTTTATGGAGTTTTGTAAATACTAACTAAAAATATGGTTCTACTGAAAAGTTTTTTTTTTTTGTGAGAGGATTTTATTGGAGCATGAAAAAGTGATGGGGTCTAATGAAAATATGAAGGGAAGAAGATTTTGTGAGTGGGTTTTTTATTTTTTAGTTTTGTAGAAGTTGTTTTTGGAAATATGAGGTTTTTATTGGTTAAAAAAATGTATTTTAATGAAAGGGATTACATTTTTTAAAACAATACTTACATTGAGATTAAAAGAAAAACTGAGAAACTTTTGTAAAAACTATGGTTTTCAAACATGAAAGCTGATTTAATAGTAAGGCAACTCTCTTTCTAGTCATTGGCACATGCATTAGCATATATGAAGGAAACATCAAAACCCCAAATTCTTCTTTTCTTTATATCATCATAACAAGGATGACTCTAAAGGTACCCTTTTCTGCAAAGTTCAAAAAATGAAGAAAAAAAAGGTGGGGAGTGGTTATTTACCTATCAAGATTATGGTGGACCTTTTTGCACATGCATTAGCATATATGAAGGTGGTGTTTGCTGTGTTTTCTAATATCATTAGTTTAGTGAAATCAGTGGTTTAGATGTCACCGATGCATTCCAAAAGGCCTATAGTTTTATATATGTATACACTGTTAATTGATTCGATATCTGAATTGTAAAGGGGAAAAGGATATATAGAAGGAATTAAGCAATTAGAAGCTTCCTCAGTGGCTTCCTATATATTTGCAAAAGGAAATTAATTCCAGTTTGCCAGCTAGCTAGATATATAATTAATCTATTATTGCATGCATCCCCAGTGGGTTATAATGAACTAAGTACACTAAATACTACTTCGCCAATATCCAACCCAACCTCTTTAAATTTTGCTTAACTCCATTACAAATTCAGCATTATAAACACACTCACAAATCTCAGCATATTTAGAACACCAGCCCACTGATTACACCCATTCCCACTTCCTACAATGACATTATAATCAACCTTCAAGAAATTTCCATATTCTCTCAACCAAGCCATCAAGTCACCCGACTCCAAAACAAATACACAATCATAGACAACTCAGTTTCTTGAAGAACAATGAAGAAAATATAGGACAATTACATGGGTAAAGCAAGAGAGTATCTTACTTAACTCAGAGTGGTGGTTGGCTGGATTTTTTAGGGCAAGGTGGCGCTGCAGCGAGGATTCGACGGAGTGAGGCACATGGCTGGACAGGGTGCGGCGGCCTCAACTAGTTATGGTGACTGGCTTAGTAGGAAAAGATCGTTGTTGAGAGGGGGAGTCGGAACTTTATACACAGATAGAGAGACCAAGACAAGGATTTAGTGGCTTACCGGGGTTTCGTGCGACTTTTTGAGTAGCAGAGGAGTTAGGTGGCGTGGAGAGGGGCGGCCTAACCACGGAGAGGGAGAGAGAGAAAGTAGAGCAACACAGAGAGCGTGTGAGAAACAGACGAAGAGAGAAGAGTGAGACGGGCCGAGAGAAAGAGAGGGAGAGGAAGGCTTACTGGGTGGCGTCCAACGTGGAGGACAGTGTTGGTGTTATGGAGCTGCTATAGTTGTGGCTGCGGTGCAAAAGAAGAGAGAGAGAGAGAGAGAACAAAGAGAAGAATTGGCGAGAGATGGGACAAAAGGAGTGTGACAGATAGAGAGAGCCTCAAAGGGATGTATTCGGGGGCTAGGAAGGAGAAGGAGATGGAAATAAACCCTATTGGTCATAATGGTGCGTTTAGCACCTGTCTTTCTTTTTTTACTTTCGTGGGCTGGGCTTAAATGGGTCTGAGTTTTATAATGGGCCGGATTATTAACAAGGAAAAATGGTACAATTACAACATTACCATAGTTCGTGACGGCCACAATGGCAGCAAGCAGCAGATGACAGAAAAATCCACTCGTAGTCGAAGAGCTTCCCCATTATCGCTGAAATGTGAACTGAAATAGGTTTTGCTTTATCTTGAGAGAATGGAGAGGAAAAAAGGAAACCAAGTCTAAAAAAAGATTTTGCTTTCGTTTATGGGATGTTTGTTTAATGGGAAAGGAAAATGGGGTGAAAACTGGAAAGTGAGTGACTGGTGATGAAGGGTTGCAAAGTTTGAGGGCAAAAGGTGGGAAATGGTTATCCGATATTCTTCCATCATCATGACTCTACGAGCACGTGAATTATCCAGCTATCTACAAATCTATCTGATCAGGGTTGTTACAAACCCTAGCTAGCTCTATTCGTGACAGACCCACCATGTAACGCCCCAATGGAAGGCCCAAACCACATAGCCTATGCTCCAAAAGGACTAGTCAATGATACAGTTGGAGCTCCATTGGAACCTTATAAAGAGCAAGAACTTCTCATTCCCAAGCAATGTAGGATCTCATATACCACCTACCCTTATCCGTATCATATGGGGCATCACAATCTACTCTTCTTAAATTCCCGACGTCCTCGTCGGGCATGTCCATTATAGGTGGCACGGCTCAAGTCCCACATTTCTGGTTGGGATAGACTCTGATACCATTTGTAACGCCCCAATGGAAGGCCCAAACCACATGGCCTATGCTCCAAAAGGACTAGTCAATGATACAATTGGAGCAGCATTGGAACCTTATAAAGAGCAAGAACTTCTCCTTCCCAAGTAATGTGGGATCTCATATACCACCTACCTTTATCCGTATCATATGGAGTATCACACACCAGCTCAAAGCTGCAATCTTTTCCCAACCTTCAATGTTTTTGACTTCCAAGGAATGTCTTTTATTTGTACTCCACACATATATATCACCTTTTTTTCTTATGTATATTCTGTCTTGCTCCAAACAGTGGGATTAAACATGGAAGAAGTGGTTAAATGGTGAGGACCATAAGTACTTATGGTAATAGCGAGACATTCGTGCAGGTATATCCTTTTTTTTTTTTTTATCGTTTGTCGGAATCAATACAAAAGCATGGTCTCCAAGCAAAAGATCTGGCGGGGAACAAATCAAAGCAGAGTATTCGGCAGCATTTTGATGTGACTGGAGGCCAGATTATGTACGGCATTATTCACTGGAGATATCGAAAAAAACTGAAAAGAAATAAAAGCTCAAATAATCGTGCTGTACTGCTGCTTGGTAGTGGCTTATTTAGTTACTCAGCAATGTCTTGGCCGTTTTAGTTACTTGCATTTCCTTTATGGAGTGGTATGTGCGGTGATTATAATTATATGTACAGTGAATATATATATTTACAGAGAAAGAGAGAGGCTACTAGTATGGAGATTTGACTGGACATGATCAAAAACATGCGTATGTAGAAGTACTGCTTGCCAAAATTTGCAACAGTGGATGGGATTGGCTGGAGAGGCAGGCAGGCATCGGAGAATATGAAAGAGAAAAGAGCTTCAGCAATGAAAATAAATAACGAGAGAGGGATTTTTTATGTGCAAAGCTAACATGGAAATCAGAATCAGGTCGGAAAACTCCTTTCTCGGAATTATGTTCGGGTAACATGTGCAGTTTGGAACTGTCTGCTCAGAAATTTACCATTTTCGGCCTAACTTGTGTTTTAGTAAACTTCTTACTTATTCCCCCCCCTCCCCCTCCCCAAAAAAAGAAAAAATCGGAAGGTGCTTTTCCGGGTTGGGTCAGGTGAACAACCCTACTTGTGAGAATAAATTATGTTCACAAGTATATTTTGGATTACAAGAACCATAAAAGATAATACAAAAGGAAGATTTTCTTCCTTAATTTTCTATATAAATCTATATTATTCGGATAAGATAATATTTATATATATCATAAGTAGGGTTCTCGATATCTAGTTGAATTGGTTTGTGAGGAAAGTAAAATTAGAAAAAATAACACATTTCTTTGAAACTAGAGGTTACGAAATTGATAGTTTTTAAATGTGGCTCATAAATTGATGACTTCTGGTTACTTCTCAAAAAAAAAATTTGATGACTTCTGGTTGCTTTTGTCATGAAGACTTGTTGAATTTGACATGGGTGCTAGTAATCAGTAGTTATATATTTGACATGGGTGCTAGTTAACTTTGACAAGTCAGAGCTAGTGCCGGTGGGGAATATGAGCAACACAAGGCAGCTAGCTAGTATTCTTGGGTGCAAGGTAGCTTCTCTTCCCATGACCTATTTAGGATTGCCGTTGGAGGCTGCTGCAAGGGCCTCATCTATATGGGATCCAGTCATTGAGAAGATAGAAAGGAAACTGGCAGGATGGAAAAGATTGTACTTGTTGAAAGGTGGCCGGTTAACTCTCATCAAGAGTACCCTTTCTAACTTACCGACGTACTTCTTATTTTGTTCCAATTGCCTGCAAGGGTAGCCACGAGGATTGAAAAGCTGTATCGTGATTTCTTATGGAGTGGGATAGGGGATGAATTCAAATTCCATCTGATCAGTTGGGACAAGGTGTGTAGACCACTCTCGTCAGGTGGTTTGGGTATAAAAAAATCTAAGAACATTTAATCGGGCCCTGCTCGGGAAGTGGCTATGGAGGTATAACACGGAGACAGAAGCTTTATGGAAACTTGTTATTGATTGTAAATATGGAAGCTTATGGGGGGCTGGTGCACTAAGGAGGTAAATGGGGCCTGCGGTGTTGGAGTTTGGAAACACATTAGGCGTGGGTGGGGGGATTTCAGTAGACACGCTAAATTGGTGTTGGGAAGGGGTTCTTGTATTAAGTTTTGGATGGATATATGATGTGGGGAAGAGACCCTAAAGGATGCATTTCCAGCAGTTTTCCGAGTGGCATGCAACTAGGAAGCCTCAATAGAGGATCTTATGATTCTATCAGGGGACCAAGTGTAGTGGAATGTCACGTTTAGTAGAGAGGCACAAGACTGGGAAGTGGATATCTTTGAGGCTTTTTTCAGTTTGGTTTATTCTATAAAGCCATACAGACAACAAGCTGATAAGATGTGGTGGACTCCTGCTGGTAAGGGCATTTTCTCAGTTCGATCATACTATAAGTCCCTTTCCCAACCTGTTAATATTTTGTTCCCATGGAGGAGACTTTGGCGAAATAAGGCGCCCCCGAAAGCGATTTTCTTTACATGGACAGCAGCGTGGGGGAAGATTCTGACTATCGACAATTTGAGGAAGCGTCGGATAGTTATAGTAGACTGGTGTTACATGTGCAAGAGATCTGGCGAGTCAGTGGAACATCTCTTGCTACATTGTGAGACAGCTAGAGCCTTGTGGATGGAAGTCTTTAGCTGGATAGAGTTATCTTTTGTTATGCCTGAAACTGTGATAGATCTACTGGCTAGTTGGACACTCCCAAGAGGAATCCAACAAATCAAGGCGGTGTGGAAAATGATCCCGATCTGTATTATGTGGTGTATATGGCAAGAACGCAGTGATCGAACTTTTGAAAACAAGGAGCGGTCTTCGGAGGAACTTAGAACCTTATTTTTCCGTACTTTATGCTTATGGGCCATTGCTCTAGACTTTAATGGCCTGAATTTTCATGACTTTTTAGTTTCTCTTACTTTGACCTAGATAGGTCTTTTCTCTTGTATATCTTGTGTACTTGGGTTTTGCCTATCTCTATTTATATAAATCGATTACTTATAAAAAAAAAAGTTATATATTGTGATACCCCATATAATGTGTAAGGGTAGGTGGTGTATAGGATTCCACATTGTTTGGGAAGGAGAAGTTCTTGCTCTTTATAATGTTCTAATGAGGCTCCAATTGTATTATTGACTAGTCCTTTTAGAGTATAAGCCATGTGGTTTGGGCTTTCCATTGGAGCGTTACATATGTAGTCAATTGTCATGCTATAGGCCAATGTCATTAGTTCAACCGTGCAGGATCTTAGGCCAGTGTCATTAGTTCAACAGTGCAGGATTTGCGTAATAGTAACATGTGATGTACTCTATCTTGTGTGTATATCACAAATATCCTTAGATTTTGTAATGATCGTTCAAATCTTTCTCTTGGGTAATACCTGTTATTCATTAAAAAAAAAATATCTTCTCTTGGGTCAATGACTTTTTTACTTAAGATTTTCCTTGAAATGTGTTTCTCAGCTTTTTTTTTTTTTTTGATTGGTAATATTCTCAGCTTCATTTGTAAGCACCTTATATAAGGCACTTCTTGTTGTCATTGTAAAATTGAATCTTCCGCAATTTCAAATTGGCTTGATGTGTCATTGTGGCTTCCATTTTTTCTTTCTAAGTTAGAAACTTGTCTGTTCTAAAGAGTTGTCTAGAACTCATGCTTTACCAGTGTACCATATTCCATCTATCTGGGGCTTTTAGATTTATACAACTTGTCTAGATTTTGTACAAGTTTTTGATACTGTATGACACTACAATTGCACTTTGGTTTTGCAGAAGCGGGATTTGTCTTGTTAAAGATGAATTTAATTTCTCAAAATTTTCCCTCCAAAAGTAGAGCCAATAAGACTAAAAGGGAGGACGCCAATGAGCCTTCATCTCTGCAAGGGAATGAAGATGCTGAAAATGAACATTTGGATATTTTAAGGATGACTAAGAGAAAGAAAGAGCGCAAGGAAGAGGATGAGAAGGCAATTGAGCAAGACAGAGAAATGAAGAAGCTAGAGAACTCTTTGTTCGGGTCCCTGTATTCACCTGTTGAGTTTGGGAATGAAGACGAGGAAGACACTCGAGACTGGGCTGAGAATGGTTCTGCTTTGTTCATCGTGGACCGAACTGCAAATGGTGTGCTCTCTGTTTATGAAGAGGATGCAGAATTCCCAGAAAGAACTAATGGTGAGGAGGAAACTAAGCAAAGAAAACCTGTCTGGGCAGATGAGGAAGAAGAAAAAGCCAAAATAAATATTGCTCAAGTTAACAGATTAAGGAAACTGAGGAAGGAAGAAGATGAGAGTTTGATTTCTGGTTCCGAGTATGTGTCAAGATTGAGGGCTCAGCATGTTAAGCTTAACCCCAGCACAGATTGGGCCAAACTTGATTCGCGAGCAAGTAATGATACATCTTTTGATGATGAGTCATCAGATGAAGAGAATGGGGCAGCACTGGCCCATGGTTACGAGGATGTTGAAACTGTTGAGGATGTCCTTCGAACGAACGAAGACCTTGTTGTGAGAAGCAGTGCAAAATTGTTGCCTGGACTTCTTGAATACTCGAGACTTGTGGATGCAAATACAGAGGATCCTTCTAAAGGTCCAATTAATGCAGTTCAGTTCCATCGGAATGCTCAGTTGCTACTTGTTGCGGGATTGGATCGGGGGCTTAGATTTTATCAAATCGATGGAAAACGGAACACCAAGATACAAAGTATTTTCCTTGATGATTGTCCCATTCGGAAGGCATCTTTCTTGCCTGATGGTTCTCAGGTTATTATAGCAGGAAGGAGAAAGTTCTTCTATAGCTTTGATTTAGTTAAAGCAAGAATTGATAAAATAGGCCCTCTGGTTGGCAGGGAGGAGAAAAGCTTGGAATTTTTTGAGGTTTCTCCTGATTCTAGCACAATTGCATTTGTTGGAAATGAAGGTTATATCTTGCTGGTCTCTTCCAAAACGAAGGAACTGATTGGGACACTAAAGATGAATGGAACTGTTCGATCTTTAGCTTTTGTTGATGGTGGGCGACAATTACTGAGCTCTGGTGGTGATGGACAGATCTACCACTGGGATTTGAGAACAATGGCTTGCATCCATAAGGCTGTTGATGAAGGTTGCATAAAAGGTACGGCTCTTTGCACTTCCTCAAATGGAAAACTGTTTGCAGCTGGTTCAGACAGTGGTATCGTGAATATTTACAACAGAGAGGAGTTTTTAGGGGGCAAGAGAAAACCTATGAAGACCATAGAAAATCTAACCTCCAAAGTGGATTTTCTGAAATTTAATAACGATGGTCAAATATTGGCGATTTGTTCTAGCTTGAAGAAGAACAGTTTGAAGTTGATACATGTCCCGTCATTTACGGCATTCTCAAACTGGCCTCCCCTCAACAAATCCCTACATTATCCACGCTGTTTAGATTTCAGCCCTGGTGGTGGCTTCATGGCTATGGGAAATGCAGGTGGAAAGGTGTTGTTATACAAGTTACATCATTACCATCAAGCCTAGAGCGGATGTGACAATATGGTGTGAAGTAGTACTCTTCATGTTGTATGCTGGGAATCCGTTCTTTATTTGTGGACTCACTTAATATTGTAGTAATTCCAGCTTGTGGTATCGGTTGCAGAAGAAAGGATTTCTGCAGTAATTTTGCTCAATGACTGACTTGTTTTCGTTTTGTTGCACAAATTATTTTTTTCAGATTAAGATTTTTGTAACTTAACCGGTTGATTCTTTGTACCGAGTACAATCTGATGCTGCTGGCATGATTTGATCCTTGCCATCTTTTTCAGCTGGACCGTGCATAATCCCATTTTTAAACTAGTCAATCTTTGTTTTTCTACACATACAGAGAGTTCAGGACTTCCATCTCAACGAAGTCTCGAGCTTCTATGCAGCATCGATTGAATTTTCTGTCTCTCATTGTTTTTTTTTTTTTGTAGACTGTTTTTCGTGCATCCCTGTGACTCAAAATTATTCGGACTAGCCATCATGAATGACTGAATCAATACGTTCCCCCTTTCTGAATTACAGAACAAGAATCCAAATACTCCAGACACACCATTAATGAGTTTGTTTTCAAATTTCATATTGCTTGATTTGAATCGAATGAAAAATATTTTCCCTTACCTGGGGCTTCTTTTTTTACATAATAATCTGCAATCCTCCATCTCCTTAGTAGCATTAAGATTCAAGGAAATCTTGATACCCAAGCCCTTGGTCTTTAGTACTAGTAGTGAAGTTCTCAACCAAATAGTTCTTCGTGGAGATGGAAAAAGAAGGTTTGGGGGGATTCTTTTTGGGTGGGGGGCAAGAGAAACATTAATTGAAACATAAATTATTTTTTTAAACATATTTAACAAAACAGTTAAACCATGACTTACAAAATAAGACATCATTGACTGACATGCTTTCCATTTCTAATGTACAAAGAGGTCGGCCGGATCCAGAAAGAGAAAAAGAAAAGGAAGAAACATGTGTTCCTCGATGTAGTGGGAAAGAAGAAAAATGTTGAATCCGTAATCCCAAATTTGCAGTGCCACCCATCGCCAAGCAGAGAAATGCAAAACTTTTAGGACAGAATAATAGAATTATCACTGTAGAAAACTGAGAGGTTTCACTCGAGTTTCTTGATGGTCCTATATTGAGTCAGCTTCTAAGTTCTCCAACAATCCACCTACTATTCCGCAGTAAAAACTTCGCCTGCAAGCTCCCAGATGACAACCTGCCCAGTTGGCTAAGGAAATCAGCAACCTAGGACAGCCTTCAGTGACCATTTAAAAAGTTACAATACCAACCCACAAAATTGACCTTCGGCATATAAAAACCAATGAACAATTCTTTTATATAGTAAACCCAACAATGGTTCTGAGAAGAAGAACAAAACCAATAATATTGACGAAAGTTGGTCTTATAGCCTTCTCTCTCTCTCTCTCTCTAAAAAAATTACTGATAAGCTGTCTATTGCCACAGTTTAAATATATGATGGCTGTGTGCAAAATACAGCATCAAGGTAAAATTTTATACAAGCCTCTTAATTGTGAATACAGTTCCTACAATTTTTCTTTGAAAATTCAAATGAACTCTTTCCCAAGTGATATTTGTGTGTGTGTGTGTATCTACATATATATATATATATATATATATATGCACGCCTGTTCAAACCTTAAAAAGACCAGGTGCATTGAGCAGCAGTTGATCTACACTATTGCTAAACGCCTGCTGCAGCTTTGGCCTCACGATCTGTCTTTCCCTGGAACCAATTTGAGCAGCAATAGTAATATGAGACTGAGGAATACTTAAGGATCATCAATATACAAAACCAGATCAGATTGCCGGCTTGAACACCTAAGAAATAATTATATATATTTTGTTGGAACAAAAAAAATTCCCTTAGCCAGAAGCAGCGACAACGTGACTAATTTAACGTCTTAAAAATAAGTCGGAATGAGGGGGGAGGGGAGTATCCCATTATTGCAGAAATCAAAGTCAGAGATCGCATACTGACTATAAAATGAAAAGCAAGAAAGAGGGTCTGTCTTAAAAAAACCTCAGATGTCTTCCGGATCTTCCTTGTAGGAGTTCTCATCGTGACAAGCTCCTCAGCTGCGGTTGGGTGAATACCTACTGTGGCATCAAAGTCTGCCTTGGTCAAGCCAGCTTTCACGGCAACCGCAAATCCCTGGGAGTGTAATACATTATGCAGCCACATGAATAACCAGAATAGTATAAATAACTGAATCTAGAAAAGAAGGGGGGCATTATCTTGGGGCAAAGACAGAAACCTGCACAATTTCTGGTGAATCGTCTCCACACATGTGCAACCCCAGAACTTTGTTTGTTTTTGCACAGACTACAAGTTTCATGAAGACCCTGTCCGGGAGCCCCGAGAGAGTAGCCTTTAAGGGCCTGAAATTTGCTGTGAATATATCAACGTCACCATATTCTTGTATAGCCTGCGTATATCCATGAAAATCAAGCACTGAAGGGCAATCTTTAAAATTGCTGATATGCCAAATACACATCACCTGTTCTTCAGTAAGGCCAACTTGTCCAATTGGTGGCTGGGAAAACACAGCAGAAGGCACATCTCTACTCAAGTGGGCAAAAAAAGCTAAATATTAGTTCAAACTATTGACCTATTCTAAGGCCACATTTGGATGTTGAGATGAAATGAGAAATTTGTGAATAGTAATGATTAGGTAATGATCAGATGAAAAAGTTAAGATTTGAAATTGAAAAGTATTTGTGTTTTAGTGGTGTTTGGATGTTGAGATGAAATGAAAAGAGATGAGATGAGATGAGACCATCTCATCATCCAAACAGGGCCTAAATCTGTCCAAACTTCATAGTCAAAGAGGAGCAAGAATATCAAAACATGTCGCACTAATGCTTATTAAAATGGTCTTATAAATTTAAGCGCACAGATCTTGAGTGTTGGAGCAGCTCTCACATCACTATATGCTTTTACTTATCCCAAAAAAATCACACAAAGCCAAATAAGTAATGTTCACAGTATGAGGCATGAAATTGACATTAAGGGCTCATTTTACTGATATCTGGTAATTTTCTTTAAAAAACTAAATTATTAATTAATAAAGGTTAAACTGCACTTTGTAGACATCCTTTGGAGCATTTTTGGAATTAAGCAATAAATACTACTTCTAAATTGATCATCAGAAGATGGAAAGATGCCTATAATCAGGTTTTGTTGGCTCATTCTGAAACAAAGTTTTTGTTAATGCCATTCCCTCCATCAAAGCAACCGGTGTGAGATTCAATCTATCTGTAACATCTCCAACTGCCCAAATGGAAGGAACTGATGTGCGGGAGTATTCATCAACCTGAGGAAACAGTAAAGGGAAACATTATATTTGAAGGAACAACACCTAGATATCCTAGATATAGATACGAGATCAAACAAACAAAAAGAAATTGAAAAGAAAACCTCATAAGTATTAGAATAGACTACCTCTATTGCTCCATTCTCGGTCATTTTCACCCCAACTGTCTCCAATCCCAAGTTCTGCAATCAATTTACAGTTTGGTAAGTGATTTTCTTTTTTCATACCATCTGACATTTACAAATGCTTTAAAACCGAATGTACGAGTTACAAAGTGGGGCATCTTCAGGTTCACTAACTTAACATTTTCCCAGAATCACATCAAAGCAGTTGATGAAAATCCTGGAATCAAACCTATTCCTTGCTGTGACAATATAACAATGGTAATCAATAGCACATGAAGAATTATGTACCAGGGAAAAGCAAAGTACAGGGAAATTTAAAAACCTTTGTATTTGGCCGACGTCCTGTTGCAAACATCACATGCGAAAAACCTTCAACTGTTCCTTTATTCGTCTTCAGAGATAACGACCCATCAGCAGATTTAATGATTGCTTGGGGTGACTCCTCGGTGTGGAACTCAATTCCTCTTAGAGACATTTGTTCTTCAACAAAATCTCTGATCTGCAGGAATAAAAGGCACAAGTTTGGATGTGAAAACTTTCATCTTGACAATGTAAATGTTATTAAATGTCCACCGCTATCACTGTTCATGTTTCTCACCTCTTCATCAAAACCCCTCAAAACTTTTTTCTGCCGTATGAATACATGGACACTAGATGTTAAGCCATTGAAGATGCCAGCAAACTCCAGGGCAATGTACCCACCACCAACAATTGCTATTTTCGTAGGCTTTGAGGGCAAATCAAGCGCAGCATCTGAATCTATTGCATATTCACTTCCGGGAATTTCAGGGATGAAGGGGCGGCCACCAACTGAAACTAGTATGTGTCTAGCTGAATACAGCTTCCCATCCACATCAACTGTGTGTGGGTCCACAATCTGTGGTTGTTTCATTGTGATTAATGCATTGCTTGCAAAAAAGTAAGGTAAACTTGAAATTATATGCACCAATAAGAAATGGAAAGTAAGAATCAAGAAAGAAAGAAAACTCCATTATATGAAGATAAACTCCGAGCATCATCCCACCTTTCCACGACCTTCAATTAATGTAACACCAGCATTTTTCAGAATGTTCTTGTAAATACCAGTAAGCCGTTGCAACTCAGCATTCTTATTAGCCATCAAGGTGTTCCAATCATGCTTCGGTTCAGCCTCATATTTCCATCCAAAACCATGACTCTCTTCAAATTCATGAGAAAATTTTGATGCATACACTAGTAGTTTCTTTGGCACACATCCACGAAGTACACACCTGCATCAGAGAATTTTTTGCAAAAATATTCACAGGTTCATTTTTGTATATTATTTACATCATAAAAGAATAACAACAAGGAGGTGTATCCAAAACTGCTTATTAGTACATCATCTAAAATGAGTAACACTGAATTGCCTCGGTCAAAAGAAATACAATGATAATTAATCCAAGGCAACGCTGAAGCCAAAAGAGAGAAGGTGGATTTGGCCAGCCAAACATGTAAGGTACGCAGGAAAGATTGTCATTGCTGCCACTTGTCCTACACTGGCTGAAAGGTCAAAACTATAAATTTTGATATGCTTTTAGATCAAGAAAAAATCATTTCACCCCATCAAAGGTCGGGTCATTCCTCTCTATTCAAAAGCACCAAAACAAACACAAAGGAACTGTTCTCCAACCCGGTTGGCAGCTCTTATTGGCATTTAAAGGAAATTATTACCAAAATTATGAAGAGATAGATTCCAACCAAGAAAATATATTGAAAAACTCATTGTAATTCAAATTCTAGAAACCTCCATTTACAAGGATCCAGTCAAAGGACACAAACAAATGAAAGCAAGCTTACAATTTTTCTGAGGTTGGGTTTTGAGATAAGAGTAGATACACACGTCGGGGATAACAGAAGCTCAAATGATATTAGTAATTAAAATTAAAGCATTAATAGCAAAACAATATCATATTCCTCCAATCATTTCCAATAATAAGTCCCATTCAATTTGCGATCGTAAGCAACCCTACGCACCTATAAGCCTCCACATAGCAAGTAAACACCATTAAAATCTCATGTCCCAAAAAGAACACCAAAAGAAAAGGGTAAAGAACATTCAATCCCATCCCATGACTCAAATTTCATTAGAAGAAAAGAAAATTGGAGCCTTGAACAGAATTTCCAAATCCCAATACTGCTACCACACACAAAATTTAAAAAAATAAAAAAAAATCACTTAAGAACATAAATCCAAAAACCTATATGAAAAGAGAGCTTTAAAAACTCTATAATCTAAAACTTACGTCCCGCCGACACCTCCAGTGGTTTCGGAAGAAATGGTGGAGAAAGGGAGCTCACAGATAGCGACAGAGGCCCCGGAATTGGCGGCGTAGCGGGAGGCGCGGACACCGCCGCTGCCGGCACCGATGGTGAAGAGGTCGAAGTCATAGTGTCGTGTCGTCTCAGCGCCATTCTCGGAATCCGCACGAGCAGAAGCAAAGCCACGGCGGCGGTCGCGGTAGTGAGAGAGGGGCCGGCGGTGATAGAGAGGAAGGCAAGTGAGGGTTCTGGGGTCGGAGAGGAAGTGAGAAGAATAAGAAGAAGAAAAGGAAGAAGAAGAAGAGAGAGTAAGAGAGAGGGAAAGTGGTATCGAGAGCTTACTGTAAAGGGTTCGGAGGGATGGTGATGAAAAGGAATTTGTGAGCTTTGGAGTGGTGAATGTGAGAGAGGTTGCCATTGGCTTCTTTTTGATTGCTTCGTTCTTTCTATCTTTGCTTTGATTTCAAGAGGAACACAAGATATACCTTGTGCTCTCTGGGTGGAGATGATTTCAGGCCGTTAATTGTATGTCGGTCCCAGAAGATCGACGGTGATCGACGCCCTTTCGGATGGAAAGCAATAACATCATTCGATTCAAATTAGTTCATCGAAAATATTTTTATTTTATTTTTTTACGATTATTCTAATTCTTCTTTTGATTTTTTTTTTTTTTATGATCAGTTTCTAGCCCCCAATTTTGAGTTGTCTAAAATAAATTAAATAATTCGGCAGTCAATATCATAATCCAAAAAAAGTTTTTCGGGTCAAACATGATTTTTGTCTTTAGATGTTGAGTATTCTCTTTTTATAAAGGTTAATGTTGAGTCTCTATTTGAGTAGAGAGTATTATCTTTTAAACGTTTATCTGTACAGAATATTAGTAATAGTGAAGACCAAACCAGTCACAAAAAGAAATAATATACTAGTGAAGTTTCAAATGCATTATTTTAATTTATGATATCATATTTGATACAAGGACATCTCATAATGTATCGAGTTATAAATGTAAATTTTTCTGATAAATAAATTATGACAATTTTCTTTAAAAAAAACATGATTTTTGTTTGTACAAGGGATTGTGTTACAATCTCACATCGACTAAGTATGAGATTAGTTGATGTTTATAAGCCCTTAAACATCATTCCCTTATAAGCTAGTTTTCAAAAGTAAGTTTTATCTAATGGATTCATAATAAATGGTATCAGAGCCACCTCACATCTAAAACAATGTTGTAACGGTTGCAAAAATGTGGCACAGGGGGTGATGCCGGCACATCAGTGTTTGCCCGGAGCTAGAAAAAGACATGGCGCACAGTCAGCATGTGTGAGCACCAGGACCGCCGTGGACGTTGATTGTGAAGCATGGTGGTTATTATGATCTCACATCGACTAAGTATGAGATTGGTTGATGGTTTATAAGCCTCTAGGCACCATTTTCTTGTAAGTTAGTTTTTAAGAATGAGTTCTATCTAATAGATTCATAACAGATTGTCTTTAAATTAAACCGACGTTATCAAAACTTCGTTGTAATCTTCCTTTTTATGAGCCAAACTGTCATATTTGACAACAATGAGAAAGAGTTATCATATTTTACTTATTTTTAAAGTAGTAATGCAAGAGAAACGTAAGGGACAAACAATATACAAGTTTTGCTCAAGCTTTTTACCAAAAAAATAGGTCCAAGTTAAAAAAAGTAATTTTTTCACACTTTTCATAACGAGGTCTACGTTTTTTATAAAAATTTTGTGTGAGATTTATATATTTGAAATTTGTATATATCATTATTCATACGACAAATGTGTATTCTCAAGAATTTGATTTTTTTTCCCCACAATTGGAGCATCTCACCAAAATAGGGTGACATAAAGACTACATGACCACCACCACCAGTAGGAAAATAGAAATGCAAACCCCATGAGTTGAGAATGGCCATCTAACAAAGTCTATGAAGTAAGTTTCCAACAACAACTTCTGCAACAACGCCATCACTTAACTCAGTAATTGGCAATAGCTAAATGCAGAAGCAAACAAACATTCATCACATGACAACTGGAATTCTGCAGTAGAACAGCAATGATATTCAACACAGCAACACCATTTTAAACAGTACTGTACTCAACAAAACAGCAACTTTTTCTGACATGCATGGAGATTCGAATAGACCAGCTCCCACACAAATCTAAAGCAAAAATTATATCCACCTACTGCAACTCCAGTATATATCACTGCCCTATACTTCCTATTTGAAGTGTTACTACAATCACAAAAAGATTTTATAAAAATAAATTTATAAATTGACATAACTTCATACGATATATTAAATCTATGTTACAATATAAGTAGCTTTACATTACTCTAACGTACCACATCAAATTAACCACGTCGGTTTGTAAGTTTATTTTTATAGAATCTCTTGACCATGGTGGAGCGCATTATTAATTAGGTGGTATAATTGGGAGAAAAATGTCTGTTTTTCCATCTTAATCTTTTGTAATACTAATACAGTTAGGTCATGATATGGTTAATTAGGTACTTTAGTTAGCTCAAGTACTGAGCAAAGTTGGAATCTTCTGGGGATTAGTTTAAAAAAAGTTGTATATAAAGATCAACTTCATGATCTGTATAGAAGTGCGATTCAATCAAATACATTACATTTTGCTTTCTATTTTCTTTGTTTTCTATCATAATGTTCTGGAAGTGCATCTTTCTTTTCCTTCTAATCTCGTTCTTACAGCTTCAAACTTCTTTATGGTATCAAAGAAAAAAATTATTTTCCTGAACAATTTATATATATAATGTCTACCATTTTCTTTAATATATATATATATATATATATATATATATATATATATATAATATGTCTCCTTCTTCTTTCTCCATCGATCGTGGAGATAGTCCTGGATCTATATATTACTCATGACGATTCCATTTCGAAACCTTCCTTTTCATCAAACCCTTTACATGGATGGAACCAGAAATGGATGCAACAACATGATCTTATCGTGGCTTTTGAATTTTCTAATTTCCAAGAAGATAGCTAGCCAATAGCGTTCTAATTATGTACTGATCCCCACAAAAAATTTCAGCTCCAGAACAATTAAGCAATCTCATCTCTTACTCAAGATCATCAGCTTTCCGTAAATGTTTATAAAATTAATTATTATTTGAGGAAATATAGATAAGCGGAAATGAATAATTAAGAAACAAAGTACGTACACACAACTGGAAACACAGAAGCTGGTAGTTTTGCTACAACAGATAGATAGGGATCAATGGCCAAACTCTTTAGGCCTTTTCTACATTCCCCTTCAACTAGAAACCTGTCCTAAAGGGACAGACCTGACTCCTCATCCTCGTCAAGAGAAGACGTGTAAACAGTATAGAATGCCCATATGAAACCGAACACACCAAACAGGATCCAACCAAGAAGATTGTTGCTCAAACCAAAGGGAAGACCTGTCCCCTCTGTGCTCATTCTATCGTCCACCAGAGCCATGGCCGGGCTCGACATGGTCGCTGCGCAGGCCGCTGCAATCAGTGATGCACCCATGCCCATCTTTGAGACAGTACTCTCCTGCGCACCAGGCTTCTTCTCCATTGAACATCTCACTTTCCCCATCTTCGCCATTGCTGGCAAGGCTGGAATGACCATATTTTCAAAGTTATGAACAGAAATTGATTGGCAATGAACCTCTAAATTAAACCTACCCAGTACTGACATAGTTTTACTCCCCAAAAAAATCATACTGGTGTAACTAAATCCAACCCTTTTGTCTTTGAACTTGAATATCAAAGGCAGTTTTCTTAATTATCATGACAATTTTGTGGTAATGTAATAATAATCTTTTGTCAGCTCCCTCTCCCTACTATGATAAGCAATTGAAAGATTTCAGAAAGGCTTGATTCATGAAGTCGAGTAAAAGTGAAAAAGCCTTACCAAGAACTGGTGAGGACGAGACCCCAACCAAAGGCTTGTGTACGAGACCCGTGATGGAGACTGAGGTAGTGATGGTTGCCATTTCTCTTCAAAATTTGGTAGAAAATTGACTGGGACTTGAAATAAATTATGTGCAGAAGAACAAGTGCTTCTTGTGGGGAAAGAGTTTATTTCATTATGTTGGTAAGATTCTACAAGTTTTATTATTGGTCCAAAATCTGTGAAATGCACCACACAAACTTGGATAGAAACACGGCCCCTTATTGGATATCCCATATCCGCAGAAACCCAATCAGTTTTGTCCACGTGTCACGTAATCCGTGGAGAACCGATATATTGCTCTCAAAAGCCCAAGGCCTGTTTGGGAAAGACAAAAAAGAGAATTATACTGGAGAAACAGACTTTTTAGTTTCTAGCCCGCTGCTGATGAAACATGAAGGGTCTGTTTTTTATCATCATTTTCATCCAATGGGGGCAAAACACGTACACGCAACTGTGAGTTCAACTTGTGAGTGAATGCGTTCAGAATAATCTCATATTGCTTGTGGACAAGATGTTGGACATATTTATAAAGAATGAACAATTCTCTCTTGTAGAATCGATTTTATGAGATAAGTTAGGTTCATGAGTTAGACTCATGGTATCAGAGTCTGTCACAGAACGAATGGTGACTCACACTACTTATTCCGTGACAAGGACTAGAAAAAAATATTAGCCTGTATGTGATGAAGGGTGTTGAAGAACAATCCCATATTGCATGTGGACAATGTCTTGGACATATTTATAAGGAATGAGCAATCTTATTTTGTACAACTGATTTTATGAGATGAGTTAAGTCTAAGAATTTCTTCAAACTTGAATAGAGCATTCATAAGAAAATATACCAAATTTAATTCTCTGTATTGAGTGTAAGGTGTTTGAAATAATCAAGTGCAGTATCTCAACTGAGCTATGTACATGCAACAAGCAATCACCAATCCATCATAACAGCATACCCCAGGGACTCTTATTTTTCAATTCAACTTATTGCTATTAATTGACTCAAAACTCATAGAAGATTGCTGCCGGAAACTTTTGGCAAAAAATGAGTTGAACTTTACAAGAGGAATCGCTGATGGAAAAGAAAGAATCGAGTGAACAAGTGCAGATCCTAGAGCATGAAGCAACTAATTATGTGGGCATGTGTCAGTCGGTTTGTGCCACTAGTCATGTGTAGTAATTTTCTATCCATGGATATTGCACTGTTGCAAATAAGGGTGGTCATACTGAACATATTGGCTCCAATAACCCTTATACCTCCCGATGGCAATGTCCAACCACGGTTTCATAACTCCATCATAGTGTATCACTGCTGCCTGCTCGATGTCACCTCGTCTGACAGCGGAGTCATAACCCAGCCCAAGGACGTGCCATTGCCTGTCCAAAGCCATTGTCTGGTTATAGAAGGTAATCCAACCTAAGGGCAGACTCCCAACTTTCCACAATGGCCTCTTATAACCCTGTAATCAACCACCCAACAATTCAGTGTTAGAATAAGCTTCAGATATGCACTAATCCACATTTACACAACTAGGAATTTATGTAGTGATCATATGGTAACCTTTGAACAGCACAAAACCTTGAAAGAGAGAACAAAAATAAATATATAGAGGTCCGAGGAAAATCTCTATAAGAAAGAAGATACTAGCAGCCAATCAACAAATTCCATACATAGGAAACAGATACAATCATCTGCGTTGGATGTGTTCCTAATGAAAGACAGAGAGAACAAAATTCCACATTACATGAGCCTGTAAGAAAATGCAAGGACATGTATAAAACATTTACCAATTGCAAGTATTTATGGTAGATTGCAGTTAAATCTTGTCGTCTCCATTCTCGCAGATCAAACAAATTCATCCCAAATGCCCAAGGGCATGCCTTGACATCAAAACTCTTTGCAACAAGTGGATCAGAAAAGTTGATGAGCATATCCATCCGACGAAGTAGAGCTTCATTTTCATGACAAATCTCAACTGCCCCATTTACCTTACCCTTCATGTCAATGCCCCATAGTTCAGTTATATCCCTTTGCACCACCACATCATGATCAAAAAACACAATCTTATCCAGTGCCGGAAAGATATCTGGCAGATAGAAACGAAGGTGGTTCAGTTCAGAAGTATATCTTGGATCACTGGAACTTTGCTTCTTCAATGTTGTATTATACTTGGTGGACAACCATTCAAAATTGTCTATGCTCTGGATCTGGATGGTAGCTTTGCCAGGAGGATTCAGTAAGAACCACATTGAAATTGCTGGAAGATTGAGAGAATCGGTGACAACGTGAAAAACAATTTTATCTGACTCCTGCAAATTGTTCAACACAAATGAAGGTCAGGGTTTCTGGCAGCTATTGTAAGCGGACTCAGATAGCTAGTTCAAATAGCCTCCAGTGCAGGTATCCATAACAACTTATCACAGCAATGGAGTGCATGCATACGCAAGAGAATCCTGTAGTCTGGTATAAAATTAAGGAAATATTAAATAGTTTACTTATAAAAAAATATTAGTAATAATCACTGTTCACCCCCCTTTCCCCACCAAAAAGGAAATTATTTGAGCATTATAAAAACACAGTACAATAGTATTGTTTAGGCCAAGATGAATTTGTGTGCAAAACTGTTGTTGCGCTCAACAGGGTTCACCTAACTTTACTTACATTGCTTTTTATTTTTTGTTGCTTCCTCCTCTTTTTTTCTTTTTCTGTCTTTTCTGCCTCACCTTCTTTTTAGTCTTGTTCCTCCTTTTCTTTCTCCCTTTTTGGTGTTTTGCATCTTTATATGGTATGCATTATGTGGGATACAAGACAGAAACTGAGAATCTAGGCAAGCTGTGGCAGGAAGAAGCCATTGGATATGCATTGTATGGTTACAAAAGGGACAATTGATAACCCCATTCTAGATCCAGCATTGGACTGACACGAATTTGTCTAACTGGGTTCAAGCAAGGGTTTGGGAGAATTTTGATTGTACCATACAAGACAGCTTAGAACTCAATCACAGTTTGATAATATTGGAGCATGCATTATTATCAACAACTATGGAGCACATTAATCAATGATGTGCACAAGTGTCCTTCAATGCAAATAACTTGATAAATTATTCTCAAAACTTTTCAAATTGTGCCTTTTCTTTTAGCAATGCCGCAAACTACCCATCTGTAAATCAAAGCATAAAAGATCTTGTACCCAAAAGCTGATGCAGTTTACCATGGTAGTGGAGACTGTGGAGTTCACAACAACTGCACAAGCCAGAACATTATCAGAAAAGACAGCATAATGATATAGCTCTCTATCTTGCAACTTTTGTTGGCTAGGGAGCTGTCTCTCCTCAGGCTGCAGGGCAAAGTATTCTGCAGTCAGCCGCATAGAAAGGCAATGAAGACCTTTTGGAGTCGTCCTTGCAGCCAGGTGAATAAGATATGTTGCTTGATTCTTCTGCGACTGAACCTGTCTATCCGCATTTAGAGTCATAGCACGGAGTTTATAGACCATAGCAGAACAGTCAGGGAAAACACGGCTAGCTTTCGTCAATGTAGCTTCCATATATCTCATTTTCTGCAAAGAACTGCAAATTTCACTGCTTTTTAGATTAAAATGAAAAAAAAAAAAACAGACTTATTTAAACCCTGCCTGCCTAAATCAGAGCTTGCCATGGTTTCCTTTTTTGTAACTTCAATTGATAAACAAACAACCACTCCATGCTTATCTACTGACTAGAATTTCAAATTCTCATTCCATGGGTACACTAAAAGTAAGGTAATAAAAATCAGTGGATGTTTTTACCTCCTCGACAAATTTGAGTCCTTGATGGCTTGACCAACTGCTCGTTCCACCTCTCTAATCCCCTGTTTCAATTCTTTCACTAGGTGGGAGTTGGTGCCTGGTGGTGTGAAATGCAAGTATGCTTTGGCTCTAATCACTTGATCCTTCATCTCTGTTACCATCTCATCCGCCACTTTCTTTGACCGAGAGCATAAGTGCTTATCATACGAGACACTTGTTTGATTACAATCCCCATCTCTCATCTCTTTATTCTTCTCATTGATCATTTGCCGGTACTGAGAGTGTGCATTTTGTTCGTGTTCAATTGCTGTTTGATTAGAATGCTCCTGCGACCAATCCTAAATTCAGAACAGAGGGAACTGATTGTGCTTTATTCAACTCAATAATGAATGGATGCTCATGCTCGGACATACCAAAGTAGATCAAATCACACATAAATATTTCAAAAATTAAACTTACAATTATTTCATTGCTCCCCATTTTTGTGATAACAGAGTTTAGTTCAATAATTCCCAGTCCCATCCCCAAATAAAGAATCTTGAGATATTGACTGAGTGGAAAACAAAAAATATGCTCAAATGCATCAGCATGAAGATTATCATTGCAATGGTGTCCATCTTTGGGCTGAAGACCTTATACTCGCAATATATCCACTCATGATACTTTTAAATTGCACATCAACGCAAGCACTTTACTAATAGATATAATGGGGATTAAGCGCCATAAATCCATGTAAAATCATCAAAGGGTTGATGCAACCCAGGATTACTGGAATAAGAACATTCCAATTGATATTAAGTCCTAATCTATCGCCATGCTGAACAAAGAGTTCGTCAAAACCCTAAGAAAATGACTTTTGAAGAGAATTTAACAAAAGAAATAGCAACACCGGCAGTAACAAAGCAGCATAGGAGCATAGAGAGCACTTCCAGTATTAGGATAAACCAAAGTTTGTAACCAATCTAGAAGCTAGTACATGGAATCGGAATCCAGATTTGTCTCGAGCGATTAACTACTCCTGTGCATCTAGGACACAATTACATTGTCAAGAAAGTGGTAGTTTATAATTGATATTTGATACCATAAGCATGATCTTGTCACAAAACTGTAAATCTAATGAAAAGTAACGATGGCAAGGCTAATTCAACTCAATGAGAAGCACAATTTCTTTTTTTGATAAAAATGACCAGAGACTGTGCAAACACTCTTTTACCCAGTTAAAACCCAGACACACAAGAGGCACAATATCTTCAGAGCTAAAAAGAAACCTTCAACTAAAGACGCAAACTGAAATCTTTGAAATTATTGATGCCACTTTTGCACCGTATTCAACAGTATATTCAGTCTGATTATTGCAAGCCACATTGTATACTACTTCATAGGCCAGCTCATATTTCCTCTTTATATTACCCTATCCTTGTCCATGCAGCAGTAGCACTCTCCACATAAATGATATCACCTCCCACCATGAAGCCTTACCATTTAGATTTTATACTTCAAAATTGAGTCAGGAAAACCTAGATTGCTTTCTTCTTCTTCTTTTTGTTTTGTTTTTGTAAGTAATCAGTTCAAATACTGATGCTAATCCAGGATCCGGGGCATGATAAAATTAGTATCATATAGAGAAGAATAGGTTGCCCGTAGTTAACAGATAAAAATTCTTTCTACCATGATGATCGATGCAAGTAAATACCCAAGCCCACGTAATGTTAAGTTTGTATACACGTATTCTACATCTTAATATATAGTGTACAACTATAAGATCTATACGAGCATCATTGTTCCATGGGATGAAATTTCCACAAAATAGTAGTTTATCATGAGGGTAATCTATACGAGCATCATTGTTATGATCATGGATGCCATGAGTAGAATGATTGAAAAGGCTGTGGAGGGTAATTTTCTGTCCAGTTTTGTGGTGGGTAATGAGATAAGGAATAGTTTAAAGATTTCTCATTTGTTATATGCTGATGATACCTTGCTTTCTAGTGAGCCTGATTCGGATAATATACATGCTTTAAGAGCACTTTCGCTGTGTTTTGAAGCTGCTTCGGGGTTAAGAGTTAATTTATCGAAGTCTGAAATTGTTCCTGTGGGTGATGTTCAGAATTTATCAGATTTGGCAAACTTACTGGGGTGCAGAATCTCTTCATTGCCTTTAAGGTATCTTGGACTTTGGGGCTTCTTTTAAAACTGTAAACATATGGGATGGGGTAATTGAAAAAATTGAAAGGAGGTTAGCTGGATGGAAGAGGATTTTCTAGTCTAAGGGGGGAAACTCACTCTTATAATTTCAGATTGAAGATGGGAGATGGAAAAGAGGATTCTCTTTTGGCATGATCTGTGGTGTGGGGATACTGCTCTTAAGCTGGAATTTCCTGCCCTTTTCAGAATTGCAAGAGATCAAAATGCAGCTGTTTGTGATTTGTATTGCAGTAGTAACAATAAGGTTGAATGGAATGTTATTTTTAAAAGGAATGTTAATGACTGGGAAGTGGATGAAGTTAAGACTCTGCTGGTTAAACTTTACAGCTCAAAACTGGTGCAAGATAGAGAGGATTGCATGGTGTGGATTCCTGCTGGAAATGATAAGTTTTCAGTTTCATCTTATTACAGAATTTAGTCAAGCCATAGTAGTTGCGTATTCCCTTGGAAAAGTATTTGGAAAGTGAAAGTTCCTTCTAAGGTTGCTTTTTTCCATTGGGTGGCTACTTTGGGCAAAGTATTGACTACTGATAATCTTAGAATGAGAGGTTTGTTTATTGCTGATTGGTGTGTTTTGTGCAAAAGGGATGGTGAATCTGCAAATCACATTTTCCTTCACTGCAAAGTGACAAGATTCTTGTGGAACGAGGTTTTGAGTTGGACAGGATTACATTGGGTAATGCCAGGGGAAGTGGTGGATTTATTGGTAGGGTGGAACCGTGGAAGGGTGTGAAGGGCTGTAAGAAGGCGGTGAGTGTTTGGAAAATGATTCCTCATTGTCTTTTGTGGTGCATTTGGCTCGAAAGAAATGGGAGATGCTTCGAAGATAGAGAACGTTCTTTGGGAGATCTTAGAGCTTTTTTCTTGAGTACTTTGAGTTCTTGGGCTAAAGCTTTTGTTTCTGGAAGTTGTAGGTATTTCCTTTGTATACGTCCTGTGTACTTGGGTTTATGCCTATTTTTTTGAATAAAATTATTACTTACAAAAAAAAAAATAGTTTATCATGAGGGACCTTCCGTGTACAAGAATAGTTGCCAATGCAATTTTGTTTACTATGATCATAATTTATTTATTTTTATAAGTATTTACTATGATCATAATTACAGCCTCCTCTAAAATAAGGGAAGTACAAACATACCTCTTCCCCATTCGTGGATGACAACTCGCTCAGCTGAGATTTCTGACCTTTTCTTTCGAGATTAGTTTCTGAAACTTGGTACAATTGCAAATTATAGTCAAATCAACTGTCAATCCCAGACAGAAAGAACAAAAGAAACAGAAATCATAAACCTAATGACACCAACCATTTCTCTCCGAAAACTTAATCGGGTCTCCAGCATTTTCAGGTTCCTGACTATCGTGCTTTTCAATAGAACTATAACTCACTCCAGAACCCAAGTTCCTATCTTCATAAACAACTTGTTTTGGCTCTGTCAAGTCTTCACCTGATTCCTAGATTAAAAAAATGCAGACCCAAATCCACATACATAAATACTAATAAAACAAATTTCTAAAACTTGAACATTAACACAAAATTGTTGTTTAAATCACCTGCTCAACGGCATTAAGCCTCGAAGCAGCATCTGTCTTATATTTCTGCACCAAACAAACAAATTCTATCTTCACTCTCCATAGTGAAGACACAGAATGCATACTCCATTCAGTTGGTTAAGAAAGTCTAGCAACATTATTGTTTTTTACAAGTAAAAGAAAAAAATTATAAACCTTAGATATATGATAAATGTTCATCATTTTTTACTCGGAAGAAAGTAAAACCTCTACTATACTGATCCTAAGCAGGCTTTCATCTCTCTTGAACAAAACCAATAATTTTATCAAATCACAACAATTCAAGGTATCATTTTTTTACCTTTTCCTCGTTTTCTCAACAACCAAACAGAGCGTGACAAGCAAGAAACTTGAAAAGAAAAAAAAAATGATCACGAAAGGCAATATACATACAATATTTGACAAGTCCTGAACAAATTCTTCCCGTCCTGCGGAAAAAGAAAAGAAATATCACAAATGCACAGTCGATCACTATATTCATTTTTTTTTATCGGTAAACAAGATTGTATTGATCACAAGAACAGGCAAGAGCCCAAGTATACGGGACCAATCTCTCTATTCATTTTAAGTCTGCACCATCAAATCACGTACACACACACACACGTTTCTATATAGGATGCGTATATATATACACATTGTAGATAAAAACATAGAATACCTATATGAGAAAGATTTTTAAGCTTTTGGGAGAAGAAAACAATGGGAGCGAAAACAGAGACAGAGAGTAGAGAGAGGATGAGAATCCTCTGGCATCGACGAATCAGCTTCATCAATGAGACAAGCAGACGACGAAACTGTCTCCCAGTCTACTTCGCCATACGCACATTTCACGGATTCAATACGACACAGGATTCCTCGCTTCAACCACGAGGAACAGACAGAGGGAGGCCAAAGGAAAAAAGAAAAAGAAAAAAAAATAAAGAATCTTGGGTTTCAAATACTCCTTTTCTCACTTCGAGTTTTAGAGAGAGAGAGAGAGATGGAGATGCTGTGAGCTCCGGCCATGGCGATGGGAAGGTAGTTGTTTTTTTATTATTTATTATTTTGTATTATTTTATTAAATCGATAAAAAATATTTTGCGAACGTTGATTGGAATACGCTGCGGCATATATATACTTTCGGGGTTTGCACTTTGCACCGGGATTTGGGAAGCCAGGAATTGATGGCCTATGCATGTTATATAGAATTTTTAGAAAATTTATACACAAGGTAGGTTTGAAAAATAAAAATTAAAAATTGAATATAATATTATTATTATTTTTTAGTATTATTATTATTTTAAAATTTAAAAAAATTGAACTGTTTATTATATTTTATATAAAAATTTAAAAATATTACAATGATAATATAAGATGAGATGAAATAATTCTTGTATCTAAATGGGGCTCAAGTCTGGTTTAGTTACACATATGAGATGTGATGTGATAAAAGTTCAAAGTTAAAATAAAATATTGTTCGAATATAATTTTTAATATTATTTTTATTTTAAGATTTGAAAATATTAAATTGTTTATTATATTTTGTGTTAGAGTTTAAGAAAAAATAAATTTTACTCATCAATCATTATTCACTCACATATCCCACACCTATAGTTTGTTTGTTTTTTTTTTTTGTCATAAGGTACGGGATAGTGAATACTGAATAGTGACTTACAAGAAAAAATTTACTTAAAAAAATTGTGATGATTATATGAGATGATCTCATATACCAAACCAAATCAGGCTAATTGTTTTTTAAGGGAAACCAGGTTAATGTTTGGTCATATAATTTATTTATTTAATGCTATTTACATAATTTCTCTATTTAATATTGTAAGATCATGTAATATTGTTTGGCCTATGCATGTTCAGTTTTCAATGGTTCTATATTAATATATTATATAGAATTTTTTGAAAATTTATACACTTAAGTCCAGTTTAGTTATATAGATGAGATAAAATTTGATAAAAGTTAAAAGTTAAATAACAGTGTTACATCTTTCGAGAGATGTAGCTTGAAAGTCGACCGAACAGGCAAAAAATGTTTTTTTATTTTTTATTTCTTTTATTTGATGTATTTTTTAATCATCATAAACATTTATAAAAAAAATAAAAAATTTACAACATCATTAAAAAACATTTCCTTAATCACTAAGTAAAAAAAAAAAAAAAGGGTTTCGGGACACATCCTCGGGACATCTAGCATTTCTGAAAGTTAAATAAAATATTATTATAATTTAAATTTTTAATTTAAGATTTGAAAAAAATAAATTATTTATTATATTTTGTATGAAAGTTTAAAAAATTGTAATGATTATATGAGATGATCTCATTTACCAAACCAAACCATACTAATATTGTTTGGTAATATAATTTATTTATTTAATGTTATTTATACAATTTTTCTATTTAATATTGTAGGATCATGTAATTTGTTTTTCTCTTTATTTTAAATATATGATTAGAATTATGGATCTTATAAAATAGTGTTATAGTTACAAATAGATTTTATAAAAATAAACTAATAAATTGATTTAATTTTATATGATACGTTAAATCTACATTACTATAAAATTAGTTTTACAATTTGATATACTATATAAAGTCACGTTAATTTATTAGTTTACTTTTATAAAATCTTTTTATAGTTAAAACATTTCTCAATTTATTATATATATATATATTCTATCGTAATAAAATTTCTATAATCAATATTGGTGATTTTAATTTATTACAAAAACTATTTTTAGAAGTTTGATTATTTCTAAAAATTTTGTAGACATGCATGAAGGGTATGGGAATCAATCCAGGTAGAAGAGTCACGCATATCATATCCTTGGGGCACGAGGAACGAGCATGTGTTTTATTAATTATTTAATAACTAAGCATCATATACATACATGGGATTAAAATAAATAATGATTTAGAATAATATTCGAATATAAACACATGCTATTCTATTATTAATAGAAAAATAGATAATTAGATAAACGAAAATAAACACTTTTCTTTGTTTAAAAAAAAAAAAATTCTTAGAATCTTATTTTCCTTTTTTGTATTTTCTGAAAACAGGAAAGTGATTGATGAATCACCTGAAAAAAGAAAAGAAAAATCATTAAATATTTAAATAAAATGTTAAGCCGAAAGTGTTGCCTAAAATTATGACGGAGGTCAACGACTCAACTGCTTCAAACTTACAATGGACGTTAACCTAAATAGATAGATTTATGTGCCACGTGTATCCGTTTTAGTGATCCAAGACGAACTATATCTTGAAAATTGGCGATCCGAGATCACATGTTTGATTAGACTTTCTAAAACAAAAATCTACTCTCACCTGCAGTTGGTTTTCAATTGGATCTCGATAAGTAATTTTTTTTCATTTAATAATTTAAAAAATATTTTTTAATAATAGTATAAATATTAAAAAATAAACTTATTTAGCCTTATCGAGACCGGTTTCGTACACGTAACATTACTCTATGTAAGATGATAGTTGCATTTTGGAATGCAACTCTAACGCATTCCTTTCAAACAAAGTAAATAAATTTTAAATCTAAAAATAAAAAAAAAAATTATCTTTTGACAATAAACTCCGCATCTCTTTTAAAGAAAATATGCGAAATTTGAATAACATCTAGCATTAATGTTCAACTTAAATATTTTTTCGTTTCAAAAAAAAAAATACTTAAATTTTTTTGTTATGGTCTTTTCATTGCCATAAATGCTTTGGGCTGTTTGGGAAGTCATGTATTGGCGGTGGTGTCGGTAACCCAAGATCGATGATACTAATCTTATATGAGAAATATTTAACTATAAAGTAGAGATGAAAATCGACCCCTTTGGCGTCGGTTTTGCCGGTGCGGTTTTTGGATAAAATTGAGGACGATCGATGCTTTATTTTTGGAAAAGAAAATCGGTTGAAAACTGTCGATGGGAGGAGAAATACCACTCGTCTTGATGCTAACGATTTTCTTGTGGTTCATGATCGGTTTATCGGCAAACATCGTCTAAGAGAGTAGAGAGAGAGTGTGTTACAAATGAGAGAGAGAAGCAAATCGAGGAAGAATAAATGAGGAAGAAGACAATCCTATTTTAAAACGACGTCGTTATGAATTTTTTTAAAATTGAACAGACTTAAAACGACGTCGTTCTGCTTAAACTTAAATAAAACGGCGTCGTTTTGAGTACAGAATAACAAAATATAATTTCTTTAATCAGTCGGTTCAGCGATTCAAACCAAGTTCGAACCGACGTCGAACTGACCGATACCAGTTTTCTCTATTTGCTACTGCACGCCGATCGGTTCTCCATCGGTTTCAATCGGTTCTGAGCTTTGACTGCTGGTCTGAGTCGGTATAGGTCCGTTTTTGTACAACTCTACCATAAAATGATTACACAAAAATAAATTTATAAACTGATATGGTTTGATGCAGTATTTTAAATTGTAAAATTATTTTTATTATAAAATATATCTAAAGAATCACATGAAGTCATATCATTTTATAGGTTTATTTTTATATACTCTCTTTATGTATATAGCATTTCTCGTCTTATATTAGATTATCAATGTTATTAGTTTTTTTTTTTTTGGGTTACTTTTTTGTTGTAGTATAACAACTTGGCACCTTTGGATCTACTTAACTTCAAAGCTTAAATAAATGTTCATCTTTTTTTTTTTTCACAAATGTTTGCTGAATTTGTATCTTGGGCTTTGAAACTTGAGGTAATGGCTGTCTTTAAAAAGTAAACCATGCGTAGAAATACAAGTGATTATGTCCACATAGAATGTAATTTTCTTTCTAGGAAAAAATGAAAAAATTATATTTGTAAGTCAGCGTGGAGACCACACTATCTACTATGATGAATTAGCCCAATTTGATTCGCAGTATAAATTTTAAATTAAATTATCTTATTATTTTTATCAATTCATTGTCACAAACTCCAATGTGAAATATATCTCAAAAAAAATATTCAAATTGTTTTACCTACTCTAAAATCTAATAAAACAATATATCTTAAAAACAAAAAAATTCTATTTTCGAGTCTATGGAAGGGGCATACCCTCCACATTGTTGGGATAAAAGATTTGATCTATAAAAAAAAAATTTAAATTTAAATCTTACAAATCAAAATTTACTATATAAAATAGTCCGAAGTACATGTCCTTGACACAAACTTATAAATAGAATGAGTCAAAGAAATTATTAAAAAGTTTCAAATTTTTTCAAAAATTTCAAACATTTTCAGGTATTTTTGCGTCCTATGCAGGCTGTTTTTGAATATTGAATTGATTTAGTTAAATTGAAATAATAAAATAATAATAAAATATTATTTTTTAATATTATTATTATTTTAAAATTTTAAAAAAATTATAATAATAAATTAAAATAAATTAAGATAGATTTAAGAACCAAACCAAACATTAAATCGGAAGAACCTGGGGCTAGCGAATAAGACGAAAGAGCAACTAGCCCAGATAAAATCATTGAGCGGACAATAGCAAAAGGAATCCAAAAGCATATCTTACATGGCCAACATTACTTTGTGGACTCTGGATTATACAGTTGATTTGAAATAAAAGTTAAAATTAGAATAAAATATTATTTTTATTTTAAAATTTAAAAAATTTAAATTATTTTTTATATTTTTTTATAAAAATTTAAAAAATTTATAATAATTATATAAGATGAGATGAGATGTGATAATTTAATCTCTATATCAGACCAGATCTTAGCATGGCTTCGTTTGGAACCACAATTCATCTCAACTCATCTCAATTCATCTCAACAACTTTTTCAAATTCCAACACAAAATATAATAAACAATTCAATTTTTTCAAATCTCAAAATAATAAAAATAATAATAAATAATATTCTAATAATATTTTATTATCTCAATTCAACTCACTTCAACATCTAAACGCAACCATAAGTCTGAAAATAAATAAATGTACGACACCTCTCACCATATCTTTGCATCGGGGTCCAGTTGCACATAAATGGTTTTAGTTAGGCAACACTTTCATGCATTGTGTTACACAATTATTTCGTGAATGACCTTGAAGAGGCGAATGTCGCGTGGGTGGGATGATGCTTCCACGCGTTTTTTCTCGTAAAAATTATATTATCGAGTCGGTATATAGAACATATTTAATAAAATATTTATATTATATAATTTAATTTTAAAGATAAATTTTAAATTTTAAATATCACAAATCAAATTTTACCATTTAAATGATATAAATAACATGTTTTACACACAATTTTATTCGGTAGTTGGAGATTGCGTTCATGGAGTGAGAGTATTTTCAATCATGTTTGAATTATGTGATCCCCTCTCCAATTGATATGTAACATTAACCACTAGGAAAAAAGTATTATTAAGATGATTATTGATATGTTTTCTACATTTTTTAGCCCTTTCTATATAGGTAATGGGGCCATTAATGTCTTTTAGCTAGTAAATTAAAAAGGAAAAAAAAGAAGAAAAAAAAGAGAGACATTGGTTAGAGAGATGTAGAATCAAAGAAAAGGACATAAATTTAGTGATAATTGGGACAAAGGTTTTGTTATGTATTACTTACTATTCACTTTCACATTTCATACTTAAAATTTTTATTTTATATAATGTAGAATGTGTGTAGTGAATAGTGACTGATGAAATTAATTATTTTTATGACAAATCTTGTATTAGCAATAACCACCCCCACTTCATTAATTAGATAGAGTTTGCAAAAAGGAGAAATTATTTTCCCAAATAGCTTAATCATAGTACCAATAATTGAAGGGACCATAAGTGGGCTCCTTTATTTTCAGAAATTAATTTAAGTTTTTTATTTATCATTTTCACGCACCACATATTATATATAATTTTTTTTTTCTTATCAAATATATGGTATATGGATGATGAGTAAAATAACTTAATTAGTTTAAGAAAAATGAAACTAATTTTTTTTTTAAAATAAAAATAAAAATAAGTGTGATGTGTAGAGATGATGAGTAACAAAATTCAGAAATTAATTTAAGTTTTTTACTGTAATATATTAATGGGTCACTTAGGTATTATGGTACTTGGCACAAAATCATAGGTTACAAAGAAAAGGGGAGGGAAAATCCGATCTATTCCCTCCAAAAACTAGAGAAAGGTTATTAATGGAATATAAAAAATTCATATATGCATGCTATTGGTGTCGCCTTCCTTAGTGGATAGAGAGGATAATATATCCTCAACCCTTTTCAATTAAGATGGAAATAATGTCATAGTTGAGTTGAGTTAGTGTTATAGTACAAGAGTCACTACTCAATAGAAAAGTGACAAAATATAAATTAAAATTTTAAAAAATACTAAAAAAAAATTGATACGAGATAAATTTATTATTATTATTATTATTTGAATTATTTTTATGCGAGATAATATATGCATGCTATTGCATTAGTTGTAAAAGTGTAATGAACAGATTAATATTAAAGAAGAATTATTATACATATACAACTATTTTATAATTTAATTTTAAATATAAGAGGGATCTTGAATTAAGAAATAGATTCTAGAAGTTAAATAAGAATATCATGGGCAATTTCAATATGACAATGCTACTATACCTTTTAGTTTATACCATTCAATCTTTTTGCTTGACGTGATTTATTAAAAAATTAAAAATATAAATATAAAATTATAGAATGAATCTAGAGTTTTAATATTTTTTTTTGTGGTGCTTTCAGACTTCATTTTGTTTTAAATATATTTTTAAAATTTTTTTAATAAGTCATGTGACATTATGATTCCGCATCAATAAAAAAATTAAATAGTATAAATTAAAAGATACAGTAACATTTTTAATTTTTAATAATAGTTAAAAGATAATTATAGTGAAAACTTTAGGCAAATTGTATAAATATCATTATTGCGGTTATATAAATAAGAAGAGTGCTGCTAGGTTACCGCTTGGCACTAATCGTTGGGTGTGTTAGGCAAAATTTTATTTTTTAATTTTTTTATTCATATTTTTTTAATATTTTTAAATACTTTTAAAAAATATAAAAAATATTAATATAATAATAATCAATTTCTTAATTAATAAATAAAAAAATGTAAAAGAAATTAAATACGCAGTGAAAATGAAGAGATAAAATGGTACGGTGCATTATTCAAACAAGAAAGTACAAGGCCATAAAAGCTCGTTCTAATTGACGGCACGCGCCTGCAACATGCGAATAGAATAACTATTTTAACAGACGTTTCGAACCTTTTCCCCTCCAATTTTTAACCTTTTACACTCGAAAGCTCCACTACCCGCCACCAAATTCCCCCATGCAAATATCTTCACGGAGCTCCAATGACTCCACCAATGCCGCCATTCTCTTCCCCTCCATAACCCATCTTCTTCCAAACCCCAACCCCACACAATCCAGTTCTAATCCCCACCGATCCTCTTTTGTCACAAATACAAACGTCACTACGTTTGCAATTTCTCAAGCATCGGCCATAATTCAGGCCCTTGCCTACTTTGCTTTGCGCACTGCAAATTCCAAAGGGACTGGTTTTGCCTATCGGATATGTGGGTAGTGATTGCTTTCTGGAATTATTAAATGGCTCGAGAAGGGTTCCTGGTGCCGGTTGAGACTCAAGCTTCTTTGAAGAAGAAGACAGCCGTTTCAACGAGCTGGGTTTTTCTGGACAACAGTGGGGAAAGTACCATTCTGGATGTTGACAAGTATGCTATTATGCGACGGGTTCAGATTCACGCCAGAGATCTTCGAATCCTCGATCCCCTGCTTTCTTATCCTTCCACCATTCTTGGTAGAGAAAAAGTTATTGTGCTCAATTTGGAGGTGAAGAGAACATTGCTCCCGTCACATTCAATTGTGTTATAGTTTTGTTTCCTTTGATTTTACTTTATGGGTGGTTGATATGTTTAGTTATTTCGCTAATCTCTTAGTTGGGTTTTGTTTTCCAGCACATTAAAGCAATAGTAACCGCAGAAGAGGTAAAGTCTCTCTCTCTCTCTCTCTCTCTCGGTGGGTTTCTCCTCTTGTACTATAGTAACATATGATATGTGTTTTTTGGGGAATAGTGATTTCTGAAGACCTTTTACCTTTATTTTAAACAGTGCGACCTTTTCCTCTGTTCTGTTTTGAGTATTTGGTAGATATGAGGAAACTCAGTGGGTTTCGACTTTCGAGTCATTTGGAGTATTTTTATTTTTGGGTTTAGGTATTGGTTCGAGATCCTTTTGATGATAATGTAATCCCGATAGTCGAGGAACTTCAAAGGCGATTGCCTTTAGCAAATTCCATTTGCCATGGCCAAGGAGAAGAAGAAGAGCACCCAAGCACTGAAAGTGGTGAAGAAAATGGTAAAGCTGAATAAATGATTTTTTTTCCTGGGTTTTTCCTTGTCACTCCAATTATTCTAAATTTTGGTACCGCACTACTACTACTGCTCTTGCTTATGGTTAAATTATTGAATTCTTTGAGGTTGGGACGATTTGTTTCGTATGCATTGCAGAATTTCCATTTGAATTCCGAGCTTTAGAAGTTGTTCTCGAAGCCATTTGTAGTTTTCTTGATGCACGCACAAGAGAACTAGAGACTGATGTATATCCAGCTTTAGATGAGCTGACGTCCAAGGTAAAACGCTTCTTTAATGAGCTATTTTTTTTGCTTCTGCAGAGATATCTGATTTGATGCTTGTATGCTGTCCCCACTTTAAACGGTTACATTAGTGTCCGTACATCTAATGAAATTCGCAGTGCATGTTCTAAGTAGCTGGGTGTGGTAGAAAAATCTTATTTAGGTCCACTTATACTCTTTTTCTGCACTTTATGAACTTTTGTTTCCATGTTTTTGGTGACAAGTATTTCAAAACTCCTGTCTTCAGCAACTTCATTGTAAGATCAGTTGTTTGCTAGTCTTTATGCACCTTTTGATTTTGAAACATATATTAATAATTGAGTCCAGCTCAAATATCTTTCTGCACTTTTTGATTTATAATATTTTTAATAAGAGCCTTCTTGTTTTCTTGTAATACGTAGATTAGCAGTCGGAATTTGGATCGGGTGCGCAAACTGAAGAGTGCAATGACAAGGTTGACAAATCGAGTTCAAAAGGTATGTTTTTTATATGACATCTGAACCTTGAATTGAGGTAAAATTCCTTTCTGCTTGGATGGAAGAGTTCCTTTCTTTTTGTGTGGCTGAAAAATGTAATTTGCCTTAGGAGGTTACTTTCAAAGCATCGGAATTCATATTGGCTGTAGCGGGTGCTTTTAAAATCTGCAGGGCATCTTAATTTAAACTTCAATAAAATTGTCCCACAAGAACGTTGGAAGAAACCTAAGCCTAAATAGAATACTTTTCATTAATTTTGTGGGACTGGATCCTAGTGTAATCTCACGTTTTCGGCTTTTATCTTGAGTTCTCGAGAAGCTGTTAATGGCAGTACGAACAGTTTACTTCTAAAGATCTCTTATTCATTCCCCAAAAAGACCTAGTCTTTTATATTGTTGTTACTGTTGGCAAGCCCCAAACTTGTTATCAGTTGAAGGAAACATGTAGTCAATGTGGAGTGGTGCAAGGGATTGCTTCCTTAGTTTTCTCCTTCTGTCATAAGTGAATATCATTGATCACTTACAGTTGAGATCACCAATCTCTCCACTCCATTTTACATAAGAGCAGGATAACTAACAAATAAGAAATCCTAAGAACAATAACATGGTCCTTACAAATAGCAATAGAGAGAATGTTGTGACGAGATCTAATGCCTGTAGTTTAAATAAACAAACACACTCCAGAGAGAGCACTAAAACATGTTACCATTTGGCAGTTAGCACAAAATATTGAATAAGATCAGGATGGCAGTAAGATCACAAGCCAAAGGATTTTAACTGAAGATGAGAAGCCTCTCCGCAATTCGAAGGTGTTTTCACTGTGAAAATACTAACAACCTTTCATCAGCCCCAGCGCCCACCCCCCCTCCCCAAAACGAAAAAAGAGAGATAAAAATAGAAGAAAAATGGCAGTGGCTCCTTTTATATGAAGGATACATATACAATTTTTAACACTAGTCTTTAGCAACTAAAAGCTGATTCCATTTATTGATGAAGGTGTATGATTTATTTCATTAGCATTCTGGTTTCCCAGGTTAGGGATGAACTCGAACAACTTCTTGATGATGATGAGGATATGGCAGATCTTTACTTGTCAAGAAAGTTGTCCGGGACATCTTCACCTGCCAATGGCTTTGATGCTCCTAATTGGTTTATTAACTCTCCGACTACGGGCTCAAAGATATCCAAAACAAGTAGGGCAAGTGCTGCAACAACTCAAGAGGAGGATGATATTGATGAGCTTGAAATGTTGCTTGAGGTTGTTAAAGCAATCTTGTTATAGGTTTTTCTAAAACTAAAAGTGACGTCTAGATTAATACTGAAATATTTTGCAGGCATACTTTATGCAAATTGATGGCACGATGCACAAATTGACAACGGTATACATCAACTTGTCGTAACTTGTTTATGTTTCATGTTGGACTGTACTGATACTAATTTATATAATCTTCTATAAGCAGATGCGTGAATACATTGATGACACAGAGGATTACATAAATATCCAGGTAACCCAAGTTGGACAACTCATGTTGTTTAATTTTTTAATACTTAGTTTTTCCAAATGATGGAATAATCATTAATCTCATAAATTTCACAGCTATGATGAATTGAAAAGGGATGAGTACCACTAGGCTATAAGGCCAATCAATGATGGACAACTAGAAAATGAAACTAAAATTAAAGTTAGTCCAACACTTGTTGAGGAAGATTGTTCAAAATGCAGTGTATTTTTAAGTTACTTCTTTGAAGCTTCTCACATAAATGACCAAAAACCTCTTAGGCACTATAATACCCTAAAAACCATTTGGACTACTATCACATTATAATCCGTTATGCATCCCTTGTTGCAGCTTGATAATCATCGAAATCAGCTGATTCAGGTACTGTCTTTGAGGAACAAATAAATTTCTGTGTCCAAGTATGTTCACCTCTATGTCTTTTAATCATCAACATGCTTCTTTTACTGTTCTTTGGAATCGAGCTGGCCACATTTTTTTTCACACAATTCTACGTGCACCAATCCTAACTACATCATGTTTATGCATTTCTTTATCACACCTAATTCTGTTCTCTATGGCAGCTGGAATTGTTGCTAAGTTCTGGAACTGTTTCTTTGTCTGTGTATTCTTTGGTGGCTGCAATGTTTGGAATGAACATCCCAACCATGTGGAAGGATGACCATGGATACGTATTTAAATGGGTATGAGTGGTACATAATCTCTTTTGTGAATAGAAAATTATATCATCTTAGAATTGTCATTCCGTCCATGTGACGCCAATAGACTTATGATTTACTTTTTAACCTTTCTCCTCTTGATCTATTACCTTTAGGTGGTCATCCTCGCCGGAGTAGTTTGTGCATCCCTCTTCTTATCAATAATTTCATATGCTCGGCACAAAGGTCTTGTTGGTTCTTGAAATTCATAAACAAGTTTTAAGGACATGCACAATAACGGTCGCTATTAGGCATTGGTGAATTGGAGGACCATGGTTTACAGATGGGTGCACTGGTCATTAGTCATTAAAATGACTAAAAGTTGTTTACAGTAAGTAAATAACCATTTTGTTGGCATCACTGTCAGAGATGACAAGTTCCATTGGTCCTTAAAGCATAAATAATTGCAGGAGAGTTGCTGTGGACTCTCTACTGCTTGGGATGTCTGAAAATTACTGCATTTGCTTTGCAGCATTCATTTGGATAGAAATTACCCTTGTTCTTAAGTTTTCGGACCTAAACTGAATCTTAACCTAACCTTGTTTATATATTGGGGCCTAGCATTATACCATGTGCAAACATCTGGACCTTTGAAAGAAAATCACTTTTCTTCTCCATTGGTGATTCTAGCATCTCATCAAAATCCAGATGACTTTGATCACATTTTTATAGAGAATTTGACATCTCACCAAGAACAAGAGTAAATTCTATCCATATAAAACTATTAGACTCGTAATAAATTCTAGATAACAGGAAACATCAACTACACTCTTTTTAGCATTATTGTCAACAGCTTTGATGTTCCGGGCCCTCTTGATGGAATCATGGAAGGTCATTTTTACAATAAATGATTGCACCATTGGTTTGTTGAAACTTTTGGATAAGGTTGAGGCAGCTTGCAGCTTTTTTTCTTTCTATCTTTTGAGGATAGACAAACTGCTTACACCCTAATACAGATAAACGTGATATACAAGAAACCTTTCAATTTTTTCAAACTTTCAAATAAAAATACAATAAACAATTTAATATTTTCAAATTTTAAAATAAAAATAATATTAAAAAATAATATTTTATTTAATTTTTAACTTTTATCTCCTCTCATCTTATCTGTATAATCAAACGAGATAAAAATCCAAAAATCTCAAGGGCCTGGAAACATTCTGCAACACTAATAATAAAAATGTCAATAACTTCGTAAAACGTGTGTTATCTAGATCATCACAGTTCCTTCAGAGGATTTTGGACAGTGAAAATGCCACCAATTTGGTTGTTTATGTTACAAATAGATGCATTGTTTCTTTGATATTATACAATGACAGATGCTTTATTATTTGAATGGATCTACAGAGTCATGAGTTAAAAGTCAGTACCAAAAGAAATGAGCTACCTAACATTAAAAAAACATGCCAAAAACACATTAGAGGAATTCTCTCTAATCTCTTACCACCAACTGATTTTCTTCTTCTTTACTGCAACTTGGAGGATCAAGAGAACAATCCAAAGTAGTACTGGCTTTCCTGATCAGATTTTATCTGCAGCTTCCCATTATACAGAATCTTCACGCTCAACAGTCCTGACTTGATGTGGTCGGAAGGGAAATGAGAGTTGGACGTACGGAGTTTGACCGCATAGAACACATGATTCTGAATCTAACGTATATATGATTTTGTTTAGAACAGATCGAAAACTTGTGAAAAAAGAAGTCTTTCTCGCTTCCAACACTTTTTGGTTGGTTTCTAACCCACCCACCACTACCATAGCCCCTGGTTGGGGCCAGTTTGGCTGATCATTGATCTACCAATTCCACGCTCATCGATCTAATTGCTGCATGTAGAAACGCGTCTCCCATTAAGCAACATTCTACCATTTTTTCTTATCCATTTGAAACACAATCATTTGTTGGAAGAAAGTATCAATTTTGGGTTTGGGTTTGGGTTTGGTTTTAGTTCACATCCTCACCAGAATGATAGAAAGTATGTTCCATTTTTTTTTTTGTTTTTTTTTTTAAAAGTCATGCCATGTGTGTCCATAATAGATTATCCAAAAATTAGTTTACAAATTAACTTGGTTTCATATCATATTGCAAGTCAAAACTTCTGTATAGTTTATTTGTGTAACTAGGTTTTGTTTATGAAAAATGATATTTATAGCATTAGGGAGTGCGAGTCCCTGCACTCTCTTTATAAAAAGTGAATAATCTGGGATGCACATGAAAAAATTATTTTCTTAATTTTGAACATTATTTTTTTTAAAAAGAGTGCACGAACTTACACATCCTAAAATTATATCTAACATTACTTTTATTTCACATCTAAAATAAGATGATAGAATGTATGCTTTATTTAAATAATCAAACAAACAAATAAAGTCATGCCATGTGTATGAAATATTCTCATAGAAATGATCTGTATAAATTTCTAATAGACAAGTCTCATACAATTTTTTATAAAAAAGTGGATTATATCTTAAAAAGTACAAAAAAAAAAACTATTTTTTATTAATAGAAATCACTTTTTTACAAAAAGCTTGTATGAAACTTTTTTATTTAGACTTATACCTAGTATTACTAATTTTTTAAAGCAAAATTATGTTTTAGTCATAAAAGAAAATAGATAAAAATTAATTTATAAATTAATTTAACTTAATATAATATATTAAATTATAAAATTATTATTATTATAAAATAAATATCGACAAATTATACGAAGTTACACTATTTTATAAATTTATTTTTATATAATTATTTGTGAACGTTGAATTTTTTCAACGTCAAAATCCCTTAAAAAAAAACTGAACTGAACAACTGTTAACTTCAGCAACCACATGGTACTGTACATCGCATCCACGTCAGCAGTAGTTGCTAACATGCACGGGTGCACACGTTAACCTTCACTCCCGCTTACACTGGCCGTCACGTATACGAAACCCTGTGAGCATATGGTATCTGTAGCACACCCGCGGAGCACGTTATCCCCCGGACCCCCCCCAAAGTCCCTCGACTCTTACTTCAGCTGTTATTGCCTTTCCGACACCACATTTCAAACAAGAAGTTATATTATATTTCACATTCTAAATTATTTTTTTTAAATTATACTAATTTATCGATTAAATTATTATTTCTGTCTGTTAATCTCGAAAATATATTTCATTATTAAATGATATTTTGAATGCAAATGAACGATTTTGATTAAAAAAAATACAGACGTACGTAGGATAAAAAGGAAAGAAAGAAATAGTAATTTAGTTTATATAAAAAGAAAGAAATTTCGGTTCATGCTATTTTCAACGAATAGAGCCTCTCCTTCCCTCGATTCAGATCAATCAGCCACACCCCCTCTCTCTGTCTCTATTCTCTACAAATACACCAAAACCCACGTCGAATCCCCACGAATATAACTGACCCATTTGATAATCTCACGATCTTGGGCCACCAGCTTTCGGGTTCTCCACCGATTAAGAACCATATTATTGCCTCTCTGTATGCAACTATGCATTAATTTCTTCGTTCTGGTATGGTATTTGCAGGCTTTGCTTGCTTATTCTTGTGCTGGCTTCTGCATCACTGGTTTAATGCAGGTGAGCTTGGTGAAATGGACGTAAATTTTGCGTGTGTGCCTGTGGTGGTGACATGCAGTGTGTGAACACGTGGGTCGGAGAGGCTTTGACTGCTGGAAATGGCGAATCAGGTGGTAAGGGTCAGGAGGGAGGCGATTGCGGCGTGCATGACTTGTCCTCTGTGCAATAAGCTCTTCAGGGATGCCACTACAATATCTGAATGCCTTCATACGTGTGAGTCTCTCTAATCCGTTCCTTTGTGGTCTGAATCTTGTTTGCCTTGACTTTTTTCGTGGCAATTTTGAAAATTTGCGTGTTGTAGTAGCATTTTGCGGTCTTTGTTATTTTGATTGTTGTTATTTCGTGTTTTGTTCTCTGGGTCTGGCTTGGTTTGGCACTTATTGTTCTGGGCGTTGGATTATTTAGAATTTCGATGTTTGTTGCGATCTTTGTTATTCTGTCTCTGTCTCTCTCCTCTTACTACTTGAAAATATAAATCCTTCGATCAACTGTGACTATCTGTAAATTAACAAGTTTCTGTTTCATAAATATACGTGTTGGAGAATGATTTGGATGTTTGATCGATAGTGATAGAAACGGAGGGCCTTTTGTTATAGTAACTAAGTAGAATTGTACTTCTGCAAGAGCTCTTGGATTTAAGTCCTTGCATATTCTAGATTTAGCTAGGCTTTGGGTGTGCTGGCCCTATTAGTGAGGCCAGGCTATACGGTTTGGCCATTGCGAAATTGAGTATCAAGGGACCCGTCAATTCTCCTTTTCGTTGGTAATCCATGATTTAAATTTTGCGATCACGTTACTCAAAGGCCTCTTCTTCTGGTCAGGACTCTAAATAAAGCTCCTTTCGTAGGAAAAGGAGATTTGAAGAATGATCATTTATATTCTTGCATAGTTCTTTTATGCCTCTTGTATATCTTTGTTTGAGTTAAATTTGAGTGGTTAACTCAGAAACTGCTAGTGGACGGTATGTGTCACTAGCAAGTGATGCTCTATATAAATAAGTTATTAAAAATCTGACATACCTCTTATTTTTGCTCTCCACTTTTCCTCAGCTATAGAGTTCATTAAAATTTAATTTCTTGAACACGTGATATTTGTGAACTTCTTTTTTCCTGGTCCTTTATAGAGTTAGTGACTCAATGAACAGATGTCTGATGATTTGTATTTTAAACTTCATCCAGTCTGCAGGAAGTGCATATATAATAAAGTTTCAGAAGAGGAATTGGAATGCTGTCCAATATGCAACACTGATCTGGGTTGTGTTCCACTGGAGAAATTAAGGTTGGATCTCATGACCATACAATCTCAGCTATAAGTGGAATCTCTCTGTCCTTCTGCGTCTTTACTTTCAACATTGTTTACTGAGTTGTATATTGCATGAGTTGGGGCTTAAGAAGTGATAAGTTCAGGTTCGTATGATTGGCTGGATACCACTACCTATCCTACCTATCCTACCATATCTTAGTTCTTGAGATGGAGTTTTTGGATGATTAATGACACTGCATATGCATAAGGATCATACCATTTATCTGCAACATTTCTATCCAAGAATGCTCATTTTTCATGCTTCAATCATAAAATTTGGGTGTTTCTTTTGGTGCTTATTTTCTGTTTCCCTAGTTAGGAGGCAATATGTTTTGTAGTTTCTAAGAATGTGGAAAGGCACTAAAATTCAACACACATTTCATACTCATCAGCCTATTGGGTTTTTGGAACTTATTTTTGTGTTATGTTTTCATTGGTTAATATTTATGATACTCTCTGCATTTCTGGCAATATTCTTGATTATCTTCTAGAGCTATGCTTATACGACTCTTCTGTGTGTCTGCGGGTGGGTGGCTTTGCATTCATTTGAATATGCTTAGATTGTGTAAATTGCAGCTTCTCATGCCTTGTTTCTATTTCTAGTCCCATGTTCCACTTTGTAGCAACAACAAAAGTTGTCCTCTTAGGAGCATGCAGATTTATTCTGTATATTGACCATATCAGAGTGGACGCTTTACATGGGAATTCGTTCTAATAGCTAGCATACTTATTTATCTCTGATCATCAGGCCAGACCATAGTTTGCAAGATGTAAGGACCAAGATTTTCCCTTTCAAAAGAAGAAAGGTAAATGCACCGGAAGTTGTGCCTTCAAATACATTGCCAGCAAGAAGAAAGGAGAGATCACTGTCGTCATTGGTGGTCAGCACTCCCAGAGTGTCAGCCCAGGCTACCATGACTGGAAGAAGATCAAGAGCTGTTGCAAGAAAGGCTGCTGCTTTACAAGCCTCCAGAGTTCCCATTGAGAAACAAGTTAAAAAGGAGGAAGATTCTATGGAAGATCATCCTAAGAGTTCAAGCTCACCTGAGACTTCAAACAAGCTTCTGCAATATACTGGGCAGGTAAAAAGGAGGCTAACATGCTGTTTTCTTGAAATCTTTATGCTGACATGATTTTTGTTTTCCGGCCTGTCTATATGGTTTTGTTTCCCATTAGCTGAAAAAGGTTGCATCTTTTCCATTTCACTAATAATATTCTTGCTTGTATATTTGACTGTTATAGAATTCTTACCCTGGTGAGCCTAGTCATTCCACCCCTATTAAAGAAACAGAGAATGATCCTGAACAGTGGGACGCAAAACTGGATCTGTGGAAACCTTTGAACTGTCTGGTGGAAGTTGCAAATAGGACTAAATCTTTCAAGTCACAGGGGTTTGATGCTAAATTAGAACCTATGCAAGTGAATGAGACCAAAGGTCAAGTGCGAAAATCCAAAATTAAGGAAATCAAACACAAGTCTAAAGCCGAGGATAAAATGAATATTACCGATCCTGCCTCTTCGGAAATATTAAAACCCAAAATTTTGCGGAGGGCTCGTCGAAAAAGGGAACCTGATTTTGGAGACTCAGGCATTTCACCCCAAGCTGTGCTGGATGCTGCTGGTGCTAAACACAAAAGAAGACTCGGTCCAGTTTGGTTCTCTCTAGTAGCTTCCCAAGACCAGTGAGAAACGACTTTAGCTTTCAAACTTTAAATAGTTAAATCCATAATGAAAAATGAACGAATTTTCTTGAAAATAAAGTCCTCGTCGGTTTTTTTATTGAGCTGGAATTGATGATTTCAGGGAAGGAAGTGCACCCTTGCCCCAGATTCATGCAAATTACTTGAGAATTAAGTAAGTTCCTTTCGCCCTATATAGGTATGCAGGCTTGTTTATCATGTTTTCTGAATAAGTTCATTCCTTGTTGTTTTAGCATGTAAGATCAATTGAATACAGTAGCATGAGTTTGCACAATTTTAAACTTTGAAAAAGATTAACACCCATTGATCTTTTACTGGTTTTTTTTTAATCCTTTGACATATAGATAAAGAACGGCATTTACATGGTCTTCATTGCGTAGCAAAAGACCTTGGCATTCATTGCTTTGACATCACATCTGATAACTTAACTCTGTATATTTTGATGGATTATGCATTAGTAAATTTTACATTTATCAATAAGAGATCGTAGACTCATCCAAATTCGAAACTGTCCGGAACAAAGTTGTCTTAATTGATTAATCCTGAAAGTCTCCAGTGGGAAGTCTGTCACATATTATCGAGCCACATATTTTAGGGCCTCCATATGATAAACTCTGGTATGTAGTTTTAGTCTCTAATATTTGAACAGGTGTGTATACTGTGGAGACTTCTAGTGAGCATGTGGAGGTGAGATTCCTAAGTAATATGTTCTTCAGCTGCCATCATAAACCTCAATGTGGGTTAGTTTTTCATCATCTTATTTGACTCCATTATCTCTACCAAACTGACCTTCAATCAAAATCTGAACCGTCTCGTGTTATATAACGGAACCATCTATTTTGAGCTGCTAATAGCATAGATGCTTCTCCCGGCATGTATTAGTGTGCAGTAGCTGCTTGCACAGGAATTCACATTCGGCTCAGCCTTGTTGAAGGAAATCATATGTCCTGAGTATACCAGACCAAATGAAAATTGTTCCATTTTCCGCACCAAAATATGTAACTTTAACTTGGATTTTGATCCTCTCTTGCACGTGTACTATTTTGATAAAAAAGCTGCCCAGAAGAGCCAATCGTGGGAAATCTCAATTGCCTTGAAATTATGTTTGCTCATCCCGTTTCCCTCCCCTACTAAAAGAAAAAACACTAAAAAATTACCTTTATTTAATTGGGGTAAATGATTAATTTCCATCAGAGGTAGTACACGTTGCTACCCTGTGAAGTTAATATGTTCAAGTAAATACTTCCATAGATACTGTTGAGTGCATAGACCAAATTTGTCAATTGGAAAATGCTTTTGTTAGTGACTAAACTAAAAGATTTGTGAGATACTAGGATATATCTTTATGACATGTTTGTTGCTTTTGTCACAGGGATGGAAATGTACCCGTATCACTGATTCAACAATACCTGATGAGGAAACTAGATCTCACCAGTGCTGCCGAGGTGAGTGAATCTGGCCATGCTTCTTTAAAAAGATAATCTCTGGTTGATTAGAAAACCAATTTGAGAAATCTTACTGTTCTGTTTAGTTGTGGTGTATGTATCTGTGTTGATGCTGGGCTGCCATTACATTCGGCCGAATTTTCATATCTTTTAATTAATGTATATTGTACCTGTCTAAGAATTAAGATTCAAATATGTTGCATGTCATTTGAGGACATGGCTACCCAATTAAAGTTTTCTTAAGACTAATTTTTTTTTTTTCAACGGGAAATTGAACTTGTCATTTTCAATTTTATAACATCTTGCATTTTTTTAGTTTGGCTCTTGGTCCACCTATATCTGAGCCTGGTTGCATAGATGCTGTCACATGGGTTATAATATGTAGCATCAACAGAAGTTTACATTTTGTAATGTCCTCTCAACTGTCGAATAACAAACGAGGGCCATATCCGGTGTTTGACCCCAACTACGTAGGGCCTTGGAGTGTTGGCTTGAGTACAATCATACCTTCAGCATTCCTCTCTCGAGACTCGAATCATTAATTTTCCCTTGGCAGATTTTACACTTATAATAGATAATGGCCTCTTGGTGGATAAGCAAAATAATTTGTTAAATTCTGCACACGAGGGTTGGCGTTTCCAGTCTACTCATTGCTAACCATATATAGTTGACACTCTTGCAGGTTGAGATCAAATGTATGGGACAACCAGTTGTCCCGACCTGGCAACTCCACAACGTAGTTGATTTGTGGCTACAAAAGGCACCCACATCAGAACGAATTCCGGCATCAATTGGATCGTCGGCCAAGGATTTCGTGATGGTGCTGGCCTATTCTCAAAAGGTTCCAGAAGCATGATCGATCATGGTTTTTCTCCATCTGCTGCCGTTCAAATCTTCAAAATAATCTGAGTATACTCTAGTCTTCCTAGAATCTCGGTGGTGACCGAGTGGCATTTTTCTTGATGATCCGGCATGTATGTTGTTACGAGGAATAATTGGTTCATTCGCAGCCAACATTTTCCTAGGCTTCGAAATAAAGAGTCGTTCGCTTAATGTTACTACATGTCTGAGACAATCACCCTTTGCTATGGCCTGGCAGGCTCTGCATGTTTGCTGCTGCTGCTGCTGCTGCTGCTGCAGCATAATTAAGAGGTCCAATCTTCAACTGTTACGGATTTATAACTTAGACTACTGCATAATTACACACCACGTTGTAGAACCCTATAAATTCTTAACTGATACGCGCTTTTCGGGCCTCTAGTTGAGCTTGAGCTTGAACTTGGTTGTAACAAAATATTCAAGTAAATTAATTACCAGCATCTTTTTTAAATTACTGTGCGAGAAACCACTAGTTCTCACTCTTCCTTTTTATTTTTTTCTTCTTCTAATGAAGAGAACTCCATGTTAGTAAGTTACAAAATGACTATGGCGGCTGTACAATGACACAATACAACATACAAGGAAATCCTAATCCAGCTAGACGGGTCGAATCAACCCGCTGATTAGGATTTACTTAGAGCATTCTCAGCCAGTTAGCTAAAATTTTAGCTAAATTTAACTAAGATTTGTACTTTTTTTTTTTTTATTTAGCCATTAAGGTATTTTATGGGACTACATTCCACACTCTATATTAACTATTCAGGATGAGAAGATCTCTTTTTCTTTGCATTCAATCAGAGGTCAAAGCTCGCAATCCATATTTTGTCCAAAAAATAGACAATGCTAGAAGACTTCATTGTTTTGGCCTTCAAAAGATTACAATTGCACTAAGAATTCTAGCATATGCAGTAACTGATATTTTGTGGATAAACATTGAAGAGTTTCAGAGACCACTGCAATGAAAAGTCTAAAATTATTTGCTAAAGCGGTGGTTTGTAATTTTGAAGAACAAACCTTGAGGTTATCAACAAATGACGATGTTGCGAGATTGCTAGCGATTAATGAAAGTCGTGGCTTCTCAAGAATGTTGGAAAGTATCAATTGCATGTATTAGAGATGGAAAAATTGTCTAGCTGCTTGAAAATGTATATATTCTGGCTATAGTCGTGAATCAACTATTATTTAAAAAGTGATTGCATCTCATAATCTTTGAAAAGTCTAAAAAAAGTTATAAGAGAATGAACAACAAGCAAATAGATAGAGAGAAATAAATGGGTTTTGGTTTATGGAATTGATTAATAAAAAATTCAATTATTTTAATAATATATATATATTTATTGAGTGAATAGTACTGCTAGCAAAAGATTGATAGCATGTAGCAACTGGCTAATTCCAAAGTCATTACTGCTAGTCGGCTGGAGTTGAATTTAACTCACTTTTTCACATTTCACTGGCTAAATTAGCCTTTACCTTACCAGTTGTAAATGCCCTTATATATTATATTATACTCTTGTATGGCTGTAAGACTCTTTGATTATCATTTGAAATAAAATTTTTAACAATTATGTATACGCAAGTATGTTATCGAATCACAAAAATCTCGTATCTCGCATGTGATTGATTCCCCCTTTTGTTTTTTCTTATCATTCCTAACATTGACATCATAGAAATATGTTGTCTTTACCCAATTAAACTCTGAACATGTGTAACAGATGTAATCTACTCCTTAGCTAAATCATCAGCTTTTCATAAGAGCAAAATCTCCTATTTTAAAATATAAGAGAAATAATAAAATAGTCTCTAATTTACCTATTTGGATGTATTAGTCCTTTAACTTCGAGCTTTTTAAACCCTATACTTTCAACTTTAATTAAATCAATCATTTCATTAATATTATTCTAAAATGTCGCATGTCATTAAAAAAAAAACTAAATATGAAATAAATTATTTTAAAAAATAAATGTAAATTACCTGGATGACCCCAGACCGACGCTGGGTTATATTCAATGTGAGATGTGGACAAGCCCAGGCACGCCTGCTGGGTTATATAATATTGGTTTCAACTGTGCACTTTATCCAATAAAATTATATTGCTGCAAAACTCTTTAACCATGTAGTTCAGAGCCATAACACTAACTACTGTTCAGAGAAACCCAGGACATAAAGAACATCAAAGTCTATAAATGTAAAAGTTTGGCTATAATTAGGTTATTAAGTTGATAAGTTTGTATAGGATTAAGTGACTAAAATGATAGAATTTATCTTATTATTAAGTTGGTGATTTTGAATGAATGTAAATTATTTATTGACTTTATCTATAATAATATTAAATTTATCTAGAAGTATTAAATGATGTTTAGATAAGTTCTCAAGGAATCTGCACTTATTCAATGAAGAGTTATCGTGAAATGTCAACATTTCATCAGGAGACAACTTTGGGACCATCAATAGAGTCTTATTGCAGATCAAATTCCTACCAGACTCATTCCGTCAGCAGAGTCCTACTACATTTCAAACTCCTATCAGATTTGTTTCATCAGTATAATTTTACTGCAATTGAAATTGATTTTCAGATTGTTTATTTAAGGGATCCTATTGGTTAAGATCAGTAGAGATTCAGATTTGCATATTTTCTAGAGCACTTTCCAGTGCATATTTTGTTGAGAAATTTTTTTTGAGAAAATTCATACTGTTTCTCTCAGAGAGTGGTACTTGAGTGTGAGAAATTTCGTTTGAGAATTTTTTAGTGTTTTATCTATCTTTTTTAGTGCGTACATACTCCGTGTCGGAGTTGAGGTGACCGAGTTCAGTCATTGGAGTTCTAAGAGAAAAGTCAATATTTGAAGATCATCAGAGGTTCTGGCTACTACTGCGGTAGAAGACAAATATGTTATTTGTTTGGTCAATAAAAAGTGTCAATTGACAAAAGTTTTGTAATTGAACTTGTAATTAATTTTCAAATAATAAAATTGACTTTTTTGGGTTTGGCTACCTCGTAGCGTGTTACCTTTAAAGAGTTCTTTAAATGGTTTCCTTACAATACTAATCTTGGTGTTATACAATTTATTTATTTTCTATTATTGCTTAATTATTAAATTAATTACATGTTTGACGACTAACCAATTTGTTAAATAAATTGATAGATATTTCCGTTCCGTTACAGAGGTACTTAAAAAAATGCAAATTTGAATCTCTACTGATCCTAACCAATAGGATCCCTTAAATAAACAATTTGAAAATCACTTCCAATTACATTAGGATTCTGCTGATGGAACAAATCTGATAGGAGTTTGATCTGCAGTATGACTCTGCTGACATAATGAGTATGATAGGAATTTGATCTGTAGTAGGATTCTGCTGACGGTCGCGAAGTTGTCTTCTGATGGAAAGATCTGTGCGAATTCTAAATAACGAGGAAGTATGACACGATAAGGGTGATAAGTGGTGTTTGTTTAGGACATGAAAAGAGTGAGAAAGGATTTTTGGTGGGTTATGAGATTATTCATGTCAGTTTTAAACTAATGTCTACCAAGTGTTTGTTTTTATGTCTTAACCAAGCTACTTTATTTATTTTGTCATGATTTTACTTGCATTCATGGTCATACATCATGTGCATTTAATCCATGAAAAGTTGAGATACATAGGAGTTGTTTATCATGTCTTTTTTAGTGTATCCATCTCGATTTACATAAGTGATATTTATTATCTTATGAGTCTTGTCAGATTAGTGACAAAAAAAGAGAGATTTAAATGTGTTATTGAGGTAGAGTTGAACGAGCTGAGGGAGAGATTGAGGGGGAGCAGCAGAATATTGAAGGGGATAACTATATACTTGAGGGGGAACATCAAAATATTGAGGGAGAGAACTAAGTACTGAATATGGTTATTGATTATGACTAGAATACTATTTTAGTAGGTTTAAAAACCATCATAACTTTTGATTTTGTTGAGACTAATTTCAAAGAATGTTTTATGTCATTTCTTCTCATTGTTGTATTAAGATTTTATTCACAAAATCTTGGTCTGCTGGTTGTTTTTGTCTCGAGTACATACTACATTCATCAAGTTTGTTTTGTCATCATTCTGCCAAAGGGAGAGATTGTAGATGCAAGACATTCATTAATTTGACTTTGTCACCAATCCGCCAAATGGGAGATTGTAGATGTAAAGTTTGGATATGACTAGGTGATTAAGTTGATAAGTTTGTATAGAATTAGGTGACTAAAATTATAGAGTTTATCCTATCATTAAATAGGTGATTTTGGATGAATGTAAATTATTTATTGACTTTATCTATAATAATATTAAGTTTATTTAAGAGGTATTAAAGGTTGTTTAGATAAGTCATAAGTGAAAAAATCGAGTCTCAAATAATCAGCACTTATCCAGAGAAAATGTTGATTTGAAATTTGTTATTGCAGTGAAGAGTTATCGCGAAATGTCAGCATTCCGTCAGGAGAAGACTTTGCGACCGTCAACAAAGTCCTATTGCAAATCAAATTCCTACCAGACTCATTCCATCAGCAGAGTCCTACTGCAGATCAAACTCCTATCAGATTTATTCCGTTAGCATAATCCTACTGCAATTAGAATTGATTTTCATATTGTTTATTTAAGGGATCCTATTGGTTATGAATAGTAGAGATTTAGATTTGCATATTTTCTAGAGTACTTTCCAGTGTATATTTTGGTGAGAAAATTTCTTGAAGAATTTTCATATTATTTTTCTCAGAGAGTGGTACTTAAGTGTGAGAAAATTCGCTTGAAAATTTTCTAGTATTTTATCTTTCTTTTTGAGTGCGTGCATATTCCGTGTCGGAGTTGAGGTGATCGAATTCTGCCATTAGAGTTCTAGGATAAAAACCAATGTTTGAAGATCGTCAGAAGTTCTAGCTGCTATTACATTAGAAGACAAATGAGTCATTTGTCTGGTCAAATAAGAATATTAATTGATAAAAATTTTGTAACTGAATTTTACTTATAATTAATTTTTAAATAATAAAATTAATTTTTCTAGGTTTGGCTGCTCCATATAGTTTTATCTTTAAAGAGTTCTTTAAAAGATTTCCTTACGATACAAATCCTGGTGTTATGTAATTTATTTATTTTACGTTATTACTTAATTATTAAATTAATTATATATTTGATAACTAATTAATTTATTAAGTAAATTGATAAATATTTTCGCTGCGTTACATAAATATTTGGATAATTTCAAAATCAATAGATCAGTGATAAATAAAGAAAGTGGATCCGACTGCCATTTTACAAGCAGATGCGATTGATACCAACCTTGCTTCCTATCGCAATGAAATTCATCTTTCTACGTCAAGAGTCTAATCACAAATTTTCGGTCGGGACAAATTTTCGGTGGGTGAAGACTCTTGACATAAAAATCCTCTTTTTTATATGAAAGAATCACAATACAATTTTCATCGCATTTGTACTTGTAAATTCCATAATTCCACAATCATCAAGGTGAAAGCTTTAGAACAAGAATACCCAAATTTTGCCTAATCCCCCGTCAACAGGCTCCTCTTGCTAGCATGGCAAAGCAGTAACTACAAACAAAACCTATATAACGTCGATTCGTGCTATAACATTTACAACCATATCGACGGAATGAAAATTTGAAAAACGAAAACCATTTCAGAAGCAAACTATAACCAACTTTGAACTATAACCAACACGAAAGAAGAAAAATGAAATCGATTTGAACTTTTAAGGCTGGAGAAATCAATGCTGTTCTAACCAGATTTCTTTGCCCGAAGCCTAATCAAGTAATGCGATATTGTGTTTTCGGCGCGTGAGGGATGATGTTACACGCGGCTGAACCCAGCGCGCGTGGGGATACTCCCCACGACAGATAAGAGACCTCCTTCTGCGGCCTCTCGCTCGTCGTCGTAATACAAGTCCTCCGTGCCACGAAACGTAGCGTGTAAAAAGACGATGGCGGCCCCAACCAGGAGTGAGACCAACACGTTCAGCCACACGTCGGTGAGCACCAGAGCGACGATCGTGACGAGTGCTAGAGAGGCCAGAATGACGCGGTCGTCGACCTGGCGATTGAGGACGACGAGAGGTTCGTCGCGGAGAAAATAGAGGTAGCACCAGGCGGCGAAGACGATGAGGAAGACGATCATAGAGACCGGATGCCATAAGAGACTGAGGAAGAGGACGAGGAGGACGATGAGCGTGTAGTTAACGCGGAAGTGGCTGAGGTTTCGCTTGATACGGAGGATAGCTTCGCCGATCGCGTATGGGCGCGTGAAGGAGGAGAAGGGTTGGACGAGCTCCCGCCATGGACGTTGCGAGTGGAAAGAAGAGCGAGTGGCGGAGGAAGTGGAGCGGAATACGCCAGAGTATGGCGGCGATTGTGAATTCATTGCAGAGGGAAACCCTAGCAACAATCAAATTGGTTCAAAGTTTCAGACACAGATTCATTCAGTCCCCAATCGAAAACAAAGAGAGAAGCAATGAACGACGTCGTCTCATGGTCCCCGGTAATTTATCCATACTTTCGAATTGGATTGGCCCGTGAAAAAGGAGGGATGTCGGCAACCAACAAAATATATATCGAATTAAATTTTTTAAATTTTCTTACCAATTAAATTATATTAGTAGCGTAAAAAATTATGTCAATTTAGGGCTGCCGGCCCATCCGGCTCCCACCTGCATGATGCCTGGTGTGCTATCCTCCTGCCTCATGCGGGTGAGCGGGCGGGTTGTTGATTTGGAGTAATGATATCCTTACACATTTTTTATTATTATTTTATTATTATTATTATTTTTTTTGTTAATTTTACTATTTAAATATGGATAAAAAAATCTCAAAATATGACTTTCTTGCTTAATCTAAAAATAAATAAATTCAATCAACTAACGTAATCATGTAATTTAATTAAAAATAAATTTAATTTTATAAAAAATGACATTCTTAGTTGATTAAATTTATCTTCTTATAAATTATGCAAGAATGTCATATTCTGAAATTTTTAATCCAGATTCAAATGGTAAAAAGAAAAAAGAATTAGATAGTAAAATAGTAGTAAAAGAGGTGTAAGGCTGCGTTTGGTTCCTTAACTCATCTCAACTCATCATTACAACTTTTTCAAATCCCAACACAAAATATAATAAACAATTTTATTTTTTCAAATCCCAAAATAATAATAATATTAAAAAATAATATTCTAACAATATTTTATTATCTCAACTCAACTCACTTCAATATCCAAACACAACAGTGTATCATTACCTTTGTTTTATGTGCGAGGGACCAGGTGGGTGGAATCTGCCCAATTCATCGTGTAAAAGGAAAAATTCATAAACTTCGTAATTATTTGTGCAGGAGAGGTGCTAGAGCCACAAACAGATTTTACAAAAATAAACTCATAAGTTGATGTGGTTTCATATTATATAATAGATCTGTTTTACAATCTAATGTACCATATCAATATATAAATTTAATTTTGTGAAATTCCTTTCATGACTATAGCATTTATCTTTTTATGGTCGTCACCCAACACAATTTCCCTCTCCTTCACGCTCATCGCCTAACGTCAATGCTTCTTCACTTATTGTCCTCTTCTATTTTTCATCTCCTCTTTTCATCCTCTTCCTCTTTTTCTCCTCACAGACCCCATGGCCACGGTAGCCCGTCGCTGACATGCTGTCTTCTTCACCCTCTTATTCTTCTTCTTCCTCCTCTTCTTCTCTCCCTTCTCTTATTATCTATACAAACCCATTGCCAACCGTGACCATTAGTCTCTAAATAGACCCTCGGCCAGTATCGATCGTGTCTCTACACAGACCCATGCAAGGTCAATCGCAGTCGTGGTTCTTTGCGTATTTCTTTGGCTTCATATGTTGTTTTGTTAGATATATGTATTATTTTGTTGGATAGGTGTATGTGGGGTTTGATCCGTAGATTTGGATATGTTGATTTGGTAATTGGGCCTATTAATTTGGTGGTTGAAAATAAATTAGTTTTTGTTTGGTGAATTCTGGAGGGCTTGCAAGGCCATCTGCCCGCTTGGCAACTGGGCAGGGTACCAGGAATGGGGCTAGCAAATGTTCGCCCACCCAGGCGAGAGCGGGGAGCAGATTGGGTAGCTTCCCACTCATATATTGTGGGTAGGTAGCTTTGTGCTAATCACACTGGTTTATCCACTTTTGTCAACCTCGCCAACTGCCCACTGTGGATTGCAGCTAGGGGTGTAATCGCTTCGGGAGAGGTCATGGGCTGAAAATTTCGGTCAATTAATTTTGCTGGACCAGACCGTTAACAATCAGTCCGGTCGGTCCATTCAGTCCGATTTGGTCCATGAACATTTTTTTTCTCTTTTTTCTTTTTTTGACAGAAAAATTAATACAAAAAATTAATAAAATTAAAATTAAGTAATCTCTTTAACATTTCATTGTATATATGGTCAATAATGATATCTTAGATGAAAATTATATAATTAACTTATACAAGTACTATACAAAATAATATATTATATATATAATATTTAAAATATATATACATTCAGTTGGTCTCGATTCAGTCCATTCAATTTTTTGGGTCCGAATTGATAGTCTTACAACCCTGATTGCTGCCCCTTCTGGCTCACCACAATCGATTAATAAAAATAAGAGATGATTCAAAGATAATACAAAATTACTACATTTACATAAATGGATAAAATGTTATATATAAGGTACCTTTAACAAAAATATCTTACAGTCAAATCTCATTCCAATAATTAGTAAGCTTTCATGCGTTTTGTTTTGCTTTGAAAAGGGGAGGTGACAGTGCAAAAATCAAGCACCACCAAACAACTATAGTTTGTAGCCGAAAAAAGGCTTAAAATAGTCTCAAATCTATTCCAAAAATTAAAAAATAATGAGTCTTAGCCATAAGTACATTTCGTTTGGCACGAGTCTCAAAAATAGTAAAACCATAGCATACCAATGAAGGGGAAAAAAAGAAAGCACAAGAGAACAAATGAAAAACGTGAAATATGCATTTTCAGGCATGAAATTTGAAGGATTCGTTAAATCCTATTATTTGGTATAGAGATTACAGGATAAAATTAAAAATAAATTTAATTTTATAAAAAATGACATTCTTTAACTCTTTGAATCAATTTTTATAAAATTAAATTTATTTTTAATTAAATTACATGATTATGTTGGTTGATTAAATTTATTTTCTTCTAGATTATACAAGAAGATCATGTTCTGAAATTTTTAATCTAGATTCAAATAGCAAAAAAAAAAAAAAAAGGGTAGTAAAATAGTAGTAAAAGATGTGTAAGTGTATCACTACCTTTGTTTTATGTTTGAGGGACCAGGTGGGTGGAATCTGCCCAATTCATCGTGTAAAAGGAAAAATTCCTAAACTTCGTAATTATTTGTGCAGGAGAGGTGCTAGAGCTACAAACAGTTTTTACAAAAGTAAACTCACAAGTTAATGTGGTTTTATATTATATATTAGATCTGTTTTGCAATCTATCGCGTCAATATATAAATTTAATTTTGTGAAATTCCTTTCACGGCTATAGCATTTATCTTTTTGCGGCTGTCGCCGAACACAATTTTCCTCTCCTTCACGCTCATCGCCTAACGCCAATGCTTCTTCACTTCTTGTCCTCTTCTTTTTTTCATCTCCTCTTTTCATCCTCTTCCTCTTTTTCTCCTCACAGACCCCATGCCCATGGTAGCCCGTCGCCGACACCCCGTCTTCTTCACCCTCTTATTCTTCTTCCTCCTCTTCTTCTCTTCCTTCTCTTATTATCTATACAAACCCATTGCCAACCGTGACCATCAGTCTCTAAGTAGGCCCTCGGCCAGTATCGATTGTGTGTGTCTCTACACAGACTCATGCAAGGCCAATCGCAGTCGTGGTTCTTTGCATATTTCTTTGGCTTCATATGTTTATTTTTTAGATATGTATTATTTTGTTGGATAGGTGTATTTGGGGTTTGATCCGGAGATTTGGATGTTGGATTTATTGATTTGGTAGTTGGGCCTATTAATTTGGTGGTTGAAAATAAATTAGTTTTTGTTTGGCGAATTTTGGAGGGCTTGCAAGGTCATCTGCCCGCTTGGCAACTGGGCAGGGATACCAGGAATGGGGCTAGCAAATGTCCCCCCACCCAGGCAAGAGCGGGGAGCAGATTGGGTAGCTTCCCACTCGCACAGTGTGGGTAGGTAGCTTTGTGTTAATCACACTGATTTATCCACTTTTGTCAACCTCTCCAACTGCCCATTGTGGATTGCAGCTAGGGGTGTAATCGCTTCGGGAGATGTCATGAGCTGAAAATTTCGGTCAATTAATTTTGCCGGACCGGACCGTTAACAATCAATCCGGTCGGTCCGATTTGGTTCATGAATATTTTTTTTTCTTTTTTGTGACAGAAAAATTAATATAAAAAATTAATTAAATTAATAAAATTAAAATTAAGTGATCTCTTTAACATTTCATTATATATATGGTCAATGGTGATATCTTGAACGAAAATTACATAATTAACTTATACAACTACTATACAAAATAATATATATATTATATATTTAAAATATATATACATTCAGTTGGTCTCGATTCGTTCGTTTAATTTTTTGGATCCGAATTGATAGTCTTACAATCCTGATTACAGCCCCTTCTGGCTCACCACAATCGATGAAGATTATTAATAAAAAAAAAATTTACATACTACACCTTCATTCACTCTTATCACTAGGATCAAGTATCAAATATATGTAAATTGTTAAATTCTTTTTGATAAAAATAAGAGATGATTCAAAGATAATGCAAAATTGCTACATTTACATAAATGGATAAAATGTTATATATAAGGTACTTTTAACAAAAATATCTTACAGTCAAATCTCATTCCAATAATTAGTAAGCTTTTATGCGTCTTGTTTGGCTTTGAAAAAGGGAGGTGACAGTGCAAAAATCAAGTACCACCAAACAACTATAGTTTGTAGCTGAAAAAAAGGCTTAAAATAGTTTCAAATCTATTCCAAAAACTTGAAACAATGAGTCTTAGCCATAAGTAAATCATTTCGTTTGGCACGAGTCTCAAAAACAATAAAACCAAAGCATACAAATGAAGGGAAAAAAGAAAAGTACAGGAGAACAAATGAAGAACGTGAAACATGCATTTCAGGCATGAAATTTGAAGGATTCGTTAAATCCTATTATTTGGTTTAGAGATTATAGGATAAAACTAAAAAAAATGGAAAAGTCATTGAGATTGTGATTGTGGGGATCTCGAAAAATCTCACTTATTGACTGTAGGTTTGGATAGTGAGGTGAAAATTTTTAATTTTATATAAAAGTTTAAAATATTATTTTTTAATATTATTCTTGTTTTGCAATTTGAAAAAGTTGAATTATTTACTATATTTTGTGTGAAAATTTAAAAAAATTGTAATGATGAGATGAGATGAGAATTTTATGTCTCATCCCACTTCACTTGCCAAACTTGCCAGGTTGGAAAGTGGGGAGGTGTTCAAACTTTCCAGGTGTTGGTACTAGCAACTGAAAGACTGTTGGATTGACATGGGCATTACTTATTGACTAACCCAAAAACAAAATGACACAGTAACATTTGAAAACACCATGAGAGGCTTACATTGGTTGGTGCAAGTTTGAACACTTGGGACCAAAAATGCACTGACATTTACAATGTAACAATGCATCAAATTAGTAATGAACAAGTAGATGCTATATTCGCACATTAGCTATACTGGAAATTAAAGCATTTTGATATGGTTTCAAGTTCAGTCTGCAGTGTAAGCTATGAATAGGAAACTCGCATATCAGTTGGAAAATAAATATATTATAAACAGTACTTACATATCATGAAAGAATTTGTATGTCTTGATATCTTTGATGATGAACTTAACAGCACCAATGCAACCTAACACTGCAACAGCTGAGAACCAGGTAGCTATTGCAATATTAAGGAGCTGCACTGAATGGCGAAGTTTGGTGTTCTTGGGCATGCTACCCGCTTTCAGATATGCTATTGCAGGGAAGACAAAGTCCAGTGGAGTGAACCCAATTGCCCCACAGATGGACACAAAATCCCCAAAAAAGGGCATTGCGGAGGCAATAAGAGTAATAAGAACCATGTAAATGGAGGTGAATGTAAGACGGATGAAGTGTTTTCTCAGAGGAACATTTCTATTAGCTTTATTGGACAGAAATCTTTCCTCAAAGTAGGCATATGTTGGCCTGCAATATATCTAGAAAGAAGCAATTTAGTTCAAAGAGGCATTCAAGTAATAAGAGAAAAAACATGGAAAATGCGAACTTGTCCTATGGTTTTGCCCCCTCATTTTGACTGCTCACGTATTTTTTTTAATTTATTTTATTTACTGATTAAGGAAGTAACTATTAGTAAATTTGTGTATTTTTGTTAAAAAATGTTTAAAAATTATTTGAAAGAAAGAAAAAAAAAAATTGCACTAGCTGTATTACCATTGGGCAGCCAACTAGCACTGTCCAAAAAACATATATGACAAAATAATGGGAAGATTCTAGTGGAAAAAACCTAACACTGCAAACTTGGTTTGATGCCGAGAAAGTTTAAAATTATGTATCTGAATGCTCATATGGCCAATTTCTCTGTTCTTTTATTTTTCAGGTATTTTCTGTATTCACAATTTGAATTTATGTAAGACTGATATTGGTTGTCACAGTGCAATATTGTTTTCAGAACATTATTTTCTACAGATTTTATGGGTAAATTATGACACGCTTTTAAAAAGAAATCTAGAAATCTGTCCTGAAAAAATGAGAAATATAAACACGAAAAAAAAAGAGAAGGAAAGTGCAGATGTTTATTCAATACATGTTACAAAGAGTACCTGATAGCATCCTGATATTTGAATCACAGCAAAGAGATTGGCCATGACAATTGTCCATTCAGGAACACTTAAAGAAGATACTATGTAAGCCTGGACTTCTGATCCAAACGCCCAGTATCCACAGAAGGCTAATATCCAGTAAGACACGATAATGATACTGTATGCTGCCGTTACACCTTTATACATATTCTTCCTTGCAGGTTCTCTTACAGTGTTCTGGCAAGCAAATGATTGTTTGTAGTCACCATATTCATTGTTAAGAACGTATGAATTTCAAAACTCAGTTTCAGTTATCAATTTAAACAGTTTAGAATATAAACTAAATAACTAAATTCACTTCTTTTCGTATATCATGTTAAATCACCAATTGTCTTAAAAGCTTAAGCTTATGAACAAGATGAATTTAACTAACAGATTAAAAAGGAAAAGAACATGGCTTTTGGCTGATTGAAAAAATCAACCCCAAAAAAAAAAACAAAAATTAAATTTAACTTCTTGATGTAAGTTGTTGTGGAAATATATTACTTGTATTTCTGGAAGCATTGCATCTCCAAAGGAAAAGGCAACTACACCAAGAGCATTAAAGGCTTTAAAGATCTTAAGAGAAGAGCTCCCTTGCAAACTGTAACTTGATGTGTTTCTGTCAATCTTTTTTCCTAAAAGGACATGAAAAAAGAAAAGTTAAAAACATAAACTGGAGATGAAGTTGTGAAGTGACTACTTTGGAAGGGGGAGATAGATTCAAGTCAAGAGAGCAGGCAAACAGAAGTATCACAAAGCCTACCATTATAAATTGACACACCAATGGTTGTAGCAGCAAACCCAATCGTGCTTAAAGTGCACAATGAATTTACCCATCTCAATGAGTGGATGTCAGGAAGCTGAGAGAGAACAAGTTCAAAGGCTCCAAAGAAAATAATGAAATGCTGCAAGGTTAAGGCACCATCCTCGCTAAAGTGTTTATAAACTGCCTGCATAAAGATGGAATAGAAATTCACCACCTCAAACCCAAAAAAGAAAAACTGGAAAAAGAAAGAAGAATGAAAAAAGAAACACATATATTACTGTTCTTATCATTTTATGATTTCCTAACCTTAAGGCTGCTCCCAGCAGCAATTTGAATGGCAATGTTGTTGCCCAAAGATGCCACCTGCTGAAAAAATGCAATAGAGTAATAACCCCAGAATCCTTGGAAAAAAAAGAAAATATTAGAGTCAGGTAAGCATAAAATTAAAATAGAGAAGTTAAGTTCAGGTTATAAACAACAAGATCTTTTAATTTTAGTTGTCTATGAGCATTTGTAGTTCATAATTGCCTGACTTAAAAACAAACTATAGCTCATTCATTATCCAAAGGGAGAAACAGAGGGTCTGGTGTTCAATAAAGTTGGCCCTTATGTTTTAGGTCGACAAGACGATTTGGGCGTTCAAGTTGTGATGTTCTGAAATGTACCCAACAAAACAAAAATGTCTCTCCATCATTTTACTATCAACAATTATAATGAAGTAAAGGTTATCTTTCTTATTGTTGTGGCTGCTGTCACTATTGTTCTTGTAATTATAAACTGAAATAATTCAGGAGCTAATACCAACCAAAGATGCTCCCTGCAAGTTTTCTGTACGTAATTTGCTTCTTCCCATTCCATCTCCATAACGATGCGATCAGAAGACTAGAATACCAAGTTGCCAATGTTCCACTCACTAAACTACTCACACCTGAAAGGAGGAGTAGCAACAACATTATCCACAATAAGTACTGCCAATTTAAGGGAAAAATGCAATTAAAAAGAAATTATCGCTCACCGAATATAGACGAGAAGAAAATAAAAGGCCATGACTTAAAGCATAGCTTTATCTAAATTTCCAGTGCCAGAGACTCAAATTAGAAAAAAAAAAAAAAATCAAAACTTTAACTGAATTCAGCTTCTGTTATCCGGGTTCCCCTTACAGGCCTAACTGGGTAGATAATATTTTGGCAGTTGTGCACGTATTGGCTATTGGAAAGTGATCTTTTGGATTCGGATTCATTTGAAGGGAATCACGTCCCTAACTACCTGGTAACCAACAAGGCACTTAGAGCCAGCCCAAAATTTTAAAAGAAAAATCCGTAGTAGTTAAGAAATGAATAATAAGAAGAACAGTAGTTAGTACAGAAGTAACGATCATGCTAAGTGAAAATAGAGTATTTGGGTAAGCAACCCTTCCAAGAGTGCTCTGGTTTTTGGGTTTGTTTCTGGTTGAATTATGGGGCCGAGAGAATTCTCTGTGCAGGTTCTCTTTTGGGTGCTGAAGAATACGTCGGTCGATTTCCCCTCTGCACTTACTTGTCAAAGGTTCGAGTGCTGCTGGAAGTGTCTTCTCCGATGTGCAACTACAGTCAAAATTGAGGTTTAAAATTTATTGAAAAGTTGCTTCCTTGTCTGTTTTGAATCAACGCCATCAAGCACGATTATTTCTCCTTTTATCGCACTTTAATTACTTACTTAAAAGAAGTAATTTTATCATTCCTCTTCTTCTTCTTCTTAGGAGCTCAACTCAGTTGAGTATAGCAGTTTTCTATTGCTTAACAAGTTTTCTTGGCTACCAGACACAGAGTTGATAAACAGAGGAATCAAATAGAACTGACCGAGGGGCCAACCGAGAGAGGCAAGAGCAAAGGGCAAGGGAGCGTAAGCAGCAGGAGTGGCAATCGTGGTGGCGACATGGAAAGCCGCGTGCTTCCACGTCCCTCTTCCATCCACCTCTCCTGCTTCTTCTACACTATCTTCTCCATGTTTCTCTGCTGCTGCTGCTGTTGGTGACGGCGGTAGCGAACTCACTGGTGGCTGAGAAGAATACTCTGAGAACATTGCAGCGGGTCAGCTAGTTAGAATTTTGCAGTTGAAACTGGCACAAATCACAGACTAGGGGTAAGAGTCGTCCATTCATAAATGAAACTCCTTTTCTTTTCTTTTGACCTTTCGTTTTGTGAACATGCCGGGGAAGATAAACCGTGGGGAAGTTTGCAAAGTCCAAACGATTACGTAATATCCCACGACATAATTCAGAACCCTATAAAGTTTGGTCCCAATAATACTATCATCCCTATGAATATGATTCCATGTATTTATGTCAACGTGTTTACACCCGAGTTCTGGGAAGTGCAGAGAATTGACGACTGTCTGTATTAGATTGTCTGGTTGTCATACTTATTTTCCTTTTAATTTATTTCGTTGGTTTTTGGATTGTTTTTAGAGTGTCGAACTTGAACACTTCCCACGACGGGGGGCGGGGAGCTGGGGACAGCTCTTTAAACAGCGACGTGTTGGAACTAGGAAGTGAGTGACACTGTTATTCTTTATTACTAGCTAAAGAATAAAAAGTAGAGCACTAACGCAAGAAATGCAGAGAAAGTGTTTGAGAGAATGCCTCAATCAATAATTCTATTATATCATTTCATCCTTGTTATTTATCACACTTATACATAACCTTACAAAGAAGAGCTTTACTAAGTACAAGCGGTTTGGCATACCAAACTATGTACCTACGCTGATATGACTTTTTTATTGAAAAGAAAAACAAAAGAAGAACAAAAGAAGAAAAACTTTGTAGATCAATTTATACAAGACTATTGAAAGAGAACAATTCCACTATTTTCCAGATCACACGACCCCTAACACTCTATCTCATCAATTCATTTATACAAGAATATTCTAGAGCTAGCTCTACACCTTAGCATTTGTTGTTATGAGAAACCTTTCCAGAAGCTTCTAAATATGGTGGCATATCTTCATGTTGCAATATCTCCCGTGGACAGGTCTTTGTAGAATCTTCTTCTTGAGAGATGATTGCCTTAATAGCCCCCTGTGAATCAAGCAACACCGGAGAAATGGTGAGGTTTGATCGTAAAAGATTGAACCAAGCAGTAGAGAGTGGCTTAGTGGAAATGTCAGCAAGTTGATATTTGCTAGAGACAAAGGAGACTTTAAGAGCCTTGGCGGCCACTCGATCTCGAGCAAAATAATAGTCAAGATCAACATGCTTCATATGAGAATGTAGAACAGGATTAATAGTTATGTATGTAGCACCAAGGTTATCACACCAAAGAGGGGGTGAATCAGGAAGAAAAATACCGAGCTCGCCAAGCAATGATTGTAACCAAAGAAGTTCACAGGTGGTATTAGCTACTGCCTTATATTCGACTTAAGTGGAAGACCTAGCTATGGTGAGTTACTTTTTAGAACCCCATGAAATAAGGTGTGAGCCAAAGTAAACACAGAATCCACCAATGGATTTGCGATCATCAGGTTAACCAACCCAATCAGCATAAAAAAAGGCAGATAGAGTAAAAGATAAAGATGTAGAAAAGTGGAGACCAAAGTGTTGAGTGAGACGTAAATATTGAAGAATTCCTTTGACAGCCTGCCAATGAGGAATCCGAGAACAATACATGAATTGACACACTTTATTAACTGCAAATGAAATATCTGACCGAGTAAAAGCCATATATTGCAAACTACCTACAACATTGCGATAAAGTTTAGGGTCCTCAAATGAGGGGACATCAAGGGCAGTAAGTTTAATAGAAGATGACATAGGAGTGGACACAGATTTAGAATTGTGCATATTAGTGCTTTTGAGCAAATCAAAGATGTATTTGGACTGAGACATGAATAAACTATGAGGATTTCAACTGACCTCTGTGCCAAAAAAAAAAAATGTAAAGAATCGAGATCTTTGACTGGAGATGAGGCACAAAGAGCATCCATAAAATCAGAAATTAGAGATTAATTAGAGCCAGTAACTATAATATCATCAACATAAATTAACACATAAATGGAATCGGTGGAAGTGCAGAGAATAAAAAGAGAAGAGTCTGACCGAGAACTGTGAAATCCAAGAGACAATAGCTTATTACTCAATTTAGAAAATCAAGCCCTAGGGCTTGTTTGAGACCATAAATATATTTGTGCAACTTACAGATATGTGTAGGGTAGTCCAGATTTGTAAACCCAGGGGGTTGTTGCACGTAGACAGCCTCATCCAGATCGCCATGTAGGAGGGCAGTCTGAGTATCCAGTTGATGCAAAGGCCAATGAGATGACACAACAATGGAAATGAGAAGCTTGATAGTGACAGGTTTAACAACAGGGCTAAAGGTTTCAGTGAAGTCAATACCAGCTTGTTGATGAAACCCTTTAGCCACAAGATGTGCCTTACGAAGCTCAAGAATCCCATCGGCATGTCGCTTGGTCTTAAGCACCCATTTGGAATCCAAAATATTGAGAGTGGAAGAGAAGGGAATCAAATCCCAAGTGTGATTTTGAAGAAGAGCTTGGCTCAGTGGCCATAGCCGCACACCACTATGGATATTTGGAAGCCTCAGTGAAGGAGGTGGACTCTTTAGGTATGAAGGAAGGCACAAAGATCGAAAGGGCAAGGGAGACTTGGGAGGGGACCATAGAATTGTACCGTTAGATCAAAGGAAAGGGCAATGAACATTGTTTTTAGAACGAGTGACCATGGGATGAGTGGGAGATGGCCAAGAAGGCAGCGTGGACAAGGGAAGGGCAGAGTTGTATGGCGTTGGTGAAGAGAGATTTGAGGAAGACGACCTAGTCAAAGGAACGGAGGAAGTTGGGTTGATAATGAAGTAGTGGGAGTGTGGGCTGTGGTAGGGGACTCATAAGGGAGAACGGGCTTAGTGAGAAAGGCCTAGGAGAAAGGGAGAGGGGTGGAGCCTTATTAGGGGATGGGCTGGAGAAAGAACAAGAAGGCCAAGATAGTGGTAGAGGCCTAGGAAAAATATGGTCCAAAGAGGGAGAAGTATTTTTGGGCAAACAGTGGGTCGGAGAAGTAAAGGGAAAAGAGGTTTCATGAAATTGAGCATCACGGGAAATATAGGTTCGGCCCGTGGGTAGGTGTAGACAAAAATAACCTTTGTGATATGGGCTATTGCCCATGAAAACACAAAGTTTAGATCGAAGGTCCAATTTGTGACGATTAAAAGGTCGCAAATTGGGTCAACAGGCACATCCAAAAGTCCGTAAAAAAGGAATAATCAAGAGGATGGTGAAAAAGAGCCTGAAATGAAGAAAGATTATTGAGAATAGGCGTGGGCATACGATTGAAAAGAAAAACCGTAGCATGAAATGCCTCAGCCCAGTACTTATGTGGAACAGAGGCATGAGCTAAAAGAGAAAGTCCAATCTCTACTATATGACAATGTCGTCATTCAACAACACCATTTTGAGCATGAGAATAAGGATATGTTATATGATGGGTGATGCCGACCGATTGAAACAATTTATGAAATGGCTTAAATTCACCACCCCAGTTAGATCGGACTGACACAACATTAGAGGAGAATGAATTACTAGCATATCGAAAAAAGATTAAGAAACTAGAAGAAACATCAGATTTAGATTGAAGAGGAAACACCCAATTGTATTTAGAAAAGTTATCTACAATAGACAAATAAAATCGACAATCAGAGGAGGAAAGCACAGGTGCCGACCCCCAAACATCAAGAAACAAAAGTGCAAAAGGCTCCTGTGATGGAGATGAAGGGGAGTGGTGAGGCAGGGAATGAGACTTTGCTTGAGGACAGGTAGGACAGGGAGGAGCAGCAGCACCGGCAGTGACTGAAAGCTGAAAATGATGAAGGGTGAAGGAAGTGGTTTGAGGGGATGGGTGACCTAAGCGAGAGTGCCAAATCTAAGGAGAGGTGCATTCACTAACAAACGCTTGAGGCGAGGAACTGGAGACAGAGAGAGAGTGAGAGTGAGGCCGAGACATCTGGTGGTAAGAATGTAAAGAACATTCCTAACGTGGCCACGAAGAAGAGCTGCCCGGGTATGCAAACAAAGAAACAATTAAAGTGAAATTCAAAATACACCGAATTATCAAGACAAAATTGACGTACAAATAGCAAATTGCGTGTAATATAAGGGACACGAAGGAGTTTGCGAAGAAGAAATTTGTCAGAAGGAGCATGCAATTGATCTGTGCTTATGTTTTGGATAGGACCATCACCGATGCTGACTTGATCGGAGCCCTGATAAGCAGTAGCGTCCAGATTGAGGTTGGAAAAATCCGCAGTAAAATGATTTGTCACTACAGTGTCAGGGAACCAAGCACTAGACTAGGGTACAGAAGAGGGAAATGTCGTGAAGTAAGCTACAAGTGATGGAGGGGCTAGAGCTTGATAAGCTTGGTTGAACTGGTGATAGCAAGATAGTGTGTTGTGTGACCAATTTTTTGACAAACTTGGCACACTGGCAATTATATGGTTGATTGGAGAAGAAGTTATGGTTTTGAGAGTGACCACCTCAGCTTCCCCCGCGTCCTCTTTGTCCACGATGGAAGTTCCCTCTACCCCCACCAGAGGGAGTTGATGAAATGGGTTGTCTGGTTGTAGTAGCATGAGTGGCAAGCTGACCATCTGAAAGAAGAATTTGAGTTTGATGAGCAAGCCAAGACTCATGATTCAAGAGATAATTATAAACTAGCAGAGTCGATAGCGAATATGGCCAAGTAGTAATGGAGGTCACCAGTTATTCATAGTTAGTGCCAAGGCTTGCCAGTAAATAGATAATAAATTCAGATGAAGAGAGCGGTTGGCTAGCAGTGCCAAGAGTGACTGCCAATGATGTTGCTTTGTGAAAAGACTCATTAATAGACTTACATATTTTCTTTAGAGTTGCTAATTGATACTGGGTCTGCATCACATGAGCTTAGGATTGAGCTGCAAAGAGTCTGTGTAGCGTGGTCCATACCTTGTGTAAGGTTGCACAATCAAGAACTTGAGCTAGGACCGTGTCTGATTAAGAGGAATTGATAGCTGAAATGATTAACTAATCTTGCAAGATCCATTTGGTGTATACTGGGTTGACATTTCCTTTAATTATGGGAGGTGGCATAGCAGTTGAGCCATCCACATATCCAAACAGCTGATAGCCCATGAGAAATGGCACTATTTGTGCTTTCCACATAAGGTAATTATCTATGGTAAGTTTGAGTGTAACAAAGTGTGTGGCTAAGTTAATAATGATCGGATTGATCATGGGTCCTTTGGTAAAGAAGAAATGGACGTGGGTCCTTTGGTAGCTCTGGTACCATAAAGAAACAAGCAAAGCACTAACACAAGAAATGTAGAGAAAGTGTTTGAGAGAATGCCTCAATCGATAATTCTATTATATCATTTCATCTTTGTTACTCATCACACTTATATAGACCCTTACAAAGAATATTTATACAAGACTCATGAAAGAGAATAATCCCACTATTTTCCAAATCACACGACCTCTAGCACTAAACCTCATCAATTCTGTTATACAAGAATATTCTAGAGCTAGCTCTACACCTCAGCATTTGTTGTTATGAGGAATCTTTCCAGAAGCTTCTAAATCTGGTGGCATATCTTCACGTTGCAATATCTCTTATGGACAGGTCTTTGTAGAATCTTCTTCTTGAGAGATGATTGCCCTAATACTACCTGTAAATGTGACTTGTGGCATGTGGGTTTGTTGATTTGAAAGGGCCGATTCAAAATGTATTCGTAATGCATGGTTAAAGTAAGACTTTCGAAGACTGATGGAGTATTTCGACGTAATAAATACTCCTTATTCAATCAATAAACTATTGTTTTACTTTAACGCTAAAAAAGAAAGTCGTTAGGTTCTGTCTTGTGAAAGTTCTTGTAAATTGGCTCTCAAGATCCCTAATAACAAAGACGTATGAGTGTTCTATTTTGATGTTTTAAAGAATTTTGTTCATCTTTTGTTTTGGATCAAACTACTTGGAGTATTACTATAATGAATACCATGATTTGAGTTTCAATGAGGAAGGTCTAAGGTTGTATTCAAATGCAAAGATTATAAGTTCCTTTGTGGATTTGGGGTCTAGAGATTATTTAAAGCAAAAACGGAGCATTTCGATCACAAAACCATCCACTTCATAAATAGCTGAATCCTAAACCAGCCAATGTTTAAACCCCTTGATGTATCTATGTTTGGTGGTTTGATGCTAGTCAGCTAGTGTCCTACCTTCAAGTTTGTCTTATCTTGCTGAATTCTGTTACATGATAGCCTTCATTTTTAGTGGTGTCAAAATGCATAGATGAGCTTGCTAGGAGCAAAAGTCTCTAGATAGTTGATCTACAAGATATCATTTATTCATACATTTAGATGAATTTGTCCCAACTACAAGGGTGTCGGAACTTGAAACAAAAGTTTCTCCGATATGTTTGGCAAGATTTTGAACTCTGAGCTGAATTGGTTTCGAGGTTTATGTTGTGCAGTTGATTAGCTACCAATTGCCACCATATCTAACATATCAAAGGAAGGGTGAAATGTCAGTGTTAATGCCTAAAAATAGAGCAACAGTCTGGAAGGGGAGAAATATCCATTCTTGGCCCCGTTGAGGTTGTTCGGGTCTCGATTGGTGTTGTGTGGGCCCTCGACAGTGGTTCGATGCAGCTATATAGTGTCTGTGCGTGCATCAATGGCGGTGACCAGTAAAAAAATGCAAGAAAAGTAAAGAGAATGGGACACACATATTTACGTGGTTGGACACTAGGTCTACATCCACGAGGGTTCGAGGAGGGGAGAAATCCATTGTAATATGCTTGTTTACAATCTATCATGGTCTCTCATCCTTATTGTACAATAGAGATCTAAACTCTACTATCTGGCTTTCCTCCTCTCGCTGGAGTCTATGTGGTGAGGTTGAAGAATGTGAAGTCTCAGAGAAGCCTAGCCTGCTAGTCCCTGAAGTCATATGTGTTATTTCCTTTTATCTCATGTTCTCATTTGCTTTATGTCATATCATCCCTCATTTATGTATACTCCGTTCTTTTCTTCTTGATAGCCTTTCTAGCCTTTTGTCTCCTCCTGCCTTCTCTCTTTCTTCTCTTCTGATGAGTTTCCCCTATTAAGTTAAGCCTAAAAATACTATGAGCCTGTTATATTATCTCTTAGAGTCAGCTACTATTGAGCATCTAGTACCATTTATGTTTCTTGAAGATAGTGGTCTCAGCACGAGTAAAATGTTTGCACCCTTTCAGCTGTGCAAGTTTCATGGATTGAGATGTTTTCTGGTATTAAACTCTTAAACACATATGTTTTGTTTCTTCTTCCTTGCCATCGGAAAAAAAGAAAAGGACTCCAAGAACTAGACTGAGGTGTGAGAACTTTTGTACATGTGAACTCTTAAACCATTATCATTTCCAGACGTAAAGCGCAAAGAAAGTGTTGCTGTTATCTTACTAATTGCTATATCACTGTCCGAATGCAAATGTGTGTGGTGGCCTGCATTTTTTAGGGTAAAAAAAGGTATGAACATGGCATAACTGTGTCAAATCAGATTAGAGCTAGAACACTGGCAACAAAGAGGCATCCTTGTGGACAACCAAAAAAGATTACAAAAAACAATGAGGCCCATGATCGTGCTTTTATGTTTAATCAGATTTGCAAAAATCAGAACAATATTTGGATTTAACACGAGGGAGATATCTCCAATTCTTCTACATTTGTGTTCCTCATTTAGCCCATTACCATCTTAGATTGAACACAAATGACTGATTGCATTAATTGGGCACAAAACCAGACCTACTTTTTTTCCACTTCTGGTTATAATCATGCCCGTACCTCAAAAGCATAATACCAGATCCCAAAGAACCTCTTTTGCTTTATGAATTAAGGAGTAAAAGTCAGAAATTCCATGTGCAACTACCCCTAAAGATAATGTTCGATCCGTTTGGTTGTTAAAGTGTATTCAGTTTAATCTAATTTTAGCATTCATCTTAAGTGAATCTTACAAAACTCACTCTACTATCTCAACTTATAACTATTCATAAAAAATTTAAATCAACTCAACGTTCAAACGCAACCAAAAGCTCTAAGAAGATATTCTTCAACCAAGATAAAGGGACATAATTATTTTATTTTATTTTCCCTTGGTGGGGTTAATGAGGCAGGACAAAGTGGCCTCATCTTGTTTATGAATGGGGATGTTTCCAGGTGGGTGGGGCTAACAGAGAGCTCTCTAGCATGGCATCAAGCAACCATTCTGTGTCTGTAAGTAAAAGAAGGTAGGAGATTGTTTCATTTGCAGACACACTCACCTGTGAACACATGGGCTGCAGTGTTTATTCCCTAATCGGGCAGTGAGAACGAAACTGAGAGCCTTTAGAAACAAAATCCAAAGAACAGACTGTTTGAGATTCCTTGAAAAAGGAAAGGTAAAATATATATGATTAATTTTATTAATCTGAAAAGGCTGCTCGCAGTTTTATTAGTTTAAAAGCTCATGCCACCGACGCCAAGTCATAAAGACTTAAAAGTAAACCATCCAGCATGTAACTCAGTCCTCAAAAGGTGATATTTTATTTCCCAGAAAATAACATAAAAAGGGGATATTTTATTTCAAACGAGGAAAGGAGTATAAAGGATAAATAATAATTGATACATACTATTTTTTTAAGAAAGAATCAAGGTCATCTCCTAGATTTTACACTAAAAATGCATGAACCACACCAAAAACGTACTATGTTCAATGAGTAATGTTATAAGTATGATGAGATTTACTATAAATCTGGACAAATTGATGTGTCACTTATAAAAAGTTAAATTAAAAGATAAGTTTGTTTTAATATTTTCCACATCATTCTACTTTTTATTTTTAAAAGCACTTTTATTGGATTAGCTAAAAGTTAAATCCATTAAAGATTTAGCTGTTAAATCATAAAATGTGATCACATTGAAATTTAGCTACAGTCATTTCTAAAATTATTTCTAAATTTAAAATGAACTATTCATTCATTAAATACATTTTATATTAATTATTTCTCTCTCCCTTTTATATCAATTATTTCTCTCTCTTTTAAATGACAATTGAAAATATATAATTAGAATATGATTACTAATTAATATATAATATTATGAATAGTAAAATATGATAAAATAAAATAAATTCATAATTAAAAAAATTAAAATATTTTTGAAATTATTAATTATCCATTATTATATAATGAATAAATGGATAATCCAATGTAGAGATTTGATATGAATAGCCAAAGTTAAATTCATCTTATATTATTTTATTTTCATATAATGAAAAAATGGTTATTCTAACGTGGAGACTTATGTGAATGAAATAGTTAAAAATAAAATTCATTTTACATTCATAAAAAATGTATTTTAACTTTAACTTTAACTAATCCAATGAAAATACTCTAGCAGATGTTTATTTGGTCGGTGAAATATATGAATTTGAACTCCCAACTACCAAATTAACTAGTTTTTTGGTTTTTTTTTTTTAATGATGAAGTGAAAACAACATAGAATCCAAACAACATTATTCTTCTAATCTTCTTTCTATCGAGAGGTCAAAGCACACTGCTGAGAAGGTTGAAACTTTAGAAAGGGGTTTGGTAAATGGTTTGACAAGAAGGACAATGAAAGTAAGGTTGTCCAAAATTGGACACAACGAACCATCCATCCTCAGACAAAAATGCTAATCCAAGTCTATTAATTTTCTTTCCAAGCAATTATGGATAGAACTATTCAACCAGACAAGTTTGGTGTGAGGCATGATGGCTTTGTCACCTCAACAATGCAAAGGAAATTGTCTTTCCTTACCGGCCTATCTTTCTTAGGAAGGGGAAGAAAAAAATGCTCCCCCCATGTTTGACTGACGTTGAAATCCCAGCACTATTTGTTGGACATATATGGATGATCATGGGATCAATTAACAGTATCCCATGATATATGTTTTTATTTATCGTCCAATTTTAGGACAAATATAGATTGTGACTCAAGTTTCACCTTCTATGTAACATGGAAATGGTACCAAAAAGAAAAAAACAAAAAAAGTTAAATTGAGTTGTTTAAATATATACATAAGTTGTGTGTACGCACGTGTAAGGATTAAGTGAACTGTTATAGATATAAAAAAATTACATAAAAATAAATTTACAAACTAATATAACTTTATGACATCCGTTAGATCTATTTTATAATAAAAGTAATTTTACAATCTGACGCACCACGTCAAATCACTTCAATTTGTGAGTTTATTTTTATTTAATCATTTTGTAGTTAAAATATTTCTCAAGGATTATTGTAGTATACTGTTAAGAATTTAATACAAATAATTAAGTTTAATTTTTTCTATCAACTTTTAAGATAAATAATAATTTTATATGATATCGAAATAAAGAGTTTGAGTTTAAATTTTAACTCCGCACTCTATTCAATATAATTAAATATTCCACATGTTATATGTATAATTAAATCTTCAAGATCGAATGAAATAAATCTTCATTTATTTTTCATGAAGCAAATATTCCTAGGGGAAAGGTTGATAATTTTACTATTAGTTTGAGATTGAGTGAAGAATGATTAAAGGAATATGTCTTAGCTCCAATTATGAACACATATTAATTATGCTAATGCCTTTGACTCATGTTAAAGATATTCATCACGCAACCAAATGTGCATTATTGCTAATAAGTTAATAACACTTGCCCGAATTTCTTTAAATTCTGTGTTCAAATTAAAATAATTTGATTTTAAAAACAAATAAATATAAGGTATAGATTTCATTACATTTAATGATATTTGTTCGAGAGTTGTGAATCTAACATGAACACTTTTTATGTTGTGTATAATTTAGACAAACAGCTGATGATAGCAAATCTCTGATCTAATTTATCTCCAAACTGAATAATATAATTTCAAAAGAAATAGACAACGTATAAAGAGTGGTTTAGATTTTGAGATGAGTTGAGATGGATTGAGATCGTTTGTGAATGGTAAAATAAAAATTAAATTATTTATTATATTTTATGTAAAAATTTGATAAAGTTATTTTGAGATTTGAAAAAGTTGAATTGTTTATTATATTTTATATGAGAATTTAAAAAAATTATAATGATGAGAAGAGATAAATTTTAAATGTAAACGGAACCTAAATCTCACTACATTTAAGACTATTTGTTCAAGAGTCCTGAAAAATGTGAACTAGATAAACACTTTAATATTGATTTTTCTCTGATTAATAAGAGTAATATTATATACAGTCGTAGAATGTATAAATATTGTATAATTATTTTAAAAAAGAGTAGAATCTATTATTAAAAAATTAATTTTTTTATTATATAAATATTATATTTATTTATTTATTTATAAATAATTATATAATACTTATATATTCATAATTACAAGTATAATTTCTCAATTAATAAATGATTCCAACCTCTTCATCTAATTTCTCTAATTAATATTGCTTAAAGTATTTTTCTAAATAAAGTGTCTACCAGATTACTCTACCGAGAGAACGGGGGTGTGAAGTCAACGACGGCGGGACCCACGCGGTGTCAGTCACGGAATTAGGAGCAATGTACCGTCGGTGCAAGATAGCGGTTTGGAGAATAGGGCAGTCAACAGAACCTAGCAGTACGTGTCAGACTGGAGCGAGGTATTTTAAACGTGGCAACTTTCCATTCGTTGCCCTTCGTAACGGCTATATAAGAAAGAGTCATTCTCTCTCGGGGACCGTTCATGGGTCCCACTGTTGGCGGATATTTTGATAAGGAAAATGTTATTTCTACGTAAGTTTTCTACCGAAAATTTCTACCGAAAGGCAATTTTTTTTTTTATTTAGTGATTAAAGAATGTTTTTAAATGAATTTATGATTTTTTTATATTTTTTAAAAATATTTAAAGTGTTTAAAAAAATGATTGAAAAAAAAGCAAAAAAAAAAAAAAAAAAACTTTTGCCTTTCGGTAGAAGTTTTCGGTGAAAAACTTATGTAGGAATAGCAGTGCTCTTTTGATAAAGCCGCGCAGATCACAGGGGAAAACAATTTCAAGAAAAAAAACAAAAAACACTTCAAAGGAAAGTAAACCCAGAGAAGTGAAAACAAAATAATTTTAAACAGTAGCAGTTTATGTGCATGTTGGCTTTGTTCTTCTGTATTGGTTTATTATTTATGAAAAATTCTGCTTATAACTCTACATAGATTATGGTTTCATTAAATAGTTTTATATCATCTTATTTTATTATTATAATTTTTTTAAAATTTTACACAAAATATAATAAATAATTTAATTTTTCAAATTTTAAAATAATAATAATATTAAAAAATAATATTCTAACAATATTTTATTTAATTTTTATCTAAAATCATCTCATCTCAGCTCACTATCTAAAAGAGATTATATATTTAGTAAAGTATTTATATGATATAATTTGATTTAAAAAATATTAAAATTTTAAGTGATATATATGTATACTCTACACACTAATTTAATAATAGAATAACTTTTTATTAAAATAAAAATAATTTTTTAATCTTGTTAATTACATGAGTTATAGTTTAATAGTGAAAGGTGATTATTAATAAATTATATCATTGCGAAAACAGTTTGCCAGGATCAAAAGAAAAGCAAGCATCTTGGTTTTGAGAATCAGATACCAATCGATCCTAAGTTTTTTAAAATTTTTAATAATAGATATTTTTTGTTTGTCAAGCATTTTTCTTATTCATTAATGTTTTTTTTTTTTTTTTTTTTTGTGTAATGAGATGATGACATTCAAGTCTCAATATACCAACAAGGACAGAAGATGCAAGATGAAAGAGTGCAGTGGAAGAAACTGAAGAGAATATGAATCCTTTTTGGCATGAAGACCAAGTGGAGGATTAGAAGAACTACAGTGTTCACATAAGCCAAGTCCAACCCCCGACATATATATTATATATATATATATACACTACAAACAAACCTCAACAGCTTAATGACAGCAAAGACAAAAGCACATAGTTTCATCTTTTGGAAGTAGTGAAACGCAAGGCGCAAGCTAAGAGACACAGCAGTCTTGAATTAATTGAAGCTGAAAATGGGGGAGAGGAGAAAAAGAGTGACAGAGGTCTTTGTGTGGGACCCACCTTCAAATCTGTGACACAGACGGCAGTTTCATTTCTCTGCAGCATTCCTTATTTAAATGCCTATCTTTCTCTCTCTACATCCCTTCTCTCTTGAGTTCTTTGTGTTTTTCCTTCTTTCTCTGGAAAAATTATAAAATATTGTTGAGGAGAAAGTGGAGGGCTTTGTATTCTTTTGGCGCTGTGAATTCTCAAGCGAAGCAAAAGTCTTCCTCTTCTCTTTCACACCTTTCAATCTCAAAACCACCGAAGAAGAATGAGAATCTAGGGTTTGGCTGCACCAAGTCCAACAAGGTCTGTCCTTTGGTGCTATTCCTGCTTTTTCATTCTAGCTTTGATCAGTTTCCTTCTGTGAAAATAGCTGTATATGGTTTCATCTCTATTTGGGGTTTTCTCTTTTTCAATCAATCTTCACTGACCCAGTTTTTAGTGTTCTCCTGGTCTTCTTTGTTTCGGAAAACTGAGCCTTTGCTATGGTGAAATTCCTGATTTTTCAATGAAAATCTCTAGCTTGGGCGTTTCAAGTTCGGTGAAAATGGGATTTTGACTTGGGTTTTTGTTCTGTCCGATATAGATGGCTGAATATCTGTTGTTTGAGTAGTTATCTTATATCTTGTGGTCTTTTATGGTGTACGTTAGTTAGGTTTTTGGTGTTCGGTTCTCTAGTTTTTTTTTTTCTTTTGGTTGGGGCTTAGTATGGAGGAGGTTGAAGGAGCTAATAAAGCAGCCGTGGAGAGCTGCCATAGAGTTCTGAGCCTTTTGTCTCAGCCTCAAGATCAGGTTCAGTGTAGAAATTTAATGGTAGAAACTGGGGAGGCTGTCTTCAGGTTCAAGAAAGTCGTTTCTCTTTTAAATACAGGTTTGGGCCATGCAAGAGTGAGAAAGCTCAAGAAACTCCAAATCTCTTTTCCCCAAAACATACTCTTAGAGAACCCCACTTGTAGAACAGATCAGCAGTCCAAAAATCTTCAATATCTTCAGTCTAGCTTTCCTGGAAACCCAATTCAAGAAATTGGCTCTAACGTTAAGAGTAATCTGTGTTTGGGAAACCCATCTTTGGAATTGAGCTCAAATGGGAAAAGCCCTCTCCAACTTTCCCAAAAAACACCATCAACACACTATCACTTCCTCCAACAACAACACCAGCAGAGGTTATTGCTTCAGCAGCAACAGGCGAAACAAGAAGCCGAGATGATGTATCGCAGGAGCAATAGTGGCATAAACCTGAATTTCGATAGCTCTAGTTGTACTCCCACAATGTCATCCACTAGGTCTTTTGTTTCCTCCTTGAGTATAGATGGGAGTGTAGCTAACTTGGACGCAAGTGCTTTCCATTTAATTGGGGCACCTCACTCTTCAGATCAGAATTCACAACAGCATAAGAGAAAGTGTTTTGCCCGGGGAGAGGATGGGAGTGTGAAGTGTGGGAGCAGTGGTAGATGTCACTGCTCAAAGAAGAGGTTAGACTTTTTTTCCTCTCCATCTCTTCCATTTATTTTGGTCTTGGATCTTATTCTGTAGTTTTCCTCTTTACCTTTTTTATGTGAAACGATTTCATTTTTTGTAGACAGATTTTTCTTAATATGCTTTACTTTGCTTGCAGGAAACATAGGGTGAAGAGATTGATCAAGGTACCTGCAATCAGTAACAAGCTTGCAGATATACCTCCTGATGATTACTCATGGAGGAAATATGGGCAGAAGCCAATCAAGGGTTCTCCTCATCCTAGGTATGTTGAATCTCTGCTTCACGTCAAGTTTTGTAAATCTGATGATTGGCTTTAAAGTTTCATTTTAACTATCGCTGTTCTGCAATTTGATATGCATTTTTTAGGGCGTAATGCACTTAACTGAAGTGTTATTAGTTGTTCATGGAAATTAGAGTTAACTTTTTTCTGATGAGTAGATGTTAGCGTTGTTGTTTCTTTCCAATCTTTATTTTGAGAAGTACTGCAGTGGAAAAAGATCTGCATCCTTTTTTCCTCATAACTGAGGCGAGGTGTTTGACCATATGATGGTTTTCTGTGATTTAACTTTCAATTAGCTGTGATTGGCCATTGGATGGTATTTTGTGATTGTTCACTACTCTCCATTGGAATAGCAATAAACGTGAGCTACGTACCCAATAAAAATACTATTCGCACTGACCAATGTATTTATAGTTTAGTGAAGCGCCACGATTTAGATGCAACATTTGAAAGAATAAAAAACTAAAGTCCAAGTCTAGGAACCAAGAGTTTTTCCTCATGCTTCCTCTGTTGCTGGGGGTGGAGCACATACAAGCAATGTTCTTGTCGATGGAGGGGAGGAACCTTTAGGCCATGTTTGGAACTTGGATTGAACTGAGTTGAGTCTAATTTTAAGTTGAGTCTATTATCTAAATACCAAATTCTCAAATCACTAAATTCATCTCAACTCAAAATCTCTTTACATATGGGACTCGCAACCTTTTTCAACTCAACACTTCTTTACACGCTGGACCAACATTTTTCAACTTTCTATAAATGCACCTAAACTCATTTTAACATCCAAACACATCTAAACCTATCTTAAGTGGGCCTTATAAAACTCTCTCCACTATCTCAACTCACTGCTATTTATAAAGAACTCAACTCATCTCAAACCAACTCAACATCTAAACGGGTTCTTAATGGTGACTGCAACAATGGACAGCTACCATTGCTGTTGTCACCATTAACTGTTGAGGAGTTTCGTGATTTGAATGCGGGATATGACGGGGAGGAAATTATGGGTTTGTCATTGGTGCCTTGTGAGGAGGAATGTCTAGGGTCAAGAGTGCAATTAGATATTGTGTTTGGGAATAATGTTGTTCTCTTGGTTTCTTTCTCCGATAAACAATATGGCGGGTTCACCATTGGATTGAGTTCTGCATAAAGTTAATGAGATTCAACATATCGTTGGGCTTTCACATGGAAGAATATAAATCACTACTCACTGCGATTGTGGCGAGCTAGTCGCTTGAAACCAAATAAAGTTTTAAGAAAAGTTGGGAGTTAAAACGTCTTTCTTGGACAATCAACTACAACGCTGAGGGTAGTAGCTCAAGTCAATGGAAGACTAAATGGAGGGCATTATGAAGACGTTCTCGTAGAGAGAGTTTCGGGTAGAGTATTAGCCCCAATTTGGATTGGAAACTCACATCAACTCATCTCATCTCATTATTACAACCTTTCCAAATTTTTACACAAAATATAATAAACAATTCAACTCATCTTTGAATCCAAACGGGATTTTAGTCTTACGGGAAACAAGGGGTTGGGGTTGGGGTTTGGGAGGTTTGTTTTATTCCAATTCGGGTTTGGTGTATTTTATGTAGTTTTTCACGGGTTTTTTGAGTCATTTGGAGCTCTCTAGTATGGGCTAGATGTTTTCTTGTATACATCTAGTGTACTTGGTTACTCCTATTGATATATATGATATTTATACTTGTATAAAAAAAAAAAAGAATAATAACTAAATTAAAATGTTTCCAAACTTTCAAAGTTGTTACAGTTTTTGCATGAACTTCAAGTTTCAACATTTAAGGGGGCTTAGTAAGTTTGAGAAGCTGTTTGTGAACTTGTGCAGGGGATACTACAAATGTAGCAGCATGAGAGGTTGTCCTGCGAGGAAGCATGTTGAGAGGTGCTTAGAAGAGCCTTCCATGCTCATTGTTACCTATGAAGGCGAGCATAACCACCCCAGGTTACCATCACAGTCTACAACCACATGAACCGCATGGAGAGATATTTACGAAGGCCAAGCCCTGCTTTTTAGTTTACCAAAATCTAATGTATTGGTTGGCTTGGAATGTACATATTTTGCATTGCTTGACCATGGATATATTTACTTGGAGCAGTTTCTTGGTTCTGAAGGGTTGACTTGGAGCCTTTATCTGACAAATTGGCATGAGTCCCCATACTTAACTGAAGAATTATGTACTGTCGGGGGTTTCAAATTGTAAGAACTCCTTTAATCCTTTTTAGCTAGAGATGCTTTAAAAAGCCTAGGGGGCTCGGGTTCAGAATGAATGATAGAAGATGCCATTGCATCTGCTATGTGACTAGAAGAGTAAAAACTTGGCTCTTCCCTCAAAAGGGTTGGAGCTTTTTAGATTTCCTTTTGGGTATATCGTAATTGGTGTGTAACAGTGAGAGGCGACGCTTTTCACATACATCAACTCGCCTCAGTCACCAACGCTTCTGATTTTTTACTGTTGCTCTTCAGTCGTGACAAGTGTTGTTTGACTTGAATTTGAGTTATCGTTTATTTTTATAATATTTTTAATCTCATTTACTTATTATATTTTTTTTTTATTTTTTACATAAAATATAATAAATAATTTAATTTTTTTAAATTTTAAAATAAAAATAATATTCAAAAAATATATTCTAATAAATATTTTATTCTATTTTTAATTTTTATTTCAATTTATTTAATCTCATTTTAACTAGATTAGGATGTCACCTCCCAAAAAGATATGTCAATTGCAGGCAGTGAGCACTTGTGAGTATGAAATGTGCTAATGAAACTGCAATTTAGGGGCCAGAAATATCAGCCAGTTTGGGTAAAATAAAACTGAATTAGGCCGAGAAGGAAGTACTTGGATTATGTATCCAATTTTGTGGACTTGAAACTGTCCTTTTCTAATAAAAATGTAGCTCTATTTTTCACTTCTCTGTTCATCTCTGTTTCTAGAAGAATTATTCAAAGTGTCCAGATTTTAGGAGTCAACAACAACGCATGTGAGTTGCAAGGGGACCAAAATGGGTAGGCATGCTTCACATTTTATGGTAATATTCTTCCTTTGGCATCCAATATTATATTATTGGGACCATTTCCAAGTATTTCCAAATCATGGGAAATGGTCACTAGCCTCCCTAGGTCATGTACCGGTTTGCTGGCAACCTATTGTTTGTTCTCTTGCTAGTATTTAATGGGGAAAAATAAATAAATTATTTAATTCCACACCCAAGAATGAAGAGCTGACACGTATAGAGTGTAGCAAATTAAACAATAAACTCACATGGAGACAATCTCAGCTAAAAAAGAGCAACCCAGCGGCTAAAAAAGAAAGTTTCAAAAACCCAAAAAATAAAGGAATACAAGAGTTTTTGAAAAAGATCAAGAACTCGTGAGTTCTATATTCGACGTATGTACTTTGCTGTTACCCATTACTTAAGGTGCGAATCACCAATCTCCTTACAGACACATTACAAAAGATATTCAAAATCAAACAAGAGACCAAGAGAGTTTTGTGGGGGAGAGAAAGAAAGGGGAGAGGAGAAAGAGGAGAGGGCACTGGGGAGAGAAGAGAAATGGAAAATGGGAGAGGAGAAAGAAGAAAGGGTGCGGGGGAGAGGAGAGAAAGAGAAGAGATACAATTCAATAAACTCGAACACATCACAAGACACATAAGTCTCATATGTGTTGAAAATCTATTGGCCAGTGTAAAGTGAAATATAACACCCGACTTGTTTCAAGCTTTTCTCTTCATAAAAACTTTAGTCTGATAGAAGTTTAAGGGCTGGTTTAGATTGAAAGATGAGATGAGATGGTTTTAAATAAAATATGAAAGTTAAAAAAATATTATTAGAATATTATTTTTTTAATATTATTATTGTTTTAGAATTTGAAAAAATTAAATTGGGATTTGAAAAAATTGAATTGTTTATTATATTTTGTATGGAAATTTGACAGAGTTGTAATAATGAGATGAGATGAGATGAAACACTTTCCGAATCCAAACGGGGCCTAAGTCTTGATTTGGATAGTGAGCTAACATGAATTGAAATAATTTGTGAATAGTAGTGAGATATTTGAGTTGAGATGAGTTTGAAATGGTTTGAGTTAAAATATTTTATAGGATTTTGGAAAATGAGAGAGAAAAAGTTGAATACAAATATTATAAAATTAAAATATTATAAGAATATAAAATTTTAATAAAACTTTTGTTTTGAGATTTAAAAAAGTTGAATTGTTTTTTGTATTTTGTTTGGAAGTTTGAAAAAGTTGTAATAATTAGGTGATAATTAAATGAAAAAGTTAAACATTTGAAATTGAAAAGTGTTTGTATTTGTGGTGTTTGGATATTAATATGATATGAGATGAAAGCATCTCTCCATCCAAACTAGGCTTAATTTTGAGGTTTGAATGATGCTACAATTGACTATGTTTCAAATCAACTAATAATGTGAGACGTGACACTCTTTAATCCTCCAATTAATAAGTAAAAGTTGAGTGCTGAGAGTACTGGTATTGGATTCATCAAAATGAGTCAAATCTTCAAACTTTGATGATTTTAGCTTTAAGATTCTGGTATTAGATTCACCATCTACTCAAATCTCAAGCTTTAAGCTACAGGACATTTCCATTCATCTTTAAATTTGAAAACCTACTGTTCATGGCTATCAGCATTATTTTGTTAGCAAAATTTGATTTTCGCCCGTGATGTCTTTGCTTTCTCCCTTTTCTTTTCATTTGCCTTTCTTCCTTTCCCCCCGAAATCCCTTGCACTTTCTCTGCCTTTTTTCCTCTCCCCTTGAAATCCTCAAGTCCCTTTTCACTTCCTCTCTCTTTCTTCCCGACTCTCAGATTTCCTTTCTTCATCTCCCTTTCTTCAAATTCGTTTCTTCCCTCCGTTTCCTCTCATTTTTTTTCGCCAAGCTATCCATTCCATTTGTCGTGAGAGTCACCAGTTCATCTTCGTCCATTTGAAATTAAACCTCCACTGAAGTTCAAGTTCCTACGAGTACGGAGTGTTTCAGGTGAAAGAGGACCTTCATCACCTCCAGGCAAGCCGTTACCGCTCCTTTCTCTTCTTTGATTATTCGCTCCGAATGTGATCTATCTCCATGAGTTCACTCTCCCCCCCATCTTTATATATTAATCATATATGCATGTATGAGAAATTTTACACTACATTTGTATCCTTATGTATGTATTTTTTCCCGTGAAGAAATTTTGCACTCCATGTATGTGTTTCAATCCTTCTGTTGTTTGATTTGTTTGAAACAATGAGTTGTTTTTTCAATCCTTTTTTTCAATCATTTTGTTGTTTCTTCATGGGCAATACATATATATATATATATATTTATATATATATATTTCAATTAATTTTATTTTCTTGGAACTTTGTATTCAGTCGATAACATTACATTCAATTGTCATCACTTCTGGGTTTACAACATTACTAAACATTTTTCGGCATTCAAATGATCAGATTTTCAGCTTTTAGTTGCTGCCCAATCACATGTTTTGGATAAACATGTGGATGGTAGTCGCTATTAAGATCTGAATTCGTTTTTTTTTTTTTAAATGGATGATTGCATTTTGGAAATGTTAACTTTTTGTGAGCTGATTGTAATCTGAATTGTGACTTGATGTTGGGTATGTTTAGATGCTTGTTATTTATTTTGTGTGATGATAGCAACTTGAGTTAGATTAATCTGAATGTTGGGTTTTATTTAGATGCTTGCTATTTATTTTGTGTGATGACAGTATTTTGTGTGATGATAGCAGCTTGTTTTTGAGTTAGATCAATCTAAGTTAATTCTTGAGCTTGTTGTGAAAGATCTTGTTAGTGTCTTCTATTGTTGCATGCTATCTGATCCAATTGGGTTGTTGTGGCTTGGAGTGAAATATGAGATATTCTAGAATGTGGAGTCCAAATTTCAAGGACTCTGTCGCCTCTGCACAGAGATGTTCAAAGACATTTTGGCCTTCCATTCCCATCAATAACCAAGTTTCTTTTTAAATTTAAATGTCTTTTGTTGTGAATGACTGTCCAGAACTTTCTTGTATTATATACGGTGCCAAACAATACGGCTTCTTCATATCTTGTATGTTACTTGATGATATTTAACTCACTGTACTAGTTCCTGTGAGGATGAATTATTTTTTTTCTTTGGGTCTAAAGCTCTTTCTCTTCCATCAGGTTAGCACTCGAGTCCTGTCGAATGTTGCTTGTAGTGATCGAAACAAATTCAAAGTATTATGTTGCATGCTGTCACGTAGTTGCTTTGTCCCTCTCTTGCTCTCCACTTCCTCCCACCCTCCCTTTTGATTAATAATATGCATTTTGATCTGCCAAAACTATCTGGCATTTTGGACATTTTCTTTGTTGCAGTATACTGCTCTATTTAATGCTAGAATTGATAAAACTCTATTTTTACAAAATAATGGCAATATAGTTAAAAATAAATTCAACAGCAAGTTGTCACCTACTTAATGATCAAAAAGTCCCCAACGAGGTGATAGGGGTGCTGAAGCACTCATTATGGATGTAATAAGGGAGTAAAAGAAGCAACCATTGTGATATTCAAATAATGTATCACCATCAAATTTTTCTTCCTATTTTTCAAATGGTCATTTTTCTAAATTCTCTTCATTTTTTCTTAGAACTTGACAACTTGCATTAGACTTTAGTTGCAATTTCTAAAGCTGAAGTTCCCACAAACTTCCCTTATAACAGTTTCTCTTCATCAAAATGGGCACTTGATTTTTTGATTGGGTTATTATTTTGAATTTGACATGAATCATAAAAGCTATTTTTACATTTTATATTGAAATGCAAAGGGATTAGGTTAATGAGCCATGTTTATCTTCTTTGCATACTAGATCAAAGTGCACATATTTATATATATATGTACAGTTGATTGCCTTTTGCCTTTTCTCTTTGGTGACTTTTTCATTAGGTTTCATTACTTTGGTGTTTTAATAATTTCCCTTGCTATATATTTTTTGAATAAATATAGATTTAAAATATTATTTTCTCTAGACTGCAGCCTAAGGTCATCTTTAAGGTTAGAGAATGCAAAAATCTAGGAAGACATGTTTTTGATAAAAATGTAACTAGACAACCACTATGAGATCTGTATTAATTATTTTGAAGTTGGTATGTAGCCTTTTTGTGTTTGACATAGACTGAACTTATATATGTGCCCTTGGACTTACTGTGTAACTGAAATTGCTTATGTGTATCTAAACTAATTAATATGATGCATTCCTATTAGTTATGTGTTAGGCTTCGTTTGGTTAGTTAAATACCCTCAACTCATCATTACAACTTTTTCAAATTCCAACACAAAATATAATAAACAATTCAACTTTTTCAAGTCCCAAAATAATAATAATATTAAAAAATAATATTATAACAATATTTTATCATCTCAACTCAACTCAACTCAACTCAACTCACTTCAACATCCAAACACAACCTTAGTATGGAGAGAGTATATTTAACAATAGTTTTTTATACACCCAACACATCGTTGAAGCTTACTATATCAATTATGTTAAAATGTGTTTTACTATGAGTGTAGTGTTAAATGTTTATATGAAGCAAAACTTGTTAGTATAATAGAAACTCAAATTCATAATTCTTTTTAGAGAAATAATATTTACAGTTTTAAAGTATGCAAGTCTTGTATATTTATTTAAAAAAATAAATCTAAAATTTACATAAAAAATTAAATTTTTAACCATAAATTATATTTTTTTAAAAAGAAATACAAGAAACTCACGTATCCCACCATATCTATCAACCGTATCTAGCATTTTTTTTTTAGATTTGATTAACATCCGTACCAAACTTGTTACGACTGTTCGGAGGATAAAGAAAATAAAAGAGAGAAGGAAAAAGAAATTGAGAGAGAAAAAAAAATCTTATTTATTTTATTTTATTTAATTGTTATTAATTTTTTTAAAAATATTTTTATAAAATATAATAAATAATTTAATTTTTTTAAATATTAAATAATAATAAAATTAAAAATAATATTTTAATAATATTTAATTTAATTTATTATTTACAATTTATTATTTACAATTTATTATTAAATATATACTGTGTGATGTTTAAAAAATATAGAATTTGACTATTCTGGACGGTAGAATAGTCTATTCAATCTGTCTGTTAGGTAAAATTTAATATTTTAATATTTTAAATTTTTTAATATACATTTTTTATTATTTTAAAATATTTTAAAAAATATAAAAAAATAATAATATTCAAATAGTTATTTTTTTAATTATTAATTAAAAAGATTAAAAAAATTAAAATATATCAGGTGTGAAAATAAAAAAATAAAATGAGTGAATAAAATAATATTTTTTAAATATATATACTGTATGATGTGATGTAAGGATGAGAAAAAAAAATTTTGATAAAAAAAAGAGAGCGTGTGGATGAAGTTAAAAAGAGAGAGAATGTCAGTGGGGGCGGCGGGTCAGTCAATCAGGATTGAGAGAGGCTCTGGGTAACGTAAGGAAGAAGCCACAGCCAGAGGGAGAGAGAAGAGGGTTTGGCCGAGTCAAAGGGAACTATGATTCTGAAGACTACTTTTTGAGAGAGAGACCGTAACCCTCAGCCTGTCAAAAGGCGCCTCCCTTTCTCCCCAGTTTTCATCTTTCTACACTGCACGCGCTTAATCATATGACTCCACCGGTTCTTATACTTCCGATTTGATAATAAAAATTCTATTCGATTGATCATCTTCACAAATCACATAATATATATAATTTTTTAAATTTTTTTATAATTTATGAATGATAAATACAAGAATTTAATTAATTTTAAAAAAATAAATTCAAATTTCACTTTAAAAACTAAAAATAGAAATAAAATATGATATGAAAAAATAATGAGTAAAATAACTCCTTAAATAGATATGACATCTAGTAAAAATTTATGTTTTAAAACTAGATCAAGTTTTTTTAAAAATATATATATATATATATATATATATGACTTATTCACTCTAAAATTATATTTATTATTATTGGTGCGGACTGTACTGCACGTTTCTTCCAAATTTATTGTTTGATTCAAAACAATTATTTTTTAAATAAAAAATTTATAAAAATAATTTCATAAATTTATATAATACATTATATATATTTAACAATAAAAATAAATTTATAATCTAATATATCACATTAAGATAGCAATACTTTTTAATTCAATTTGTGATCTATTATTTTTCGGAGCCAAGCGACCACCACGCGCTTTATCGTAAGATTTTCAAGACATCAATCTTTCAGATGGACGAAGACTCTCGTCAAACAAATCGAGGTGTGAGCTACATACGCGGCCTAAAATGCGCATGTGACATCCATATGTCATCGCAAGGGGAGCTCTATCACTGCTACGCACGACTTTTTTAGGACTAGGATCATCGATTTTTTTAGACCTGACGTTCTTTCGTACTTCCATGGGTGGCACGTATCCCTCACGAGTCACCACATTTTCTGTGTTTGCATTTTTTATTTTCTCTAAAGTTGAATGCAAATATACAACTTTCTAAGCTGTAATTCATTATTTTCCTATATATTTTTTTCGTTTTCTGTTATTTCGTTTGTTTTAGATTTAAAAAAAAAATCTCTTAAATTTTTGTCCTTCACTCTTCCTTAGAGTGTAAAATTGTTTAATTCTATCTTATGATAGAATGTAGAATTTGTTAAATCTGTCTAAAGATAAAATGTTGTCTTTTAGACGGTTAGTCTGTAGAGAGTTATATCAATGAATTAGATCATGATGATAAAATAATAGTTAGTTTATATTCTGTATATCACAAGTCAAAATTATAATAAGATGAGATGAAATGATTTTATATAAGAGTTATAGTCTCGTTTAGATAGTGAAATAAAATAAGATGATCTTAAATTAAAATTAAAAATTAAATAAAATATTATTTTTTAATATTATTATTTTAAAATTTTAAAAAATTAAATTATTTATTATAAAAAAATAAAAAAATAATAATAATAAAATGAGATAAAATCATTTATATATCAAAACAAAATCTAAATTATATCAATTTATAAATTTATTTATCTAATATTTTATTTTATAACTAAAACATTTCAGGTCCGTTTAGATCTTAAATTTATTTTATTTAATTTTTTTAAATTTTAATATAAAATATAATAATTAATTAATTTTTAAAATTTTAAAATAATAATAATATTAAAAAATAATATTTTATTTAATTTTTAACTTTCATTTTAATTTAACTCAATTTCACGTCCAAATGAATCCTTCGTCCCTTCCTGCAAAGCCCTTCTCCATCTAATTTTTGTGATTCATTTATCATTTTCACATTCAAAATATGTTTTATAAGTCTGTGCGTTAATTAAATGCGTTTCGACATGAGTAGAGATTATATTGAATAAAATGTTATTTTTTTAATATTATTATCTTAAAAATTAAAAAATTAAATTATTTATTATATTTTATATAAAAATTTTAAAAAATTATAATATTAAAATAAAATAAAACACTTTTGACTGTACAAAATTAGCCTTAATCAAGCTTTGCATATGCTGGAACTGGAATTAGAAACTAATGACGAGGGTAAAAAAGGAACCCCAACACCAAAAATGTAGAATACAAAACCGTACGAGCTATCCGACGCCGGAAACCTCGATCTCAAGCGTTTCAGAACAGGGGCGCCGGGAGATTCAGATCGAACAGAAACGGCTGCTTCGTTTCATTCTTCTTCTCCTTATCCTGCTCGCTCACCACCATCACGTCAACGTTCTCCATGTTGTACCCTTTGTACTCCGACCTCACTGGAGGCGGACTCCCAGCGCCGGAAAAGCATTCCGGTTTGGGCATCCAGCCGAAATAATTACACGCACCGGCACCACCGGAAAGTACTGGTGGCGTAATTACAAGGCCGCGGAGGCCGAAGTTGGTCCTGGCCTTGATCCCGCGGAGGCTGATTGCAGCCTCGTCGTAGGCCAAGGCAGCCTCCTCGGCAGTGTCGAAGGTGCCAAGCCACTTCCGGGTCTTCCTCCACGGATCTCGGATCTCAGCCGCGAACCGGCCCCAAGGCCTCTTGCGCACGCCCCTAAAATGCACCTCCCTACGCTTCCCCGTCGATTGAGACTGAGTACCGGAGACGGCGAGCGAGTCTCGAGGGGTGTGAAGCGCATCAATAGACATCGGATCAGTGTACGGACAAGAGTAAAAATACAATGCAGAAAGAGATGCCAAGAGAGAGAGAGCGCGTGAGAGTGAGAGTCAGGGATTTGGAGAGTATATATAGTGGAGGGGACAGTCTGGGTTAATGCCGACAGGTTTGGTGTGAATGGGAGCGTGGAGTTTGTGTATTTTAATAAAAAGAAATGTTTTTTGAGTTAAGTGTCCTGTATTGCAGTTAGAGCATTGGTAATGGTCTAGTCATTGTCAAGTCTAAAGTTTGGCTAGAATCTTAATTTTTAGCTATAATATCAATTTTTGACTAGGTGAGTCCACATTGGACTAGCTATTATGAAGTTAAAATCATAATATAATATTATATTTTTTACTTTTTTTTATTTTTTTATTTGCAAATACAATTTATATATTTCTTAAATCTTCATGCTTTGTAGAAATAATGTGTCTACTCTATCAATCAGTAGAAATAATATGCATGCCATGCATGTTTTACCATTCAAAGAGAGAGGGAAGTGATAAAATAATAAAATATTACTTTCCATTATGAATAGTAGCTAGCCATATTTGGAGAGGACTTAAGATTTACTATTCATCAAGTCTTAAGCTTTGGACCATTGGCTAGTCCAATGTGGAGGCTTTTTCTCACATCTAGCTAAAGTTTAGACTTGCATTAGTATTTGACTAGTCTATTGCCAATGCTCTTAATAAATGGAGTCTGGCTATTCTGCTCAATTAAATGTAATTTTTATTTATTTTATTTTATTTTATTTATTTTTTTCATATTTTTTAACATATTAAAATATTTTTAAAAAATTCAAAATATATTAATTTATTAAAAATTACTTTCTTAATTATTAAGTAAAAAAATTAATTACACAAATAATCAAAATAAAGGAATAAAGTGAGGGATAAATTAGCATTTTCTTAATAAATATGTGATTGAAAAAAAAGTGATGGAATTTAATATTTGTTTTAAAAAATGTGTAAGACTACAATTTAGCGTTATGTTTTAATAAAATTATTATTCATAATATTTAATGCTTTGTGTGAAACGATGGAAATTCGGCTCTATAATCAAAAGAGACACAGAAATGGGAAAAGGAGACTGTGATTGGTGTCACAGACTCACGATGACGTTCCGATTTTCCTACTTTCCCACCTTATATTTTGAATTTGACTTTATTCTAAAGAAATTGTATTTGCATTTAATTTACGTTTGAATAGTATAGTGATTTCAAATATTTTATAAATAATAATAATAAAATAATAAAGAATAGTGATCCAAACTAGCTCATAGATATACAAGTTATTGTAATATTTTAAAATAAATAAATAAATTTAAGACTTATATAAAAAATTATTTTTAATAATATATTTTATTTTTAAAAAAAATGTATGCGAAACTTATACACCTTAAAACTGAATATAACATTAGTCCTACCATAAACATTATTTTGCTTTGTATAAATAGAAAATGGCTAGTACAGTTTTATGAAGTTTCGTATATTTAAAAAAAAAAAAAATAGATAAATTTGAGATTCATATAAAAAAAATCTATTTTTAATAATAGAATCTACTTTTCTTTTTAATAAGAGTGTATGAGACTTATAAATTTTAAAATTGTCTTTAAAATTAATTTATATAAATACAAGAGAAATATAAATGATAATTAAAATTCAGATAAATAAATAAATAAATGTCAGAAGTGAGCTTTTTACATTTTTTAATGGTTGGATCTACTTTTTTTTTTATAAAGGACTTGTGTGAATCTTATGCATTTGTGACTTGTATATATTAATTTCTCTTATAATAAAGGGTTAAATTTCGTGTTAAACTATGAACATATATCGTTATAATTAAAACCCTAATCTTAATTAAAGTTTATTTATAACTTTAATCAAATACATGTCTTGACTTTGATAAAAATGTAAAAATGTTTAGAAAAAGAGAAAATACACTTAATATGAAATGAAGCGTAATTTCATCTTTTAAGACATGTGTTCTTCAAAATTAATGTGATACACTCATAGAAGGGCGATTAACACTGAAACTTCAAATTACAGCCCAAATTATTCTGGATTAGAATTTAGGGAGTAAGGGATAATAAGGAGATACCTCATTTAGGAAAAGTTATAATGATAAATATTTTAACTACAAAGATATCTTATAAATATAAATCTATATATTGAAATGATTTGAAATAATATGTTAGATTATAAATTTATTTTTATATATTTATTTATAAAATTTTATAAAAATAAATATATAAATTAAAATAGGGCCAACATGTGTTTTCCCTTGAAACAGCCATAAAAATCTTGTTTTTCGGTGGGTGCATAATTAATAATATAATATGGTCATTCATCAAGTCAAATTCATTTATTTGAAGTCTGAACATAAAAAAGAGGGATTAGCAATTTCAAGGCACGCGCAAAAGGTCTTCCCATTGTAAACCTCAATAATGCTACTTTTCATGATGATCATACTGCCTCTTCTCACATGGTCCCACATTGGTGGAGTTGATTTAAGTTAATCTAAAAATAATAATAAATAATAAACTTAACAAACACAGCCTAAGGCATAAACTTAACAAACAAACCTAACTAATTGCAGTCCTATGTAGCTCATATTTGCTATATCATTCACTCTACCTCCTCCCCTCAAGTCCCTATTAATTCCATTTCTAATTTCAAATAAGGTGTATTGAATATGGAGATTTATAATCTTTTCAAAATCCATTACTATGGTGCAATCAAAAGGCTCAATGATGTCACTACCTAGACACATTGATATACTCCATCTATTGCACGTGTTCACACACACACACATGCTTAAAAAAGAACCTAAAAATAATATTACTAAATCTTAAATCATATAATAGCCGTGTTAACTTGATTGCCATCTTAAAAGCAAAAATCACCAAGCATATCAATGTAATTATTAACTCTGTGTTAACGTCATGTTTCGGACACCCTTAAGTCAAGCTCTAACAACTCAGGTTTTCGTAAACAAACCCTGCACAAGGTAAAAAATATTACAGCTTTGAGAGGGCGACCTTGGGGCCGAGGAACTTCTATTGCCAAAATTAGTAAATACTCTTAGAGTGCAGTAAATAAGTAAGAGAGTTTAAGGATCAGAGAGAGTATCCTCGTACCTGGATCAACTATTTATACTACAGGTTTGAAGAGCAGATCATGCCTGCTTTCATGAAGTCCAGGTTCTCCGTATTGTTCATTTTGTCAGAATCTTAAAATGCGGCGTGACTCTGCGACGACCTCATTAATGTGGTGCGGCTATGCGACGACGTCATTAATGTGGTGTATTGTTCGGGTGGTGGAGCCATTAATGTGGCGTGGTTCTCCAACCTTCTCCTCTCAGTCTGCCTTTCTCCTAGTCCGTTCATGCCTTCTCTGTCAGTAGATCAATAATTCTTTGTATGTCACACTTGTTGTGTGGGCAGACACTCGATAATTAGACACTACTCGAGGGGGCCTCAGATCAACGAGTCACAACCCCTGCAACACCATCCCTCTTACAAGTCATGTACAGAGGATTCTCCTAGTGGGCCGGGTTCGTGGCTTTCTATCCTGGGCTGGGCTTGATAGGGCCTTGAGGGGCAAATCTCCTTACAGTTACCCTACTAATTCTCACAGGAAGAGTACGATGAAAATTTATCATGATTTGATCCCGCCTTCCTACCAAGGTCGGGCACTTTATTTTGGTTTTCTGAGGTCCGGGAAGCTTCTGCGGGTTGGCATTTCTGTCAGCGTTCTTATCTTCTATGATGGGCTCACATTTTCATTACATCTTTTCAAACTCATTAATGAAGGGGGTGTCAGGCAGCTTTTCGTGTTGGCGTCGCTTTGTAAACCACATTCCATGAAACTGAAACAGCGAGTATCCTTGTTGTCACAGTGTATGAGAGTCTAACCGTCACCTTCTTTTTCAAAACGTGAGAGTGAGACTTGACTTCTGCCCACTATGTTGTGATTATCCCGCCATTTTTGTTTTCTTGATTTTTCTTCTCTTCTACCAGTCTTCTTTGTTACTTTGTGTTCTGGCAGTGATGGCTTCCGAAAAATCTATTCAACCCAATGTTTTTGGTAGGGGTTTTGTCGAAGCTGTACCAGTATTTTTGGGTAGCGGATGGCGCTCGACTACTGACCAGCCAATGCTGGCCTCTTTAGCCCTCACCTATCAAGTACCAGAGTCTGTTTCTTTAGAAATTCCTGGTCCCGACGAGGGCACTATTGATGCAAAGGGCCATTCCTGTAAGGTAGCTCTATACCTTTCCTTGTTTTCATGCGGCTTGAGATTGTCGTTTCCTCGCCCTATTCGTGACCTTATGGATCGTCTCGGCTTGGTCCTTTCCCAATTACATCCGAACGCCTGGAGATTATTGATTTGCTACAGCAATATCTAGCGGCAGGCTTTGTCGGAATCCTTCCCGGACGATGTGGACCTTACCAGACGTGAGTTTCTTCTTGCCCATAGGGTGTTACGCCTAAAGTGGCATGTGTGCAGCTTCAAGGCATCCCATGCCCTAGTCACCTCGGAGTCGTGATACCACAAGGTAAAAGACTGATCCCCAAGTTTCTTCTTCGTGTCTGGCCGCTAGTGGGAGTTTCCCATACGGACAGACTGGGAAAAATTTCTGGAAGATAAGGTTGTGTGTTCGACGTCAACTCTTATGAAGCGAAGCGTCTTGCAATCGTGGTGGAATGGGTGCAAAATCATCCTGACAGTGTTCATTCCAAGGTCCTCCTTTCTAAGGAAAGCTTGATGAGTTCTTTGCCTCCCCTAGGACACCTTCCTTCTAATGATAGGCTGGTTGATATGCTGCCCCAAGTTGCTCCACTTTGGAAGCGTTCCTCGGCCCTTCCTCTATCGGATAAAGGGAAGAAAGCCCGCCGGGAGAGCATTCAGGTTGAGGATAGACCTTTTCCTGGGGTTCAGGGCCCTTTAATTCGGGAACCAGCTACTTTGGAGGCTAGCCATCCGATTACTGTGGCGGTCCCAGCTCCAGTCTCGGCTGGCGAACCAGTGAGTAGTTTTCCCTTGGTGCCTCTTTTGGTGGCGATTAGTGAGGTGCCTGGGGGTGAGGTCGAGATGGGCACCCTCCTCCAAAATATTTTTGCATCTTCCACTGCTAATTAGGGACAACATTCTTCTTCATGGATCTCTCCTCCTTCTTCGTCCCATTTAGCCGTCGGTATTCACTTTCTCGAGGTGGCCAATGAAGGGGTGGAGGCTTTTTCCAGCAACCGTGTGGAGGAAGAAGATTATGTAGGGGTAAATCTCCTCTAGACGTTGCTGCCCAATGAGTCCTGCTGCAGATTCTTTTGTTTAGGCTGATGAGGGTTAGAGAAGTCTGATCATCGATCCACTCGTCCAGGTAGAGTTTCTCGGAGGTGTTGGTTTTGTAGGTGATACAATCGGTGAGGGTCTGCATGACGAACTGCTTACTTGGGCTGAGTATCCATTGGTGGATGACTTTCCTCCGGATGCTGCTATCGACCCCTCCTGGGGGGTTTAAGTGAGGACCCGCTTGCTCCTCTCGAGGTTTCTAGGGGACTTCCTGAATTTACGGGTCTTGCAAAGGCGCTTCCTTCTTTGTCCCTACTGGCGACTGAGGGGAGCCGAGAGGAAGCTATTGGCCGGGTTGTTGAACGCTTGTCGAGTTTCTTCCATGAGTTTGATCGTCCCATTCCCGCCTTTTACTTTTCTTTTCCTTCCTTCTCCTTTTTTCTCATTCTTTCCTTTTCATCGCCAGGAGATCTTGGACTGTGCTCGCGGTGATAGGGAGGAGAGGGAACAACTGATGCTTGAACTCGAGAAGACGAGACAATACCTGTCAAATGAGCACAAGAGACCGAAGAAGTTGGAGCGTCGCCAACGGAAGCATAAGCAGAAGTGGGAAAAGGAGAAGATCCAATTGGAGCGGTTCAACCAAAGTCTTCAGGATGACCTATCCTGAGAGCTATAGGAGAAGAAACGGTTGTACCTACTGAACCAAAGTCTTCAAGGCGACTCATCGCTAGTGTGGGAAGAGAATGACTGATAGGAGCAGGTGGACCAAAATCTTCAAGACGCCACCCTCTCCTTACAAAGGCAGCTAAGGTGGTTCCCGACAATTCTTGACAAGGCGTGGGGACATGGGGTCGCTAAAGGCCGCAAATCAATGCAGTCATTTCTTCTAAGGAGTCCGAAGCTACGTTTGAGATCTTTTACCAAGTACCTTCAACGACTTGTGCTTGGCGACATCCCTACATGCAAGGCATCCTTGGAAACCAACCGCGACCTGGGAAGGATAGAGATGCTGAATGCTTTTCCTAATCCAGTCGCACCTGCGTTGGCATTAGTGGAGCCAGCCAACCGTGTTTCTGCTACCGCTAAGAAGGCCAACCTCGCTTCTACTGTCGCTAAGCCAACCACCCTTGCTCCTGGAGCCGAGACTAAAAGACTTTATTTATTTCATTGCACTTTTTTTTTTTTTTTTACACATGTATTCGCATTTTTTTGCTCAACGGCTTTTACACACACACACACACATGTATATATAACGATTTAATGCACATATATTTGCTTGCGATGCCTTCGCCAAATCTTTGTTGTTGTGTGACCAGCTTGGGGCACTAGGGTAAAGGGGTCCACAGAGCTCCTACCTACCCTGCTGGCCGGTCACATTGCACTTGTTTATTTTATGTGGATAGTTGTTCTCGGAATGCAGCCGTCATTTTAATCGTTATTTGGGTGGTTGTGTCCAGTTGTACCTTTGAAGTTTCCCGGCCTATCCTGCTGGGGTCCGATTTAACCTTTTCGACCCCGCTAGCTACTTTAGCCTTTGACGTTTCTCTGTCTACCCCGCTAGCTTCCTTAGCTTTGTTTTTTTTTTTTTTTTTTTAGGTCTTGTTCAAATTTCTAAGTTCTGAAAGCAACCACAGATTGTTTGGTTGACATTCCTTATTGGCTATTTGGCGCCCTTGGGCTGGGTAAAGGTTAAAAACCCAGCATCATAACTCTAGGCCTCGATTTCCTTTGCTTTTCTTCCGAAATTTCTTTGTTTTTTCTTCTATCTTTCATGATTCTAATGGATCCTTCACACCCTAGTGGGTGACAAAAGAAATTCTGTTAAAAAGACTTTAGAACTTAATATTTTTATAGTACTTTTTTTTTAAAAAAAAATTCGAATATTATGTTTAATACCCATATTTAAAAAAATATATATTTTAAACACTTTTTAAAAGGTATTTTAAAAAACATTCTTTTTAACAATTCAAAAGGCTTGTTATAGGCCTTTATTTATTTTTATACAAAATAAATAATAATACGTCAACACACACAATGCATGCATACTACATATTATATTGTTGTTTACATCACAATGTAATACATCAATTTACAAAGAACAAAATAAATAATAATACATCACAACAATATCAAGATGTAACACTCAATACTATCTGTCTCCAACATAAATTTATCCAAACTGATTGTTTCTTGACTTAGAGCATTTCTGTCTGGTGCCCTATAACCTATTTTTTCCTATAATTTGAGAAAAAGTTTAGGGAATGCTCTCAAAATATCCCTCCATCCGGATTCTTATTTTAGGGAAAATGTTTACGAGATGAACAATAGTTCCCAAACCTCCATTCGGATTAATATGGGGAACCACTGTTCATCCCATAAATCACTTTTATCAATATTTTATTCATTTTAATGAAATTAATTCTTCTTCCAATCATCTACATATTCTCTCATACTCATATTTGTTATAGTTTTAAATAATAGTTTTAAAAATAATTTAAATAACTATGAAAATATAAAAAAATAATAATTTTAAAAATATTAAAAATAATTTAAATTTTTATTTAAAATATTCTCTAGAGTAATAGTTCAAAACATAAGCAAAAATATTGAGTAGTTAAATTTGTAAATGGAAGTGAGAGAAAAAAGTAATAAAAAAATAATAGAGAAATATTGTTTTAATAGAATAGGGAAAAGAGATGGAATGTGATGTAGAAGTTTTTTTGAAGATGAATAAAATTTAGAATAAAATTATAGAGAGTTTCATTTTTACCTAAAATTTTGGGAACCAGATGAGAATGCTCTTAGTAATTACTCTATCAATGATAAATTAAGAACATGTATATTAGGAACCAAAAATTAAGATTAACTCTAGTGGGGACTGCTACTCCAAGCATTAATTTATCACAAAACTAGTGAAAAATGTGCTTGAAATTTTCAATAGTCTTGCATGCGACAATCACTCATGCATGCATGTTAATTAATGTTGGTAACTTGATATACATACGACTTTGACGTGCCATAATAAGTATTTGAGAAGTTTGTGAAATTACATCTTCTGAAAACAGTATATTTGCATAACAAATTAGTTAAATCTAAGGCGGCTTTAGAGAAAAAGAAAAAACAGAAAAGTACTGCATGTATGCATGATTAATGTTAAGATTTTAGCAAAACTTTTCTCTTAAGTCATGGTTTTAATTTGGATGTTGAGATGGTAGTATTGAAATAATTTGTGAGTTGTAATAAATTATTTGAGTTAATATGTTTTATGAAATTTTAAAAGAGGAGAGATAAAAAATTGAATAAAAAAATATAAAGTTAAAAGAGGAGAGATAAAGAAGAGAGATAATATAATTTTTATATATTATTTTTTATTTTGAAATTTGAAAAAATTGGATTATTTTTTTAATTTTCTTACTTGCATTAATACACGAGATTCTTGACATGTATAATAACAGTTGCTTTACTCTACTTTTTTTTTTTATTATTATTTTTATAAATAATTATTGCCACATTTTTTTCATTTATTATGAATGTTTGCTTCTACCAAAGTTTTTATTACCTGGATACAACTCTTTAGTTTGATAATTCAATAGTGTTCTCGTGTACATCAAAATTTGGAAAATGAAATGGTAATCATCAAATAAATTGATAACTTTTCAGGTTCCTAATTAGTTGTTTTTTATAAAAAGGATTTGAAACTTGAAAACTAATATTTTTTAAAAATGTAATAAATATTTTTATTAATGACTTATTAAAGATGGAATTTACTTTCCCTTAACATTATTGATGATATGGATAAACCAAATAATTGGAAGGCTAACTAATAATTAGTTCTTTTATTATTAAATAAAAAATAAAAACATATATCCATCAATTTGGAAGGCTAATTTCTTGGTCCTCCAAGCATTTTCCAACCAAATAATTATACTGCAAATAAAAGAAAGAGGAAAATGTTGAACGAAATTCCAGAGAAAATCGAGAGACATATAAAAGAGAAATTGGAAGAGAAAAAAATGAGAAATTTAAAGGGGACTCGAGTAAATAGAAAAGTGCTGCATGCCATGGGTTTTTTCTTTAGAAATTTTTAAGGGCCAAGCTTATATGTTTTCATAATAATTAAAGTATTTTTCAAAAATTGGGGCGAAGTTTTGAAATTTTAGCAGGAACTTAAACGATTTTTTTAAATGGTTAATATAGATTTTTTGAGAGTTAAAAATGATTATTTATATTTTATGGGTTCCCCTAGATACAGTCATTTTTGTGCACGAATTGCGTACACTATGTACATTAGCACTTGTTTTATTAGAAACAAATTAAAAAACGTGAAAAGAAGATGGACTTCACAGACGTCCCATGTCTAACATTTTCGCACGGAAAAATATAGTCTAGAAATATTAAAACGAAAATTTTATGTATAATTATTTTTGTGTATTTTTTGTACACTCTACTAATATGATTGACTGTATTAATTTTTTTAATGTAAAATAACTATTTTAATCAATCACATAAATATAATGCATAAGAGTATGTAAAAGTGACTATACATAATAGAATTCATACTAAAAAGTAATCTTTAGCAACTTTATTAAACCATTGTGAGAGAAAATCAATGGTAATGATACCCTTACTCCTATTTTATTATAAGTTTATTATCTATATTTTTTTTTGGTTTACTATTTGAATTTAGATTAAAAATTTTAGAACATGACCTTCTTACATAATCTAAAAAAAAATAAACTCAATCAATTAATGTAATCATATAATTTAATTACAAATAAATTGAGTTTTATAAAAAGATCTTGAGTCTCCTCTAACTAATCTCTCATCTCTCAATGGAAAGAATAGTTAAGTGGCGGGATAGTCTTGGTTACTCTTACGAGTACATGAAGGATCGAGTTCACTGGTCCATAGTGGGCTAATTGGGGAGGTAGTATGGAATAATTGGAAGAACGATGGGAAAAGTTAAGGCTTTCAAAAGAGGAAAATCATGAAATAAGTCCGGAGACAAACAATTTGGAAGAAATGATGAAAAAAGGAGAAAAAAGTATTATAGGGAAGCTGTTTTCTTATCAAGTTAAAGGGGAAGAGGTGATATTCTCGACAATGGGGGAGATATGGAAAGTTGGAAAAACTTTTGCATTTCATGAAATTAGTTCAAATTTTTTCTTTATTTCTTTTGAAAGTCAAGCGGATAGAAGCAAAGTACTCAAAGGGAAGCCTTAGTTGTTTGAAAATTGCCTATTTTTACTGAAACCATATGATGAGATGACACTTCCAAACAAAATGAAGTTTGATATTGAGAGCTTTTGGATACAGTTGCATGATCTGCCACTAGTATGCATCAATAGAGAATACGGAGGCAAATTGCAAGTTCAGTTGGTATTGTGAAGGGGATAGACGTGAAAGAAGATGGCATTGGCTAGGGAAATTATTTACGAGTAAAGGTGGAGATTGATATAAGGAAGCAGCTGATGAGGGGTAGATTTATTGATCTGTTGGGTGACAGACTCTGGATTCCAATTAGGTACAAAAAATTGCCTCAAGTATGCTTTACTTGGGGTAAATTGGTGCATGGTTCTTCAGGGTGCAACAAAATTAGAGGGGTGTGGCTTCGTGCAACTTCAACACCAAGGGGTAGCCTTTACAAGAGACAATATGATGAAGGCACATATGAGTCTGGTGAGAGTTTTTTTGAAAGTCACAACTCACAAGGGTGGAGGTGATGGTGGGGGATCGAAAAATTCAAGGCTGATAATGATTTCGGCAAGCAACACTGTGAGAATGGAGGATTCAGGAAAAAGTGCAATTGAATGCAAGAATTATGGGGGTTCAAAATTTGAATTCAAACAAGCTGGATTGTAGGAGGAAGTTAAGGAAGAAACTTATCAAAATGGCTGTTTTGATAAGTATTTAAATTTGAATTTAAATTTGGATAAGATAATAGCTGTTGGAAGTGATGAGCAAAAGGATGAGGTATGTGAGAAACAGTTGGGCCATGGAAGAGTCTCTATTGAAGCAGTGGCGGAACTAGAAATTTGTTTTAGGGGGGGCCAAGCAAAGCTAAACCTATAATAAAATATTTTTTTGTTGTATTTCTATACAATTTTTTTTACAGTATAGAATAATTTGATAGTAAGATCTAAAATAAAAATAAAATACACTTAATAGAACCTATGTATTAAAAAAGTATATGACATGTCAATAACAATATATCATTGAAATAACATAAAGACACTTGTACAAATATATCAAACAAAAGAAATATAGAATGCCTAAAATTGTAACTTGCATTCTTTTAAAGAAACAAAATCATAAAGTATTGAATTTAAATCAAAATTCTTAACTATTTCTCTTTCAATATAGACAACTAAATTATTTGCTAGAAACTCATCTTCAATTTTGTTGCGAAGTCTTGCTTTAACAATCTTCATAGCTGAAAATGCTCGTTCACTGGTCACTGTAGATACTAGAAGAGTCAAAACAAGACGAATCAATCTATCAATAAGATGGTATGTTTTTTATTTCTCTATCTCTACCAATCTTCGACATAAATCTACAATGGATGACAGATTCTAAAACTTCGGATTAGTAAGCACATCAACTTCAAAGTGCATCCCTTGCTGCTTGCAGTTGCAACTTGCAAAGTGTGAACACGTACGTGACGTACCCGTAACTCCTAAGCCTCAAAAGTTCAAAACTAGCCTTTTGCTAATTGGCTGTTTGGCAGATATGTAGACAAGATAAAGGTTGAAACTTGAGAAGAGAACTGCAGTGTGCAGTGTAGAGCGGCAGTGAAGGGACGCTTCGTATTCTTTTTTGTTTTTAGTGAGAGTAGAAACGTGTGATTAGGCTATTAGATCATTTTATTTTATGTGAGATATATTTTATTTATTTTATTTTTAAATTAGATTAATTTTTTTAAAATTAAATTTATAAGTAATTAATTTATAAAATTAAAATAATTTTGTAGAGGTGGTCAAGATAAATTTTTAGAGGGGGCCAACATAAAATAAAATTAATATAATCTTATTAAACTATAAGAAATTAATATATATTAATTTTTATTTCAAACATTTGGGGGGGCCGTGGCCCCCCCTGCGCCTTAATAAGTCCGCCACTGTATTGAAGGATACGTGGATATAAAGGCTGGACAGATGCATTATGGACCTAAGGGGGATCTGAAAAGCATTGCAGATGTTAAAAAAAGCAAAGATAGTCGTGTCCTAAAAGCTGGCATGATAAAAGAAGTTGAGTTGAACATTATAGATATGGGGAAGGCCACCCAAGGAAAATGGAAAATGATAGCTCGTAGTAAAGGTAACAATTTTGCCATGTTATTGGGGTCAGGTATTAAACGTTAGGGGTGGGCAGCGGGGCCCCGCCTCGCATGGAGAGGGCCTAGCGGGGGCGGGGGGCGGGATGACCCCAGTGAACCCTGCCCTGCCCCCCGCCCCCGCTCCACATATATAATTTTTTTTATTATATATATACATATATAAATATATTGTATTCAAGTCATTGGATTGTCTTGGCCTCTAAAGACAACCTTTATATAGGAGGCCAAGACAATACAATAATCATCCTTAAGCAAACAATACAATAGTCATCCTTAAGCAGTGTGAGACTTAGTAGTAAGTCTCACACTGCTTAAGGATGACTATTGTATTGCTTTGACCTCCAATATAAAAGTTGGCTTAGGAGGCCAAGACAATCCAAAATCTAACTCTAATGAGTTTAAGTTCTTTTTATATTTATAAATTTTAATTATATTATAATTTGGGTCTAAAAAAATATTTTTAGACAATTTTTTTTTTTAAACACAATGTGTTAGCCTAGGTGGGGGGCGGGCGGATGGAGTTCTTTCCCCCGCCCCCCCGGCATTGGGTGAGGGACCCCGTGCCTGCCTCTTGTGGGCAGGGAAAACCCAACCCCCGCATGGTGTGGGGCGGGGTGCGGGGGAGGGTACCCCCAGCCCTGTACCATGCGGGTATCACTCCTATTAAACATAATCTGCTAGAAGATAGTGGGGATAGAATGGAGGATGTAGTGATAAAAAGGGAAGTTTGAACTAAGTGTGGAAGACTCAAACACAACTTAGGTATTGGTGGAGGCTATGAGGCAGTCCCGCCAAACATTATGAAAACACTGAGTTGAAACTGCTAGAGGCTTGGGAACCCCTGAACAGTTCATGAACTTTGCCATTTGGTGAAGGAAAAGAAGCTCCAAGTAGTTTTTCACATAGAAACAAAACTACTTGCTAGGAGGTTTGAAAGAATAAAAAGTAGGTTGAATTGTGTAGGTCGTTTTGTAGTGGAACCAGTGGATAGAAGAAGGGGGTTGGCACTATTATGGAAAGCATATTTGGATGTTGATATTATTAACTTTTCTTAACAGCATATTAATTCAAAAGTTAAATATGATAAAGAAATGATAGATTGGTACCTAACAGGTTTTTATGGTCATCCTGAATTATGCAAAAGGAGACATGGAGCTTATTATTGACTATAAAACCACCTACATGCCAACCATGGTGTGTGTTAGGTGACTTTAATGAAGTGTTATTCCAATCTTAAAAATCAGGAGGGAGATTGAGACTAGAAAAGCAAATGGAGTATTTCATAAATGTTCTTTAGAGTAATAATCTTTGTGACTTGGGATGGGAAGGGGACAAATATATATGGAGTAATAAACATGTTGATGGCTCATTTATTAAGGAAAGACTGGATAAAGGGGTGGCTAATGCTAAATGGTCAGAATTGTTTACTAATGGGGTGGTGCATGTGTTACAAGTAGTAAAGTCTGACCATAGACCTTTATTGCTAGTTATGGAGGAGAAAAGTCAAGTTTGAAGGAAAAAGAAAAGGCTGCTCAGGCTTGAGGCAAAGTGAACTCTAGAGGAGGAAGGTAGTAATGTGGTACAAGGGGCATGGAATAAAGGTTCTACAATCTTGGATCCCCTTCAACAAGTTTAAAAGAAGTGAAATACTTGTAGAAGGGACTTACTCAGGTGGAGTTCTACAATGGTCGAGGATGAGGGAAAATGCATTAAGGTGAAGAATAAATTGTTGAAATTGGAACATCATAATGAAGGAGCTCATAATGTAGATGCTATTAAAAAGATGCAAAAATAAATAAGGTTGTTGTTGGAAAAAGAAAATACAAAGTAGAAACAAAGAGCTAAACTGGACTGGTATCAAAAGGGAGACAAAAACTTGAAGTATTTTCATGCAAGTGCTAGTCAAAGAAGAAGGAAAAATTGGATTAATCAGATCAGAGATGCTCAGAGCAGGCAATTGATTGATAGGTAGGAGATAGAAGGGGATTTCCATAAGTACTTTATGGGCATATTTACTTCTTCTAATCCCACGAAGGAGAATATTGATAGCTGTATCACTGTCAATGAGCCAAGGATGTTTGTTGGTATGAATGAAAAGTTACTTAGGGAGTATACTAAAGAAGATGTTTATGTAGCATTGCGGCACATGGGTCCCCTAAAATCCCCTGGACTTGATGGTTTTGGAGCTTATTTCTACCAATTTATTGGGGCATAGTAGGGAAAGATGTATGTAATGCTGTTTTAAATTTTTTAAATGGGGGTCTTTGGATTCTTGTATTAATTTTACATATATAACTTTAATTCCTAAGGTTAAATTCTTCTGCTACTGATAGTGAGTTTAGACCTATTTGTCTATATAATGTTCTTTACAAACTTGTATCCAAATTTCTAGCTAACAGGTTAAAAAAGATGCTGAATTGCATCATCTCCAACAACTAAAGTGCTTTCATCCCTAGGCGCCTCATTACAGATAATGTAATGATAGCCTATGAGACTTTGCACACTATGAAGACAAGACAAAGAGGAGAATTAGTAAGAATGGCTCTAAAGTTAGATATGACAAAAGCTTATGATAGAATTGCATGAGATTTTCTTGAAGCAGTGATGAGGAAGCTGGGGTTTGAAGAGAGATGGATCAGATTAATCATGAAATGTGTAACCTCAGTTACACATTCTGTAATTGTGAATGGGCAGCCAAGAGATTATTAAACCTACTCGAGGTTTAAGGCATGAGGATCTCATTTTCCCTTACCTTTTTATTTTATGTGCTGAAGGGTTGAGTGCTCTAATAAACTCAGCTGAAAGAGGTGGAAAAACAAGATGGGTTGTTGTTTCAAAAGGTTGTAAAGGTGAATCACCTATGATTTGTTGATGATTGCATCATCTTTGGAAGGGAAAATCTATTAGAATGGACTAATATTCAAGAACTACTTCACTGATTTGAGAAAGCTTCAGTAAGGCCCAAAGTCCATCACGTGACATAGGATCGCCCCGGTGACCAGCGAGACCCACCAAGGTATATCTCAGTTCCTCTCTTGTTTTTCGTCCCAGCCTTTCTCTTCTCTCTCACTCACCCTCCCTCGAACATTTTTTTTTCTCTCTTTCTCTCTCCACTGTGAGTGTCACCAGTGTAAGTATTCCCTGAGCACGCTACCATTCCCTCCACCACACCAAGACTCTTTGCTTCTCTTTCTTCTCTGTGCACAAAATCGCAAACCGCAGTGACTCCATCGCACCATTGCGTTGCAACACCACCGTCGATAAGCCTGTCTGTAGCACTCCTCAAGGATTAGAATATGATAACACATATTTGTTCTTTTCGAGGGGAGCACCTCCAAGAAAATAAAAGGAAAAATGAAAGAAAATGGGAGAAAGATAAAAGAGATTTCTCTATCATTCCAGATTGAAAAATACAATATTTCGCTTTTAGTATATATTTGCTACCCGGCGACCGTCAAGGGAAGCAAATTGTAGAGGCCATGGCCATGGCCATGAGTCAGACCAAACACTAAATAAAAATATAAGTTCTATTGTAGAGACAACGCACGACCCACCAAAATTGACTCATTAAATCTAATAAAAGAAGATAGCTGACACTGAAGGTCGTGAAGCCCATCAAGCCGACCCAAGTTAATTGGGCATGTTACACTGTCCATCTACCCGATCTATTCTCTCCCCTTCCCATGTCTGTCTATTACTCTCTCAATTTGGGTGTTAGATAGGGGTAAGAATTGGGCAGTCCGAACTGGAAAAACCGACCGGACCGGCCAATTCGATCCAGACCGAACTTAACCGGGAATGGTCCTGATTGGTCTCAGTCCGAATTTCATAGGACCAAATTCATTCAGTCCGGTCCACGGTCCATGAGTTTTTCAGACCGAATCGGACATAATGAAAATTAAAAAGAAAAAATTTATAATTTATATATATTAATTATATAGCCTTCATTTAACCAATTAACATAATCCTATCACTAACTCACCATTAAGTAATTATTAACTAATACTAATATCTATAATTTTAATAGTCTAGACTCTAGACTCCAATATGGTATAAAAAAAAATACTAATAGTCTAATATAGACTATAGTTATACTTGTACTAATATAGTTATAACTTATACTAAATCACTGTAACTAATATTAGTATATTACTAATATATAGCTATACTATATTACTAATAATCTAATGCTAATACTATTATATAGTTATACTAATCATGATTCATAATAACTAATCACTATAAGTCATATGTAGTAGTAACATTAACACTATAATAGTATAATATATAGTATTAATATATATTAATATATTATGAGAGTTATAGCATAATACAATATATAGTATTAGAAATAATTTAGTATCAATGTGTTATTATATAATATATATTCCACGATTAATATATATTAATATATAGATTAGTTTTCTAATTTTTTTTTTATGTAGATTAGTTTTCTTTTATCATTATATTTTTCAAGATTAAGTTTGTTTTTAATATTTTTAGCTAAAAAATGTACAAAATTTGAAGTGGGCCTATCATTGTATTTTTCAAGATCAAGTTTGTTTTTAATAATTTTTGCTAAAAAATGTATAAAACTTGAAATAGACAGATAATAATTAAAAATAGGCAAAAAGAAAAAAAAAATTTAGATAAGTTAAATGATCCTTTTTGAGTATGGTCCAGACCGAAAGGACCATCCGGGACCAGACCAAATCAAAATGTATTGATCTGGTTCTATACATTATTCAATTCGGTCTAAGGTGAAAAATCTCTAGACTGAATAAATCCGATCCAGTCCACAAAACCGGCTAAGCTCGGACCAGACCGAGATCACCCCATAATAGATCACATGGTTCAGAACGTTGCCAGACAGCCGCCGGTAAGCACACTCCGTGCCACCGCAACCGTAGTCCTCCGTACACCAATGGTAGTCAAACCACGAAACGAGACCTGACAATATTCTCCAGATGGGTCTAGGTTTTGGAACTCCACCTTCTGCCGCTGCCGCTGCCGCTGCCGCTGCTGCTGCTGCTTCTTCTTCTGCTGTTTTGGCATCATCGTCTTCTACGAGAGCAGCCCCGAAAGGTAAGCTTTCTTCTTTGTTCAGATACGCACACGAACCCACTACTTCAAATACCGACTCTTCACAAAAAGAGCCATGTCCACATAAACCCATTTCAAGCCCCAAAATTGTACAAAGAAACCTACTTTCCGATGCTCATGTCCAAATCCCAGTAGAAAAATTCTTGAAAACCATCTCTAAGTCCAGCAACATCACTCTTAATGAAGCGTTGCACCTCTTCGATCACATGCTTCGGTTGCAACCAGCTCCACCGATTCCTTCGTTCAATCATTTGCTTGGTGCAGTTTCTAGGAATAAGCATTATTCTAGTGTGATTTCACTTTTCAAAAGAATGCAGTCATCTGGGCTGCCTTCTAGTATTTTTACTCTGAACATTTTGCTTAATTGCTTTTGTAATGTAAATCGGGTTTGCGACGGTTTTGTTGTTATGGGGAGTATTCTGAGGAGGGGTTATAGTCCCAACACTGTGACTTATACATCTTTGATTAAGGGATTGTGTAAAGTGGGTAGGGTTGGTGAGGCAGTCGGGTTATTTCAGAAAATGGTCAAGTTGGGTTGCGGGCCTAGTGTGATTACATGTGGAACTTTGATTAATGGGTTGTGTCGAACAGGCAATACAGGTGTTGCGGTTGGGTTACATGAAGAAATGGTCAGTGGTCAATTTGGTGCTGAGTGTAAGCCTAATGTGGTTTCCTATGGTATGATTATTGATGGGCTTTGTAAGGATGGGACAATAGAGAAGGCAAAAGAACTTTTCTGGGAAATGAAGGGAAAGAGAATTTTTCCGGATGTGTTTGTTTATAACTCTCTAATACATGGTTTATGTTGCAAGGGTAAATGGGAAGAGGCTAAAAGTTTGTTTAACGACATGGTGGATCAAGGCATCCAACCTAATGTTGTGACGTTTAATGTGTTGATTGATGCGCTTTGCAATGAGGGGAAGATGAAAGAAGCAAATGGGTTGTTTGAATTGATGACTCAAAGAGGTGAGGATCCTGACATATTTACTTACAACACATTGATGGATGGGTTCTGCTTGGTGGGCAGGCTTGTTGATGCAAGGAAGCTCTTTGATTCAATGACTAGAAAAGGACAAAAACCTGATGTTGTAAGCTACAATGTACTGATGAATGGATATTGCAAGAATTGGAAGATGGAGGCAGCTATGAATTGCTATAGGGAAATGATTCACAATAAAGTTATGCCAACACTTGTAACGTTTCGCATATTAATTACTGGTCTATTTATGGCAGGTAAGGTTGAGGATGCACAGAAGCTATTAGTTGAGATACAAGTTCATGATCCAGTACCAGACTCATTTGCTTATAAAATAATCTTGGAATGGCTTTGCAAGAATGATCCTTTTCCAAAGGCAATGGAATTATTTAATAGTTTAGAAGATTGCAAAGTTGAACCAAGCATTACAACTTACAACGGCCTCATTAATTGGTTGTGTAAAGCAGGGAAAATTGAAGTTTCCTGGCAGATATTTCGTAGATTATCTGATAGAGGCTTGGTGCCAACTCTTGTTACATATTCTATCATGATTCATGGGTTCTGTAGGGTAAAGGACTTGGAAAAGGCAAATGATTTGTTTTTAGAAATGGAAGAAAAGGGTTGTGCTCCAAATGTAGTCATATATAATGCACTTATGCGCGGTTTCTGCGAGAATAATGAGTTGCAAAAGGTGCTTGAACTTCTTCACAAAATGGTGGAGAGAGAATTGTCACCCGATGACTCCACAGTCTCCATAGTACTAGACTTACTTTCTAAGGATGAAAAGTATCGTGAATGTTTGGATCTGCTACCAACATTTCCTACCCAAGAGCCACGAGGTTGTAATGATGGATTTTCACTATGATTTTTACTTACCAATTCTATCTTCAAGGTACCTAGGGGGGACAACTCTTACACTAACAAAAAGTTACAAAATGTGAAGGCTTGTCACTGCACTGTCCAAAATCCCAATTCTAACTCTTCTCAAGCAAAGGGGCTTTAAGGGTTTGGTCTAGTGAAGTTTGTGTTGGGGCTTGTGAAATTGATGATCTTGAGTAGTGAAGTTGCATTTGGTAATTGATTGGGATGTTTGTTGGACTACCCGGAAATAAGAAGCTTGCACTAAAAATGATTGTATTGATCATCTTCACGCTCCCCTGGTGGTAAATTGCAGCTGATAGAAAAATATTATTTTCTGTGATTTCTCAAGCTGCAAGGAGATTCACAATGTTATTTGGAGGAGCTTCTTCAAGTGCTTCAGAACTTATTCGGTGGGCCTGTGAAGAAACTAAAGTGTTTGTTGTTTGTTTTAATATGTATGTTAAGTCCATCTCAGAAACAAGTGGTGGATTGCCCAAGGTTGTAGAATCTGTGCAATTTGCAATGTTATTTTGATCTTTGTTAGGAAGTCAGTCATTAGTGTTGCGGCCTTTCTTAATCAAACATATTTGTCCTGGTATGGAAGTGGTTTTACAGATTCATATGGACCACTATAAGAAAGTTGTTTCTATCTTTACAGCAACTGAATCTTGGGTTTTGGATAGATATCTTGTATCGGGTGTAGTAAATGAAACTTGTTCTTCTATCATTGTTGGGAAACAACCGGAATATTGCCTGGCTCACCAGCAGCAGCTGGAAGTTTTTGACACTGTTACAGGTTTGTTTTATTTCCTTTTAAATTAATTTTAAAAGTGGATCATGTCAGATTTATTTAAAAGTAAACCAGGTAAATAGAGAGTAAGAATTACTAGTATAGGATCAAAACCATTAGGTTAAGCGTTTGATTGAAATGCAATTTCACCCTTTGTCAATGCCACAATGATAATTCTTACCATGCAATATCTTGTAGCATATCTACTTATAAAATATGTATATATATATATCTTGTAGCATATCTACTTATAAAAAAAAATATATATATATATCTTGCTGCATATCTAGAAACTACCATAAGTTTTGAACCAGATAACCATCATAAGTATTGTTCTAGGAAAATGTGAACACGTTGAGTGCATTCTTTAAGGGCTAGCTATAATGCTAGCTTCAAAGCTGTATTTACGGTTTGTGACTTGCTTCTTTCTAGGGGTGGGCAAAAACTCCGGTCACTCCGACTCCGGCCGACATCCGCTCCGGCTCCCCGATGGAATCGAAAAATTCGGAGTTTAGAGTCGGAGTCGGAACCAGAGTTCAGAGTTGGACAAGACTCTGTAGTACCAACTCCGATTAATATAGTTCATATATTTTATTTTGTAATATGTGTGATGGATGGCTGAATAGCCTAATGGTTGGGGTATAAAATTTTAAACCCCATATACACATTCGAGCCCCCATGCCCACATTACCGATTTCTTTTTTTTTTTTTTTTCCTTTTACTTTCTTGAACGATGCTGTTTTTCTCTTAATATATATTCATCATTTTCTTTTCACTAACCCTAACCCCCATTTTGTTCTACTTCTACTTAGTCTCTTTCTCAGCTCAGTCTCCTCCCTTCCTCTTCTTTCTTCTTATTTTACCAATCGTTTGACCTCAAGGAAAAGTAGGAGAAATGAAGACACAAGATCAAGGAAAAGCCTTGATCAAGAGAAATGTTTTTTTTTTTCATTTCGACAGCAGCTTCGTAACAAAGCCTTCGTTTTCTTTCTTTTGCAAGCTTCCTCTTGGATCTCGTCTCCACCCACTCGGGCCACTCTAGATCTCATCTCTGCTGCGAAGCTTCCTTTAGATCCGTCCCTTGATATCGTTTGGATGCTGGGAAAGCCTTTCTGATCCAACCCTTGAATCTTGATCTCGTCTTTGATGCTGTTTGGATGTTGTTTTTTTATTTGCTTATTTTTTTCGTATACTGTGTTGTTTGGAATTTTTGGGTGTTGTTTGGATGTTGGGAAAGTGGTAAGAAAATTGGAAAAAGAAAACCTAGCTCCAAGTTGGGCTCCGACTCCGGCAACTCCGATCGGAGCCGGAATCCGCTTCTATTCGGAGTCGTAGTAAGAGCTCAACTTTGTCTCCGGCTTTGGTCGGAGTCGGAGGTTGGAGTTGGACATTCCAACTTTGTCGGAGTTGGTGCCCACCCCTACTTCTTTCCATATAAATGTTAAGAAGCATGCTATATTTCTTTTTGGATTCCATCAGAAATGACAAATATTTATAATTCAGAAGGAAAGTGATTACATTCAACCAAACAATAATATGTTAGCTATTTTTGACTTGGACGAATAAATAGGTTATGGTTACCCATGGATACCCGCCCTCAAATTTAGTTTGATGATGCATGGTGAAGGTTTTTAACATGTAAAGGAATTCCTGGTCATCTTTTGTCATACACTGAGTCCTCCACTAAAACTATTTCACTGATGTTCCTTTTCCTAAATAGTTTGCTTTGGATATGCAATTTCTTGTGAAAATCGCAAGATATGGAGGATACTTCTCCAAGAACAGCTTGGTTCTTGTAACTTATATGAAATCAGCCTTTCTTTCAGCTGGATTCGATCCTGAAAGGTTGGAGTATTATTTTGCATCATCACAGTATTTTATTGCATGTAAAAAAAGGAGTTCAGAGTTGGAGATCACATATGTTTTAGGCTATGATTTTTTAGGGAATTATTTTGTACACTCATTGTTTACTTAGTTCTTTCATGATTTATTGTTGAAGAAACTCAAAATGAATTTTTAATATTTTTTAGAAAGAAGTTCATGAGTAGTTTTTTTTAAATGCAATTAAACCCTAATGAAACACTCGTTTACAAATATACATGCTTAGACATACATACATGCACACGCGCACACATATATATACAAACATCATGTTTTTATCAACCGTTTATTTTGCTCTGCATTCAGTAATTTGATCTTTAACTTGTTTGAAGTTACAACTTAGGGGAGTTTTCCACCTTGTGATAAAATCCTCTGTATTGGAATTTATATAACATCTCGGTAAGACAGAAAATAATGAGCTGTTGCGTAAGAGAGAATGAGACACCTTAAACAGTGGAGAATATGCACACAGCTGCATTATATTTGGTAAAAAAACCATCATACATATTACATTCTACAATACTACCAGGAAGCCGTTGGGCTTTTATAGAAAAACCAGAATTGTTACTTCAATAAATCAAATCAGAGTCTCTGATAGAAGACGGGGTGCTTGTTTTTTCTTTCAGAGATGACTTGGATAATGGATGGGCTATAAATTCTACTAATGAAGCAATAACAAAACTACTGATGATCGAAAAAAGCAATACGCTTTTAAATGATGATTCTGTTGGTGTTGTTGACGAGGAATTGCGTGAAGACCAATTTGAGCATGTGAGTACTCTAATGAAGAGACAGATTGTTCAGATTATATAAGATGCTAGAGTTACTCAGATTATTCCATGAAGTCATGTCATGATGTAGAAGGTAATATTGCATTGGAAACCGATCTTAATGAAGAGACAATGATAGCATGAATACAGAGTTAAACCCTCCTGAAGAGTTCTCAAATCATCTTATAGAACTGCTATGAACACAAATGATAGTTTTGTGGAAATAGAAGATGTTTACTCCAAAGTATGGGTGTAGAACCGAATCTGGATCCGGATATCCGACGATAACCGGGTTTTAAAAACCAGGTAGTTATCTGCTTGGATAAGTTCAGAAAAAATTCGGTCGATAACCGGATGTAAACCTAGATATCTGAGTTATAACTAGATATCCGGGTTTATTACCTTTTTTTGTTTTTTTAAAAAGACTTTAAAACTTTTAAAAATGTTTTTATAGTACTTTTTTTTTTTTTAATTTGGATATTATGTTTAATACCCATATTTAAAAAAAATATATGTATATTTTAAACACTTTTTAAAAGGTTTTAAAAAAATATATATTTTTAACAATTCAAAAGGCTTTTTTCATAGTCTTTTATGTTTTTTATACAAAATAAATAATAATACATCAACACACACAATGCATGCATACTACATATTACATTGTTGTTCACATCACAATGCAAAACATCAATTTATAAAGAACAAAATAAATAATAATACATCACAACAATATCAAGATGTAACACTCAATACTATCTATCTCCAATATAAACTTATCCAAACTAATTGTTTCTTGACTTAGTAATTACTTAGTCGGTGATAAATTAAGAACACGTATATTAGGAACTAGAAATTAAGATTAACTCTGGTGGAGAATGCTACTCCAAGTATTAATTTATCACAAAACTAGTGAAAAATATGCCAGAAATTTTCAATAGTCTTACATGGGACAATCGCTCATGCATGCATGTTAATTAATGTTGGTATATATACGACTTCGATGTGTCAGAATAAGTACTCGAGAAATTTGTGAAAATGTGCCTTCTAAAGACAATATATTTGCGTAACAAATAGGTTAAATCTAAGGCGACTTCAAAGAAAAAGAAAAAACAGAAAAAGTACTGCATGCATGCATGCATGATTAATGTTAAGATTTTAGCAAACATTTATGTTAAGTTGTGGTTTTAATTTGGATGTTGAGATCAGATTTATCTAGTTTGGATAGTAAAATGAGATGAGATAATTTGTTAAAAGTAATAAAATAATTTGTGAATAGTAATAAATGAATTGAGTTAATTTGTTTTATAGAGTTTTAGAGAGTAGAGATAAAAAACTAAATAAAAATATTATAAAGTTAAAATATTATTAGAATATAATTTTTGTATATTATTTTTATTTTGAGATTTTGAAAAAACTGAATTATCTTTTGTGTTTTTTTTAGATAAAACCTGGTTACATAACTAGATCCGTAACCGGGGCTATACCGGATCCAATTTCATCTTATCTGCCTGGGTCCAAGCTGGGCACCCTAGCACTACTCTTTATTAAAAACAAATTGAAAAACGCAAAAAAAAGAAGATGGACTTGATAGACTCTTTATCCCATCTCTTCCATTTTCGCACGAAAAAATATAGCCTTGAAATATTAAAAATTCATCTTTAGCGACTTTATTAAACCATTGAGAGAGAAAATCATGGGTAATTATACCCTTACTCATCTTTTATAGTACTTTATTATTCATTTTCAATTTTATAAAAAGAAGTATTAGGACTACTCTTGAGTGTCCTCTAACTACTCTTGAGTGTCCTCTAACTATTTTCTCCTCTCTCAATGGAAAGAACAATCAGGTGGTGGGATAGTCTTTACTCTTATGAGTACGTGAAGGATCGAGTTCACAGGTCCATAGTGGGCTAAGTGGTGAGGTAGCATGGAGGAATTGGAAGGACGATGGAAAAGTTAAGCTTTCAGAAGAGGAAAATCATGAAATAAGTCTGGAGACAAACCATTTGGAAGAAATGATGAAAAAAGGAGAAAAAAGTATTGTAGGGAAGATGCTTTTTTATTGAGTTATAGGGAAATAGGTGATATGCTCGATGATCGGGAAGATATGGAAAGTTGGAAAAACTTTTGCATTTCATGAAATTAGTTCAGTTTTTTTCATTATTTCTTTTGAAAGTCAAGGGATAGAAGCAAAGTACTCTAAGGGAAGCCTTGGTTGTTTGACAATTGCCTTTTTTACTAAAACCATATGATGGGATGACACCTCCAAACAAAATGAAGTTTGATATTGAGAGCTTTTGGATATAGTTGCATGATCTGCCAGTGGTATGCATAAAAGGAGAAATAGGGAGGCAAATTACAAGATCAATTGGTATTGTGAAGGAGATAGACGTGAAAGAAGATGGCATTGGCTGGGGCAATTATTTATGAGTAAAGGTGGAGATTGATATAAGGAAGCAGCTGTCAGGGGTAGATTTATTAATATGTTGGGTGACAGATTTTATTCCAATTAGGTACGAAAAATTGTCTCGAGTATGCTTTACTTGTGGTATATTGGTGCATGGTTCTTTAGGGTGCAACAAAATCAGAGGGGAATCCTCACAGAATATGAAAGAGGAAAGGTAGTTTGGGGTGTGGCTTCGTGCAACTTCAACACCAAAGGGTAACCTTCATAAGAGACAACATGATGAATGCACATATGAGTCTGGCAAGAGTTTTTCTAAAATTCATAAGGGTGGAGGTGATGGTGGGGGATCAATTTCAAATTTCAAGGTTGATAATGATTTTGGCAGGCCACACTGTGAGAATTAGGATTCAAGCAAAAGTGCAACTGAATGCGAGAATTATGGGGTTTCAAAATTTGAATTCAAACAAGCTGGATTGTAGGAGGAAGTTATGGAAGAAACTTATCAAAGTGGTTGTTTTGATAAGGGCATTAATTCATATTTGAATTTAAATTTGGATAAGATGATAACTGTTGGAAGTGATGAGTAGAAGGATGAGGTATGTGAGAAACAGTTGGGCCGTGGAAGTGTCTCTTTTGAAGGGTACGAGGATATAGGAAATGGATAGATGCATTATGAGCCTAAGGGGGATTTGAAAAGCATTACAGATGTTTAAAAAAGCAAAGATAGTCGTGTCCTAAAAACTAGCATAATAAAAGAAGCAGAGTTGAACATTGTAGATGTGGGGAAGGCTGCCCAAGGAAAATGGAAAAAGGAGAGCTCGTAGTAAAGGTAACAATTTTGCTATGTTATTAGGGTATGGTATTAAACGTAGTTTGCTAGAAGATGGTGGGGATAGAGTGGAGAATGTAGTGATAAAAAAAAGGGAAGTTTGAAGTAAGTGTGGAAGACTCGAACACAACTCTGGTATTGGTGGAGACTGTGAGGCAGCCCCGCCAAATATTGTGAAAACACTAAGTTGGAACTGTCAGGGGCTTGGGAACTCCTGGACAGTTCATGAACTTTGTCATTTGATGAAGGAAAAGAAGCCTATAGTAGTTTTTCTCACTAGAACAAAACTACTTGCTAGGAGGTTTGAAAGAATAAAAAGTAGATTGAATTGTGTGGACTGTTTGTAGTGGTACCAGTGGGTAGAAGAGGGGGTTGGCACTATTATGGACAAAAGATGTGGGTGTTGATATTATTAACTTTTCTCAGCAGCATATTCATCCAAAAGTTAAATATGATAAATAAATGATGGATTGGTACCTAATAGGTTTTTATGGCCATTCTGAATTATGCAAAAGAAATGAGACATGGAGCTTATTATCGACTATAAAACCACCTGCATGCCAACCATGGTGTGTGTTAGGTGACTTTAACGAAGTGTTATTCCAATCTAAAATATCAAGAGGGAGATTGAGACCAGAAAAGCAAATGGAGGATTTCAAAAATGTTCTTGAGAGCAATAATGTTTTTGACTTGGGATGGGAAGGGGACAAATATACATGGAGTAATAAACATGTTGATGACTCCTTTATTAAGGAAAGACTGGATAGAGGGGTGGCTAATGCTAAATGGACAGAATTATTTAGTAATGGAGTGGTGCATGTGTTACCAGTAGTAAAGTTTGACCATAGATTTTTATTGCTAGTTATGGAGGAGAAAAGGTAGGTTTGGCAGAAAAAGAAGAGGGTGTTCAGGTTCGAGGCAAAGTGGACTCTAGAGGAGGAAGGTAGTAATGTGGTACAAGGGGCATGGAATAAAGACTCTGCAATTTTGGATCCCCTTCAACAAATTCAAAAGAAGTTAAATACTTGTAGAAGGGACTTACTCAGGTGGAGTTCTACAATGGCTGAGGATGAAGGAAAATGCATTAGGGTGAAGATTGAATTGTTGAAATTGGAATAGCATAATGAATGAGCTTGTAATGTAGATGCTATTAAAAAGTTGCAAGAAGAAATAAGGTTGTCGTTGGCAAAAGAAAATGCAAAGCGAAAACAAACATCTAAACTGGACTGGTATCAAAAGAGAGACAAAAACTTGAAATATTTTCATGCATGTGCCAGTCAAAGTAGAAGGAAAAATTGGATTAATCAATTCAGAGATGCTCATAATAGTTAATTGATTGATAGGGAGGAGATAGAAGGGGCTTTTCGTGAGTATTTTGTGGGGATATTTACTTCTTGTAATCCCACAAAGGAGGATATTGATAGCTGTATCAGTGTCATTGATCTAAGGATGCTTGTTGGTATGAATGAAAAGCTGCTAAGGGAGTTTACTAAATAAGATGTTTATGTAGCATTGCAGCAGATGAGTCCCCTAAAATCCTCAGGACCTGATGGTTTTGGAGCTCATTTCTACCAATCTTATTGGGGCATAGTAGGGGAAGAGGTATGTAATGCTGTTTTAAGTTTTTTAAATGGGGTGGTCTTTGGATTCTTGTATTAATTTTGCATATATCGCCTTAATTCCTAAGGTTAATTCTCTTGCTACTATTAGTGAGTTTAAACCTATTAGTTTATGTAATGTTCTCTACAAACTTGTATCCAAGGTTCTAGCTAACAGGTTAAAAAAGGTGTTAAATTACATCATCTCCAACAACCAAAGTGCTTTCATCCTTGGGCGCCTCATTACAGATAATATAATGATAGCCTATGAGACTTTGCATACTATGAAGACAAGACAACGCGAAGAATCAACAAGCATGACTCTAAAGTTAGATATGACAAAAGTTATGTTCTCTCTCTCTCTCTCTCTCTCTCTCTCTCTCTCTCTCTCTCTCTCTCTCTCTCTCTCCACCGTGAGTGTCACCAGTAAGTACTCCCAAAGCACGTTGTCATTCCCTCCACCACCCTAAGACCTTCTGCTTGTCTTTCTTTTTTGTGCACGAAATCGCAAACCGCAGTGACTCCATCACACCACTGCGTTGCTACACCACCGTCGGTAAGCCTGTCTGTAACACACCTCAAGGATTAGAATATGATAACACTGATTTGCTCTCTTCGAGGGGAGATCCTCCAAGGAAATAAGAAGAAAAATGAAAGAAAATGGAGAAAGACAGGTTTCTATATCATTCCAGATTGAAAAATACAATATTCAGGCATCAGTATATATTTGCTATCAGGCGACCATTAAGGGAAGCGAACTATAGTGGCCATGGGTCAGATCAAACACTATGAAATTAGCAAGAGTCTAATTAGATAAAAACATAAATTCTATAATAAACAAATTAGGCCCTAAGGGACAACGCCTGGGCCACCAAAATTGACTCGCTAAATCTAATAAAAGAAGATAGCTGACGTTGAAGGTTGTGAAGCCCATCAAGCCGACCCAAGTTAATTGGGCATGTTACATTGTCCCTCTACCCAGTCTACTCTCTCCCCCTTCCCATGTCTGTCTATGTTAGAAACAAAAAATATGGAAGCTTTACACAATAACAGAATATAAGACAAAGGATGTAGATTTTCTGCATCACTTCATTGATCAACAAACTGCCTATATAAAGGCTAATATGTAACTGATAATAACATGAAAATAGGCACTACCCAATGTTAAAAAACAGACTTCTATTGACTAGGTAAGCACAAACAAACTTACACTAACTTCATTTCAACTTTTGCCTTCTCGTTAGACAGAGAAGCTCTACCTTCTCTCTAGAAAGAAAACCAATCCTTCCAAGTGCCGTCGTCGGAGAGGAAGGAGTGAGCCTTGGCTCCACCTTCCTCTCCATTTCCATTTCCTTTTCTTCTTCCTTTCCACTACCTATTTGTGAATATGCTTTTATAGTAGTGTTTTTCCATAAAGATTTTTTTAGATTTGCTGCATTCCGACCAAGAACAGTCAACACATGCCCCACCATGACGTTCCCCTCCTGCCAATCTACTGGGACGATGCAGAATCATGCCCAAAATGTTGGCGCGTGGCTCTTACGAGCTGTTTGTTATCGGGCTAGGTCTTCACGCACCGCCGCACTCCGACAGCTTCGCCGGCTACACGCCCCGCACTAGCAGACTCCCCACCCTTCGATCCTTCAGATCGGCCAGACCCCTTCTCCATTCCACCGGTGCGTAGTCCTCACGTGCCACTCCAGAGGCATGGATTGACTATACCTCCACTGCAGATCTACCCTTCCCCTGCCTGTCTATCTGGGTTATTACTTTTCCTAAACGGTGATCTTGTGAGAAAGACTAAGGACCTCACCAAGAAATACTTCAAGAATTTAAACTACAGTGCATCCGCTTGCACCGCTTCCAGCGATGACTTACCTTCAAAACGCCTTTTAAGACAGTTCCCTCTTAGTAGGGTTTGAGTAGAGATTAAGAAATTGATCACAAAACTCTTTTTTTTTTTCATTTTGTCATCTCATTTGCATTGTAGTTGTTGTTTTGGGGTATTTTGTCGGGGAACCCACCCTCTTTAACATGTATAATCTTTTATTTTAATAAAGTTTGTTTACTTAGATGACGAAGAAGAATAAGAAAAAAAAGAAAAAAATAAAATAAAAACCACAAACAAACTTATGACAATCCTAAAGACTAGGACAACCAAACCCAAACAGTCTATTACTCCCAACTTGGGTGTTATAACACATGTTTCAGAACGTTGCCCAATCGCCGCCGGTAAGCACACTCCGTGCCACGGCAACCGTCGTCCTCCGTACACCAATGGTAGTCAGACCACGAAACGAAACCTGATAATATTCTCCACATGGGTCTAGGTTTTGGAACTCCACCTTCTGCTGCTGCCGCTGCTGCTTATTCTTCTGCTGCTTTGGCATCATCATCTTCTACGAGAGCAGTTCCGAAAGGTAAACTTTCTTCTTTGTTCAGATACGCACACGAAACCACTACTTCAAATTCTGACTCTTCACAAAAAGAGCCATGCCCACATAAACCCATTTCAAGCCCCAAAATTGTACAAAGGTACCCACTTTCCGATGCTCATGTCCAAATCCCAGTTGAAAAACTCTTGAAAACCAACTCTAAGTCCAGCAACATCACTCTTAATGAAGCGTTGCACCTCTTCGATCACATGCTTCGGTTGCAACCAGCTCCACCGATTCCATCGTTCAATCATTTGCTTGGTGCAGTTGCTAGGAATAAGCATTATTCTAGTGTGATTTCACTTTTCAAAAGAATGCAGTCATCTGGGCTGCCTTCTAATTTTTTTACTCTGAACATTTTGCTTAATTGCTTTTGTAATGTAAATCGGGTTTGCGACGGTTTTGTTGTTATGGGGAGTATTCTGAGGAGGGGTTATTGTCCCCATACTGTGACTTATACATCTTTGATTAAGGGATTGTGTAAAGAGGGTAGGATTGGTGAGGCAGTCGGGTTATTTCAGAAAATGGTCAAGTTGGGTTGTGGGCCGAGTGTGATTACTTGTGGGACTTTGATTAATGGGTTGTGTCGAACAAGCAATACAAGTGTTGCACTTGGGTTACATGAAGAAATGGTCAGTGGTCAATTTGCTGCTGAGTGTAAGCCTAATGTGGTTTCCTATGGTATGATTATTGATGGGCTTTGTAAGGATGGGACAGTAGACAAGGCAAAAGAACTTTTCTGGGAAATGAAGGGAAAGAGAATTTTTTCGGATGTGTTCGTTTATAACTCTCTAATACATGGTTTTTGTTGCGAGGGTAAATGGGAAGAGGCTAAAAGTTTGTTTAACGACATGGTGGATCAAGGCATCCAACCTAATGTTGTGACGTTTAATATGTTGATTGATGCGCTTTGCAATGCGGGGAAGATGAAAGAAGCAAATGGGTTGTTTGAATTGATGATTCAAACGGGAGGATCCTGACATAGTTACTTACAACACATTGATGGATGGGTTCTGCATGGTGGGCAGGCTTGGTGATGCCAGGAAGCTATTTGATTCAATGGCTAGAAAAGGACATAAACCTAATGTTGTAAGCTACAATGTACTGATCAATGGATATTGCAAGAATTGGAAGATGGAGGCAGCTGTGACTTGCTATAGGGAAATGATTCACAACTTGGTGCCAACTCTTGTTACATATTCTATCATTATTCATGGGTTCTGTAGGGTAAAGGATTTGGAAAAGGAACATGATTTGTTTTTAGAAATGGAAGAAAAGGGTTGTGCTCCAAATGTTGTCGTATATAATGCACTTATGCGTGGTTTCTGCGAGAATAATGAGTTGCAAAAGGTGCTTGAACTTCTTCACAAAATGGTGGAGAGAGAATTTTCACCCGATGACTCCACAGTCTCCATAGTACTAGACTTACTTTCTAAGGATGAAAAGTATCGTGAATGTTTGGATCTGCTACCAACATTTCCTACCCAAGAGCCTGGAGGTTGTAATGATGGATTTTCACTATGATTTTTACTTACCAATTCTATCTTCAAGGTACCCAGGGGGGGACAACTCTTACACTAACCAAAAATTACAAAATGTGAAGGCTTGTCACTGCATTGTCCAAAATCCCAATTCTGACTCTTCTCAAGTAAAGGGGCTTTAAGGGTTTGGTCTAGTGAAGTTGCATTTGGTAATTGATTGGGATGCTTGTAGGACCACGGAAATAAGAAGCTTGCCTTAAAAATGATTGTATTGAGCAGGTTGTTTGGGCTGGTGAATTTAGTATCTTCATGCACTTCTGGTTGTAAATTGCAGCTGACAGATCCACCTCTAAACTTCTCGCTTCACAAAATTCATTTTAGCATTACTCTTGGTTGATTGATGGATGGACAGGATCTGTAGTGACACCACCAACCATTGGATCTCTTGTAGCTTTATGCCCCAGGGGATATCTGAGGTGTGAATTCTCTGATAATTGTATAATTGTATTCGAGCTATGAAGTTCTTTATATTGTCTCCATTGGAAATTCCAAGCTTCTTGTGACATCTACATCTAGAGCCACATACATGAATTGTATATTTAATGCACGAGAGTCTTTGCTAGTGTACCTTTCTTATCCTTTTATCTTGATGTTAGTTGTTATCTGTATGTCTTTTGGTGATGACTATTATTTGTCTCCTGTCAACGTTGATGAGTTTTTCGACTGTCGTTTTGATGCAATATTCACACTTTTAGACAATTTTCCCTATACAGAAAAGGGGAATGTTGAATAGTCAGAGCAGTTAGCCCAACTTTTATTGTCCATAATGGCAAAATCTCTAAAAGAAAAAGTATTGTCCTTGTTATGCTCATACTCCATGGTGGGTACAATATCTAAAATAACCCGTATTTTCTGTTGTTTGCCTTTTCCATATTATATGCGCTCAAATTTTCGCTCGCTCCAATTAATTGCATTTCCTGGAGGAAGTATCTGAAGTATGGTTGTCTTCCTCGAGCAAGACGAACGCATGTTAATGTAATCAAGTGAACAAGTGTTGATGAACAAGTGGTGAAACTTTTAGACACCGATGGTTGAGTTGCAGCTATATAGTGATGTCCTGTAGGGTGTGGTAACAATATTTTGATGTCCTGAATTGTGAAGGTATGGTGTGAAGTCCTGAATTGAGGGAATGATAGTGGGAGCGTTATATGAACATTAAGTCCAACATAGGTTGTATACTAGGTGAAAATGAAATGAGTTTTATAAGCGATTTAAAGTAACTCCAATTGTAACTTTGACTGCTTGTGTAGGATAAAATGTAAATATGAACAAGAATTTTAGTACTGTCATGTGACATTAAGGTACTAGGAGTTTGTGATGCCCTGGATTGTGAAGGTGTTGTGTTAAGTCCATATATTGGGTGGGGCTGAATTGAGAAGCATTATATGAATGCCAAGTCCCTAATAGGTTGTATACTCGGTAAACTTGGGTTTTATATGTGATTTCAAGGAATTGAAGTTGTAATTTTGACTAGTACTTTTGTAGTATAGTGTAGATATGACTAGTCTTTTCTAAATTGTGACATCTGTAGGGATTGTTTTATACATATTGTATTTTGGCAATAGAAGGTGGAAGATTATACCCATAATAAGTTGATGATATGAACTAGAGTTTTCTATATGGGTAATGATACCCTTACTACCGGTTACAACTTATCTACTACCCAACGCCCACGTCGCTTTATTTTCTCTCTTTCTTTCTTCTAGTTTTTGCACCAGCTAAGATTCAAAATACAAGCAGACCATTTCCTTCACACCCACCCAACCCGACGGTATCCTCTTCGTGCCCAAGCTCTTCCCTCCGCACCCAAAAGCTGTCTTCAACAGTTGCAGCCTGAGCCAGGAAAGTACCTGCAACTCTCTCTCTCTCTCTCTCTCTCTCTCCCCCCCTCTTCTTCACTTTAGTCTGTGGCACACTATCACTTTTTTGCTCTTTAAAAGAACTTTTAAGGAATTTACTATTACTTCATTCGATTTCTAGTGGATGGACTAGCATGTGGGTATTTGTGGATCTTGCTTGGTTGTTTTGTTGATATATTTTTTTTCTTTTCATGTTTCAGATGTGAATATCCAAAGGTGAATATGATGAATCCTATTCGGCTATTGTCCACCGAAAATGCTTCTGAGTTATTGAGGAAGAGATTGGTGGTGAATCAAGAGTCTTGTTAACTTTAGTCTTGTGTCACATTTGAGTTAAGCTTAGTTGATTTTTGAAGCTCTGGTTTTACCAATGGAGAAGAGATCTGATTAGAGTATTGGATGCTTGGGGTTGTAAGCTATAAACATGTTGTATGCTGTCTCAGTGAGTCTTAGAAGCCAACATACATTGGCTATAGTTTAGCTAGGCCTAGGATCTAGCTGGTAGATGTCTTGTTTCCTATGGTACATTGTTTCTCAGTTTGTAGTGGACATTTCTAGAGAACAATTCAAGTCTTTCTTTCCTATCAAGCATTGGATGAGTTGCTTCTTTGTTAAGAGGCATTTGTTCCATTAATTCTTTCTAGGGAGTGTAGCTCATGTGGAACTCCAAATTTTTAAGAATCAAATTGAGTAATAACCCGAGGAATTTAGTGTATTATTGGATGAGGCTCATTATCTCATGAATTCATAAGCTTTCCGTTCTAAAAATTATGGAAAGTGTTGTCCTCTATCTAGAATGGGTCAGGAACACCATCAATGCCATTAGAGGCCCATAAACGTTTCCAGTTATCACTTTTGGTTCAAAAGTTTTGGGCATGATAGAGAGGGAGAGAAGCGTATCCTCACCTGAGGGGAGCTTCTGAAGAGAGAGAGAGAGAGAGAGAGAGATACTGTGTCACAAGCACTTTCTTGTCTTGGGCTGCAGACATTGACGGCTTCTTTTGGGTGCAGAGGGAAGAGCTCGGGCGCGGGGAGGAGAGTGTCGGATTGGGGGGGCGCGAAGGAAATGTTCTGCTTGTATTTTGAATCTTAGTTGGTGCAAAAAGTAGAAGAAAGAAAGAGATAAAATAAGGCCATGTGGACGTTGGGTAGTAGATAAGTTGTAACCGGTAATAAGGGTATCATTACCCTTTCTATATAGGTGACTCTCTTGGGTTGTGCCTTTTGCATTTTTTAGTGAAGTTTTATTACATAAAGAATGTTTAATGAAGAGAGAGAGAGAGAGGGCCAAATAATATTGGTGAAATCTAGAACCAAGAATTATCCCAAGAACTCTTTCTGCGAAAACGTAATATTGGTGAAATTATATGGATGGGCAAATAATGTAATGGGACTGTGGCAAGACACTACTACTTCGGAGTAGAAAGTTATCGCTGATGCCACTATAACTTGATGAATGGCCTGCATTTGTACTAATATGCATGTAGTTAAGACATTGAAAGGACTGCACTCGTACTAGTATGCATGTAGAAAGTGAGAGGTGGCTAGACTTTTTTAACTTTTTCATGCACGAAGTTAAAAGAATATGCTATCATCGTTCTGGATGGATGCAGATGTAAAATATTACAATCAGGTGATTTGAGTCACTGTTGTTGGTGTGGTTCTCAGAGTGATTGCCTCAGTTAAAAACATGCTCTGGAGCTGCAGTGAGGCAGAATCAACTATGTCTTGACTGTTAAGGATAATGATGATATTCAAACGAAGATCAGCAACAAACCAGTAAGATGTATTTCCGAGTTCATCTCCAACGATGTTAAACCAGCAAACTGCACTTCCGAGTTTATCTCCAACGGCTCTATCCGATAAATTATATTTGAATAAATGTAATCTGTATTTTCAAATGTTTATCTCTTATCCTCTCTTGTAAACCATCGAAGATTTACTGAGATTTGCTCTCATCCAAATGTAACGATTTTGCTTATAAATATACAAACACATACTCTGTTTCTGGTATGTAATTCCAGAACAGTTTTGGTTTCTTTCATGGTATCAGACTGAATTTATAGCTTACGCTTTTCTCGATCCTATGGCTGTTTCTGGTTCCTCATCCAATGCTTCCGCTTCCTTTCATCTCCCAGCACAAGTTATTTCTATCAAACTTGATGGTACGAATTTTCTTGTCTAGAGTGCTCAATTGCTTCCACTTTTTCGAAGCTATGGGTTAATGGGGATTGTTGATGGTTCCGATCCCTGCCCTTCTCAATATTTCAGTGATGAGCTCCGCACTCAAGGTATCCTTAACTCTGCCTATGTAGTTTGGCAGTATAAGGATCAAACTGTGCTTGGTTGGATTGTCTCATCTTTATCTCCTTCAATTGTTTCGACTATTTATGGCCTGGAAACTTCTAGGCTTGCTTGGCAGGCTCTCCTTTTCCGATTTGCTGCACCTTCCAACTCTCGGATTTCACTCATCAAGAGAAAACTCCAATCTCTTCAACAAGGCACCATGTCGTGCCAAAATTTTCTGAATGAAGTCAAATCCCTCTCGGATGAATTATCAGTAGTTGGCAAACCTGTTGAGGATTCTGATTTAATCTTTTCAGTGCTCAATGGTCTCAACTCTTCTTTTCATTCCTTTGTCACCACATACATGCTGCTTGCAAAAGAAAAATCGATGCCTTTTTCTGATTTTCATGCTGAGCTTCTCAACTATGATCTCATGCAGAAATTTCATGACCAAACCATTCAACCCGAGACTGGTTCTTATGCTCTTTACTCCCACAAATCTGGTTCCCAAAAAGGACCACGTAATACCCACATCACTCGGTCTCGTGCTTCAGGTATATCCAAATCTTCTGGCTTGGTTTCATCTTCTTCATCATTTCGGCAGCCTCTACCTCACTTGCCACCTTCCTCATCTACATCCAACGGTTCTCGATCTCGTTCACCTTGTCAAATCTGCAAAAGAGAAAATCATCAAGCGTTAGATTGCTTCAACAAAATGAACTATGCATTTCAAGGCATCCTCCCACAGAGTTGGCGGCTATGGTTGCTGAGGCTAATACTACCTACCTTAATCAACATCAATGGTATGCTGATAGTGGTGCAAACATTCATGTTACCTCTGATGCTGCTAATTTGGCAACTTCTCAACCTTATGAAGGCAATGATTCCGTGGGTGTAGGTAATGGGGCAGGTTTGTTAATCTCACGTACTGGCAATACCACTATTCAAACTCCTTCTTCTACTCTTGCTTTAAATAATGTTGCTTATTGCCCTCAAGCTTCTGCCCATCTTCTTTCCATAAATAAATTTTGCAAGGATAATGACGTATTATTTGAACTTACTGCTTCTAATTATTCTGTGAAGGACCTCAAGACGGGGGAAACACTAATGACGGGGCCCAGTGATAGAGGATTGTACCCGATCAACATTCAACAACTTTCATCATCTAAATTTCATGCTTTCACCATGACTGTTGGGGTCAAGGCTTCTACTGCTATTTGGCATTGTCGTTTAGGACATCCTTCATCTGCTACTTTGCATAATGTTCTGAATAATTATTCTCTACCTGTTAGTGATTCATTTAATAAAAAGTCTGTTTGTGTGTCATGTCAGCTAGGGAAGTCTAAACAGTTGCCATTTTCAGATTCTTCAAGAGAATCAACTGCTCCTCTAGAGTTAATTCATTCTGATGTTTGGTCTACTTCCACTTCCTCTTTAAGTGGTTGTTATTATTATGTCATTTTTATTGACGATTTTACTCGCTTTTGTTGGTTATATCCCATTTCTAATAAATCCGATGTTTATGCTACATGTGTCAAATTCAAGATCTTAGTGAAAAAACAATTTAATTATCCCATTAAACAATTACAAAGTGACAATGGTGGTGAATATTGTTCCACTATTTTTAAACAATTTCTGAGTAATAATGGGATTTTTCATCGGCTATCTTGTCCACATACTTCTCAACAAAACGGTCTTGCCGAGCGAAAACATCGACACATAGTTGAGATGGGTCTCTCTCTTCTTGCACAATCTGGATTACCTAAGAAATTTTGGGTTGATGCTTTCTTGACTTCTGTATTTATCATTAATCGGTTGCCCACAAAAGTTCTCAATTTTTGTTCACCCTTTGAATGTCTATTTCACCGTCCCCCTGATTTTAGTTATTTTCGTTCCTTTGGTTGTCAATGTTTTCCTTGTCTTCGACCTTACATGCCCCACAAACTTTCTTACCGTAGCACACCATGTATTTTTATTGGTTATTGCTCTAATCAAAAGGGGTTTCGGTGCTATGATTCTTCCTCCCAACGTATTTATATTTCCAGAAATGTAATATTTGATGAAACCGTGTTTCCTGCTCGTGTACAATCCTCTCTCGTGGACTCTGGCAACAGCATTCCCTTGGCAGGTAACTCTCCTTCCATGATTTCTTCTCTCTCAAATATATTACCATTATCTTCTCCTCCTCCTCTAGATTTATCATTTCCCACCACTTCCTTAATTCCCACTGAAAATGACCTTTCTGAAAATCACATTGATATTTCCACCGATATTCTGCCAAATGCTGACCCTCCAATTTCCTTATCTACGGTTCCTACTAGTTCACCTTCTTCCTCTCGTATTGTCACTAGGTCACAAACTGGAAATCTCAAGCCCCGTACATATCCTGATTTTCAGCTCTATTATTCAACACGTCATCCCCTTCGAGCTTTGCATGCAGGTGTGATTAATTCCGAGCCCCGTTCCTATACTCAGGCCGCAGCCATACCTGAATGGCATGAAGCAATGAAGAGTGAATTCCAAGCATTACTAAAGAATGAAACTTGGACTCTATGTCCTCGTCCACTTGGCAGAAATGTTGTTCCATGTAAGTGGGTTTTTAAATCAAAACGTAGATCAGATGGGAGTGTTGAAAGACTTAAAGCACGGTTAGTTGCGGTTGGCTATCTCCAGCGTAGTGGCATTGATTTCCATGACACTTTCAGTCCAGTTATTAAACCATCCACAGTTTGTATGGTACTCGCACTTGCTATCTCATTTCATTGGGATATTCGGCAACTTGATGTGTCTAACGCCTTCCTTCATGGAATTTTGGAAGAAGAAGTTTACATGGCTCAACCTAAGGGCTTTGAGGATCCTATCAATCCACAATTTGTGTGTAAATTGCATAAGTCGATATACGGGTTGAAACAAGCCCCTCGGGCTTGGTTTAATCGTTTATCTACTACCCTCTTATCTCTTGGTTTTATAAGCTCTCAAGTTGATCCTTCCTTGTTCACTTATCACCAAGAATCTACACATGTGTTCCTTCTTGTTTATGTGGACGATATTCTCGTAACATCTAATAATCACTCCTTTATTGATGAACTGATTTCTAATCTTCAGCTTGACTTTGCCATGAAGGATCTTGGGCAGTTATCGTATTTCTTGGGTATTGAAGCTACTCGTGATTCTTCAGGTTTGCATCTTCGGCAAACAAGATACATCATTGATTTATTGGATCATGTCAAACTTGCTGGTATTCAGCCTTATCGTGCCCCATGTGTTTCGGGTACAAAGTTGTCTAAATTTGATGGAGAACTCTTACCTGATCCATCTGAATATCGACACACAGTAGGTGCTCTACAATACGTAACTCTTACTCGCCCAGATATCGCATACTCTGTAAATCAGCTTTGCCAACATATGCAAGCACCCACTACAGCTCATTGGATAGCAGCCAAACGAGTCCTACGGTATCTGAAAAATACTCTGGACATTGGTCTCTTTTACAAACCCGGTTCCTTCTCTATCAATGCATACTGTGACTCGGATTGGGCTGGTGATCCCGATGACAGACGTTCTACGTGTGGATATGGAGTTTTTGTTGGTCCCAATCTTATTTCATGGTCAGCAAAGAAACAGCCGGTGGTTTCTAAATCTAGTACTGAGGCTGAATACAGATGTATGGCACTGGTTACCGCTGAAGTCTACTGGTTACGCATGCTAATATGTGAACTACAAATATCTCTTGAGTCTCCTCCTGTGATCTGGTGCGATAACGTTAGTGCTATTGCACTTGCCTCAAATCCTATTTTTCATGCACGATCTAAGCATATCGAGGTGGATTATCATTTTGTGCGTGAAAAAGTAGCACATCGAGACATTATTTTGGAACACCTTTCGACATCAATACAACCTGCAGATATTTTTACCAAAGGGCATACTTCTGATAGGTTCTGTTTCCTTCGTGACAAATTGGCTATCTACGATCTTCCCGCCAATTTGCGGGGGAATGTTAAGGATAATGATGATATTCAAACGAAGATCAGCAACAAACCAGTAAGATGTATTTCCGAGTTCATCTCCAACGACGTTAAACCAGAAAACTGCACTTCCGAGTTTATCTCCAACGGCTCTATCCGATAAATTATATTTGAATAAATGTAATCTGTATTTTCAAATGTTTATCTCTTATCCTCTCTTGTAAACCGTCGAAGATTTACTGAGATTTGCTCTCATCCAAATGTAACGATTTTGCTTATAAATATACAAACACATACTCTGTTTCTGGTATGTAATTCCAGAACAGTTTTGGTTTCTTTCATAGGTTTGTTGCTGATCTTCGTTTGAATATCATCATTATCCTTAACATTGACCACAATTTGTACATAAGAGTACTTAAATAGGATGTCACAGGGTTGAATTGGTCAGATGTTGGGCTGCTTTCAAGTTGAAAATACAATAGCCGGCCCTAGTTTTTTAGAGAGAGAGAACCTCCCCCCCTCTGGAAGGACTTTGGCAACGGAAAGAGAGACTAGACAAAACCTATAAAGGCAATTTAAGCCTATCCTATCATACCCAACTACCTACATCTACAGGACTTTTATCTTCTCTGCATCTTTTGCAACACTCCCATTTCCACTGAAATGTGGATTGAAAGCATTGCATAGACTTTTTCCTGACTTTTAGGATTTAAAGTTGTTCCAATATGACTAATCGAGGAAAAAAAAAAGTTGTTCCAATATGACTATATATATAAAGCGTGTTGATCAGGGACAAACAATCCATCTTGGACCCACATCTGGCAAATCACTTGGGACTGTCCACCCTCCATCGCCAATGCCCAATCTAAGCTTGTGTTTCTATGCTGATTCTATTTGGTAACAAAGCATATAGGGGTTTGGCTGATTACAAGATCCATGTTATTAACTTATTCGTATAAAAGTCAATTTAAAAGTCTCAAATGGGGTGCATGATTTAATTTGATTTATCATTTATATATATATATATATATAGTTTTTTTTTGGGGTGGGGAGGCTCAGCTGTCTAGCTTTATGGCTAGGACTTATGATTGTGATTGCCAACATGAAAATCTGTCTGACTTTTATGTTTTTTTATGAATGCTTTTCTAAATATCATTTTGAGGTGGTAGGTCGACGTGACGGCCCCTAGGCTGTTGAGGGTGGGTCTCCCGATGATGGCGTTGTATACCGATGGAGTCTTCACCAACAAGAAGTCGACTATAACAGGGGTCGTGCAGGGGATGCTCCCCATAAGGACGGACAGAGTGATGGTCCCCACCGGCTGGACAATGCTTTCGGAGAAGCCTTTTAAGGGCATGGGGCGGGCAGCAACCTGAAGGCCTTAATACCCATTTTGGCGAAGTCTCCCCAGAACAGGATATTTGCAGAACTCTCGTTGTCGATGAGGATTCTGTGGGTGATGAAGTTGGCGAGTAGCATAGTGACCACCAAGGCGTCGTCGTGGGGGTACAGGACCCATTCTCCATCAACCTCCGTGAACGAGATTGTCGGACTAGGGTCACCCATTTCGCTGTTTGGCGAGATGATACTCAGTTGAGTATACCTCGTGGTATCGGGCCTGTCTGGCATGTGCATTCCTACTCGAGGAGGTAATACCCCCGCCCGCGAACCCTCCAGCTATGGTTTGAATTTCCCCAAGAGGTGGTTGCAGCCTTGGTGGCGAATGAGGGCAACCCGACGATGGTCCTCTTATCGCCAGTTGTCGTTGAGGGTTGTCCGCCTGCCTCGTTCTCAACTCCTTTCCCTTGATGTTTCCCTCCTCTCTCGTTTTTACCTCTTGGCTAGGGAGTGGCATCGCTTATGTTGTTTTACATGTTCCTTCCTCCCCCGAGGAGAAACACTCATCAATGTTGTGCGAGGTGGACCGATGGTACGTGCAATATCGAGGCATTGTTCCACAATCGTCTTCCTTTTGAATGGCGAACGTGGGCTAGTCATACTGTGGTCCGGATTCCTTTGCCGGGACTTCTTCTTACTGCTTCTCTCGGGAGCTTTTCTCCCTTTTTTCATAGGGCTTGACCTTTGTTGGGGGGCCTTCTCCTTCCTTTCCACGTGCTCCACCTACTTCCTTCGTGGCTCAGTCAATGCCCGAAGAGTGTCTTCCACGTTGATGAAGTTATCGACTTGGTCCATGAATTCTCGCAATGTCGCGAGTCTGTTTGGCTAGCTCTGCCATAAACTGGGAACGTGGCCAAACTCCTTCCAAGAGCGTCGCCAAGGTTATTTTCTCATCTTGTTCGTCAGTGGTTATGCAGTCTTTGTTGAACCAGGCTAAGTAGGACTTCAGGCTTTCGTCCTCCATTTGTTTGATAGTGAAGAGGTATGCAGCCGGGCGTCGCCTCTTCTGACTGGATATGAACTGGGTCAGGAACAGTCTGGCTAGCTCGCTGAAGCTATCCACTGATCCAGGTGCTAGTGACTCGAACCAAACACATGCCTACCCCTTCAGGGTCAGCGGAAATGCCTTGCAAGCTATTTCACTGGGGAAGCCATGCAGTGTCATGTGAGCCTTGAAGGTTTCCAAGTGCTCAAGGGGGTCCTTTTCTCTGTCATACATCTCCATAGATGAGACTCTAAACTTTGGTGGCAAATGAACCGCCATTACTTCTTCAGTGTAGGGCAGACCCGTGCTTGTGAGGAACTGGTCTATCCTTGACGATGTGCCCACTTTCCTTGTTATTTCCTCGTATTTCCCTTTGAGGTTGTGAAGCTCGTTCTGCATGTTTTTCTGCTCCTTGTCCTTGTCGAGTCCTGCATGCGATCCTACATGCTCTATGTTGCTGGATCCCGTACCGTCGTCTTGCTCCCTATGAGGTTTTTTGAGTTCCTCGTTCTCTTGCGGAGTGTCTCCACTTCACTAATTAGTTTCGTCACCCATTCTTCTATGGTTGTTCGGAATGGGTTGTCGCATGCATGAGAAGGACAAGCAAGATCTATTACGATCCCACAGACGGCGTCACTATTAACGTTGTGTTTCGCACACTTTTGGGCCAGACTCCGACAACTTAGGTCTTCGAAAATGAGCCTTGCACAAGGTAGAAAAGACTACGGTTTTGAGAGGGCGGCCTTGGGGCTGAGTAACCTCTAATGCCAAAATTAGTAAATATTTTTTGAAAGTAGCAAATAAGTAAAAGAGTTTAGGGATCAGAGAGCGGTTTTCAAACCTGAGAATTGTTATTTATACTACCAATCCGAGGAGCAAATCGAGTCTTCTTTCATGAAGTCTGGGTTCCTCTTACTGTTCCTTTTGTCAAAGTCTTTAAATGCGGCGTGATTATCCAACCTCCTCCTTTCAGTCTGCCTTCCTGCTGGTCCGTTCATAACTTCTCTATTAGTAGATCAATGGTTCTTTGTATGTCACACATGCTGTGTGAGCGGGCACTTGAGGACTGAATACTACTCGAGGTGTTCTCAGATCGACGAATCTCATCCCATGTAGCTTCATCCCTCCTACAGGTCGTGTACAAAGGAGCTTCCTAGCGAGCCAAGCTCATGGCCTTTTCCTCTGGGCTGGGCCTATTTGGGCCTCTTCGGCCTTGAGGGGAAAATCCCCTTACACACTTAATATGAAATGAAGCGTAATTTCATCTTTTTAGACATGTGTTCTTCAAAATTAATGTGATCCACTCATAGAAGGGCGATTAATACTGAAACTTCAAATTACAACCCAACTTATTATGGATTAGAATTTAAGAAGGGATAATAAGGAGATACCTTATTTAGGAAAAACTACAATGAGAAATGTTTTAGCCACAAAGATATATCATAAATATAAATCTATAAATGGAAGTGATTTGATATAGTATATTAGATTGTAAATTTACTTTTATTATAAAGTCAATTTAACATATCATATAAAGTCACGTCCATTTATATATTTATTTTTACAAGATCTCTATATAATTATAGCAATTATCGCACTTAGACCAAAAAAATATATTATTGGAAGTCTAAAAAACGTTTGCCTAAAAAAGGGAGAGAACGCCAATCTTGATCCCATTATAAGAACTAGGGACAAGCCTCTTTTCTTCATTTTGAATTTTCTTACGGAAGTTGGGGACACCAACCTGTGTTTTCTCTTGAAACTGCCATAAAGTTTTTTTTTTTCAGTGGGTGCATAATTAATAATATAATATGGTCATTCATCAAGTCACATTTATTTGAGGTTTGAACTTTGAACAGCAAAAACAGAGCGATTAGCAATTTCAAGGCACACGCAAAAGGTCTTCCCATTGTAAACTCCAATAATGCTACTTATCACCTCCCAAGCATTGGTTGAGTTGATTTCAGGTAATTTGTAAATAATAATAAATAATAATAAAAATATAGTAAATATAACAAACTGTTTGTAAATAATAATAAATAGTATTGGAATAATCTCACTTACCAAACACAATCTAAGGCATATCCAACTAGCTAGCCTAGCTAATTGCAGTCCTATCTAACTCATATTTGCTATATCATTCACTCATATTGTTGCGTGTTCACGCGCACACATGCCCGTAAAAGAACCTAAAAATAATATTACTAAATCTTAAATCACAAAATAAATGTGTTAACTTGGTTGTCGTATTAAAAGCAAAAATCACCAAGCATATCAATGTAATTATTAACCCTGTATTATCAAACATGAAAACACTAATCACAATCAAAGCACTGAAGGATAAAATAAGAGAGTGCAATAGTAGATAAAAAGAAAGGAAAACGCTACTCCCACATAGGATTTACATCAAAATTTTCTATTGAATTATCTTTTTTTTTTTTTTTTTTAACTTAATAGTTAAGGAAGTGTCTTTTAATATTTTGTGATTTTTTTAAAATTTTTAAAAATGTTTAAAAGAGCTTAAAAAATGTTTGGAAAAAAATAAAAATAAATTAAACTAATTGATATGAGGTTTTTCGTATTTAAACACCTTCAACGAATGCGAGCATGGAATAGCTTGACGCGCTCGTCTGTGGACATATCGAGAAGCACAACCAGATTGACACCTCTAAAGCTAAACTTCTTGAACGTCCTCTTCTTCAACTACCCTAGTGCCGCAACATCTGCTTCCACATCCGCCTAATAAACACACAACTCGAGGATAAATTAAGCATTATATATCGAAGGAAAGAGATGTAACTGAGAGTAAGGGGGGACTCACCATGGTTGAAATTTTAAAAGTTGAGAATCAAAACAATTTCTCTTGTGCCTTTTTTTATGAATGCTAGGGTTTTGAGGTTAGAATAATTCTATTGAAGTCATTTACACTACATACTATTCACGTAACATAATTTGATTTGAAAGATAAATCTTAAAATTTGAGTCTTATAAGTCAAATTAAGTCTTGTAGATGGTGTGTAGTGTAAAAGTCTTCAAAGAGCACTATCTATGAGTATTTCGGCACCACTCGTCTCTCTTTCTCTTGCGCGCTTTCTCTGTCCAACTCTCTGCGGTATCTTTGATTAGGATGTTAGGCGTAATTTAATCAAGAGCCTCCACTAACAATTTACCAAATTCAACTTGAAAATTTTCATTGATAACTGCAGATGAAATACAACTGAAGTTATAGCAACTACCTAAACATCAAGACCACTAATACAACCCACTTAACAATAACTTCTACCAACATAAATGAAATTGACTCACTCTTGAGCCCTGATTTTCAGCATACGACTTTGACAAAGCCAAACCACAAACCCACGTTACGATTTATTAGACACTGATAATTAAAAAAACCAACTATTTAATAATAAAAATAACTGGCTAAAACAAGACCCACTAGCATGGGCCATTTCAACAACAAGGCTCAAAGCCTGTCAAGTGACAATGCTCCATTCTCAGAAGACCTTGCCTACAAGGTCAAGGAAGTCAATAACCAAATCTTGATAATCAAACCAAGTTGCTTCCTCCAAACCGAGCCCCTTCCACTTTACCAAAACCTCTATTGTCACCTGATTCCCTCTTTTCTTCAATCTCCTATATAAAGTCTCCTTATGCTCAGGCCGAATTACACCATCAAAAGTAGTAGGAGGTAAAGATCCCACTTGCTAGTTTCAAGCACCCAATTGTTTCTTCAAGCACGATACTTGGAAAACAGGATGAATTTGTGCCTTCGAAAGAAGCTCTAGCTTCTATGCAATCGAGCCTAACTTCTCAATCACTGATATGGTCTGTAAAATCTAGGAGAAGGCTTCGAGTTACACCTTTGCACTACTAATTGTTGCTTGTAGGGCTGAAGCCTAAGATAAATCCAATCTCTAACTACAAAGCTTCTTTCTGTACGTTTCAAATTTGCAAATTTCTTCATTTTGGCTTGTGCTTCCTGTAGGTTATCTTGAAGTAAGCGGAGGATTTGATCTCTCGACTTCAAGGTATCTTCCACAGCTTGATTTTGGGTAGTCCGGGGAGAATAGGGCATCTAGGGGGAGGGTAACCATTGACTGATTCAAAGGGGGCTAGTTGAGTGGAGATGTGAATGTTGGTGTTGTGACACCATTCAACTAAAGGTAGCCACTTTGTCCATTCCCTAGGTTTATCTCCTAAAAAACACATCAAATACTGCTCCAAACACTTGTTCACCATCTCAATTTGCTAATCTATTTGTGGATGGTAGGTTGAGGTAAACTTTAACTCTACTCCTTGCAACTTAAAGAGCTTTTGCCAAAGGTGCTCGTGAAAGTTGGATGTCTATTAGTCACAATTGAACTTGACATGTTGTGTAACTTAAAAACATTAGAATAAAAAATTTGGGCAATTTTGGATGTTGTGTAGGGATGAGAAACTGGTATAAAATGGGCATATTTAAATAGCCTATCCACCACCACCATAATCACAAAATACCCTCCTGAACTAGGCAGCCCTTTTATAAAATCAAGAGAGATATCAGTCCAAACTATTGTAGGAATGGGAAAAGGTTAAAGAAGACCTGCTGGGTGCACATTTTTTGACTTGTTTTTCTGACATACATCGCATTCCTTGATAAATTTCCTGATGTCACTTCTCATTCCTACCCAATACAATTCAGATCGGACTCTATGGATAATTTTATTGTAACCTTCATGATCTCCTTGGGAGCTGTTCACAGTTGTGTAGAGCTTGTAAAATCTGTAACATCAATTAAGGTGTATTATTGATATAGAACCTGCCCTTATAGTAAAATGACCACTTGTTAAGATCCACGTGCCCTTGCTCCATCCTTTGAAGCAGTTTTTGCAGCTCTAAATCCTTCCCATAGGAATCCTTGAGGGAGTACAACCAAGTAGTTGTTGGGATGGTGAGACTTTCCAATTCATCAATATTGTTTTCTATCCTTCTAGACAGTGCATCGACCACCCTATTTTCTTTCCCTTACTTGTACACCACTAAAAAATCAAAACCTAATAATTTGGTGATCCATCTTTGCTCAAGTGGGGTTCCAAGTTTTTGCTTGAGTATGTATTTTAGACTTTGCTGATCATGTTGTACTTTGAACTTTTGTCCAAATAACTAGGATCTCCATTTTTTAACAGCTAGCACAAAAGCCATCAACTCTTTTTCATATGTAGATATTTGTAGGGCTTTCCCATGTATTGCTTGACTCAAAGTAATTGGTTTTCCCTATTGCATCAAAACAACCCCAACACCATACCCAGAGGCATCACAATGAATAGTAAAAAGTTAAGTAAATTCTGGTAGTGCTAAGACTAGGGGGTTAGTTACAGCTTTTTCGAGGTTTTCAAAGGCTTCTTTGGTTATTTATGTCCAATTAAAGAAGTTTCTTTTTAAAAGAGAAGTTAAAGGAGCTGTTATGAGACCATATCCCTTTATGAATTTTTTATAATATCCTATGAGTCTAAGAAGCCTCTGAGAGACTTTAAACTATTAGGAAAATGCCATCTAAGCATAGAATAAATTTTTGCAGGGTCAGCTTTAACTCCATCTTTAGAGATTAAATGACCAAGGTAATTCACTTCATAACTACCAAAGTTGCATTAAGATTTTTTGGCAAACATTTAGAATGTCTAGAGTTGTTTGTAGGTGAATTAAATGGCCAGAAAAAGTTTTACTATTGATAAGAATATCGTCAAAGCATCAAGAAGTTGGTTTTCTCTCTCCTGTGACTTTTTCTCTCCGTACACAAAATTTTTCTCTTGAAATTTATGATGTGCATGGCGATGGAGGGTGATTGAAGGTGGTTTTCTAGAGTGTTCTTGGAAGGAAAATGACTTCTGTGAGAAGTCTAGTAATTGAGTCTTAAGGTGTTTGAGGTTCGGGCAGAGATTGGGTGTGGATACAGTACATTGGGCTTCAAGAACATTGGAGGGAGGATTGTCAAAAGCACAATGGGAAGGGATATTACTCTGCTCATAGAGAAGGAAGCAGAGCGTTTGTTACGCAGCAAGGTTCAAACTCCCGCGGCAGTTATTTGTCTCTGGTGGTTTATAGTGGTGGTGGAAGTCGAAGTTTCATCATCATACCTAGAGACAGAGATGGGAGGGGGTGGAGAAATCTTGCGGTGGCATTGAGGGAGGTGGGAAGTGGTGGTGGGAAGGGGAGAAACCTTCCATCTTCATCGGTAGTAGCCTTTACGTCATCTCAGTCGTATAAGGAGGCTTTGCAGTCAACTAGAGACATGCAAAAGTCAGACATGGCAGGTCTAATAAGGGTAGGCGATAATCCTGTTTTGGGAGAAGATTAGAGACAAGATGGAAGAGGCAGGTGGTATGGGCAAGTAGAGGTAACTATTTTGAGGAAATTACGGGATATGCAGGATTTGTTGGAGGAGATAAGTTCTAAAGTAAAGGGATTGATACGGTGTGTTTTGGGTAAAGAAGAGGCAGGGCTGGGCTTGGGGTGTGGGCTGGAGAAAGGGAAGAAAAAAACAATGGGAATGGCCCAAGAAGGAAGGCCCAAAGGAAAGGTCCAGGTCAGTGGCGTCGGGCCCAAAGGAAAGGTCCAGGTCAGTGGCGTCGGGCCAGGGCCCGAGCCCTTTCTCTAGGCTGGTTCTTTCTGGAGAAAGAAACCGCAACCCACAAGCATAGCGGGGGAGCTAGTGGCACTTACTCCGGCGAAACCTCAGTCGTCTAAGGTAGTGGTGACGGCGATGGAAGCATTGCCGTCGGAAGCAACGCCACAGCCCTCAATTCCAGTGGTATCGGGGTCTCTAGAGGGACCCGAAATATCCATGCTAAGTCCGAATCTTGGGCAGCGGCCGACACAGACAAGGGCGGCGGCCTCCGACGACTCTGAGAAGCCATCGGCAGTGACGTCGCAGCAGCTTAAGTGTGTTTCGGACATTCCCTCAGTTCCCGTTGTACCGAGTTCTCAGGAGGGACCCGAAATCCTCATGCCAAGTACAGATTCGGGGCAGTGTTTGGCATAGAGAAGGACGACGACTTATGGGGACTTTGAGGAAGGATCGACAGTGATGGAAACGTGAGAAATTGATGAAGAGGAAGGCCTGGAACTGATTACAGGAACTGGGCTACCACAGATTTACACGGTGAATCATGGGATGCCTCCGAATTTGTCACTATCGGGTCAGGTCCATAGGGATATGTACTTTGAGGGAGATAGATCAGATTCGATCATAGCTGTGGAGTGTGGGAACACATCAGTTATAGAAGGGGAAGGCCTATTGAAGGCGTTTGTTCCAAGCTCAACAGAGGGGGTGGAGTTTGTAGAAGATCCTACTCCAATAAGCATGGTTCATCCTACTGTTTCAGAGGATTGGATATTGAAAAAGGTAGAGGAACTTCAAAATTGCATGGAAATTTCGTGTAAGGGTTACAAAGATCAGTTTAAGGCACTGATTATAGCCATTGAGGTAGGACAACATGGGGCAGGATTTAAGAGAGATAGGGAGTTGAAGAGGTTGACGTGGTCCATTAATTATGACGAAAATGAGGGTAGTGCAAGCCGTGGAAGAAACAAGGGGAGGGCTGGAACAGTTGATAAATGAAGCCCAGAATTTTGTGCTGGAATGTTAGGGGGCTGAACGAGATAAATAAACGTCTTCGAATAAGAGCTTTATTAAGGCAATGGAAAGTGGACATTATTTGCCTACAGGAAACAAAGTTAAAGCTTATCACTAGAAGAATTATTCGGAGCATATGGAGTTGTCAATATGTAGGATGGCTATATTTACCCTCAGAAGGGGCCTCGGGCGGTATTTTGATCATGTGGGATAAGAGGGTGGTGGAGAATATTGATGAGTTTGTAGGAGAACACTCGGTGGGGTGCTACTTTAAAAATTCTAAAGATGACTTTTTATGGGCATTTGTTAGGGTTTATGGTCCTAACTTGGGCAGTGAGAGGAGGTTGCTTTGGGATGAACTTGCTAGCCTATGCACTTAGTGGGAGGTCCCATGGTGTATTGGTGGGGATTTTAATGTCACAAGATTCTCCAGCGAAAGATCAGGGGAGGGACGACAAAATCAAGCTATGGTGGATTTTTCGAATTTCATTTTTGAGGTAGGTCTGATGGACTTACCGTTAATGGGAGGAGATTACACTTGGTCTAACAATCAAACTTGGTCAAGACTGGACAGATTTCTCATTTCTCCTTCATGGGAGATACATTTTCCAGATGTAAGTCAGACTAGGCTTCCAAGGTTATGCTTTGATCATTTTCCTATATTGTTAGACTGCGGTGGGGTTCAAGGGGGTAGAAGGCCATTCAAGTTTGAGAATATGTAGTTAAAGATGGAGGGTTTTGTGGACTTGGTCAAATAATGGTGGAATTCATATTTTATTGAAGGTAATCCGAGTTACGTATTGGCGGGAAAGCTGAAAGCATTGAAGAAGGATTTAAAGACTTGGAACGAACATGTAGTTGGTAATGTAATCACGCAGAAGAAGAGTTTGTTCCAAGAGTTACAAGGCTTGGAAGAAGTAGGGGATGAAAATAACAGAAAATTTCAAGTAGTAGCTGATTTAGAAAGATTGACTTTAATGGAGGAGATTTCTTGGAGACAAAAGTCAAGGGCTTTGTGGCTTCGTGAGGGGGATAAAAGCACAAAGTTCTTTCATCGTATCGCCAATGCTCATAGGAGGTTTAACTCTATTGAGTCTTTGAACATAGATGGAAATGTTTCCTCAGATCAGGCAGAGATAAAGGAGCATGTGGTTGGGCATTTTGAACATTTGTTGTCAGAACCTCATTCGTGGAGGCCTTCAGTAGATGGACTAGCCTTTGAGGTCATCGATCAAAATAGTATGGCTTGGGTGGAGAGACCATTCAAAGAGGAAGAGGTACATCAAGTAATTAAGAAGATGAATAAAGACAAAGCTCCAGGCCCGGATGGTTTCACTATGGCTTTTTTTCAGAAATGTTGAGAGGTGGTGCGTGAGGAAATAATGCTGGTTTTCCAGGAATTCTTCACTTCTAGTAGATTCGAGAAAAGCTTAAATGCCACATTCATTGCATTAGTCCCTAAAAAGGCAGGTGCAAGAAAGGTAGAAGATTTCAGGTCGATTAGTCTCGTGGGCAGCGTGTATAAGATACTTGCCAAAGTTCTGGCCAATAGGATGAGCACGGTCATGGAGAAGATTATCTCCAAGTCCAAAAATGTCTTTGTGAGAGGGAGGCAAATTTTGGACTCGGTTCTTATAGCTAATGAATGTTTGGATAGTAGGATCAAGTCGGGAGCTCCAGGTATTTTATGCAAACTTGATATGGAGAAGGCCTATGATCATGTTAATTGGGATTTTCTGATATATATGCTGAGTAGATGTGGGTTCGGGGAAAAATGGAGGAAGTGGATGAAGTATTGTGTGTCAACGGCTCGTTTCTCGATTCTGGTTAATGGTGATCCAGTGGGCTTTTTTAATAGCTCACGGGGTCTAAGACAAGGTGACCCACTATCACCCCTTTTATTTGTCTTAGTAATGGAGGCTCTAAGTCGTATGGTGACAGCGGCAGTAGAAGGGGGATTCTTTTCAGGGTTCTCGGTGGGAGATATTCACGGCTCAACCATTATTTCTCACCTTTTGTTTGCAGATGACACTTTGTTATTTTGTGAGGCAAATGCAGGACATATCAAATCTTTGAAGGCCATTCTACTTTGTTTTGAAGCGGTTTCTGGATTGAAGATTAATCTGGCCAAGACGGAGATGGTTGCCGTTGGCAATGTTAGCAATATTAGAGGGTTGGCGAATATTTTGGGTTGTGGGGTTTCCTTATTGCCATTGAAGTACCTTGGACTCCCGTTGGGGGCTTCTTTCAAAGCTAAAAGTATTTGGGAGGTGGTGCTGGAAAAATTTGAGCGTAGGTTGGCCGGGTGGAAGAGGTTGTATCTTTCTAAAGGGGGAAAATCACACTCATTAAGAGTACCTTATCCAATCTCCCCACATATTACTTATCTTTATTTCCCCTACCTGCTAGTATTGCTTCTAGAATAGAGAAGATCCAACGTGATTTTTTGTGGAGTGGGCTAGGAGAGGAGTTTAAGTTTCACTTAGTAGGGTGGGATCAGGTATGCTCTCCTTTGAGAGATGGTGGATTGGGGGTTTGGAATGTGAGGGTGTTCAATAAGGCACTATTAGGTAAATGGTTGTGGCGTTAGAACCATGAGAGGGGAACTTTATGGAAATGGGTGGTTGACATGAAGTATGGTAGGGAAAGGGGGGGTTGGTGCTCTAAAGAAGGGAGGGGGACGTATGGTGTGGGGCTATGGAAGTATATACGAAAAGGTTGGTGCTCCTTTGTTAGTAATACTTGGCTGCGTTTGGGAGATGGTAGTAGGATTAATTTTTGGCAAGATGTGTGGTTGAGAGACACGGCCTTGAAGGATGCTTATCCTATGATTTTTAGAATTGCACGGGAAAAGGAAGTTATGGTGGCAGATTTGCGGGTTATTAATCAAGGTTCACAGGAGTGGAACATCAGCCTTACTCGAGATGCACATGATTGGGAAGTGACGGTGCTGATGGAATTTCTGAATATGTTGTACAACATCCCTATTGCTGTCACAACGGAAGATATGATGGAATGGCGACATTCTAGAAAAGGGAAATTCTCGGTATGCTCTTTTTATGACTTTATTACTATGCATCAAAGGCACAATTTTCCTTGGAAGAATATATGGAGGACTAAAGCACCTATAAAGGCTGCATTTTTTGTCTGGACGGCAGCTCTAGGGAAGATCATGACCATTGAAAATCTTAGAAGACGTGGCCTTATTATTACGGACTGGTGCTGTTTGTGCAGAAATAGTGGTGAATCGGTGGACCATTTACTACTACACTGTGAGTTTGCCCAAGATATTTGGACTTATTTTCTTAGTAGAATGGGTATAGCATGGGTGATGCCGGGTAGGGAGGTTGATTTGTTAGCAAGCTGGAGAGGGATCACAGGGACACTACAGATTGCAGCCATGTGGAAGATGGTTCCTATATGTATTTTCTGGTGTATTTGGAATGAAAGAAACGAGAGACTCTTTGAGGACCATGAACGTTCCTTGGAAGAGTTTAGGAGTTTTTTCTGGAAGACTTTATTTTTGTGGGCCATTGCTCTTGATTGGAATGGTCGCAGCTTTCATGATTTCCTTGTAACTGTTCATAGTGCTTAAATCGGTGTAATCACATGTATACTTCTAGTGTACCTGGGCTATGCCTGCTTTTATTAATGAAATAACTTATTACTTATAAAAAAAAAAGAATATTGTCAAAGAAGGCCAAAATGAATTTTCTTAGATGAGGTTTAAATATATCATTCAAAATGTCTTGAAAAGAAGCCAGTGCATTGATAAGCCCAAAGGGCATTACCAAGAACTCGTAGTGACCTTTGTGAGTTCTAAAAATAGTCTTTTGGATATCTTCGGGATGAATCCGGATTTGATGATAGCCGTACCTAAAGTCCAACTTGCTAAATCTGGTAGCACCATAAAGCTCATCCACAATTGGGATGGGAAATTTCTTTTTAATGGTTTCCTTGTTGATGGCTCTTTAATCAACATAGAGTCTTCAACTACCATCATGTTTTTGCACTAAAGGGACAGGTGAAGAGAAATGATTATGGCTAGGTCTGATTATACCATTAGATAACATTTGTTTGACCAATTTTTCAATTTCTATTTTATGGAAGTATGGGTACCTATATGGACCTACAAACATTGGTTTTGTGTCTTTTTAGAGTAAGATGTGGTAGTCATGTTCTCTTGGAGGAGGTAATCTTGGTTCTTCAAAAACTATTTGGCATTGATCAATTAATTGACTCAAGGTTGGGGCGAGTTCAACAAAAAAAATAAAGGGTTCTGTGGGTTCAATAAGCTATATAACTTGCCCCTTTTGGTCATTCTTAATAGCTCTACCAAAATTTTCCCCTTTTGTCAATGATAAACTAGTGGGCAATATGCCTTGAAATGTTCTACAAGTGCCCAAATAAGAGAAGAAGTCTTGAAAAATCCCTTAGAATAGGCCCTAAGGACCTCAACCATTGGATTCCCAAAACAATATCACATCCTCCAGTGTAGGCAAATAAAATTCAGTGGAGTAAGAATTACCTTGTATGTGAAGATGCACCTTTGAACCCATCCCTTCACTGCTTAGGGCTGCCCCATTTGCTACCTTCACTATAACCCCTTGGTAGGTTGGACCTTCAGTTGTCTTCCTAGCAATTGATGGATCCATGAAGTTATGGGTGCTACCCGTGTCAATAAGGATAACCACTACACACCCTTGCACCTTGCCAAGTAATCTCATAGTTCTTGGATTGGGAAAACCCAAGAGTGCATGGGCTGAAATTCTTGATTCCACTTCCACAATTTCTTTTTCATTCCTTGAGCTACATTCCCATTTTTCGTTGGTCCCCGTTGTTGGCTTTGGTTCATCTTCATCATTGGAGTCATCGTATTCCATAATAAACAACCTTGCCACCTTAAATTTATGTCCCTATTTCTCATCACAATTAACGAAGACCTTTCTCACACCTTTCTCTAATTTGAGTAGTGGATAATCTTTGAATTGGAACAATAGCCCTTTTCTTAGGAGAAGGAGGACCAATGACCAGCCTCGGTGGTGGAGCACCCACTTTGACCAATGTCACATTCTCTTCTTGCATTTTATCCAAACCAAAAGCAACATTCAAATTTTGAGGATTTAGCATATGTACCATGAATCTTATGTCCTCTCTCAGCCCCATAAGGACACAACTAAGCTTGTATTGCTAAGCTAGTCCCTGCAACTAATTAGATAAGAATTCAGATTCTGCTTTATAAGCTTCCACCATAGTAGTTTGCTTCAATTTAGTAAAAGCCTCCAAAGGATCTTCATAAGACGTTGGTCCAAACTATGTCTGCAACCCTCTAACAAATGCATCAAAACTTGTAATGCCTCTTGAAGCCTCCAAGTCTTGGAACCAAACTAATGCCTTGCCTTCCATACAGAAGGAAGCCAATAGAATTCTATGGCATGGATTAGTCTGGTGATAAGCAAAAAACTGATTTGCTCTATAGATCCACCCTTTTGGGTTGTCACCATTGAACCTAGGGAAACCCAAGTGAATGGAACATGTTTGAATTGCCCCATATTCTTCATATAATGGATTAACCATTTTTTGCCCTGACTCTGATATATTCTCCTCGAGTTGTTTCTCCTTGCTACAGACCAAGGACTACACATTGTTTGCTATTGCCTGAAGTTGTGAGCTAAGCCCTCCACTATGGGTGAAAAAAAACTGTCGAATCAAACCGAACCCAGTCTAGTCTAAAACCAGTTCCATCTTTTTAAAAATTGGTCAAAACCGGTCCGCTTCGGATTTTTTTTTTTCTAGCACCAGATCGGTTCATATATATTTTAATTTTTTATATTATATATAATATATATAATTATATATAAGATAATTTTATATTATATGCTAAATTGCTAATTAATATAAGATTAAGTTTTAAAATCCTATTACTCATAATAATTTAATAACATAAAATTAATATATCATTTGATGTAGTATAAAATTAATCTTATAGGCTGTATACTCGGTAAAATTGGGTTCTATTTGTGATTTCAAGGAATTCAAGTTGTAATTTTGACTAGTACTTTTGTAGTAGAGTTGAATGGCCTGTGCATTTGTACTAATATGCATGTAGTTAAGACAGTGAATGGACTGCACTCGTACTAGAATGCACGTAGAAAATGCGAGGTGGCTAGACTTTTTTAACTTTTTCATGCACGAAGTTAAAGGAATATGCTATCATCGTTCTGGATGGATGCAGATGTAAAATATTACAATCAGGTGATTTGAGTCACTGCTGTTGGTGTGGTTCCCGGAGTGATTGCCTTAGTTAAAAACATGCTCTGGAGCTGCAGTAAGGCAGAATCAACTATGTCTCGAGTCTTAGTTAAGATCCTAATATTTTTCACGGTAGCTAGTAGGCGTGTCAATATGTAAGCTTGTAAATAGAATTTTTTTTTCCCTAAAATTATTTCAATAAGAAAATAGTTATAAATATCATACATACACTTTTTATCCTAGTGCCTAGCTTGTCCGCAACAAAAGGTGTAACGTGGATACTTGGACATTGCAGAAACAAACATTCACATAGATACAAGTAATCTGGAAGACAACATTCTCGCAAATCTGGAAGGACTTTGGCAACGGAAAGAGAGACTAGACAAAACCTATAAAGGCAATTTAAGCCTATCCTATCCTACCCAACTACCTACAGCTACAGGACTTTTATCTTCTCTGTATATTTTGCAACACCCCTTTCCACTGACATGTGGATTGAAAGCATTGCATAGACTTTTTCCTGACTTTTAGAATTTAAAGTTGTTCCAATATGACTAATCAAGGAAAAAAAAAATATATTGTTCCAATATTACTACATATATAACGTGTGTTGATCAGGGACAGAGGCAATCCATCTTGGACCCACATCTGGCAAATCACTTGGGACTGTCCACCCTCCAATGCCAATGCCAATGCCTAACCCAAGCTTGTGTTTCTGTGCTGATTCTATTTGGTAACAAAGCATATAGGGGTTTGGCTGGAATTTGACTGTTTGAACACTGATTACAAGACTTAAATGCAATATAATCCCTGTTATTAACTTATTCATATAAAAGTCAATTTAAAAGTCTCAAATGGGGTGTATGATTTAATTTGATTTATCATTTGGACTCGACAGTTCTGTCCTCGATTACTATTTGCCGACCTACTTAGAAAAGGAAGCAAAGAAAAATCAACATTTACCACAATCTTAAAATGTGTCCAATCCCTCCACTAAGATGACAATATGATCCTCACTTTTTCTCTGCTATGGCACATTGTATCATGCATAAAGGACCTAGGAGGTGCTAATCAAACCTAAATGATTGGATTATTAACAGTTCCCTAACCAATCAATCAGATTATTTAGTTTTTTTTTATATATATATATTTTTGTTGGGGGGGGGGTGGTTTGGCGCGGGGGGAGGGGTGGCTCAGCAGTCTAGCTTTATGGCTAGGACTTGTGATTGTGATTGCCAACATGAAAATCTGTCTTTGAATGGACTTTCATGTTTTCTGATGAATGCTTTTCTAAGTATCATTGGTGGGTAAGTCAAAAAAGTAACAAATTATTATGATAATCCATTTATCACTTTACCATGCAACTGAACGCGACTTTATGATGGAAGTCGAGAATCTCCTTTTAATGCAGACTCGTGATTTTGAGAGAGAGAGACGGAGTTCTGTAGCAGCTAAATAAAACTTGGTGTTGATTTTGGGGTCCATTAATTGAGAAGGAAACGTGAAAACTTGAATGAGTGAGGTGCTTATAAGGCATGTTACCAGGACTGCATAAACACGATCCTTTCAGAAATGGCTAATGGCCTTTGTCTTCCTTGATTTCTCACTACTAAGTAAAAGTGGATAAATCAGAGACTGTAACTGATCGTACTCTTTCATCGATCCCTAATTATTTATGATTAGTTTTTGTCAATGTTTTCTTCCTCAATTTCCCAACAGACCTCAAGTTATTTGAGACATCATCACAAGAACAAAAAGTGTCGGAAGGACACATGAACTTATACATCTCTTGGGTAATTATACAAGTAATCATGATTTCATAAAAGTAGCAAATCATAACTTACCCTCTTTGATGACCTATAATTGCACAAAATATCTATCACTATAAAATGGATTTAGATCTTGTGACAAACCAGAGATGATCTGAGTGACATCCACAGAAATACAGGGAAACCCACTATTATTGATTATACAATAACTTAAATTTAAGGACGCTTACATATTTTTTGGTGGATTGGATTCGAAAAGCTAATATGTTGATGCATGGACTAGTAATTCCATAACCTGGGTAATGCACAAGTACTAGACAAGACCCTGTTGGTTGGAACCCTACCTGTGTTTTTCTTTCTAATCTTTCACCAGCAATATCTCCCTCCTTCCCTCCCTCCCAGTCTTATCAAACTCCATAAAGAAGTACTTTGATTTCAAATTTTGCAACCTTATTTTCAACATGAGTCAGAGTCATAATCCCATAATTTCATCAACAGATATGGAAGTCCTATGTCTGCACAATGCCAATTGCACACGCTCCCTCCAGCTCATGGATATTACTCTGCTTCTTTCTCTACTTAATTACACTCTTATTTTTGTGTATGTGTTGGAGTTACAGTTCCCCTAACATATATATGACAACGGCCTCCAGAAACCCTGACCCACCTGAAATTATGAGCTTCACATGTAGATCTGATCATGAATATATATATATATATATATATATGTGTGTGTGTGTGTGTGTGTGTGGTCGTTTTAGTTTCTCAAGTAGAAGTTGACCCACAGGAGTTAATTTCTGACCCACCTTGCGGGAACAATTTGGCATGGATATATGTTATGTTATGATGATTTGGAAGGAATCAAAGCGTCTCTCTCTCTCTCTTTCTCTCTCTCTCACACACACACACACACGCACGCACGCACGCACACGCACGCACGCACGCAATTTTGAAAGCCATTACACCTATTCCAACTTATATTCTTTTGCTCTCTTAGAAAGCGAAGCCCAAAACAAAATCAACTGCCCAATTCCCAATATATGGTATAAACAAACCAGAAGATCAGAGGAAGACTAAAATCTTACAGTCAGATGTTCACACCAATACTTCCTTTTTTCTTTTGTCAACACACTAGGCAGAACGCGTACCGGAAAGAAATAGATCAATATATACATATATATATATATATGTATATCTGTGTGTGTATCAATTAGATGTTACTCACCTGGTGCTCCATCTCTTCTGATGATACATGGCCCCGCCGATTTCAAGTTTCCGGCTGGCTAGTAGTACTTGACGTTCCTTAATTTGCTTACTGTGAGTTCGTTCGTTGTCACTTGTTTTTGCCACAGAATAAGAATTGGAAAGGGTTCCGTACTCGGAGGTGGATATATGGTTGATGGAGATAATAATGCTAGAAGCTAGTAGCAAAGAACATTAAATCCTCAAGAGCATATATATGCTAAACGGTGATAGAAGTTATTCGTGTTGAGGGGAATGAAGCCTGGTCCGAAATCATTCAGATGATAGCTTGAGCTTTGCATGAATGGTCTCGAACCAGACAACATTCCCCTCAACTTTTCATAAATCAGAGAGAGAGAGAGAGATGGCAGAGAGTTCTCGACATGGCCATGCATTATTTTTTTTTTCATGGGGTCCTTATATACGTGAGGACGAGAGAGAAATCTTTATTGGGTCACCCATGACATATTGTCCAATTTCCACACTATTAACCTGCTTTTCACACAGGGTCCCCAATTTATTAGAAATTTCAGATTATAATCTCCACAAAAACATTGTTTTTGGGTATAATTAATTAAAACCTACTCTTCAAAATACAATATGCAGGTTGCCATATATAAACGTTTGATATCCTTTTAGTAATATTAGGTTTACTACCATTACACACCATTAACATAGATAATAAACAAGCTGCTAAAATATTGAACAGCTCTCTTATCATGATGTATATCAACACCAGCCGGCCACTAAATTTCTGCTATATATACAAAAACTATATGCGTGTCATGTGTAGATGTCAAATATGCATGCATTGTTTCAGTCTTGCAGTAATACATATGTTATCCCTCGAACTGCACCCATGAGATCATCCTTCATTAGTGAAGCTGATTAGTTTTTAGGGTCTGACTTCTTTACAGGGATCTTGACTTGTGTTTGTAATTCTCGGCTCTTATGTAAAGGATATGTCTTTTGCTTGCCACTAGGGTAAAGGGGTGGTGGGAGGGAAGGAGAACCTTCTGTCAATGATGGCATATGGTGCTCATGTGATGCCAAGCTTAAATTCGAAGCTTAATTAACACATGAATGTTGGCCTGTTAAAGCTACAACAGGACCATCACATTTTGAAAAGGCAAAGTAAAATGTAAAGCTGCTATAAATTTGTGATTGCTGATCTGCATGACACTCTGATTATCTTCTCTTGACTTCTTTCTTATGTTTAAATATTGCTCATTTTTCTGCCAGACTCCATAAATTTGTGCTTACTGTATTCCATTAATGCTATATAAAAGCTCATTCGGGAGACAAATTTCCTTTTGGCGTTTGGGTGGATGGATTTGAGAGAAGATTTGTATTTGGGTATTTAAAATTCAAATTTCTTGTTTGGATCATATATTAAAATTTGGATTTGGATTTGCACTAAAGCCTAACAAGCTTTTAAGCTTTTTCAAATCTTGAATTTGAAATCCAAAATCTAAATTCAAATATAATCCAAATGAACCTATAATATCTATAAAAATAACTGTAGTATAAACTTTCATAACGTCAACTATTTAGCCAAACCTGTGAAAGCAGATTAGGCTAAAATGGTTGAGTTCTGTTATTGCATCATTTAAAGTTTACCGCTTAGATGGTCATTTTGATGTGGCACCACATGCTCGTGATTTATTATAAAAAAAACTTTTTAAAACCAAAAAGGCATTCAAAAACACAAAAAGGAGAATACTGAAATCCTAGATTTACTCTTTTCTTTTTGTGTGTCTTTTTTTTTTTTTTTTTTTATGTCTTTTAGTTTTTAATAAATCATGTGGTGCCACGTCAAGAGAGTCATCTGAATAGTAAGCTTTAGATGTCCCAATAGCATTATTCAAAATAGTTTTGGTGTAGGTCAAAGATTCATTCCAATCGTATTTTAGAATGGTCAATCAAAATAATTAACCATTATATTTTGAGAGAAATGTTTTGAGACAATTATTCGCAATAATCAAAATAATTTTCTTTTATTTATCTACCAGATATTTGATGGCGTGTTGTTAAAAAATGATAAAAGGATAATGATTAACATTTTTTTTGCAATGTACTAGCAAAGATATGACCGTCAAGATTGTGACCTCGGCCCCATTTAGAACTTGACTGAATTGAAATCATCTTAATTAAGTTTAATTTTAAATTGAATTTAATATCGAAATACTCAACTCTCAAATTATTAAATTCATCTCAATTCAAAATCTTTTTGGACATAGAACCCACAACTTTTTTGAACTCAATACCTCTTTATCGGCAGGACCCACAATATTTTTTAACTTTTTATAAATACATCTAAACTCATTATAATACTTCTAAACTCATCTTAGATGGGCCTTACAAAACTCACTCTACCATCTCAACTTATTACTATTCATAAAGAATTTAATTCATCTCAACTTAGCTCAACGTCTAAACGGGACCTTCATCTATTTTAACAAGCATAATTATCCGTGGAAGAGTGCGAAGTCATGTATTTATTTTCCTCATTTTACAAACCAATGAAACCATAGAAATTTCAGAGACATAGTACTCATGATGCGCCAAAATGGTTTTTAATCTACCTGCAGATGGCTGGTGTGGATAAGATAAGACTTGACAATCATGAATTGAGATCCAGCTAAGGAAAATCTGTACCAACACATTTCAGTGGACACAAGTCATCGTGGGTTTCCACCATTAAAAGGAATATCAACAACAGAAGAAATATCAGCAACACAGTTAGAAATACTGCAAAACCATTCTTGGCCCAGAAATCTAAATAATCCAATGGAAATCGTTCCCAATAATACATTTACTAGCTACCATGATTATGATCAGTTGGATCGTTAAAGTTTTAATATTAGTTGTTGGATAAGGAACTTGAGATCGATGGAAACCCACCTAGATCAAAAGCATGATCACAGATCAAATCTCACCAACACATGCAGAAAGAATAGAAGTTTTGAGGGGGAAAGATAGTACTGCTTTCTGTAGTCTAAACCATGGATCCAATGCACTTCGAATAAACCAAACAGAAAATGCCAAGAAAAAAAGAACAAACAGAAAAAAAAAAAAGCTTTGATTGGGGAAAGTTTCTAGTCAAAATGAGAGCATTTTGGGCCCTATTCAGTTCTGAAATGCAGGCAGAATAAAGTTCTTATGTATTACTTCCAACAACAATAGATAAATCCATCGCCAATCAAACTATACACAAAAAGCAAATGAATCATGACTTGTGTGCAAAATTAAAGATATTGGTGCTACACAATTAGCCTAAAAGTCAAAGCACCTTTTCGAATCGCATTCTGTTTCCACATTTTAAGCATGTTCTCCTCAAAAGTGTTGCCTTTTCTTTTTTTCTTTTTTTTTTTTTTTCTATTTTTATTTTTGGTTGGTTTGGTAGAGTTGTATAATTGAAACCACTTTTTATGAAAAAATGGTACCTGTCAATTTCCTTTGGTTAGGGGTACCATTGTAACAAACCAATAAATCCTTTCATACAAATAAAGTGCATCTTCATGGTGAGGTCCCTGTGCCTATAGAGGTTTAGTCATCAGCCATATGATTTCAAGATGAAGGTAATGTTAAACATCAACTCTCTTTAGGCAACAACCGATTGGTTCAAATACACTATAATTGAGAGTTGATAGTTTCAGTGAAGAAATAAACCTTGGAACAAGAGCATGGCAGAGGATCTGAGATGGGATGCTTCAAAATTGATTCAGCCCTACATCTCTAATTAATGCCAAAGTATTTCACATACTTTTTAGAGTGTATTTTGAGAAAGACAATAACAACCCATATGCTTATTTATTATTATTCTAAACAACAACCTGATCAGGAAAATGACACAATATATATGCCAGAGAGTGTACATGTGATACATTACCATCGTTGTCATAGACATCAATATTATTGTTATTGACGTATTTGCTCTCATGCATCGTTTTGGTCATATCTTGGGTTTACAAGGCGAAACTAAGGTTCCAACTTCCAAACTTTGATATCATTCTGCCATTGTTATTGCAGAATTGGTATTACTTTCTCTGCTGCAAGAAACTTTGCCTAATTACTGTGCTCTTTCTTGGCCCCTTGGGAAGTTTGAGATATTCATTTTCCATCCACTTTGTTTGATGCATCAGATGTGAAAAAGTTAAAAAGGGTCAGTTCCATGTTTATTTCTTGATATTAGAGCCCGAGGGATCTGAAACAAGATTTTGGTCTTGTCTTTGATCACATTCCACAAGAAATGAGTACCCTTTTAGAGTTATCGACCAAGTTCGTACAAAGCAGCAGGCTAAGCAGCTGCTTCAGTATCACAAGTCATCTCTATGGTTAGATTATTTTCTGAGGCTTTGTTAGTTAGCCTGCAATTTAATAAGTAAGATTCTAATAATTCTAGGTACTGTATTCATGATATTCATTACCAGCGTCTTGACTCTTATCCTTCTGGATGCTTCATTGCTTATCTCAGACTTTTGAAAAAAAGTTGTTAAGAATGACAACAGATTGTTTTGAAGGGATTTACGGTTGCTAAACAAAGATAAAAGCAAAGAAAGGCGCCCCCCAAAAGCGAAGATCACTTTGCTGCAGTGTCTGCTGACTTTTACCAACAGACATTGCTGAAATATTTGACATGTATCATTATATATATCAACCTGGTCTCCGAGCTGTTTTTTGACTTTTTTACGTTTCAGTTTCCCATGAAATTCTACCTCGTGCAGAGAATCATATAGCTTTGTGCATTCCCACCTCTTCTAGAACCAAGAAAAAGAAGCTGAAGAAGAATTTCAGTTTCCAGTGCTAGCTGTAATCGAGAGCCTGCAACCTCGACAAAGTTGACATACCTTTTAGCATGGTCTTCGACCCATGTTTGTTTAAGGTCGCGACATGTTCTTCACACACATCATAAATTCATAATGGGGATCAAAGATAAAGAATCAAGGTTGAAACTACTGTCTATATAATTTGCTTGGGAATTGTTTGATACACAAGATGTTTTATGGGATGATCTGCAATTCCGTGTGAATATCATTACTGGGGATGGTAAATATGTCTTGCTACTTGTTTGGTATGAAAGAAAAAAGAATAATAATTTTCCACGCAAACCAGTTGGGCATGAACGGACAAGCCTATTGAAGAATCTGTAATATTATTCAAATGTCCATTTTTGTTTTTCTCAACTTTGGAGGACTCTTAAAGCATCCTCGCGTATTTAGCTATCAGAGTACAAAATATGATCACAATGCTATAGTTACTTTCAAAAGAATTTCTAAATTTGAAGGTTATTGTATATATTTTATCAATTATCTCTCTCACTTTCTTTCTATCACATATTTTATCTGGGTTCATGTGCACGGTTTCATGTGTTGGGGGCTTTGTTCATACATTGATATATTAATTTGAGTTAGTGATATATTAATTTAATTAAAATATAATTATTCTGATTACTAATTAATATATAATAGATAGAATAGGAAAATATAATAAAATTAAATAAATTAATAATTAAAAAATTAAATATTTTTGAAATTATTAATTACTTATTACTATATAATAAATAAATGGATAATTCAATGTGGAGATTTGATATGAATAGTCAAAACCAAATTCATCTTATATTATTTTATTTTTATATAATGAAAAAAATAGTTATTTCAATATGAAAATTTATGTGAATGAAATAGTCAAAAGTCAAATTTCTCATACATTCATAAAAATTGTACTTTAACTTTGGCTAACCTATAAGAGCATTCTCATTGGATTAGCTAAAAGCTAAATCCAATGAGAATTTAGCTATTAGGTCAATAAATTGCTCACATTGAATTAGCTATATTCCAAATATTTGGAATATAGCTACAGTAATATCCAAATTAATTTCCAAATTTGGAACACACTATTCATTCATCAAATCCTTTTTATATTATTTATTTCTCTCTCCTTTTAATATTAATTATTTATCTCTCTATTTTAAATGACAATTGAAAAAATATAATTAAAATACAATTACAAATTAATATATAATATTATAAATAGTAAAATATGATAAAATAAAATAAATTTATAATTAAAAAAATTAAAAAATTTTCAAAATTATTAATTACTCATTACTATATAATGAATAAATGGATAATTCAATTTGGAAATTTGATTTGAATAGTCAAAATTAAATTCATCTTATATTATTTTATTGTCATATAATGAAAAAATGGCTATTCCAATGTGGAGATTTATAAAAATGGAATAGCTAAAAGTTAAATTCATCTTACATTCATAAAAAATGTACTTTAATTTAGCCATTCCAATGAGAGTGCTCTAAGGATGCTCTGATTAGACAAATGCCAAAAATATAGATATTGAGAGCTATTGAGATAAAATTCAGCCCACATTGGATTAGCTAAATTTCAAAAAAGCTATAATGACTTCCAAAACTATTTCTAAACTTGAAGGTGATTGTAGATACATCAAATCTATATTTCACAACAGACTCTGATTGTCGTTTGAGTGCCAACATCTTAGTTTCTAAATTCCTTAATTATGGATATGTGGACTGTTTAAGATATATAAGACCCTCTTGTAGTTGATTTAGGCGGATACCCTCTGCCATTTCTTGTATTCTTGCTTACAGGTCACTTGAGAACTTGTCTCTAGATATTACTTGTAACAATACACTGCTGTTTAGAAATACTCTTGTCTCTAGAAACAAGAATATTATAATTTTTGGCATAACAAACCCATGGCTCGGGGTACAGTGAAATACTCTTAACGGAATGGGGAAAATAATTCCCAACACCTAACTGTTATGTGATGCTAAATGGTAGTGATATAGTTACTACCCTATTACTACACATTTACTACTTACATGTATTTGAAAATTATTTATTTTTATATCATTTTTTTTAAGTATTTTTTCAACTTCCTTAATCATTAAAAAAAATTTAAAAATATATAATTTTATTAATAGTTACTCTATTAACTATTAAGTAAAATAAAAATATTTAAAAAAAATCAAATAAAAAAAAATAAATAAATAAATGGGCAATAAGAGTGTAGTAACTCTTTTATTTTCCAATGCTAAATGAAAGACAATAACCAGAGATGGGCATGAAGGCCCATAAACCATAAACTAACCCATCAACTATCTAATACTAACAGATCCCTTTCATTAACTCCAGGCCAAGGCCCATACCACCAAATGCCCTTATCCCCTAGCCCATTGACTTCAGACTTCAGAATTCAGATACACTTCACTTCCTTCCCTTCCCTTCACAACTTCCAGCGCCGCACTCCAGTTCTTGCACCGAACGCTTCTCCCTTCGCCTCCATGAACGGCGTGTGACAGGCTCAGAACGTTGCCCGACTGCCGCCGGTAATCCCACTCCACGAAACGAAACCTGACAACATTCTCCAGATGGGTTTAGGTTTTGGAACTCCACCTTCTGCTGCTGCCGCTGCTTCTTTTTCTTCTTCTTCTTCTGCTGTTTTGGCATCATCGTCTTCTACGAGAGCAGCTCCGGAAGGTAAACTTTCTTCTTTGTTCAGATACGCACACGAACCCACTACTTCAAATACTGACTCTTCACAAAAAGAACCATGCCCACATAAAACCATTTCAAGCCCCAAAATTGTACAAAGAAACCTTCTTTCCGATGCTCATGTCCAAATCCCAGTTGAAAAATTCTTGAAAACCAACTCTAAGTCCAGCAACATCACTCTTAATGAAGCGTTGCACCGCTTCGATCACATGCTTCGGTTGCAACCAGCTCCACCGATTCCTTCGTTCAATCATTTGCTTGGTGCAGTTGCTAGGAATAAGCATTATTCTAGTGTGATTTCACTTTTCAGAAGAATGCAGTCATCTGGGCTGCCTTCTGATTTTTTTACTCTGAAAATTTTGCTTAATTGCTTTTGTAGTGTAAATCGGGTTTGCGACGGTTTTGTTGTTATGGGGAGTATTGTGAGGAGGGGATATAGTCCCGACACTGTGACTTATACATCTTTGATTAAGGGATTGTGTAAAGTGGGTAGGGTTGGTGAGGCAGTCGGGTTATTTCAGAAAATGGTCAAGTTGGGTTGCGGGCCTAGTGTGATTACATGTGGGACTTTGATTAATGGGTTGTGTCGAACAGGCAATACAGGTGTTGCACTTGGGTTACATGAAGAAATGGTCAGTGGTCAATTTGGTACTGAGTGTAAGCCTAATGTGGTTTCCTATGGTGTGATTATTGATGGGCTTTGTAAGGATGGGACAATAGAAAAGGCAAAGGAACTTTTCCAGGAAATGAAGGGAAAGAGAATTTTTCCGAATGTGTTCGTTTATAGCTCTCTAATACATGGTTTATGTTGCGAGCGTAAATGGGAAGAGGCTAAAAGTTTGTTTAACGACATGGTGGATCAAGGCATCCAACCTGATGTTGTGACGTTTAATGTGTTGATTGATGCACTTTGCGATGAGGGGAAGATGAAAGAAGCAAATGGGTTGTTTGAATTGATGATTCAAAGAGGTGTGGATCCTGACATATTTACTTACAGCACGTTGATGGATGGGTTCTGCTTGGTGGGCAGGCTTGGTGATGCAAGGAAGCTATTTGATTCAATGACTAGAAAAGGACATAAACCTGATGTTGTAAGCTACACTGTACTGATCAATGGATATTGCAAGAATTGGGAGATGGAGGCAGCTATGAATTGCTATAGGGAAATGATTCACCAGAAAGTTACGCCAACACTTGTAACGTTTCGTATATTAATTTCTAGTCTATTTATGGAAGGTAAGGTTGAGGATGCACGGAAGCTATTGGGTGAGATGCACGTTCATGATCTGGGACCAGATTCATTTGGTTATAAAATTATCTTGGATTGGCTTTGCAAGAACGATCCTTTTCCAGAGGCAATGGAATTATTTAATAGTTTAGATGATTGCAAAGTTGAACCAAGCATTACAACTTAGAACAACCTCATTAATTGGTTGTGCAAAGCAGGGAAGATTGAAGTTGCCTGGCAGATATTTCGTAGATTATCTGATAGAGGCTTGGTGCCAACTGTTGTTACATATTGTATCATGATTGATGGGTTCTGTAGGGTAAGGGATTTGGAAAAAGCAAATGATTTGTTTTTAGAAATGGAAGAAAAGGGTTGTGCTCCAAATGTAGTCGTATATAATGTACTTATGCGCAGTTTCTGCGAGAATAATGAGTTGCAAAAGGTGCTTGAACTTCTTCACAAAATGGTGGAGCGAGAATTGTCACCCGATGACTCCACAGTCTCCATAGTACTAGACTTACTTTCTAAGGATGAGAAGTATCGTGAATGTTTGGATCTGCTACCAACATTTCCTACCCAAGAGCCTGGAGGTTGTAATGATGGATTTTCACTATGATTTTTACTTACCAATTCTATCTTCAAGGTACCTAGGGGGGATAACTCTTACACTGACCAAAAGTTACAAAATGTGAAGGCTTGTCACTGCACTGTCCAAAATCCCAATTCTGACTCTTCTCAAGTAAAGGGGCTTTAAGGGTTTGATCTAGTGAAGTTGCACTCGGTAATTGATTGGGATGTTTGTAGGACCACGGAAATAAGAAGCTTGCACTAAAAATGATTGTATTGAGCAGCTTGTTTGGGCTGGTGAATTTAGTATCTTCATGCACTTCTGGTGGTAAATTGCAGCTGATTGATCCACCTCTAAACGTCTCGCTTCACAAAATTTCTTTTAACATTACTCTTGGTTGATTGATGGATGGACAGGATCTGTAGTGACACCACCAACCATTGGATCTCTTGTAGCTTTATGCCTCAGGGGATATCTGAGGTGTGAATTATCTGATAATTGTATATACAAGTATTCGAGCTATGAAGTTCTTTATATTGTCTCCATTGGAAATTCCAAGCTTCTTGTGACATCTACATCTAGAGCCATATACAAGAATTGTATATTTAATGCACGAGAGTCTTTGCTAGAGTACCTTTCTTATCCTTTTATCTTGATATTGGTGCTATACAATTAGCCTTAAGGTCAAAGCACCTTTTCGAATCGCATTCTGTTACCACATTTCAAGCATGTTCTCCTCTTAAGTGTAGCCTTTTTTGTTTTTGGTTTTTGTTTTGGTTGGTTTGGTAGAGTTGTATAATTGAAACCACTTTTTATGAAGGAATGGTACCTATCAATTTCCTATGGTTATGGGTACCATTGTAACAAACCAATAAATCCTTTCATACAAATAAAGTGCATTTTGATGGTGAGGTCCCTGTGCCTATAGAGGTTTGGATACGTTTGGGTAGTGATAAGTGTTGAGAATGTTTGTGAATAGTAGTGAAAAAGTAATGAAAAAGTAATAATAAAATATTAAATAGTAGTAAAAAGTAGGTGAAAAGTAATGAATAGTAGAAAAGTAGGTAAAAAGTAATAATAAAATAAAGGATAGTAGTGAGAGTACTTGAAGTACTCTCACTTGCCAAACATAGTCCAGCCATATGATTTCAAGATGAAGTTAATCTTAAACATCAACTCTCTATAGACAACAACCGATTGGTTCAAATACACTATAATTGAGAGTTGATAGTTTCAGAGAAGAAATAAACCTTGGAACAAGAGCAGGACAGAGGATCTGAGATGGGATGCTTCAAAATTGATTGAGCCCTACATCTAATTAACACCAAAGTATTTTGCATACTTTTTAAGGTGTATTTGTAAATTATCTCCCCAAAATGCAGCTACCCATATTAAAAGAAAAAAAAAGGCCCTTAATTGAAGTGCATTTCTAAGTTATTATTCCATGTCTATGCATCACATGACATAATTAATATTTGGTGGACAAAGAATTTTTACCTAAAGTTTTGATAAAGTAAGAATGCTTGGTAAAATAACCAGTTAGAGCACCTAACCTTTCCTAAAAACCCATGTGCTTATTTATTATTATTCTAAAAAACAACCTGATCAGGAAAATGACACAATATATATGCCAGAGAGTGAACATCTGATACATTACCATCGTTGTCCTAGACATCAATATTATTGTAATTGACATATTTGCTCTGATGCATCGTTTTGGTCACATCTTGGGTTTACAAGGCGAAACTAAGGTTCCAACTTCGAAACTTTGATATCATTCTGCCATTGTTATTGCAGAATTGGTTTTACTTTCTCTGCAGTACGAAACTTTGCCTAATTACAGTGCTCCTGCTTGGACCTTTGGTAAGTTTGAGATATTAATTTTCCATCCATGCTTTGTTTGATGCATCATATGGCACTCGTTGCACATACTACGTGGCTTCTTGTAATTTTTTTTTTTAAAAACCAAAACGTGCGTTTTGATTCAATTTGAATGTTGGTTTCCTAATTTCATCCCGATTCGAGACCTCCACCCTCGATAGCAACCCGTGTCGGCTTCCTCTACCCAGCGCTCCCGGCGACGTCTCTCTTGTCAGCGCCACCGAGCGGCGCTCCTAGTTTGCCCAACGCCACTAGTTCCCGCGAGCTCGTTTAATGGAGTAAACCAGAAACCAGAAACGAGATTCAAATCTTGCGAAACCCACCCTCCTTCCTCGCCACGAACCCGCGTTGGCTTCCTCTTCCCAACGCCACCTCGCGACGGCGTCTCTCTGTTCAGCGCCACCTCGTGACGCTCCTACGTCTCCCCAGAGCCGCCACTCCCCTCAAACTTGTGATTGAACGGACCAAACGAACGACAAGTTCCAATAGCTCTATTTTGCCAAATGGTTTGCTCAGCTTTGTAGGTAAATATTGTACCATTTTCTCTTCCATACTATTATGTTCTTCATGTGTACATCGAGATGTGATTTTTGTGTTTTCTAAGATGGGTATTGTGGCTTAGGGCATGGAGAAAAACATTTTTCTTTCCAGAAAAACAGGGTTCGTAAACTATTGTTTTTTGTTAATACAACTTGAGTTTTGAAGACATGATTGGAACTTGTTTGTTTTAGTAGGGATGTGTAAATAAATATGTGTTTTTTTAATAGAATTGTAGTTTTGATGCTCAACTGCCTGATTAGGGACCTGCAGATGATTTCATTTTTGTAAGGTTATTTTTGTCTTGCCCTGTGATGAAAATTCTTGCTCATTATGGGTGTAGGGTTTTTTTTTTTTTTTTTTTAAATAAAGATGGCAACTAGAGAAAGAAATTGCAGATTTGGATGCCGAGAACACAGATGGTTCAAGGTTGCTGGAGCTTCGCAAGAAACAGTTTGATATTTTATTGCACGTGGTATGTGACAGTGTGCATAATATTTTTTCATGCTTTTGTTCATAATTCATGAACTTACTTGCCTGTTTTTTATTCACCATAAATTCTTCTCTCTTAGTTTTGCTACTGTGTCAACTGACAAACTTGCTACTTCTTTCACATGCCAGTTTAAAGTTTCTGTATCATCACTAACTCCCTTGGCACCATTACGACATATATATATGGGGGCCGGAAGATAAGTGTGCATATAATTTTTATTCCTCGAGTTAGATGCCATTTGAGTGTGTAATAAGGCCTTGATTGATTTATGGGGAATTAATACACTGACAGCACCTGATGGTAGCAGTAAATTACTCATTCTCTTTGAAAAATATGAAAAATATTTGGTACTGCTAGGTCTACCTCCACGTTACCGAGATGCATTCCTTGTTTCAATTTTTTTTTTTTTTAAATTCTAGATTTGGTGTTGCAATTTTGGCTAAATCTCAATTGGAGAACTCTGTAATTTACGACGTGCAAGTTTTGGTAACAAAGATAGTTCAGTTTTCAAAAAGTATTTATCTATCTCAGATTGGTGAGATCATTAGCAGATTTGAGAAGAAGGGGTTCAAATCCTCTATATTCTGTCCTAGAAGCAGGGAAACGAAAAACTAAAGGAAGCATGAAAACTTCTGAACTAGATGTGCAGACCTGAAGTCATAATTGGCAAAAGGAATATTTTGATGGAATTTTCCTTAGTTGTTTTTAAAAAATGAACTTCTCTAGTCTATGTTTAACTTATTCAAAATAAATAAATTTTTGCTTATCTTGTCTGAGTTTGATTGAAAAATACCACGGCCTCAACTGGGTATGGCTTAAAGTTAGCTGTTGAATATTGGAACTCCTTTTTTCTTCTCTAGTTGAGTACCTGTGACTTGTTTATGTTTATTATCCACTTGGTTTGGCTCTGGTGTCAACAGATTTTTTCAACTGTGGCTCTGATGAAGCTACGTTGTTTGCTGGAAGGTTATTCACGAAAGTGATTTGGTTGAAAGTGCAAGGAAAGAAATTGCTCTTTGGTTCCCCAAAGGCCCTGCTAACTGGGGGAGTAGCCTTCACCCTTGGATCTATGAGTAAGGAGTAGTACTTTCACACAACCAACACCATCAGGCAATGAGGAGATGTGAGGTTGTTGTACGACAAGAATGTAAACCGGACTTCTTGTGTGAGGTTTTGTGATGAAATTTGTTGTGGTTGTGAATAATGTAAACTGGACTTGTGGCTGTGAGGCTTTGTAATGAAATTTGTTATGGTTGTAAAGAATGTGATGGACATATTTGTTGATTACCTATTATACTTTGAAGTCTTTGTATTCTTGAAGTTGGTTAATCTTGATGTTGATTGAAATATAAATATAAAGATTTTCTTTACAGGTAGATTATAAAAAAATGTTCTTGCATTTAAACTCTTTCCAGGTGGATTATTTTTTTGTTAGATTAGAATAGGTGTTGGATTAATATCCTTTAGGAGGAAATTAAGTCAGGAGATTTGGTGGGATGTACCTGAGCATGAACATGTGGGTAATGTGGTGTTGGGGGTCTTTTTTAGAGTGATAGTTAATGACAAGAAGTTGGTGATGTCTAATGATTGGTGCTGTTGTACATACATTTGGCTTTAAAAAATGATAGTATGCCTCATAATTCTACTTTTCAACTTAGTTTTGCTGTTCGTGAATCCCCTGTTTCTTTCCCTACTCATTTTTCCATTTCCAAGCAACTGATATGATTTTTCTAACTCAATTTCCATTTGCAAGCAACTAACATCCGTCCATCCAAGCAATGCCATTCCCACAAAAGCTAAACCAAGGACATGTACACGTATAGTACCATTCTTCCAAATCAAATAATTTAACATCCATAGTGATACTCAAATCTTACAAAGCACACATTTATTAAAAAATATTCATATAGATTCGACAATTATAATTATGGCTAAAGGATCCATTTACAATTTTTCTATTAATACAATACAAAGCACCAACATGATCGATCCACCATAAGAATTTAATAGCTAAAACTGCTGCTGCAAGGCCAATTGATTTTGTGATCACATCGAAGAGATGGTCTTGAGTAGGCCTTCACAATAGCTCTTGGGAAAGAAGGCCGTATGATGGCAACTGTTCCAACCTTGTTATTCCTTCAAGCAATTGCTCTTGTTCCAGCTGATGACGGGTCGATTTCATCACCGCCTGTAAGAAACACATATGAGTGAAAACAAATTTTCCTTTTTTTTTATTATTATAAAGTAATATAAGATAACACAACCTACAAGTTTTGCATTTCAAAAAAGAATGATGAATTAGGTGAAAGTAGAGCTTCCTCCCATATAAGCTCTACACCAACTTCCATAAACAACAATGTAGAATAAGCAGTATAAATATTGCTCCCATCAGTGTCCTGACGAAAATCATTAAACTCCTATTTAAATTACTTGATTGAAAGATAAAAAATCCATAGGTGCATGTCTCCAATTTGGCATTTTTATCAACCACTATACTCTAGGACACAATCATTTCAGAAGTTTATAAAGATACATCAACAGAGATCTCTATCAAATATAAAATCCATAACATCGTAGAAGTACCAAGAATTCTATTTCATTGCCCCTCATGCCGAAACAAAACAAAAAAGCAGATAATTGCTCATAACATGAATTGAACAAGAAAAAAAAATATTAACCTGCTTCCAGATCAAGCATTTGAATAAGCATGAATGTGATGTTCACACCACCTACAGCAAATGGGTATTCCCACATTGACTGATCACCTTCCTGCTTTTGGAGAAGATCCTGGAAGGTTTTCTAGATTTAAAAGTTCAGTGAGCTTCAAGAGCAAAAATAATAGCAAGAGCTGCATAGAAGGCCGTACTTAAACTTGCTTGACTCTAAAAATTAATCTAGTTGGAAGAGTGCCACAACTCTAGAAATAAAAACAAGTTGATGAGGTACATAGAATAGCAGGGTGATATGTATGTAGTACCACACAAGATATAAACTTCTCACGCCTTGTTGTCAGCATGAAAAACTTGAATCTAAAAATGAATCTAAAAATTTTATACATCTTTAAAACATTTTATAGTAAAAAATATTTTAAAAATTATATATACTATTTTAAATTAAATATCTTAAATTATCCTTGCACATTACACCGAATTTGTAACTAGTATAAGAAAAAAACATCTAGCCAATTCTACCATATTTAGAGGAAATGTTATGCAATTAATTTAACAAGACAAAAACAAGTGGCATTAGTTCTCTCTCTCATTCACTGCAATGTAGACAGAAGCTCATCTCTCATAGAATTCACAAGTGCTTCTCCATTTTCTATGATCAAATTTCTTCAAAATTGTTGGTAACAAAAGCATTTCCATATATCAAAACATCTATTTGAAAACATTACAAATAATTATGGAAAAAAAGCGGGAGGGGTATAGAGAACAATATAAGAAACAACTATACCGAAAAATTCTTGACAAAGAACAACAAAATCTCCAATGATATGAAACCACCACCTCTACCAGACAAAAATCAAAATTCAATTAATTAGAGGAGAAAAAGGAAAACCAAAATTAAAGCAAGGGTTAAATACACTTTTAATCCCAAAACTACCAAGGGTTTTACACTGCAACTTAAACTTCCAAAACTGACACATTATACCCTCAAAAGGCTAGGAACTATTAAGCTCTCGATACCTTATACTTCCCGACAGGAGGGCTTAGTCTTTAAGCATGTACATGCAAGAAATTGGTGGGGTTGGTTTAGAGCTGCCGAGAGAGAGGTTTGTGCAAAGCCATGAGAGGCAACATCTACAGAAGGGTACTATTAGTTTCTAGCAAATACAGAGAGAAAAAAGAGATAGAGTAAACAGAGAGAGAGAAAGGAAATAGAAAAAAGAAAAAAGAGAAATGTATGCTAAACCCTAGAATCACATATTATTTTGAAGAAACGATACATTACCCTCCCGTAGATCTGAGGGTTTCGGTGGACTGAGGGCAGCTTCACGTTGATGGACTGAGGCTTCGTTGGTGGACTGAGGGACCAAGGGCTTGGGGATTGATTTCCTCGGGAAGGCTGAGGTCGTGGTGGGGAGGGCTGAGGTTGTGGTTGGGAGGTCATGCTTGGCTGAGGTCGATGGCTGTGCTTGGCTTCAATGGCTGATGTTCAGGTGAGCTTTGAGGGCTTGGGGTCGGGGGGGCGGGGGAATTCTTGAATGAAGGGAATGAGGGTTAAGAGACAGAACGGAGCAAACCGGTTCAGTGGTGTTAGTGAACCGGTCTACACGTCATGTGCGCATTGGATGCAACGAAATAGTGGATTCTGCAAAGATTTTCTGAAGTTAAAAAGGCTCAGTTCCATGTTTTTTTCTTGATATTAGAGCCCGAGCTAGGGATCTGAAACAAGATTTTGGTCTAGTCCCTCACATTCCACAAGAAATGAGTACCCTTTTAGAGTTATCGAACAAGTTCGTACAAAGCAGGCTAAGCAGCTGCTTCAGTATCACAAGTCATCTCTATAGTTAGATTATTTTCTGAGGCTTTGTTCGTTAGCCTGCAATTTAATAAGTAAGATTCTAATAATTCTAGGTACTGTATTCATGATATTCATTACCAGTGTCTTGACTCTTACCCTTCTGGATGCTTCATTGCTTATCTCAGACTTTTGAAAAAAAGTTGTTAAGAATGACAACAGATTGTTTTGAAGGGATTTACGGTTGCTAAACAAAGCTAAAAGCAAAGAAAGGCGCCCCCCAAAAGCGAATATCACTTTGCTGCAGTGTCTGCTGACTTTTACCAACAGACATTGCTGAAATATTTCATGACTTGTTGCATTATATATATCAACCTGGTCTCCGAGTTGTTTTTTGACTTTTTTACGTTTCAGTTTCCCATGAAATTCTACCTCGTGCAGAGAATCATATAGCTTTGTGCATTCCCACCTCTTCCAGACCCAAGAAAAAGAAGCTGAAGAAGAATTTCAGTTTCCAGTGCTAGCTGTAACCGAGAGCCTGCAACCTCGACAAAGTTGACATACCTAATTTTAGCATGGTCTTCGACCCATGTTTGTTTAAGGTTGCAACATGTTCTTCACACACATCATATATAAATTCATAATGGGGATTCAAAGATAAAGAATCAAGATCGAAAGTACTGTACGTGTATATAATTTGCTTGGGAATTGTTTGATACACAAGATGTTTTATGGGATGATCTGCAATTCCGTGTGAGTATCATTACTCGCGGGATGGTAAATATCTCGTGCTACTTGTTTGGTAGAAAAGAAAAAAGAATAATAATTTTCCACTCAAACCAGTTGGGCATGAACGGACAAGCCCATTGAAGAATCTGTAATATTATTCAAATGTCCATTTTTGTTTTTCTCAACTTTCTAATGACCAAACATCATCTCGATCGATCGTTACCGCTTCCATTGGACATTTGAATAATACAGCTGCATTGTACATTATAAACTTGGTCATGTCTCCGGGTAATCAGCCAGATGTTATTATAGATAGTAGTCTTGTAGTATTTATTATTATTTTATGTGTCTCATTAGCCAAACAATATTAAATGTATAAGATGGGAATTAACCCCCTTCTGATTTTTCAGTTGAATTTTAAACCTAGAATGAATGAGAGACACACCAAATAACTCATACAATATTTATTGATGCTCGTTTGAGTCTATAAAGACAATAAGTAACTAATTACTCAACAAATATTCTATGGATCATCATTTCATGTTTTCAACTTTTATGTCTCTCATTCTAGGCTTTCGATTCCAAACGAACATATTGAGATTATTATCTTACTTTACGTGTATGTTTTTCTCACTTTAAAAACTTAAAGTCTTGGAAAACAAATACACATCTATAATAAAACTGCTTATTTGTTATAGTTATTTTTAGCGAAAATGATTATTTTTTGTAAAAAATGAATGTATTTCTATCGCAAATAGTTATTATCGTCACAAATATACATTAGACCCTTACCTTAAACTACCAAGTATTTTGCATATTACACCCTCAAACTATGAAGACAGCTAGTTTTTAAACTTAAATGATTAAAATATTTGATGTAAAGTAAAAATAATGTGAACCATTACGTATGTTCAATATATCGGTTCGGTTGTCTAGATTTAAATGAAAATGTGTTTGGTAGCTTGAATCAATGTATGCCTCTTAGGGATATGAGTCTTAACCGCTTCCCAACCAAACAAATAGTTGTGTCATTTGGTGAATTAAAAACATTTTCAATGTATTCTCTAATATTTGAGAAATTTTGATTTTTTAAAAGTGTTCATTCATTTTAGTTGTGACTTTTCTCTAATATCATTTTATTTATATAAGTTGTGAATTTTCACAAGTACCATTTCGTTTATGTGATGTGACTTTTCACAAGCATCATTTCATTCTCTATAAATAGAGAACTCTACCCACAAATTCATTGACTCCAAATTCTCTACAAAAATTAGAGAAACACTTCCTCTTTTATTTTTTCTTTCTTTCTTTGGGTTTTGGCTATTTTATATCGAGTTCGAGGATCTCATTTTGTTTGTGTTGGCATGAGGTTAATGGGAATCGACGTTGTTGTATATTAGGAATAGACTATCAAGAAGCCTAGTGTATGTTTAAAATTGGAGGCGGCGGAATTTACTCTAAGGAAAGCATACATTACAACATGCCTCAACACCGGGTTCTCTCTTTCTAATTTGTTCTTGTTATTTTACATATTCTCTAATTTACAAAACATTTCAAAATATTTCTTAACAATCTTAGAGTAGATTCTCTTTGTTAAACTAGATGTGTGTTTTAATTGGTTGCCACCATAACTTCAAATGAGCTTATTGTACTCAAGAAATTAGGAGGAGTCAATTTTAAGTGTTGGTAAGAAAAGATGAAAATCTTTCTTTCAATACTTGGATTATATTTTGTTATTGAAAATGATTATCCTTATGATGATTTACATGAGCCCGCACATATTATTGAATTGTAAACATATGTAGAAAAAGATAATTTGTGTAGGTATAGGATTTTAAATCATTTAAGTGATATACTTTTTGATGTTTACCTACACATTAAATCTGTCAAAGATATTTGGAATGCTCTTGATAAGAAATATGGTATACAAGACGTCAGAATGGATAAGTATACCACAAGTCAATTTCTTAGCTTCAAGATGGATGATTCCAAGTCTATGGTAGAGCAAGTCCCATGAGTTAACTATCATTTACTATGAATTGGGCCAATGGGGAATGAGAATTACCAAGTGTCTCCAAGTTGCTTGTACAATATATAAATTGCCTCTTTCATGGAAAAATTTTGGCCTATTTCTTAAACATAAGACTGAAGATATGAGCATAGAAACCTTGATTTTTGCCATTAGGATCCAAGAACAACATTTGGAAAATGATCCTATCCCACCATTGGTTTATGATTTTCAGTCTAAAGCAAATATTGTAAAAAACCATAAAACATATAAGAACACATTACATTAGAAGTCCAAATTCAATAAAGGTAAAACTAATTATGGGAATAATTTGAAACCAAAGTCCTATATTAACAAAGATGATAAGATACCCATTTGTTTTAACTGTAACAAACAGGGTCACTTGGCAAAAAATTATCACTATAAGATGAGGAAATATCAAGGCAATGAATAACTAAGATCGCCTAACCCACAGGCTCATATGGTGCTTTCCGAGACCGACTCTGTTGGAGCCTATGAACGGTATATAACTTTAAGTCTCAAAGTTTATCTGGCTTGTAGTGCTATTGATTGGATAGTAGACACAGGAGCCAATATACATGTCACTTCTAACTGCAATATTTTTTCAACATATCAGGATACAAGTGGCATGAAAGTGACGATGGGTAACTCTACCTCTGCACAAGTATTTGGAGTAGGAAAAATTGAACTCAAATTAACGTCTAGAAATACTCTTCCTTTAAAAGAAGTATTTTACGTACCAGAGGCGAGGAGAAACCTAATTAGTGGATTTTTACTTAGTAGGGCAGGCTACACATTATTATTTCAATCCAATAATTTTTTTTTAGTTTTTTTTTATAAAGATAATAATATCATTAATCAATAGAAAAACGATTATAGACAATTATCAAGCCAGATGGCTTGAGAAATACATTCTAGAATACAATCCCACCAAACATCAATACTTTCAACCTTGAATGCATATCTAGCCAACTTATGTGCTACCATATTGCCTTCTCCATATACATGTGAAAACAAACAATTCTCAAAATATATCACAAGTTTCTTTATCTCATGATATAACACCCCCAAATAAGAGTTAGTCATGCTATCATTTTTTAGTAATTCAACGCATAGCAAACTGTCACTCTCCACAATAATGTTAGAAAGACCCATAGTAGCACATTGCTGCAGACCCATGAAAATGGCAAGCAGTTCAGAGCCTTCAACCTCTTCCATTAGTACCTCAGCCTTGCTAAAAGCCATAAGAACTCTTCCATGTGCATCCCTCAAAACTGAGCCCACACCTGCTCTACCCCACTCAACAAAAACTGAAGCATCCACATTTAATTTGACCCACCCAGATTGAGGTGGCTGCTATTTGTAGTGTCTCATGAGCCGAGTTCTTGTTTTGTGCTTAACATGGTCATAACTATGCAACAAAACCGTAGCATTCTCTACTACCAGTTTATGACGTATCAACTCTTGATCATGAACAAATTTATTCCTACAGAACCAGAAACCCCATGCCAACACAAACAAAATAGCTAACTGCTCATACACTTTCCTATCACATATTTGCATTGCCATCTCAATCAAGGATATATTATTGTCCAACATCAAATCAAGTAGGAAAATTCGCCACATACCTTGGAGAGCAGGACAACTGAGCACCGCATGAGTGATAATATCATCCCTTGTTGCTAAACAGAATCTGCACTTGTCATAAATAACCACTTTTTTCTTCATCAAGTTGACAGCCGTAGGTAAGCCATCTTTGCATGCACGCCATGAAAAAATTCTAATCTTATTTGGCACCTTCATCTTCCACAAATGCTTCCAAAAAGCTTGTTGATTCCGCATGTTTGATGATTTAGCACCCTGGAAACCAATCTGCATATGTATAAATCAATAACAACTTCGCACACTAAATATTCCATTTCTTTCATGTCCCCACACCCTTCTATCTTCTACATTATCAAAACATAATGAAACTTTTAGAATATTTGAGACTACATTTGGATTGAAGAGAGATCTTAGCTTTTGAACATCCCACATATTTGCATTATCCGAAAATAAAGAATCAACAAAACCAACTCTTGTACCATCCCTTTCCACTCCCCCTTCCAAGAGCAAAGAAGTGTGCCTTGGAATCCACATATCTTTCCAAATGTCGATAGACTTTCTGTTCCCTATCCTCCACCGACAACTAGCCACAAGCCATTTTTCGTGCCTCCCAAATGCCCCTCCAAGTATAAGATGGATATTTTCCCAAACTCGTTGTCATGAAACTGGTATGTGGGAAATATTTCGCCCTTAGAAGTTTATGAAGTAGAGAGCTATCGTCTTGCAATAATCGCCAGCCCTGTTTTGCTAGCAAAGTAAAATTGAAACTTTTTAACTCCATGCATTTTCTTTTGACACAATTTACTTCAACTCAACCAATGAATCTTCCTCTCATTTTCTTTTTGTCCCCACCAAAACTTTGACATCAAGCCTTCCAACTCCTGACAAAAACTAGAAGGTAAGAGAAAATAGCTCATTGTATAAGTTGGAATAGATAGGGCAACAGCTTGCAAAAGGATCTCTTTGCCGTCTTGTGACAGCATCTTCTCTTTCCAAGCTTGAAGCTTTTGCCATACCTTTTGTTTTATAGATTGGAAAGCCCGTTGCTTAGACCTCCCAACAATAGTTGGAAGTCCCAAATATTTCTCATACTGTTGTACTTCACTATTGCTCCAAAGCTGCTTAATCTCACTCTAAAGTTCCGCACTCACATTTCCACTAAATACCATGGCAGTTTTTTCTTTATTGATTCTTTGGCCAGAAACAACTTCATATTTCTCTAAAAACCTTTGCACCCTCTTATTTTCTTCCACATCAGCCCAACAGAAAACTACACTATCATCTGTAAAAGGCAAATGATTTATGTTGGGTGCCCTTCGACAAATTTTAAGACCAGAAATATCTTTTCTCAGCCCAGCATTTTTCAACATGAAAATTGGTCCTTCAATGCAAAGAAGAAATAAGTAAGGGGACAATGAGTCCCGCTGCCTTAATCCCTTAGAAGGCACTATTAGACCTCTAGGCTCCCCATTAATTAATACAGAAAAAGAAACAGATCCAATACAGTACATAATCAGCTCTATAAACCTCAGGTGGAACCCCATTACTTTCATAACAGCCCTTATAAAACTCCACTCGACCTGGTCGTAAGTCTTGCTCATATCCAATTTCAAGGACATAAAGCCCTTTTTACCTTTCTTTTTATGTTTGAGGAAATTTACTAGCTCATAGGTAATCAAAACATTATCAGTAATGAGACGTCCGGGAACAAAGGCACTCTGGCTCTCACTTATGATACTTGGTAAAACAGCCTCGAGTCTATTAGAAAGGACTTTTGCAATGAGCTTATAAGTCACATTACATAGGCTAATAGCCCTATAATCTCCCATTTTAACAGCACACTTCTTCTTTGGAATCAAAGCAATGCGAGTGTGATTCAAAGTTGAAGGAAAAGAACCTAAATTCAGTGCTTGAAGCACTGCTGAAGTAATATTTGCTCCCACCACATGCCAATATTTTTGAAAAAATATTGGAGACATGCCATTAGGTCATAGGGCCTTCGTGGACCATATTTGGTTTAAAGCTGCCTTCACTTCATTTGCGCCGAACACCTTCATCAAATCCATATTCATATGAGTAGAGACTTTTCCAGCCAGAAGTTCTAAGAAAGCCAAAGAGTCAACATCAACACTTGAAATTGAGCTTGAAAACAAAATCTGAAAATAATCAAGGATAACTCTATCTCGTTGATTGCCTTCTTGCCAATGACCCGTTTCATCTTGGATCTTTAAAATTTGATTCTTTCTTCTTCGCTGAGATGCCTTATATGAAAATATTTTGTATTATTATCCCCCTCTTTAAGCCACATGGCCTTTGAACGCTGCCTCCACATAATTTCATTTCTTTCCAACCAAATCTGCACTTCATCTCTTGCTACATTCAGTTCTTCAGTAGGAATTAAATCTGAGCCCCTTTCATATAAAGAATATAAAGCTCTCTAGGCCGTACTCAGCTTAGTCTGAACATTTTCAGTTTAGGCCCTACAACTGAGTTCCACATTCTTTCAGCATTTCAGAAACATCTGCCATAGTAGTAGGCGCCACACACCTCCCCTAAACACCTTTAATAATATCTTCACACTCTTTCACACCAACCCACATGGCCTTAAACTTAAAAGACTTTTTAATAAAATGGGGCACTGTTACACCCTCTAAATTTACCCGAATGGGTAAATGGTCAGAATAAGCAACCACACCATGAGTCACTCGTGCATTAGGAAAACTATCCCACCAATCAGAAATGGCAAAGAATCTGTCAATTCTCTCACTAATACAGTGATCTCTAGTTCTCTTATTAGACCATGTAAACTTTGGGCCTGAGAAACCCAAATCCCTCAAATTACACTCATCAATAACCTCCCTGAAAGCATAAAGTTGTCTTTCAGACCTAGGTTGGCCACCCCTCTTCTCATGATTGTACATTACTTCGTTAAAATCTCCCATCACTAACCATGGCTCACTGTTCACACGACACAAAGATCGAATCAAAGCCCATGTATTATGCCGCAAATTAGTTTCTAGCCATCCATATATAGCAGTAAAAAACCAATACCCTAGTCGTATATTAGGATCTCTAACAACAACATCAATATGATTCGAAGAATAATTAAGGACAAACAAATCAATATTTGCTTGCCATAACAATACAATTCCCCATTTCCTACCAACAGAACTAATAGCCAAGCAATTTTGGAAATTTAATTTGTACTTACAGGATTCAACTTCTCGAGAAGAGAGTCTGGTCTCCTGCAAATACACTACCTCGGGCCCTTCCCTCTTGATTAAATCAGAGAGGGTTCGAATGCCCCGTGGGTTCCCAAGCCCACAAACATTCCAACTGAGGAGTTTCATGGCTCCCAACGGTGCTGTTCAACAGACTACTGATCTCTCAAATTCCGAATCACAGCCCTTCTCATCCCGAACGTTGTCCACATGAAGGCGCTTTACTAACCCACCCTTTGAACGCCCCTCCTCTGGAACACCCTTTCTCTTCTTCGGACGCCCTTGCAACGAAACACACCTAGGTTTTGCGTCTAGAGACAGCACTGAAGTCGTTTCATGCAACTGAGCCGTGCGTTTCCACTTCTTACTGCGAAGCCCATCAGGCTTTGACACATCACCCTTCTCATGGCCCTCCTTCACACTACTAATCATCTCCCGTTGAGGCCCATTAGGCCCATAAGGCTGACCAGCCTTACTCAGCAAGAATTATGTATCGTGCACAATCCTTTTCGTTGCAACCGTCCCTAACCTTTCGCCCACCTCAGCCTTCCCACTCTCATTTTGGACTTATATCTCCCGCATTTTTCGTAGTTGCCACCGAGCCGAAATGAGTCTTTGACGGAAGCAGGTCACCTCCTTCCACCACCGCATCGTCCGCCACCTTCCCATTGAGATCCTTTCCCCTGGAGACGCCAGCAACAGAAGACGAGGAAGAATTAGGTACCCCATTAGCTCTGTTTTGCCCTGCAAATGGCGAGAACCAAACCCTTGACCACCATGAAGCCACATTCCATATGGGAAATTCTTCACTACATGCAACTCCAAGCCCCTAACGCATTCACACAATCCTTCTCGCCATGGTCCAAACATCCACACCAGAAGCAGAAATTTGGAAGCCTTTCATAGGAGAAACAAACCCACACCAGTTCCCTCCCTTCAATCAAAAATTTCGATCCTTTGAGCAAGGGTTTTTCTACTGGCAGAGTAACCCTAACTCGTAGATATTCCCCCCAACTCCATCGCCCCCGTCCTCAACATCCACTTCTTCTACAACACCAATTTTTCCCCCCAATAATCGACCCACATACTCAGTACGAGCCATTAAAGGCAGATCATGAAGCCTTACCCAAAAAGTTGCCAAGGGAAACTGGATCTGTTAGACCTGCCTTCTACCATCAACTTTCGTCATTAAGACTAGATGTTTGTCAAAGGACCAAGGGCCCTCAAGGAGAACCTTTTCCTTGTGCCGAACGTCTTCAAAATCAGCAAGCATGATCTTGGAATTCAAATCTCTAAATTTCACCCCTCGCCCCAAATGCCACACTTTCTTCATCATACTCTTGAAAAAATCTTTGTTGTAGTGTTTCTCGGTAAACACCTTCAGAATCAAGCACTTACCCCCACTTTGGAAAGCATCCCCCAATTTCCCTGAGTCGACCACCACCTATGCATTTTCTGTTTCGGTCAATGAAAGGCGTTGGTACAGATCGTTGAGAGGCTCCTTCATGAGAACTAGAGATCACACCAAAGAATAGGACATGCACAGACGGCAATAATAATGACCTTTACTTAGATAACCCACGGGAACCTAGAAAGGAAGAAATCCACTTAAACTCCTCTATTTTTAACTCAATCCAATAAAATTATTGTAACTAAATATGGATCATTTGTGGGGAAAGGCAATGTGGTGGTGGTTTGTTTGTAATAAATATTTAAAATAATGTAGTAGACAAATTTGATTCTAATAATAAATTTGTATTTTTTACATGTTCCTCTTCAATATGACATGCTAGATTAGGCCATGTTAATTATCATAATGTTAAAAAAATGATGGATTTAGAGATTATTCCTAAAGTTCCTGTTGATTTAGATAAAAAATGTTTAATCTATGTTAAATCAAAACAGCTTAATAAGTCATTTAAATTTGTTATAAGAAATTCATCGTTACTTGAATTAATTTATAGTGATGGTTGTTATTTAAATGGTGTCTACTCTAAAGGTGATAATAAATATTTCATTATTTTTATAGATGATATGTCCAAATTTTGTTATGTTTACTTGATGAAAACAAAGAAGAATCATTTAGTAAATTTATCGTCTATAAAACTGAAGTTGAAAACCAATTGGAGAGAAAGATTAAGATTATTAGGTCTGATAGAGGATATGAATACTCATCTAATCAATTGGTTCAATATTGTGAGGAGAATGATATTACACATGAGGAAACAGCTCCATATTCTCCTCAATCCAATGGTGTTTTTGAAAGAAAAAATATAACCTTGGTAGATATGGTCAAATCCATGCTTTCTAATTCCAGCCTATTTGAGCAATGGTAGGGGGAAGCAATACTTGCATCTTATTTTATCTTGAATAGAGTACCATTTAAAGGATCTAACAAGACACTGCATGAACTCTGGAAGGGTAGAATACCCAATATTAATTTCTTTAGAGTTTGAGATTATCTTGCAAAGGTTAATGTTCCAAAAATTAAGAAAAGTGAATTAGGTCCCAACATAGTAGATGCAAGATTCATTGGGTATGCTAGACATAGTTCTGTATATAAGTTTTTGATTATCAAATCAGAAGTCCAAGGTATTGATCCCAACACCATTATGGAGTCTAGGGATGCAACATTCTTTGAAGATCTATTTCCTTTCAAAAATAAGTTAGAAAGATTTTTACCTACAGTAAGTTTTTCTTCCACCAATAGTCAACCTACCATTATATCTAATTCTGATAGTGCATCTGGATTAGAAAATGAACTTGGAAGAAGAAAACGAGTTAGAAAGGAAAATGATTTCGAACATGATTTTTATATTTATTCTATAGTGGAAGATCCGTTGACTTTCAAGGATGTCATGCTTTCCATTGATTCGACTTTCTGGAAAGAAGCAGTAAATAGTAAGATGAAATCTCTTAACACTAATGGCACTTGGAACTTATGTGATATTCCTCCTAGATGTAAAATTATTGGATGTAAGTGAATTTTTAAAAAGAAATTGAGACCTGATGGTATTATTGATAAATTTAAAGATAGACTGGTCGCAAAAGGCTTTACATAAAGAGAGGGTATCGATTCTTTTGATACATATTCTCCTGTTACTAGAATAACCACAATTCGTGTTCTAATTTCTCCAGTAGTGATCCATAAACTTGAAGTCCACCAAATGGACGTAAAGACCGCATTTTTTAATGGCGATCTAGAAGAAGAGATATATATGGATCAACCAGAGGGGTTTGTAGTTCCAGGACAGGAAATGAAAGTTTGTAAACTTATTAAATATCTCTATGATTTGAAGCAAGCCCCTAAATAATGGTACCAAAAGTTTGATGAAATAATTTTATCTTATGATTTCAATATAAATGAATCTGATAAGTGTTTATATACTAAAATAGTAGATGGCGCATGTGTAATGCTATATCTTTACATTGATGATATTCTTATCTTTGGTATCAATATAGATATTGTTCTTGATGTTAAAAAATTTTATCTAAGAATTTTGACATGAAAGACATGGGAGAGGCACATATAATTCTTGATATTAAATTAATGAGATATCGTTATGGTATTAGCATAAATCAATCTCATTATATTGAAAAGATTCTTAAAAAGTTTAGGAGATTTGAATGCAAACCTGTCAGTACTCCTCTTGATCATTGTTTGCATTTAAGTAAGAATTTTGAAGATCCTATGTCACAACTAACATATTATCAAATTATTGGTACGTTACTGTATATTGCTAATTCTACTAGACTTGATATTTCAGATACTATGAGTAGACTTAGCAGATATACTAGTAGGTTTGATGATTCTCATTGGAAGGCATTGGAAAGAAATGTTAAATATTTGAAAGGAACCATGACATATGATATCCATTATTCTGGGTATCCCACTGTATTAGAAGCATACAATAATGTTAGTTGGATAACTAACACAGTAGATCGTAAGGGAACGAGATATATTTTCAGTCTCGGTGGAGCAGTTGTGGCTTGGAGATCTTTCAAATAAATTGTGATTTCACGATCTACTATGCAAGCTGAGTTAATAGTCTTGGATACTACCGGAGATGAGGTAGAGTGGCTTAAAAATTTATTATTAGAAATTTCACTAGTTAAAAAATCAATGCCAGCTATTTTTGTTCTTTGTGACAATCATGTTGTGATAAGTGTTTGTAATAATAAACACTTTAATCATAAGATGAGACATTTGAGTATCAGAAATTTTACGATAAGATATATGATAAAAAATGGATACCTGACTTTGGAATATGTAAAGTTAGAAGATAAACTAATGGATCCTTTGATGAAAGGACTGGCAAAGTTGAAGGTTATACGTACATCAATGGGATGAGATTGAAATCCATTAATTAGGTCACCGGTAGCGACAATCCAACCTTCTTGACTAGAGATCCTAAGAAGAAGGTTCAATAGGAAGAACAAACTATTTGAGTGACTGGATAACACTATTAAAATATTATTATAGGTCATCCATAGAGTATGACGGTTTCAAATGCAATGACAAAGGAAAAATGAAATGCTTTGAATGAGTCCAAGACTAATGTGAGGTATTGAATTGCAGGTACCCTTGGAGAACTCATCTATGTGAGTGTGACAATGAGGCCGCAATTTTATGGTAATTGGGCTATTCCCTAGAGTACTCATAAATCCAAGATACGGTACATAACCTTTATGCATCAGTTTGAAATGAACCCGATATATGTTATACTATGTGTGTGGTGTAGAGAAGTCTGAGTTAAAAGATTCTGATTCAAGACCTGTTCACCATGAATCCTTCAGATGGAAACACGTTAACACTAGGTAGACATTTAAAGTTGCAAGCTACCTCTATTGATGCATAGTACTTAGTCCAAAAAAGATTGTATTATATTCTGTTCTTTAAAATATTTTAATCAGGTGGGAGATTGTTGGTTTTTAAACTTAGAAATGATTAGAATATTTGATGTAAAGTAAAAATAATGTGAACCATTACATATGTTCAATGTATCGGTTCAGTTGTCTATATTTAAATGAAAATGTGTTTTGGTAACTTGAACCAATGTATGCCTTTTGGAAATATGAACGTTAACCACTTTCCAACCAAACAACTTTGGTGAATTATAAACATTTTCAATGTATTATCTAATATTTGAGAAGTTGTGACTTCTTAAAAGTGTTTCTTCATTTTAGTTGTGACTTTTCACAAATACCATTTCATTTATATAAGTTGTGACTTTTCACAAGTACCATTTCACTTATATAAGTTGTGACTTTTTATAAGTACCATTTCATTTATGTGATGTGACTTTTCACAAGTATCATTTCATTTAAATAAGTTGTAACTTTTCACAAGTGTCATTTCATTCTAATTGTGACTTTTCACAAGTGTCATTTCATTCTCTATAAATAGGGAACCACACCCACAAATTCATTAACTCCAAATTCTCTACAAACATTAGAGAAACACTTCCTCATTCATTTTTTCTTTCTTTCTTTGGATTTTGACTATTTTATATCGAGTTCGAGAATCTCTTTTTGTGTGCACCGACGAGGAGATTAACAAGAACCGACGTTGTTTGTATTTTAGGAGTAAGCTGTCAAGAAGCCTAGTACATGTTTAAAATTAGAGGCGGCGGAATCTACTCTAAGGAAAACGTCCATCACAACATGCTTCAACATCGAGTTCTTTCTTTCTAATTTGTTCTTGTTATTTTACATATTCTCTAGTTTACAAAACATTTCAGAATATTTTCTAACAATACTTCGCACCATAATTCTGATAATTAAAATAAATAATAAATAAAGATTGGATCTTAATTAGAGAGGGTGCAAAGTATTACCTTTTTATTGTTTGAGGATGTATGACTCACAATATGTGTCTACATGTCACTCACTCCAAGACTTTAGATTTCAAACACATATTGAGATTATTATACTTTATCTATCTTTCTCGCATTAAAAATAAATAAATTATTGGAAAAATATACTTTTACACTCCTAAAATATTAAGGGTGTTGCACATAATTTTATTATCCAACTATTAAAAATGGAACTATGCTCTCTCATTTCATTTTAGCAGTTAAAATAGATAAAAGAAAATTGACCAATTAATTATTTGGAAAAGTGTAGAATGCCATTTTTAGATAGAAGGATTAAAATAAATTTATAAATTTATATGATTTGATCTCATACCTTAATATCTATTTTTTCATAAAAGAATTTTATGATTTAACGTAACAACACATATTTATCTTCATAATATCCCTTTGCGGATGAAATATTTTTGTTTGAAGATTGCATTGTATCAAGTGTAAAATCATATTTATCAATGGCAATTTGCATGAGATCTTATTCCCGGATATCCCCTCGATCAGTCACGCGTGACCAGTCTTGGATGCTCCCATTCAAAATTATTAAAGGTGCCAAATTCCCCCATGATATCACTTAGGAGTGATTTAGATTCAAAAATGAATTAAGATGATTTATGAATAATAAAATAAAATTTAAATTACTTATTATATTTTGTATGAAAATTTTAAAAAATTTATTTTGAAATTTGAAAAAGTTAAATTATTTATTATATTTTATGTAAGAATTTAAAAAAATTATAATAATGAGATGAGATGAATGAAAATGAGTTAATGTAAATTGTGAATGCAAACGAAATATTGGGTTTGGTTATATAAATTATTTATTTAAAAAACTAAAAAACAATAATAAAAAATCATATTATAATAATATTTATTTTACTGTTTAACATTCATTTCGAATAGATTTAGATGTTGAAGTGAGTTGAGTTGAGATGATAAAATATTATTAAAATATTATTATTTATTATTATTATTATTTTGAGATTTAAAAAAGTTGAATTGTTTATTATATTTTATATTAAAATTTAAAAAAATTATAATAATGGGTTGAGATGAACTCAACTTCAACTTCCAAACAAAGCCTTCATCTCGAGTAACCAAACACGATTTTCAAATAAAAATAAAAATAAAAAAAACCTTACTACTCTCTCTATCTCCCACTCTGTCTCTCTCTCTCCTAACCTAGACGCTACGCTCTAATCGGTGTCTCCCCAGCTCTCTCCGTGCGGAAGATTTCAAAGACTGATCCCTCTGTAAGTAGATTCAATCTCTAATATACTACAGATAAACTTCGTTTATTGTACGCTGTTTATTCTGTTCCTTTTTCCTCAATGAGTTTTCCCCCCTAGGGTTTCATATAAATACGTTAATAGGAGTGCGTATGCGTATTTGTGTATCCAAATTGTTCAGTTTCTGGAACTCGCTGTGTAGCTTTGAGGTTTTGTGTGATGATTGAATTTGGTTAACTTTTGATTTACATGTTAAATATGGGAAAGGACGGCGAAATGCCATATTAAGACTGAGAAATTGCATATTTTTGGCTTTAAGATGTAATCGGAATTGTAAAATTTTTAATACTTGGAAGTTGTTAAGTGGATATGGAAAATTAGTCACAGTTGGGAAAGCTTGGATTTGCTGCATCAGTTTTTCATTCACAACTAGTTTTTTTTTTTTGGCAGTCATTTACATAAAAGAGTAGTTAACTTCATATACTCATAGTTTGATGAAAATGTAGATAAGGTGTAAGCAGCCAGTCCTTTTCTAATTTCTTTTTTTTTTTTTTTTTTTTGGGGAGGGGGGGGGTTGTTCTTTAATATGTTCAATTATAGATGTACATATTAATTAGTTTCCATAGGTTGGTTTTTCGCAGGAAGCACTGAAATGGCTAATGAAGATGTAAATGAACACGAGTCAACTGATGCGCCTGAGAATATAGATCCTCCACAGAAAGAAGGATCTCAGATTGATTTGAAGGGAAGTGGAGAAAAAAAGTGGCCTGGATGGCCTGGAGAGAATGTATTCAGGATGTTGGTTCCTGTGCAGAAGGTTGGTGGCATTATTGGTCGCAAGGGAGAATTCATTAAGAAAATCATTGAGGAGACAAAGGCTCGGGTTAAAATCCTGGATGGTCCTCCTGGGACCTTTGAAAGAGCAGTGAGTTACTTTTTCTATAGATTTATATTTATTGGGGGTTTATCCTTATGTTTTGGGCATTTTTGTATTTGTTTCATTTTCTGTGTTTAAATTATCAATCATCTGATGATCCCATATATTTTTACCGTATAATGGTTTGACTGATTATCTAACCTGCTTTTGATTTGTGAAATGAGTTAGAGTTGTTGCCAATAGCATTCTTGTTCTCATGTTTCTTGTGATATAAATGTGTGGAGTACTGAACTCATTTAACATAGCCTTAACTTCAGTTTAGTTGGGGAAACCTATGGATACTTTTTAACTAGTTGAGGTCGTTAACATGTATATTTTTCCTATGATAATCATGTTCCGTGGATCTCCCCTGACTAAAATATCCTTTCTTAACGTGAATTAAATAAAATCATGTTTCGTCATGTGTCATTAGTTGGTCTCCATGACACGTGATGAAACAATCTTAAACACTTATCTCATCATTTTTTCTTAATAGGAGACACCTCTATCTTAAAAAGGATGACTGCATTCATCACCTAATCTTTCCTTGTAGTCCTACTCATCTATCTTCAAATTTCTTATTTTGTGTACGTTTATTATTAGGTAAATAACCATGTAAATCATGCATAAATTTGGATGGAAAACGCTTGACATGTGCAACATGCATTTGATCAATGTGAAATGAGGAAAATTCTCTGAAGAGAAATTGGGACCCAAACTCACCATTTATGACCCTATCTATTAGTGGGATGAATCAAATGAGTTTAGTTCCCAGTTTCATTAAGGAGGGCGGCCGGCGGCCGGCGGCGCTGGGTTGGGGGGGTGGGGAGGTTTCCTTTTTTTTTTGTGTTTCACTTTTACATCCACAGTTCTTGCAAAAAAAAAAATGAAACTAGCAACTTGAACATGGGCCCAAATGATCATTTCCCAAGCACCAACATAACAAAATGGAAGAGAACCCTATAGCCAAAGTTGAGCAATTACTAGAATTGTCAGGAAGCTCTTATGGACCCAAGATCTAACCTGGTTGCAAGATGTTGCCATCTTAGCCCAAGGGACAGAGCCCTTCCAGGAGGGGTAAGGATTCTCTCAAATATAGAGTATGCCCTACATGCTACCTGTGTGCTAGGGCTTTGCCTTTTGTGTCTTTTAATAAAATCTTTGATTACTTATTAAAAATAGTATCCAATTTTTTTTTTTATAGTTAAAAAGAGATCCAATTAGTTAAGATATGAGGTGTTTCGGTCATTCCTGTCAATGTAAATTTTTTGGAAGCCAAATTACCAAAACACCTTATATTTTGCACTAAAGGGATATCATTCATTTAAGATGAATTGGAAAAAGATCCTATTGTTTCTGGGGGATCAGGATGAAACTTGGCTGTGGCGGACATGCTTTTTTCAGCGGTGAAGTGCGCAGCTTCCATAACTTGCAGCAATATTCTATATTGTAAAGAGCTTCTGTACTCTATTTGCATGTCTTATTGCATAGACACCTAAAAAGAGAGTTTGATATTGCAGAAACAATGAATTCTCATAGGAGAACTCTTTTTGGGGTTTTCGAAAGGGGAAAAGAGACGATACAAAAACAATTGTAAAGGAGCAAAGAAGTAGAGGCACGGAAAAGAGAAAGATGGAAAAGTAGTTCTTTCTCATACATTTTCTTGTCTTCTTAAATCAGTTCAATACCCATCTGTTTTGTCCTACCCCATAATACCACATTGATTTCCTTTTGAAAACCTCCTCTTTATGAACAAAGACCGAGAGATCTTTGGATTGTCAAACAGTGACTGGATGGATAAGAGCATTCTGCACGTGATATATGGTTTTTCTTTTCCTTCTCCACATTGTCTGTATAAGTTGGTCATTTTCTATTTCAGAGGTTCTTTGATTATTTTACATAGCAAAAGTGCGCATGCATGAAACACTCTGAAATTTCAAATTAGGAGATTGGTTGCAGTAATTTTAAGTTTGGTGGTGTGTTTGAAAATAGGGGGGTATTTTTAAATGAAGATGTTGATACGTAACATCTCAATTAATGGGTGCAGTTTTATTGGTTTTTTTCTTTAACCTAATTAATATGTGCAGTGCTATATACTCTAGAATTGTTATTGGTTTGGTATTGCTTGTTGGAAGTCCATGAAATAGATGCATGAAGCTTCTTGTTTGTAATGAAATCACTATCAGATGTTTCGAACAACCACTGCTATCAAATGTTCACAGAAGGACTAACTGTTTATATTGATCTGAACGCAGTAACTAGCAATAGATGAACACTGTCATTTATAATAAAATATGTTCACTCAAATATTTAAAAGAGATGCCAAGAAAATTGGGTTACTTAATTTTTTTTAAATTGTAAAAGATAATAAGACTGAAGTTGAAAGGTGAAAAGAAATTAACAGAGGCTAAATCTAAAACAGACAAAAAAGTGTCTTTTGTCACAATAACCAAAATGAATGTGTGCAGGTTCTTCGCATATCTAAGGCAACAAATCAGTGAACAAAGTGGCTTCAAACTAGAAGAACCAAAGATCAAGTTTGCAGGGATCTGTTCTGAGCATTACAATTGCTGAAAAGTTCTTTTTGTCTTAACAATCAGGATTACATTGTGCAGAATTTGGTATCGTGAAGCTTTCACTGTATCTGGTAACTACAGAACTTGGTCGCTGGTGTCTTGCTGGACACTGTTAAACTTTGTACTAGGAAACTCTTAAATTGTCATCACTATGATCTAGTATTACTAACAAGCGTCACAAACTTGTTCCACATAATATTGAATTAGCCCAAACTAAGTGAAAGCAGAGTAATATAGCTTGTCAAAACATTGACTAAAATCTAGAATGTGAAATATGTCTCAATCCACTTTACCACTAGAGTGGCATAAGTAAATAGCTTATTAGTAGTCCTAAGAAAGTCATTTAAACATATAAGTTTTAACATAAATAGACAAAAGGTAAAATGCATACACAAAATATGCGAAATATTAAAATGCTTGTGTTCAAGATTTTATTCTTATCATGTCTTAATATGTATGCACCACTCTGGTTTTGGGGTCTTGGTTTTTCACCACCACCATGTCAAAAACCTTTAAATTGATAATGGAGTGGTTTCTTGCTAAGAAAGGTTGGAACACAGGTGTTGTATGGTTTTTGGTGATTGTTGTGTTAGCTTCTCCTGACCCTCCCCGCTCTCTCGCAAACCCCCAATTTTCCTTGTCCTTGTGGACTACGTTAATCAATTTTAGTCATGTGTTCCTCAAGTCTCCTGTATGTGGCACCTTAATGACAGTTTCACAGTCTTAGCACTGTGGTGGTTTTTCATCTACGTATTGTGAAATTCTTTTAGTTTGATGTATTGTTTGGATGATTAGACAGATCAGGATGGGATGGAACACTTCTTTCCAGTATTATAACATAGATTATTCATTGTGTTGTTGTAAGAAGCTAATTTTTTGTTTCAATGGATTAAAAGGTTGAATAAAGTTTTGGTTTTGGTTTTTCTGTCTTCCATGAACTTCATGAGCCACAGCTGGATGTTTTGTCTCTTAAGAATCATCGTTTGCTAATGTTGCTATCTTCACTGTTTGATTCTCTTGCCTTTTGTAAGGTGATGGTTTCTGCTAAAGAAGAGCCGGATCTCCATCTTTCTCCTGCCATGGATGCTTTATTAAGAGTTCATAAACAACTTGTCGACTTAGACACTGACCCTGCTCATGCTGTATCTGGTGCCATGGGCACTATTACTACAAGGATTCTAGTGGCAGATATTCAGGCAGGAAGCCTAATTGGGAAGCATGGCTCCACTATAAAGTCTATTCAAGATGCTTCTAATTGTACCATCCGTGTTCTTGGTGCAGGTAATCTTGCAAAATATTATTTCCATACAAGAATGTTACTTGTTTTTTCTTCATTGAAGATTTTGAGACAATGTAGTTGTATTCTTTGGGTTGTGAGAAATGCATTTGTTAGTTTTTCTGTGCTGCCAAAGATATGAGGGACTCAATTTACTCCATCATAATGTTGATAATTTGACTGTTAAATGTATATCACAGAAAGGCTGCTTCAATGTCCTGAATTTTATCATAATTTACCGCAGAAAATCTGCCAACTTTTTCTCTGCAAGATGATAGTTTAGTTGAGATACAAGGGGAACCCACTGGTGTGCACAAAGCAGTTGAATTGATTTTGAATCATCTCAGGAAGTTCTTGGTTGACCGCAGTATTGTTGGGGTATTTGAAACTCAAGTAAGTTTCTTCCTTGAGTAATATAGGATTAGAATTCATGTGGGACCTGGTAGGAAGTTATGTAAATGTGCTTGAATCAAATGTTTTTGCTTCTAGAAAAGTTGAGATGTAGAGTTTGACCCATTTTCTCAGCCAAATTACATTTTCTTTTTGCAAGAGTATTGTGGGCTCAGGGTGGGTAGCTTTGATTGGTTTTAGGCAGTTATTAGATTTTTTCTAGTCGCCCACCTATTTTGACATGTATAATTGTTTCTATTGGTCAGATGCAAATGCCAAATGTCCGAGCAAATCAGAATGTTCCTCCACACCAATCCTGGGGTCCACCTACTCAAGGTTTTCCAATTAGTGACGGTGCTGGACCTGGTTTTGCTCCTAATACTCAGTATATGCAGCAGCCTCCACGTCATAATGAAAATTATTACCATCCTGCTGAAATAACTCCTTTGGACAGTAAGCATCGTCAGGGGCCTCCTATGTATGGAAGGGATGCTTCTGTGGGGCTTCGTTCGTCAATTGGGCAGCCACAACAACCAGTGGATACGAAGGTTCTTTCTGCTTGCTATGATCTTGACTACTATTAAGAATTTGACTTGGGTAATCACTATGATATTGTTACCTTCGAGTTGAAATCCAAAATCTTTGATAATAGAGCAAATGACAAGAAATGACAGATTTTTGGATTTTATCTCACTTTTGATCTTTTTGGTTTAGGAGTCGTCTTCTGTAAAATTTATACCTATCAAGTGTTTTTGGTTGAAGGGTAAAACTTATTATGCATGCATTTCCACCACATGCATCTGCTTTCCTTTGGCTTTGACTCTCATAAATAAGGGATTGGGCTGGATGGTATTGACGCTAGAGGTCCGGACCATAATTCTTTAAAGCATCATTGGGCCAGAACTCTCCTTTTGTGGCCCACATAGTTTTTGTCTTTTCTTTTTTGCTGAGGAAAACTGCTTTATTTGTATTGCTGCTGTGAAAATGAACGTTTGGTGTGATATCAGTTATTCAATCTGCTTTATAACTAGCACCTTAGTGTAACGTTAAATAATGTATGAAAACATTCCAAATTAGGGGGTTTGTTCAGTAACTTTAATCACACAAAAATTACAAGTTGCAACTGATTTTTTTTATTGTATTTTTCTCCTCCTAAAAACCCAGAAAGAGAGTGGCAGCAGGGAGGGAGGGGGTTGGCTTCTTCTATCACAAGAATATTTATATATTATGCTGTTTAATTCTGTTGTGTAGGTTATGCAACACATGCAAATTCCTCTATTATATGCAGATGCTGTAATTGGTAAATCTGGTGCGAATATAAGCTACATACGTCGTGCAAGTGGGGCAAGTATTGCAATACAGGAAACAAGGGGTGTGCCTGGGGAGATGACTGTTGAAATAAATGGATCGGCTTCACAAATACAAACAGCTCAACAGTTAATTCAGGTATACATTACAATTCTTGTGGTTGTAACATGTGCAATGCTTGCCTTTATTCTCTTGTTTCTTTCAGTTTAATTAGTTTAATTAGTATGATTTTGTTTGTTTGCCAGTCTTATTTTTATTTTATGATGGTTATTTTCTTATCTGCACTTTTTAGTACTTTGAATTTTTTCCTTGATTTGGTACTGGCATGAAATCTGAAGTGGTATTTGCTTTCTGTTTTTCAGTTGTATGTTTTACTTGTTTTGTTGAAATAGATAATAGGTAATTAGAGTATGAATGGATATGATTTTTCTAGATGTAGTTTAGCCGTCGTGTTAAAGTTTGTCTGTTTTATAGTGACAGTTTTCATGCGTTTTCGTGCTGTGTTCTAGTTTTTACTTATGAGACTCAGATGTATTTATGAAATATGAAAACGTAACTATCTTTTTATTTCCTGAACAAAAGAGAGCCTTCCCATCTGCGTGGTGGGAGATGGGGGAGGATAGACCCTTTTTTTTTCCTTCTGAACAAAACATAGCTGGTTTTGAAATCTATATTTGATATCTACTGCCGATACTTCAATGTTGTTTGAGTATAGGTTTCTGGTTACCATCATGTGATGCATGTCTGTCTCTCGCTGGTGCTTTACCTTTTACCTTTACCTGAAAACCCCTTACTCCTATATGCAATGATGCAGAATTTCATTGCCGAAGCTGCAACCTCTACGCAGAACCCAACCGGGAGATCAACCAACCAGGGTTATAATGCTTATCCGGGGCATGCTGCATATGCGTCTCCACAGTCCAACACTGGTGGACACACAGGCCATGTTGCACCTGGCCCTGACTTCGATTTGGCATATGGCAATAGTTATGGTTACTGAGAAGCCGGTGCGGTTTTTGTTGGTGTGTGTTCAGAGTTGGACACATCAATATGTTCCTGAATCTGATGACATTTTGTCTTCCATTTCTTAATACATGAACCAATGTGTTTGGCCTTTTTAGCTTCGGTCACAATACCCTCTTGCTTTTATTGCTACTTTGGTCCTCCAATCAGGTCTACTTTATTTTTCGTTGACAGAGAAGGAACTCGCGAAATCCGCACGGAAAGCTCATCATTCTTTCTTTCAAGATGAATGTTGGAATGCGTAAGCCTTTGCTTGCAACGCATATCTAAAAACATAATGATTCCTGAAGAAAGTTGTTCAAACGACTCGAAAAAAGCAGTTTCACTTTATTGATTACTGATTTCATCTATAACCACCTACTCACTTTCTGTCTTTGCACTCATATTAGAAGCTTGCTCGGTAAATAAGCAAAATAATGCCATTCTTTGTCCATAGTTTTTCTACTAATGCGGTACAATAATACTATTCATCATCTTAATTTTCATCATCTTCTCATCTTTCCATCATCTCATAATGTAGCAATTGGAAGTTATTTATTATATTTTACTTGTGAATTTATCTAATGTCACATTATGGGATGATGAATAAAATTTTTTCTTTTGAAAAATGCTTCTCCCACCTGATTGTGTGTTTTTTTTTTATATTTTTTCTTTATTTATTCATTTATTTAATGGTTAAGAAAGTGTTTTTTAATAAATTTTTAATTTTTTTTTCAAAATGTCTAAAGGAATTTAAAAATTATTTAGAAAAAAAAAAGAAGAAATAAAGAGAAGTACAATTTGCACCATCGGTGCAAAGGTCACATTTCTCAATGCCCTAGCATTGTCCTATTTTATTGTCTGTGCTGGCACATTTTGGTGGTGATTACGTTGTCATAATACGGAGAAATAACATCATCAGTGTCACAAGTTCGAAGATGCAAGTAAATATTTACAAATCTCAAATCCTCCGCAAATGCCATTAAACTCGATCAAGTCTGACTTGTGAGATGGGTGAAAAATAAGGAAAGCATTATAACGTAATTAAAAGCAAAGGAGGGGGAGTTGAGCTCTATAGAAACAATGCAATGGCCAATATTTAAAACAAACAATGGAGTGGACATGTGAAGCTGTCGCCTATCTAAGCTGAATATTTCTATAGAGAATCCTATGAAATAATTAAGGAAAAAATTCTGAAAACAAAGGCAGCTAAAAACTAGAGCTAGACAAATCTCTCTCTATATAGGTGCTGCACATGTTGTTCGAAAATGGCCAGTCTGATTGCAGCGGCTGCAATGCACAACACGTTTCACACGACCACCATCCTCCGAACGAACTCGCCGTTTCCTTGGTCGTCCGGGTGGCCGGAGTGATTTTGGTGGGTTTATGACCACCTCAACATCTTTATCCCCGTCATTCTGAAATACCTCTGACGTCTTCCACATTGTTTTATCTGGGATTGGGTGTATCGTTTGTGAATATGCCTTGCGATAATTTGCCACTGTGAAACAACTTTCAGTAAATCGATAAACATTCTGCCTGCAAGAGAGAAGAGCTGCCACAGCATGAGCACAAGGCAGCCCACAAAGTTGCCATCCACGACATGAACAGCAACGGGTTCGGATGTCCACTATATGTGAGCCTTCATGTGATATGACTTCAAATTCAGCTTCATTTGCTCGGAGCACTTGGTAGTTATGTGCACACTCAATAGCATCTGACACGCGCTGTTCAGCAGAAGGAACAAGTATAGTCGTCCACTGCATGCTTGCTTCACGACGCTCGTTAAACCAAGTCATCAGCTGTCGACGAATGTACTCCATCATTTGAATGATTGGAAGCCCAGAAGCTTCAACTATCCAAGTAGTCAAATATTCAGCTATATTAGCTGTCAGATGGCCAAATCTTGTACCCTCAAAATACGCAGTGGCCCACAAGCGAGGTGGGATTCGTCGAATCCAATAGGCAGCATCCTGTGAGATCTCTTCAATCTCAAGGATTTTGGCTTCAAACTCAATGATAGTGAGAGCATGAGCAGCCTCCCAAAGAAGATTGATGAGAATGGCACTGTTGAACTCCTTCTGGAAACTGTCACTAAGATGGTGCATGCAAAACCCATGGAAAGCAGTTGGGAAGTTTGCTTCTACTCCATCCACGATTGCCTTCTTCCTATCAGACAAAAGTGTAAGCCTTGGCATGTTCTCTGCATTAATTTCAAGCAGGTTATGCAGCTCAGAAAGGAACCACATCCAGTTATCATCATTTTCCTCATCAACCACCCCAAATGCCAAAGGAAACAAAGCACCATCTCCATCAAAACTAGAGGCAAAAAGTAACGTCCCAAGGTATTTGCTTTTCAAAGAAGTCCTATCAAGTCCTATAAATGGCCGGCATGCATTTAAAAACCCATAAATTGATGCTTGAAAGGAAATAAATAGGCGTTGGAAACAGTTATCATCAACAGGATTCCCATGAACGAACGCCATACTTCCTGGATTTTTCATTCTTATCTGGTCACAATACTGGGGAAGCAGACGATAATCTTCCTCGAATGATCCGCGAACTGAGGCCATGATTCGCTCCCTCCCCCTCCATGCTTGCTTGTATGATAATGCGATCCCATGGACCCGGTGTATCTCTTCTAATATCTCCTTCGGTCTATAATTTGGATTTTCCCTCAGGCGCTGTTCAACAGACTCTGCAACCCACTGCACTGAGGCTTGTTGATGACCGAGATGGGTAATTCCACCACAGGTATGTGGCTTATGGATGGTTCTAATTGTGAAGGTAGGAACACCTGGAAGCTTTGCAGCATGAATTCGCCAAGGGCATCCCTCACTTGCACATTTGGCAGTAAAACGAGTTTTGTCAGACTTGATTGTCTGCATCTCAAAGCGAAGAGCAATGGCTGCATCCCTCAGCGCCCTTCGGCAGCTATGGACATCAGAAAACTCTTGTCCAACAGTCAATTTGACATCAGAATCCAAAACTAGGGCTCTGGACTGGAGGACAGGAGTACCAACTAGCTCAGGTGCCATATCTGAGACGGGTATGATACCCATCTCATGATTCTGGTCCACAGCTAGATCTAAGCTCACCTGAAGATCATGGTTTTCTACAACAACCAACTCATGAGTATCACATAAACCAAGGGCATGATCCTGAGCCGTATGAGCCAATTCATCATTATGGTTTTCAGCATCAGTATGTTCTTGATCAGCTTCATAATCTTTATTTCCGTCCAATTCTAAACCATCTTCTTCACAATTTGCAACATCTGCATGTTGAGGAGCCATTCCGTGTTCATATGTCAACCCAAGAGCTAGTCCGTGGGTATGTCCTAAACCCAAGCCATGGTCATGGCCATCACCTAAGTCCATATCAATATCATGGGTCTGTTCAAACCCTGAATTATGACCATGGCCCATGATGAGATTGTTATTATGCTCTAGTGCGAAATGATGATCCAGCATCAACGACAAAATCCCAATTTTTCCTGAGAATCAAGTCATGGTTCACCATAACAAATCTAACAGTTAACAATTAACGCAACCTGTTAATGAAATCAAAAGCTCAACTTACAGCCAAAAGAAATTTGTTCTTTAATATGTGTTTTTCCTATTAGACCTGTCCAGAAAATAAATACTTACGGATCTTTTCTGTTACCTCCCACACAGGGCACAAACATATATATATATATATATAAATAAAAAATTCGGGACACTGTTCCTGGACACCCGGTGCCAATAAAAAAAAAAAAAAGAAGCAAAAAACAAGGTCAGAATTATTGTATCGAAAGAGATTTACCTAAAACTACATTCGCAAAATGCGTTTTTGCTATCCACCAGCGTTTTCCTCCAGCAGAAAAATCTTGTACGAATTAAGCTGAACAAACTGATAAATAGAGAGATAATACCGGTAAACACAAAGTTCATGAAGAGAAATCGAACTTGCAAAGAAGCCACATTAATGTTAGAAACAAATTCATAACATTCAAAAATCTTAATGTTTGTCATTATTTAGGACTAGACACTAGTTGTGTTTCTTTTCCTTCAAGAAATCAAAACATATATAGAGTCAAAGTTTCCATGACGCTGCGAAGCCTAATGAAATTACGCAACTGTTCGATTTACATTGGTTTTACTTCTCTTTTCAGTGGGTATATGTAACTAGTAACTGGTTGAGTTAAAAGTTCTATTCACTGTGAAGCCAAAAGCAATACAATTTTATTTCCTTTTCGTTAAATTTCTAGGGACCCAGACAGAAAAAACTTTCGCTCAGATAGAGAAAAAAGAGCACAATGAAGAACTCACGTTTAACAGAACCTTCCCGGAAACAAGCTTCAAGAGAACCCTGCAAAATAAATAAATAAATAAATAAATTATTAATTATGAAAGAGTCGATTTAGAAAAATAAAGTGAGCGTTAATATCATTTAAGAAAAACTGCGGAAAAAATGAATGAGATAGAGAGAGAGAGATGAGAGTTTGAGGGAAGGGTGGTGGGGGGGTTTTTTAGGGTTAAAGAGGGGAAAACCTGAAAGATGAAGGGCAGAGAAGGTGAAGACAGAGAAATTTCGAGGGGCAAAAGGTTTGGGTTCGCCTGCTCAGATTCGAGGGTATTTACGTCATCCCATTGTCCCTTTCGTACCATTTTATACCATTCCTTTTATTTTTCTTACCCACATTATTATAAAAAATTCTATTCATCACATACCATTTACCACACACATTACATAATTTTTTAATTTTTAATTTTTTCTCTTACAAAATATATAGTGTATAAATGATATGTAAAAAAAATTCAATTAATTTAAGAATAATAAAACAAACAAAATTAAAATAAATATAATGTATAGAGATGATGAGTAGCAAAATTCTATTATTATTATTGTTATTTTTTGGGTTATTATACTGTATAACCTCCATTATAATAATAATTAAAACGAATTTTCATAATTTGTAGAAATTATTTTATATATTTAATTAAGTAATCTAAATTTTCCATGATTCTTGTCATACAATAATAAAAGAAGATTGAAGAACTTAAACGTCCAAGGAACCTTATGAACCCTTCATGAACAGAAAAATTCCAATCCAAAGTTACCAAGTTCTTATTTAAGAAATAATTTAAATGATTCCTTCCAACTTTAAGGGGATTGTTTGGTCACAGAAGTCTGAGACATGCAGTTTCAGAAGTATGATCCTTTCCTTATATTGAAGTCGGAAAAAAGGAAAAGTCTTCTTAAAAGCAAATTCACACACCATCCCGCACACCGATCCTAACATATATGACATCCGTTTAATGAAACAGTACAAATTGAATATGAAAATGATTTTCAAGAGACAAAAAGCTTTTTTTCTTCACTCAAGATATTTTTTCTTTAGTTTTTTTTAATAAAAAAAATTATGTCAACGTTGGTACACAATTTGGTGTGTCAAACCATTTGTAACTAGAGGCTCGGGAAAAAATAGCATTACAATACCGACATTACACAAGGAAATGCTGCAATGGTGCAAAACAAAAAAAAAAAAAAATGAAAGATCTTTACAACGCATGAAAAATGCTGCTTGCAGAAACCCGGGTCAGATTTAAAGCTCTCGGTGCTATAATGGTAAAGCAACACGATCACCAAAATCCTTGCTGAAAGAAAACATTAGGGCTCTCCAACCATGTTGACACCTTGAGCCATGCTTTGCTTTAGCCAAAAAGTACCTCATCTGTTTTGGTCGATATGAGTCCAATCTGTGTTTAGTGTCCCACTCGTGGCAGTAGAATTTTGAATGCAACCAAACCCAACAGAACTGATAGGATTGAAATAGTTCCAACAAAATCATGTCCATTGCTGAAAAGCTACTGTGCATCCTAATCTCTCAAGATAGCACTTTTCCATCAGCGCTTAAAGAATTAAGCTTCGGCAGCAATTCGGAGACCACCTTCTGTAGCGCAATGTGTTTCAGCTGGTTGTTTGTTCCATTTACGACAACTTTTGAGAGGAATGTAATTTCTTGAGAGTCCAAATTTTCAGGAAGCATTTCTTTCCAAAATTTATCATCCTCATTGAGGTCAGCCACCTTCATTAGTTCTATTACTTTCTCCAAGGTTGCTACATTCCTACCTGCACCACAACCCATTGCTGTTGCAGCACCAACTGCATTTGCGATTGCTAATGAACTAACCATGGGGATATTGTGTATGAAACCAAATGCAATAGCGGCCACAAAACTATCTCCACACCCAACAGTGTCAATGACGTTCACCTGATCACATCGCAGCTGATATTAGGTAAGAAAGGAAGATGGAAAAGAGAATCAGACGGATCAGAATCATAGACCCCATGGTGTGGATGGATCTGGATCTGGACTTCTTCATATGGAAAAACTATTTTGTACTATTTAGTTAATATAATAGGTTGAAACAAAATATATCAAACAATTGTGTTCAATGCATGTCCAATTCCAACTCTTGGGGTTTTATATTATTATTATTTTAACAATCTTAACATGATTTGTCACAAAAGCCTTCCACTATGATGCGAACGAAAAATATTTACTTTTATATTGATCCTGAAGAAAAAAAACTGAGTGCCCATTATTAACCCCAAACCAGAGGCTGTTCTAGGGAGCACAAACACAACGTTCAACAACAGTCATTAACATAGTGGCATCAAATAAGTTCGAAAGAAACTTATGAAACATCACAAGAGAGTGTGTTTGGATTGTAAATAATACCTTGAATGCAGGAGCACAAGATACACTTGACATGGTTATTAAAATTGAACCCCTTGATCCCATCTTAACAATCACCCATTTTGTGCGCACCCCTTTCTTGAGCAACTCCTGTCCTGCTATTATTGGATTTTTTATGCCAGTCAATGCTTCAGCCTGGTAAATCATTAACATAAGGGAACTGGATTAGGAAACAATTATCCAGTTTACTAGAAACAAACACAATTTTGCGTGTTAATTCAGAGATCGAAATCAGAAGATTCGTTACTACGATGAGGGGCACTCCAAAGAGGTAGGGACTAAAGAAAAAGTTCCTTGTGCTAAGTCATAACTTATTCCACACCAACATGATTCAATATTTCCATTAAGGCGAGTGGAACTTTACAATCCTAATAAATCAACATTACAATGTAATCTTTTGGTATTCATTGCAAGGAGGACTCATTACAATACAATTATTCCATCTATGCAATTAAAAGTCAATCAATTGTGAGCTTCTCAGAAATATCAAAATGCCATGGATATTACCACTCCTGCCCCAAATACTTGGAAAAAAAAATTAGGACCATATGGAAACTATCTCAGTATGTTCTGAACAACTGACGAAATTGAGCCAACCCCCACTACCCATCAAAATGAGCCAACTCTTTCAGTCCCACTTACATCAAAATTTGGTTCCAATATAATCACCAAAAGCTTGTGCGGACTAATTTCTATAATTTCAAGACTCACATTAACTTAATAGCCACTGCAATTAAATCACATTAAAAAACGCAGGTAGAAGTACTAAGAAAGATATGTTAGAAATGACAGAAAGGCTAGAAAAGATAGAATGGCAAAAAAGGAATACAAGAGGGTGATCCTGATTAATCAATGAGGTTCCTGACCAATTGGGATAGGTATGTCTAGACACCTGAGTGTTGACTGATTGATATAGACCAATCAAACAGAACGGAAACTACAGTATAATGATCCAGCCATCCACTGATATACGAAATGCGATCAACATCTACCATGCCCACAGATTGCCTAGCCTAACAAAAATGTTTAGCAAAATAAGTGACAAACTGACAGAAAGAGGGTTAAGGCATTTTGGACATGCATAAAGAAAACTAGTGTCTACAACACAAGGTCCAATGCATTTCAAATTGGAGGCGCTCCAAGGGCGTGAGAACAACCAAAAAGGACTGAAGATCAAGGAATAGATGACAAGAGTGATGATTAATGGCTGTAACCAGAAACAGAAATGATCTTGAGAGAAGAGTGGCAGACTAACATCATATTTTTTGCTTTTAAAGAAGTACAATTATTACCACAAAACATTGGAAGCCAAGAGGTACATGGCAACAGAAACTGAAACATGAAAGAACACACAGACAGACAAATAACCCAACAAACAACAACAATTAACAACAACAAAATTAAAAGATCATCTCATAACATCAAGCAAAGTTATCAGTCAAACCTCATCAGATGTCAGAAGGAGAACATCACTCATTCTCAAAAACTGGCCAAGTGCCCTCTGTTCTTCAGGTGTTCCATTGCAAAGGCTCTTTCCACGTGGTCCTGGATCGAAGAAAATTGATGTGCCAACCTCAACAGCAAACTCTAGAGTTGAGGTAATCAGCTTGGGAGAAAGCTCGTCAAAACCATAACCATTACAGAAGAGGATCTTTGACTTCTTGACAGCCATCTTTACATCCTCAGATAGTCTGCTCAGCCAACTGAATGCAGGCTCCTTGCTAAAATCAGCTCGACTGATAAACATAATAGGTTCATTCAGATACAACTCGTTGACAAGGGACATGTTCAGGAAGCTTCTCAAAAGCATAGCAAGTTTATATATAAATATAAGTTCAATATTTTACCTGCAAAATCCATGTCTTTGCAAAGGGTCCACTAGAACCCAGCAAAGAAGTGTTTCATAAGAGGCACTGAGATCATCAACAACATCAGTATCTTCACTCATCCCAACAATACTAATTCCCTCATCACGAAGCACATCTAGGAGGAAATTCCCGTAAAGTTCATTACCCACATGACCAATTGAGACACAACGAAGTCCCAGTCTTGCTGCTGCTATTGCCATATTGCAATTACCACCAGCTTCCCAATATTTCTGTATACGCAAATACCATATATTCAACGTCCAAAGCATTAGCAGCTGAGGCAAGAGATTAGTTTTATACAAAAAAAAAAAAAGACAACAAACGGTAGAAAACTAACATCTAAAATATTAGCTCCACAAAACATTCATAATATTCGATACAAATTAAAAAAACCATAAGATTTTTAGATTTATATTTGTTAATCCTGATTCATCGCATTCAAATTCAAACATCGTAGTCACATCTGTTTCAACGACTTTAACAAAACAAGCTGAAGATTTAATCAAATCCAGACAAAATTAAGATTAAACACAACAGTTAAAACCACTTCGATTTTATTTTAAAGAAAAAAAAATACAAGTAAAAATCCTATGCTCTGAGACACAAAAAATAAATCGATCAATTAGAATTTTGAACACATTTTACATTCACAAGTTTAGTACATACCTCTCTAAATATTTCATTTTTATGTGTAAAAATGCTTCAAGAATAGAAAGTTAGAGAATTTGACAACAGAGAACCGAAACCCGAACCTTATCGGGCGGTGAAGCCGATAACCGGTCCATATAAGCCTTGCGGTCATGGAGGTTTTTCGGGGGCAACTTGGGAACGCTGAGCACAATATCTACGCAGAGATTTCCCAAGGTCGCAACGTCTATATCTTTGACTCCGACGCCCCTCAGTTTCCAATCCTGCTGCACGACACCGTTCTTAGAACCGGAGCCGTGCTCCGGGGGAGAGACTTGGATTCCGACGCCTCTGCAACCGAGGACGGATCGCGGGATTGGCGGGATAATGGGGTGGGCCAGACTAGGGCGCTGAGGGGAAATTGGGAGTAGGGAGGGTCCATGGTAAGGGACTGGGGTTTTGAGAGTTATCAGGTGGAGGAGAGGCATTCAGAGTGGAAGAATAAAGATTTAAGAAGAAAGAACAGTGTGTGTGCGTGTGTGAGAATCACTGAAGACCGAAGAGGCCTTAAATAACTTAAAAAAAAAACTAAAATATTATTGGAATTTTCTTTATGGGTTTTAGATTTGAAAGGTTTATATCATATAAATGCAATAATAATAATGTATGATGAAATTGGAATGGCTGTAAAGTCTCTCTCCAAAGCAAGTGGAAATGTGGGGATGCTCGGAAAAAAAAATAAAAAAATAAATAAAAATGTAGAGAGTCTGGGAGAATCATTTTTAATTAGAATTCTAAAATTTTTACTATTTTTTTTATAATTGACACATCAACATATATGGTTGGTTATGTAAGTAAAATTGTAAGTATTGATAATATTTTTATTTATTAAATGTAAGTATTTTTATTAGGATTAATTAAAGTGAATGCAGATGATACACAAATATTAGAGCTCGTTTAGACAGTGAGATGATATGAAATGATTTTAGATGAGTTGAATAAAATATTATTTTTTAATATTATTATTATTTTGAGATTTGAAAATGTTGAATTGTTTATTATATTTTGTGTGTAAATTTTAAAAAATTATAATAATAAGATAAGATGAGATGAGATGAAACTACCTCTATATCTAAACATGACCTATAAGTTTATCCACGATTGGAGGTCCAGAGTCAAGACATAAAATGCATATTCTAAAATCGACTTTCATTGCAGCCGTCAATTTAAGAATATGTTCTTTATTCTATGATGGTGGCGGCTGACGCTGTGAGTCTTTGAGATGGAATAACTAGCGAAAAGGCATCCAAGTTGCATACCAAATTGAAGGGGGTAAGGCTAGCAAAAGCATATATATATATATATTATTTTCTAGCAATCTTTATACTCCATCACCCCATTCTTTTGCAGCTTCATATTCCCGTTTCAGGGATATCCGAATGATCCCCCAAAAACTTCAATTCTATTCCAAACATCTAAAAATGGTGCCTATATTAATAAATCCACCCCCCACCTCTCTCTCATCAAAAGGTTTGGTTTGTGCTTTCAAACTTTGACCCAATTTTCCTACTTTTGTTTTAGCACTTTCCAATCCAGAATCATCTTTTTCTACCATTCTTTGCCTTTCATCAGCTAACTTTTTTGAATTTCAAGATAACTCTTGCAATACGTATGGCAAGCTAGATTGTTTTGTACCCTTGATATCTTGTTTACGTATTCATAGATACATCCAACAAAAGAGCCTACGTATGAAATCTAAACCACCTTATAAAATACTCCTCATTTCAAGTTCGGACCCATATTTCTTGATGATCATACTACAAAAACCATTTAGTTCTTTCAAGAACTTATGTGGCTCCTGGAAAGCATCATACATGAAACCTTATTTTGATTTTCATATTTGCAGTCAAACTGATTTATCAGAATGTAAAATGGGTGATTTCTTTTGATCAGTTTAACATTTTTCTTCTTCTCAGGGTTGCATGCTCGATCCCCATAGACAAATTAACTAGTACTTACATTGTTTTTTTTTTTTTTTATATATATATAAAGGGAGTGGGAGGTTTCAAATCCAAAATTTTCATTTGGAAAACCGAGCTTGGTATTCCACTTCTGCAATTGAAGGTGCGACAATAGCTTGCTTCTTTGCCCCCCAAGACAACAAATTATTTCCAAGAAAACTGCAAAACCAGATGTTGAATGTCTGCCATCTCTAGAACTTGCCCAGTCGGCGTCACAAAAACCATGCAAAACTGTCATGGATGTTTTTGTGAGATGAAGACCAGATTATGGTACCCTTGAGATACCACAATACGTTTAACAGCAATGAGATGAGAAGCTTGAGGTGCTTGCATAAATTGGCACACAAAATTTACAGCAAAAGTAATATCCGGCCTTGTCATAGTCAAGTATTGTAATGTTCCTACCATCTTGTGATATTCTGTTGGATCGGATAGGAGTTGACCTACATGTGCAGAGAGATGTGCACTAGATGCAAGTGGCGTTGTCACTGGTTTGGCTCCCTCAAAACCAAATTTTTGTAATAAGGTTAGCAAGTATCAGGACTGAGATAGAGTCAATGAACTGGAATCCCGTGTAACCTGTACTCCAAGGAAAAAATGTAATTCACCAAGATCCTGCACATGAAAAATGGTGGACAAATGAGAAATGATTTTTGCAAGAGAGGAAGTTGATGTTCCTGTCAGAATTATATCATCCACATATATGAGCAAAATAATAATTTCAGAACCTTGACACCGAAAGAACAAAGAAGTATCATAGGGACATCTTTGAAACCCCATTTGATATAGATAATTGCTGAACTTGAGATATCATGCCCGGGGAGCCTGTTTTAAACCATAGATTTCTTTGTGGAGATGACAAACATATTCATGATGATTTGGCTTCTCGAAACTTGGAGGTTGAGTCAAGAAAACTTTTTCTTACAAATTCCCATGCAAGAATGCATTACTTACATCCAATTGTTTCAAAGACCACCCATGAGATAGAGCTAAAGTGAGAATTAAGCGAATAGTCCCTGGCTTAACAACCTAACTAAACGTTTCTTCATAATCCAGCCCCTGCAATTGAGTGAAACCTCGTGCCATTATGCGAGCCTTGTATCGTTCAATAAAGCCATTAGCATGGGTTTTAATTTTGAATACCCACTTGCTAGTGACAAGGTTCATGTTCGGTGATGAAGGCACAAGTGTCTAGGTTCAATTTTCATGAAGAGCATTGATCTCCGATTGCATGGCTTGCTGCCATTTTGAGTCCTTTAAAGCCATTTTATATGTCTTAGGCTAAGTTGAGATGGCTTTCAAATTTGCAAGAAAGCATGTAGGTAAAGGATGCTTTGTGGAGAAATAAACTTTAGGTCTCCGTGTGCCATCTTGTGATCGAGTCACCATGGGGTGAGTTCGAATAGGATCATTGTTGTGTGAGATTGTAAGAGCATTTAAAACCAAGTTTGACTCTGAAATTTCTACTACAGGTTCCAATATTGAATCAACCATATCTATGTGATCAGAGTTAGGGGCCATGGTTGATGAAGAAATAGCACTTGTAAAGTTGTTATTAGTAGGCATGGTGTTTCGGGGCTCATGTAAAAGGCTCTTAGGTAGAGCTTGAAGCTTGAACTATGAATATTTTCCTGGAGGATGCACCTGCGTAGAGGAAGAAAAATGAAAACTTTCTTCATTAAAGACAATGTGTTTGGATATATACACACTGCCAGTTTCCAAATCCATGGATCTATAGCCTTTGTGATGGGGCGAATAGCCAACAATTACACATGGGATGGATTTAAGATCAAGTTTGGAACGGCCGAAGGCGACAGTTTGGAACACGGCAGGCTAAAATTTATTTGGAAAGGATGAATGGGCCGTTAAGGTTAGAGATGTATCAACAATGTGGCAATTATGCCTTTCTGCAAAACCATTTTATTCCGGAGTTCCAGGACAAGATAATCTTTGAATAATGCCTTTAGAAAGAAAATAATCTTTTTATGTGTTTGATTTACGAACTCCGCACCTCCATCACTTTGAACAATTTTTACACGAGTATGAAATTTATTTTCCATTAATTTAAGAAAGTTGGGGAAGATAGAAATGAAATCAGATTTTCTAGCCATAGGAAATAACAAGTATAGTGTGAGTACTCATCAACAATAACTAGATAGTATTGGAAGTCATATGATAAGGTAATAGGTGCAGGGCCCCATAGATTCCCCGACACTTTATTTGCCACAAAATTAACTGGAGATGCAATGGGAGACTTGAAATGCAGTGGGTATAGTCCGTCCTCCAAGAGTCCTTTAAGAAGTACTTGTTTCGTCCTCAGATTCTTGATGATAAAGCCCCACAGATAGAACATGAAACAACAATTATTGTCAACAGTAAACTGAAAAACCAAAAACAATTTTTTCTGGAGAGCAAGAACAATAAGAGTATTCTTCATAATAATATTGGTGTTAGGCACTTAAAAAACGGGCTAATGTATATATTTTTTTATTGTTATTATATACTTGGAAAGGGTAAAAGTGTCCCATCAGAAAGTAAAAGAGAGAGAAGAGAAAATGGAGAACAAAGGCTGGGATGTGACTCAGGAGAGTAAAGGGGACATAAAGCATAAGGGAGTGGAAGAGCGTTGGGGATTTTTTCAGGCTTCTTGGGCTTCAAGGCGATCAGGAGAGAGAGCTTTTAACCTCCGTCTAGATGGGGATCTTAACTTTATTATATGTATAATGAGTTAAGAAAGATCATGAGTGATAGGGGTGTAGAACTTGATCATTTTTTTTTTTTCAATCCGGTTGGAAACTCAGAATTCGGATGCATCCAGGCAGGTGAGATACATCCGAATCCCGTTACGGATCCGGTTTTGTAACCCAGTTATCCGTAATCGATTTTTTTTTTTTTAAATCCTGACTCATTCTATTTTCTCTCTTATGGTTTCTACTCTTTCAAATCCTCTAACTTCTCTCTCAACTCTCTCGAGTTCAGAATCGGCAAATCCTCGCAGCTTCTCTTACCCATTCGATTTAGTCGTTTTGTTTTTCTTCGCCAATTGAGCCATATTTTGGAGAGGTAGTACTGAGTTAATTTGCCAAGGGACCTTACTTCCGGTTGGCTTTCCTTCCCAACTCCTGAGAGTTATCATCACTATTGCTCATGGAAAATAAGCCCATATTCGCTTGTGGCTCCATATTCATTGCTTCCATATTCTTGGCTATCCAATGACATCCTCACCAATTCCAGCTTTAAGATGTGAAGAGTAGTAGATTATATTAGTTTAATTAATTATGATGTATTATTATTTATTTTATTTTTTGTAAATTAATATTTTGTATTGTGAATTTGTGATGTAACAATGATATTATTTATTTTGCATTATTATTTATTTTGTCCTTTATTTTATTTTAAAAAAACCTTTAGAAAGTGTTTAAATTATGTTTTCAAAAAATCTGGGCAATTTAAAGATGATATCATAATTTATTTAAAAAAACTGCTATAAAAATACTTTTTAAAGTTTTAAATAGTTTTTTTTTTTTTTTTTTTAAAAAGAGTACTAATAAATCCGGATATCTAAATCCAGATTAAATCTGATTACAATCCAGATATCTCGATTTATAGTCGAAAAAGGAAAAAAATCCGGATATTTGATTACAATCCGAATATCCAGATTGTAATCCGATTATCTGCCCAAATTATTTCTAGATTAATCCAGGCGGATAGGTTTTAAGAATCCGGATCCAATTATGGCCGAATATTCGGATCCGGATCTGGATCCAATTGCACATCCCTAATGAGTGACTGTAAAACATTCTTATTTATCGTGGATCTGTACTCCAAACGACCCGTAAATGTTGGTCCAATATTGAATCACATAAATCTGCGTGCCTTATCATTGAATCGAATATCTATTTTCATATTTAGTTGATTAGACAAGCTGAACATGATGAATTCTCTAAAATGGGAAAGAAACTGTAATACTCGGGTTCTAGACCCAATTTCGGTTGAAGCCAGCCCGATTGCACGAAGCCTGGCCCATGGTGATCACATGAAGGGAGGCTCGATCAGCGTCGTTTGGTGAGTGTTTTTGCTACGTTTCTGTTCTTCTCTCCGTGTGTCCTCGAAAACTCATCGCCGCTGACTTGGATTCCACGACAGTGAGTCATCCCTCTCTCCCTTCCTTTGTTTTCTCTGTGCCTCTTAGACAGTTTTGTGAATTTTCTTCCTTTGGGTTTCGACAATGTGAAGCGTCTTTGTGGGTCTCAAAATTTTGTGCCATTGTCGAGTTCACTCTCTGGAACTTTTCTCTTCCGTAATCATCCCTCCTATTCACTAATCTCACTTCTAAATTTTTGTTCTATCCTCTGTAATTGCACACAAACAGACCCTCTCTCATTATATTTTCTTTGGTTGTTTTTCACGCACACACCCACTCTGTTTTGGTTTGTCGTGCAAACACTCTAACCCCTCCACGCAGACCACTATCTCTTTTACTAGAGATTTCAGTGAAATTTGGGTTTAGATTACAATGGGTTGCACCCATTCGAAGTAGTTCGAAATTTTTTTTGTGACTCTTTGGGGTAAGCTTGTCCTTGGTAATTTTTTTGAATATTATGGTTGGATTGTGAAATGTAGTAGGGTTACTAATATAATTGGGGTGTTGATCAGAGTTTGCACTACTATAGTAAACTTTTGGCAATTTGTTAACTATGTTAATTTGTGCTGTTTTGGTATTTTATATGTTGGATTGTGGTTGAGTGTGATGAAATTCTTGTAGTTGAGGAGCATGATTGTTTGGATGGCTTGTGAGACTGTTTCGAGCTATTTATTGGGACTGTTTAGTGTAAATTTTTGGGTTATTTTTAGGCTGGTTTGGTTGGGTTAAGTGGTTGTTGGGTGGAAATTACTTCGTGGTGCTAGAGTGAAAATATTGACGGTTTGAAGTGAGCTGTCCAGATTTACCTTGTGACGAATTCTAGACAAAAAAGGGACTGATTTAAGTACTATAAATTGAGCATAGTGGTATACATGTTCGGATTATTAATCATGTGGTATATATTTATTGTTTTAGGTTGTGATACGATTAGAGGACAGATCCAAACTTTTTGTACACGGAAGTCAGGTAAGTGGGGTTCATATACTAGTTTTGCATAAAAGAAATGAAATGAGGTTTTCTTTGAAATAAGCATGTTTATTTTTGAAAAGAAATCTGAACACGACCTCATATGTTTATTCTGCATATGCATAAATTTTATATAAGAGAAAGTATTTTCTGTCATGGCTGGTGTAGACATAAGCTAATTTTGTGCATTTTGTTTCTGAACTATGCAAAAGAGCGAATATGAAAATCTAAAAGTTCTGTTATGAATAAATGAAAATATTTTGATTCTGTTTATTTTGAACATGTGAAGTGATCTAAAGATATTCAGTATTTTGTTTTGATATGATGTGTTATCTGAAAACCTTGGCATGAAGTTCTGATTTTGTATATGAATGTGATCTGATTCCGATGATATTTGTTCTGTTTTCTGTTAAGGCTCAGCCACGGGTATAATGGTGGTTTATAACCATACTACGGGGATTAAGCATGATATTTGCCCCGATGTGATGCTAAGATAGGATATGATTATAATGTTTCAGTCTGAAAATACCAATGGATTTTTCTTTTTGGGAAATAAGTTTGTATCTTTGGAAATTTCGCTGTAGTGTTTTTGTACCAAGCTTGTTTATGCATTTCAAGAGTAAATATGTTATTTTTATATTCTGTAAGTAAATATTTTATTTGCATACTGAACGTTATAAATGCTAATGTTTACATGGTAGTATATGCTTTCTGATTGCTGAGTTGTTGATAACTCACCCCTCCTTAATCTTCATAATATTTCAGATGACATTGATGGTTCAGCTATGGATCAGTATTAGAGATTGTGGACAAAATTATCTGTGAATAGATATTGGGTATATCGCGGTATTAGTATTGCTGTTGGATATTATGTATTTATTAAGTTGATTTCTATGGATTTAGACGGTTTATGAGGACTTATGTCTATTTTATTTTATTTTTAGTTTGTTATTTGGGATCTGAAGAAGATTTGATATTTTTATTTGAGTTGTTGGATTTAGGATTTGATATGTGAGTATGTATGGTTTATTAATTTGAAGTAGTTATATTTGATTTGAAGTTTTGGAAGTATATATTCTTGGATTTATAAATACATTAGGATTATTAGAATTGATTATTAGATTATATGAGTTAACTCTTCAAATCTTCGAATTCTCTGGGTGTTACAGAAACTCATTCTGAGAATAATCCATCTTTTCTTCTAGAAAAAAGAAGAGTTTTCTTGTTCAAAGTTGGGAATCCCAGCTCATGAAGTTTGAATTTTCTCGTGGGAGTGGTATCAAAACTTGTTATGTATTCAATATTTATGGAAATTGGATGTGATGTATGAACATGATAATTAAGCTACCTAGGACACCTAAAACTGGGTACAGCAACAAATCCATCATCATTTTCTTTCTAAGATCAAAAGGTACAAGACTTCTTTTCACATTAAGGACCAAATTATATGTACGAGGGGCTAAATGCTGGGATCCCGCATGTGGTTTTGGGATTTTTTTTTTTTTTTTGGTATTTTTTTTACACGTATTTTTTTAACATCATTTTGCTTTCACATTTTGATACTTTATATATTTTAATTTTTTTTTACTTAATAGATAAAGAAATAACTATTTGTGTATTGATTTTTTTAATATTTTTAAAAAACATTTTTAAATGATAAAAGATGTGAATTAAAAAAAATAAAATGTTAAATTTGGCCTAGCAGTCAGATTGAGCGGACAACTCTAGGCAGCAGAGTTGTCTAGAGTATTTTTAAGTATTTTCTTAAAATCTTTTATTATTTTATTATTTTTTAAGTATTTTTTAAAAATCTTTAATCATTAAAAAGAAATTAAAAAATATATATAATTTTATTAATAATTCCTTTCTTAATCATCAAATAAAATAAAAATTTTAAAAAATTAAATACAAAAAAAAAATAATAAATTGGTTGGTATCCTATCAGGGGTTCAAAACTTCAAACCGAACTTTCAAAAAAGGAACGACAAAACAAATTGGAAAATGCTAGGTCTTTCGTTGGGCTCCTGTTGGGGTCTAATAAGTGTATTTCTATGTGATTTTTTAAATTTTTTTTCTATATAAATTTTTTAAACAATTTTAAATATTTTAAAAAATAAAAAAAATCAAAATATTATTAAATAATATTTTCTAAATCACGAAATTTATTTTACTTCATGATTAAGAAAATATTTTTTAATAATTTTTTTTTACTTTCTAATTAAAGAAATTTTTTTAATAATATTTTAAACTTATTTTATTTTTTAAAAATATTTAAAATTTTTTTTTCTATACAACATTCCAACCTCCCCACATCATATTTTTCAAACAAATTATCATTCACAGGATCACATGTTTGAAAGGAGCTTGACCAGATGTGCTGGCCAGTTAAAAGGCGGCTATTTCAAATATTTCCTCCACAAACTCATATATTCAGAATTAGCCCATATTCAAGCATATATCCCACAATATCTCTTAACATTTTCGTTTACATTTTAGATTTTAAAAAGAAAAAGAAAAAGATAGATTGAGGAGATCTCATACTATGTACTAAATATTTGATAAGAAAAATGAAAAGTACAACGATAAAATGTACCGATGTTTTTTTTTTTTTTTTTTAAGAATTTGTGTGTTTATTTTTTAATATTTTGAAAAAAGAATAAACACAAAAATACTTTAAAAAAAAAAAAAAACAAAAATATAAAAATGATCGATCTGTTGCACCGTTCAATTGATATTGTCCAAATAATTTAATTTTACTTCATAAATGTGGCATATGCAAATTTAAAAGAATTGGGGGGTGATTAGGGTTAGAAGTAAACTTGAAATAGGCATTTATATAAATTTGCCAAAGAATTGGGGTGAACCTGTGCAAATATGTTGAAAGATACCGCACTCCTACCATATTATAAACACCCACCACCATCAACTGGGCCAATCTTCAAACATAGATTGTGGTATCCAAAACACAAAAAGGGTCAACAAAAGGTGTCCGAAGAAAAATTTACCAAGGATCAATCAGCCATGGAGTCGCTCCAATTCCTGGCCTTTGTTTCTCTGACTGTTCTTCTTCCCTTGCTTTCATTTTTCTTCCTCACCAGAACATCAAAACCCCAAAAACAATCTCCACCTTCCCCCAGTACCATTACTACCCAGCTCCCAAAATCCTACCCTTTAATCGGTTCTTTCTTTGCAGTGTACGCCAACCGGAAACGACGTATGCAATGGATGACTGACGTTCTGAAAAGCTCACCCTCCGCCACCATTGTTCTCCGCCGATCCTTCGTCGGCGACGAGGTCATCACGGCCAACCCTGCCGTCGTCCAGCATATCCTCAAGACCGAATTTCATAACTACGTCAAGGGAGGCAATTCTCACCGTAACCTCAAAGACTTTCTCGGCTCCGGCATCTTCAACGTGGACGGGGAGTCCTGGAAGTTTCAGAGACAAGTCTCCAGCCATGAGTTCAACACCAATTCTCTACGTAAGTTCGTCGAGACCGAAGTCGACACCGAACTCTCTGACCGCCTCATCCCCATCCTATCCTCGGCTGCCGCCAAAACCGGAACTGTCCTAGACTTCCAGGATATTCTTCAGCGGTTCGCCTTCGACAATATATGCAAAATCGCTTTCGGGTTCGATCCTGCCTACTTGTTGCCCTCTCTTCCAAAAGCCAAGTTCGCGGAAGCTTTTGAGGAAAGCGTCAAGATCAGCACCGAGAGGTTCATTTCGTTAATCCCCCTCGTCTGGAAAATCAAGAAGCTGTTAAATATTGGGTCCGAGAAACGTCTGAGAATCGCAGTATCAGAAGTTCGAGAATTCGCCACAAAGATTATAAGAGAAAAGAAGCACGAGCTCGGCGAGAAGTCGCTCGACTCCGTCGACCTCTTGTCAAGATTCTTGAGCTCCGGCCATTCGGACGAGAACTTCGTGACGGACATAGTGATAAGCTTCATACTTGCCGGGCGTGACACTACCTCGTCGGCTTTGACATGGTATTTCTGGCTACTTTCCAAGAACCCACGTGTTGAGGCTGAGGTTCTGAAGGAAATCAGAGAAAAATCCGAATCTCCTATTTATGATGAAGTCAAAGACATGGTGTACACCCACGCTTCTTTGTGCGAAAGCATGCGGCTATACCCGCCCGTCTCTGTAGACCAGAAGGAGGCCGCCATCGACGACATATTGCCGGACGGGACGGTGGTGAAGAAGGGAATGAGAGTGACGTACCATCAATACGCCATGGGAAGGATGGAGACGCTGTGGGGTTCGGACTGGGCAGAGTTTAAGCCGGAGCGATGGCTGGAGAAGAGCGAGGAGGAGGAGAAGCATTGGAGGTTCGTAGGGAGGGACGCATACACATACACAGTGTTCCATGCGGGACCGAGGATTTGTTTGGGGAAGGAGATGGCATTCCTGCAGATGAAGAGGTTGGTTGCGGGGATTCTAAGGAGGTTCAAGGTGGTGCCGGTAATGGAAGAAGGATTTGAGCCGGAGTTTGTACCGTACTTGACTTCCAAAATGAAAGGTGGGCTTCCGGTGAAGATTGTTGAGAGGGAAGATGCGAAAGAGTGACATGCATGCATCCAAACATGCCTTAATAATCTATGTAGTATGTACTACTAATATTTTAGTGTGTTTTTTTAATGTCCCTATGTTTAGTTCTTATTATATTAATTTTTTTGATTTAATTAGATAATCTTTCCATTTGAATCATTCGAATGTATTATGATTAATTTAAAAACCTAGACATTATCAAAAAATGGGACGAGGTGTGGGGAGCTTGTCCAAAATTCACGTGGTCTTTTTTCCCGTCGTGGTTTTTTATTCTGCCGCTTCGCTAGATGATGGGTAAAAGACTGACATCAAACGTGGGGTTTGTCTGTACTCTGTAGACCCTGACCTTACATAATCCATATTATCACATAAACTTAATTAACAAAAGTCTACCATCATCCTTAATTTTATAAACATTCCAAAAAAATCAATCCATGATCCGTCATAAAGCAAACTTGGACAGGCACATAACTCAATTCCAAAACAACCATCATATATATCCAACTCCATGTCTAACATGTCCCATTAAAATATGATGAAAGTACTATTGAAGTTGGTACAAGAAACAAAAAACGTTGAAGACCCCTAGCTATTAAAGACACAATTGATTCCCGCTGCGCTGGTTACTGTAAAGATATTAGAGATTCCTGCTGAGTGGAGTACTATTAAAACACTTGCTTTTTAACTTTACTATGGTCAAATGAACATTAAAAAAGAATTTACTGTTAACTATTGTTTATTGCACTTGTAAATTTGTAATCTGCCCATTTGCCTATATATATATATATAAAGGTGGTTGGCTTTGTTGAGAGACAAAGTTTATGTTTTAGAGAATCCTTAGGAGCTCCAAAACCGAAGAATACTTCTCTTCCCCTACTTCCTTGCTCTTTTTTTTGTAATTGCACAATACTTTCATGTATTATTAATTGTTCATTTGAAATGAAGAACTTCATTTGTTTCATTTGCATGCTAATCCGTGAGTATTGTCAGTATTTATCTTGCTCTTTTCTCCTGTAGTTATATTTTTATCTTTCTATTTAATTACTACTTACTTTATGACTTGGATTCTAGTCATCTAGTCCTTATTTATTTGGATTCCAGTTATCTGGTCCCAACATTTAATTTCTTACTTTACTTACATGCACTATCACTTCAGTTATCTGGTACTTCTGACTCCAATTATCTAGTCCCGATTTCAACTCTAGTCATCTGGTCACTACTTTATTTGCACATCTTTCTTCTTTCTTTGCCTTTCCTATGGTCACTAATTTTTTTACCTAGCATGATCTCTTAAAAAAAGATGTATAGAAGCATTGATGTCTTTCCTCATGAGAGGTTTAACAATAACTTGAATATAACCAATATACTGAAATTTATAACCTTTTATCAGGAAATCTTGTATGATACCACATCTGATAAGGATAATGGTAAGTGGTGTATGAGATCCCATATTGTTTAAGAATAAGAAGTTATTGCTCTTTATAAGGTTCCAATGAGAATCTAATTGTATTATTTAGAGTGTAGGTCATGCGGTTTGGACCTTCTATTGGGGCGTCACAAATGATATTAAAGTCTATCACAACCAGAAATATAGGATTTGAGCCATACCACCTACGATGGACAAGCTCGACGAGGACATCGAAAATTTAAGGGAGAGATTGTGATACCCCATATAATAAGAATAATTGTAGGTAGTGTATGAGATCTCACATTGCTTAGGAATGAAAAGTTCTTACTTTTTATAAGATTTCAATTTGACTCTAATTGTATCATTGACTAGTCATTTTGGAGTGTAGACCATGTAGTTTAAGTCTTCTATTGGAACATTACATCTTGAATAGATTTCTGTTAAATAAGCAACATTTTTCGTGAGTTTTCAAAGATTTATTCAATAGTTTTAATATTGAACTTAGTCTTAAAAACATATTGACTTTTAAGTATGATCATTGCAATATATAATATAATACTTGATATTGTGTGTACTTACTTATCAAGTGAGACTAATCTTTTTTTATTCTTTATTACATTATATTATTCATATATATATTCCTCTAAAGTACTCATGACTAATAAATAAGATTATACCATTTTTTATTAACCCTAATACGCCAAAAGGCAAACAAATCAAGTCTAGTTTGAAAACAAATTAATGGGAAGTCGGTGCCAGTACTGGAGATGAAAAAGAAAAATCAAGACGAGGAAAATTAGTAATTGACATCTGTGGATGAGTACTTGAGAAAGATCATCATGTGAGTAACCAAGAAATTATATATAGTCCTCGATCGATCGTACTTAATTTGTGTGACGCATTTGCAAACGTAAATATATATCAAATCTATCTTTAAGTAAGAAAATATTTACGGAGTAATTATTTGTACCTATATATATAGGTTTTGCATGAGTAGTCTTTTACAAGAAAAATAGATTTTTACTATAAAAAGTATATAAAAAAAATTATTTTTATCCCGAAAGAGATTAACCTTTTATAAAAGAACTGCACAAAATTTTCACGTATTAAAATTAGATCTGTATTTTTAAATGATTAGGATTTCATGATTTACGTCGTTGAAACTTGACCATTAATCTAGATATATATTTTTGGGTCCTACGAACGGTACGTGAGGCGCGGGTTATAGAAGCTTCGCCTTCAAGAAAGAGGGGACCATACAAAGACGGAAGAAGACTGTATGGTTCCACGTTCACACAATGTGGATTTTTCCCGCGCTGGCGTAAGCAATGACTCTAACCCCTTTTGCATATAAAATAAATAAAAAAAGAAAAAAAAAGAGGAACACGAACAAAACAAATTATCATTCACATGTTGTTTTAAAGAAGCTTAACCAGTGTGCTGGCCAGTTAAAAGCGGTTATTTCAAATCTTTCCTCCAACTCCACAAGCTCACATATTCTAATGTAAAAATCTTTCTCATCAGAGATTCGTATATTCTACTCTGCACACATCTAACGTGACAAACCGGGTTCACAAATTAAATATAAAAACACTCAGGAGACGTTTGGATTCGAAGATGATTTGAGATGAGTTGAGATGAGCTAAAATAGATTGTGAATAGTAATGAGATGAGTTGTGAATAGTAGTGAGATTTATGAGTTAAAGTTGCTGAATAGTAGTGAGATGAGTTGAGATGAACTGAGATGAGCTGAGATGAGTTAAGATGAGCTGAGATCACTTACGAATCCAAACGAGTCCTCAAACCAATCGAGATACTCTCTTCGTTCATGTGTTTTTGTGCCTTTGCATGTAAAAAACTTCATGAAAAAAACAAGTACCGAAAATGAACCCAACACAAAATTTAGAGAGAGAGAGAGGGTTGTGTGAGAGAGAGAGGGCTTGGCAAGAGAGGGCTTGAGTAGATCAGAGAGAGAGAGGGCTTGGTAAGAGAGCTTGAGGAGAGAGAGAACTTGATGAGAGAGAGAGGGGTTCAAGAGAGAGAAGGGCTTCGTCGAGAGAGAGCCAGAGGAGAGAGAGATTCAGAGAATGAAGACTAGATTAGTAGATTTCGAGGAGAGAGATGTGGATAGGGTTGTGGCTAAAAAATCACTGAGAGAGTACGGTGTAGAGACTATTGAGTAGCAGTACTCAAATCAAAATTGACCCATATTAAGCCATCCCAAAATAACTCTTAACATTTTTGTTTATATTTTAGAATTTAAAAATAAAAATAAATAGAGAGATTGAGGAGACCTTATACTATTTACTAAATATTTGATATTGTCGAAATAATTTAATCTTACTTTACAAATGTGGCATATGCAAATTTAAAAGAATCGGGGGGTGATTGGGGTTAGAAGAAAACTTGAAATAGGCATTTTTATAATTTTGCCAAAGAAATGGGGTGAACCTGTGCAAATGTGTTGAACATCGCGCTCCGACCATATAAATACTCACCCCCAACCGCTGTCCCAATCCAACTTCAAACATATAATATTGTCGTGCCCAAAATAGAAAACACAAAAAGGGTCAACGAAGGTATCCGATGAAAACTTTATCAAAGATTGATCAGCCATGGAGTCACTCCAATTCCTAGCCTTTGTTTCTCTGATTGCTTATCTTCCCTTCCTTTCATTCTTCCTCCTCACCAAGACGTCAAAACCCCAAAAACAATCTCCACCTCCCCTGACCATCACTGAAACAGAGTGATCAAAGATCGAGGAGAAGAGAAGATGGAGGAGAAGAGAAGTATGATACGAGAGAGATGAAGTTGGAAAAATGTATTCTCATTCAGTGTGTATTATAAAAGAATAAGTCTTTGCAATACAGACGTGCAAAAGTAATTGTAATAACTACCTTTCTATGTAAACCAATGAAAACATTACATGTGTTTATTCTAAAATCTACATTTAATTATATCAATTTATAACAGTCCCTCTCAAGATGATGTGTATATATTAAGCACATTCATCTTGGACAACAAAGTATCAAATGGTTTGGAACCAAGAGGCTAAGTCATCAAATCTGCGATTTGATGAACATAAGCAATATGTAGAACAGTCAGTGATCCTTCTTCTATTTTCTCATGCACCAAATGACAATCCAGCTCTATATGTTTGGTCCGTTCATGATGAACTGGATTGTCTGCTATATGAAGAGCAGCTTGATTATCACAAAACAATAAAACTAACTGTGTATGTGATTGATGCAGATCCTTAAGTAATGCCTGAATCCATATTATTTCACAAAATGTAAATGCTATTGATCTATATTCAGCTTCTACTGATGATCTAGAAACTGTATATTGCTTCTTCGATTTCCAAGATACCAGAGAATCCCCAATGACACAATACTCACTGACTGACCTGCGAGTATCTATACAACTTGCCCAATTTGAGTCTGAAAATGCCTTTATATGCACTTTGGAATCACTTGGAAATAAAAGACCTTGTCCAAGAGCTAATTTCAAGTATATGAGAATCCTCATTGCAGCTTGAAGATGAGGTATTCGAGGACTATCTAGATATTGACTCAAATGGTGGACTGCAAAAGTAATGTTTGGTCTGGTATGAGTAAGGTAAATTAATCTGCCATTCAATCTTCTATAACCAGAAATATCATCAACCAAGTCACCTTCATCTTTTGACAATTTAACATAAGTATCCAGTGGAAACAAAACAGGTTTGACATCTAATAAACCAAAATCTTCTAGTAGCTCTAAAGTGTATTTTCTTTGAGATAAAGAAATGCCTCTTTGTGATCTTGCAATTTCCATCCCGAGAAAGAACTTGGCTGGTCCCAAATCTTTCAATTTAAAATAAAGAGTTAAGGTTGCTTCGATAGATTCAATTGCCTCTAAATCACTGCTAGCAAGCAAGATATAATCCACATAAAGCAATAAAACCACAAATGAATGTCCTTCCTTCTTAGTAAACAAGGAGTAATCTGCCTTTGACTGTGTAAATCCAATGTCAAATAACATAGATTTGAACTTCGAATTCCATTGTCTGGATGCTTGCTTCAAACCATATAAGGATCTTTGAAATTTGCATACCCGAGAGTCCCCCTTAGGTAGATCACCAGGAGGTGCTTTCATGAAAACTTATTCATCTAAGTCTTCATATAAAAATGCATTATTGACATCTAGGTGAAAAAGATGCCAATTGTGTATTGCAGCCAGTGATAATACACATCTAACAGTGACCATCTTCGCAACAGGTGAGAAAGTTTCAAAAAAATCTAGGCCTTCCTTTTGAGTGTACCCTTTGACTACAAGTCTTGCCTTATATCTCTCAATAGAACCATCTGAATTGTATTTAATTTTATATACCCATTTACAATCTATGAGTTTTTTATTTGCAAGAAGTGATGTTAGAACCCAAGTGTTATTTGATTCAAGTGCAGAAAATTCTGCAGCCATGATATCTCTCCAATGAGTATGCCTAACAGCTTGGTGATAAAAACTTGGTTCAATTTCAGTAGATATGGCAACAGAAAAAGCTCTATGTGATTGAGACAATTTGGAGTATGATAAGACATAAAAAAATGCTATATTTAGTATCTATATTAATGGAAGGATCTATGAAAGAAGATTAAGAAGTAGAACAGCCAGATTGCAGTGAAAAGATTGCAAGTAACCAGGTGCTTTGTGTTGTCGAGTTGATCTCCTCAAAACAGGAAATTGAGTCTCATCATTCATATTTGGTGAGTTTGTGTTTTCTGGATTAGGATGACTACTGGATTGTTCTTGAGGATTGGAAGGTATAGAAATATTTGTATTCTCAGTAGAATCAGAAATTGGTTTTGGAAAGACTATGTTATCAGATGATGAATGAGGAATAATGTCCAAATTTGAAATGAAGGTCGAAGAATCATTCTTTGATATAAAAGGAAAAACTTATTTATGAAAAATCACATCCCTAGAAATAATGAAATTCTTATTTTCTAAATCATACAATTTATATCATTTTATACCAAAAGGATAACCTATAAAAACACATTTTTTGGCTCTTGGTAAAAATTTGTTTTTGTTTTGAACAAGTGTTGATGCATAAACCAAACAACCAAAAACTTTCAAATGATTATAAGATGGATTTGAATTATAAAGAACTTCATGTGAAGACTTGTTATTTAAAACTAAATTGGAATGCGATTTATGAGATAACATGCAGTTAGTATGCATTCTTCTCAAAAAACTAAAGGGACATTTGACTGAAATTTTAAAGCTCTTGCTACATTTAGCAAGTGTTGATGTTTTTTCTCAACTATAGAATTTTGTTGAGGTGTTTCTACACATTACATTTGATGTACTATTCCTTTCAATGCATAAAAATCTGCCGTTTTAAATTCTGAACCATTATCACTTCTTATACATTGTATTTTCTTCCCAAATTGTGTTTCAATTAAATTGTAAAAAAATTTGAATATGTTTCTGACCTCAGATTTGTTTTTCATCAAATATACCTAAGTAAATCATGAATGATCATCAACTATAGTAAGGAAGAGTCTGGAATCATTATGGGTTGGAATTGAAAAATGGCCCCATATATCACAATGGACAATATAAAAAATGAAACTTTCATTATATGGATGAATTTAAAATGGTAATCTTTTACGTTTTGCCAATGGGCAAATAGTACAATGATGATCAACAATTTTATCATAAATGTTGATATCTGGTACATTATTGGAAAGAAATGATAGTCGAGATATAGAAGGATGTCCTAGTCTGATATGCCAGACTTTAGAACTTGTTACAGAGTTTACAAGAGTTGATTTAGGTTGAACCACAACATCACTAGCACTTGATTTTTGCCGTATGTAAAGCCCAGCTGATCTTCTAGCTATCCTAATCATCTTCCATTAGGTAAGTCCCTGAATAAAGCAAAAATCAGATGAGAATATAAAAGAGCATTTCTGATTTGAAGTAAGTTTGCTTACTGAGAGCAGATTATATGAGAAAGATGGAACACAAAGTACATCTTTAAGAATTAGGTTTTCAGATATTTGAACTGTACCAATATGAGTTACAGGTACAGTATTTCCATTTGGGAGTTTAACAGAAATGTATAAGGCTTTTGTGGTTGAGGTAAAGATGTCAAATGAATGAGCAATATGGTCTGTAGCCCCTGTGTGAGCAATATGGTCTTTAGCCCCTGTGTCTACAACCCAAGTATTTTCAAATATTAAAGATGAAATTGAAGCACTTAAAGAAATGCAAGAATTTGATGATATACCTTGAGCAGAATGACCAATCGAATTAGAAATGATGTTTGCAGCTTGGTGATTGGTATTATCATCAGGTTGTGGGTGAATTAATGATAACAGTTTTTTATAGTCTTCTTTAGAGAAAGACATTTCATTAAAATTCTCAAAATGAGTACTCAAGGTTTTGCCTGAAATCTGGTTAGTAGTTGCTGTAAATTTTCCTTTCTATCGAAAATTGGTTGAATTCTGTTTGAAGCCTAGAGGGTACCCATGTATCTTGTATCATTTTTTCACTGTATGATTGTTCATACCACAATGAGTGCAAAACAACTTATCTTTTTTCGGCTGTTGTTTTCCTGGAACAAACTTCTTTATTGCTGGATTTGTATCTTGAACTTTGCTCATGAAGGCAGCAATGTCAATCATGTTGTTCTTGCTAATCTCTCTTTGTTTCTCTTCTTAAACAACTAAAGAAAAAACTTTATTTATATTTGGCAGAGGTTCTAATATCAAAATTTGCCCTCTGATATGGGAAAAACAATAATTTAACCCCATAAAAAATTGCACCACATGCTGTCTATCTTGATAATTCAAGAAAATCTTTATTGTATCACACTTACAGATTCTTAATGCTCCACATGAACATTTAGAATCTGATTATAATCCAGCAATTCGTCTCATAGGGATTTGAATCTTGTATAATAATCTCGCACTGATGAGTCTTCTTGCGTCAAAATTGATAGATCTTTCTGTAGTTGAAAGATTCTTGGACCATTTCCTTGTGTAAATTTGTTTTTCAGATCATCCCACATGTCTTTAGCTGTTCTTACACATATTATGCTCCATCCTATTTCTTTTGAAACAGAACTGATGATCAGGAAAAAAACATATTATTGCATCTCTCCCACAATTCGTAGGCAGAATTTGTTGAACTTGGTTGTGCAATCGATCCATTCACGAACCGAATCTTGTTCTTGGCTTTCAAAGCCATCATCATGGACCTGCTCCATGTATGATAGTTTTCCCCAGTGTGGACGTTCGACACCAATATGTTTCCTGGTCAATCACCACTTTGTAAGTGATAGTAACTTGGAATATTCTCCATATTTAAATCAGAAGCGGAATTAGCCATTTATAATCTGATACCATGAAATAGAGTGATCAAAGATGGAGGAGAAGAAAAGTCTGATACGAGAGAAATGAAGTTGGAAAAATTTATTCTCATTCAGTGTGTATTACAGAAGAATAAGTATGTATTCTCATTCAGTGTGTATTACAGAAGAATAAGTCTATATTTATAACCTGCAATATAGACGTGTAAAAGTAACTGTGATAACTAACTCTTTATGTAAGCCAATGAAAACATTACATGTGTTTATTCTAAATCTACATTTCATTATATCAATCTATAACAATCACTACCTAGCTCCCAAAATCCTACCCTTTAAGCGGGAGCACTCTCATTAAATTAGCTAAAGTTAAAAGATATTTTTTATGAATGTAAGAGAAATTTAACTTTTAGCTATTTCATTAACATAAATCTCCACATTAGAATAGCTATTTTTTCATTACATAATAATAAAATAATATAAGATGAATTTGATTTTAATTATTCACATCAAATCTTCATATTAGATTATACATTTATTTATAATATAGTAATGAATAACTAATAATTTCAAAAATATTTAATTTTTTTTAATTTTTATTTTATTTTATTTTATCATATTTTATTATTCTACCTATTATATATTAATTAATAATCATATTCTTATTAAATTAATATATCACTAACTCAAATTAATATATTAATTTCAAAAATATTTTAATTTTTTTAATTATAAAATTATTTTATTTTATCATATTTTACTATTCATAATATTATATATTAATTAGTAATTATATTCTAATTAAATTATGAATTAAAAATAGAAATTAGAAAAACATTAATAGAGATTTCGGGAGAGATAAACAAATGATATAAAATAGATTTGATGAATAAATAGTATCTTTTAAATTTAAAAATAATTTTAAAAGTTACAGTAGTTTTATTTTAAAATATAATTATTATAATATAATATATTTTATAATTCAATAATTAAATTTTTATTAGATTTAATTTTAGCAACGAGCTCTCAATTGGATCATTCTTTGCAGTGTTCGCCAACCGAGAGCCACGTATGCAATGGACGACTGACGTTCTGAAAAGCTCACCCTCCGCCACCTACGCTATCCGCCGATCCTTCAACAGCTACCAGGTCATCACGGCCAACCCTGTCGTCGTCCAGCATATCCTCAAGACCCCATTCCATAATTACGGCAAGGGAGGCAATTCCCACCGCGTCCTCAAAGACTTGCTCGGCTTCGGCATCTTCAACGTGGATGGCGAGTCCTGGAAGTTTCAGAGACAAGTCTCCAGCCACGAGTACAACTCCAAGTCTCTACGCAAGTTTGTCGAGACCGTCGTCGACACCGAACTCTCTGAACGCCTCATCCCCATCCTATCCTCGGCTGCCGCCAAAACTGGAACTGTCCTAGACTTCCAGGACATTCTACAGAGGTTCGCCTTCGACAATATATGCAAAATCGCTTTCGGGTTCGACCCTGCCTACTTGTTGCCCTCTCTTCCACAAGCCAAGTTCGCGGAAGCTTTTGAGGAAAGCGTCAAGATCAGCACCGAGAGGTTAATTTCGTTAATCCCCCTCGTCTGGAAAATCAAGAAGATGTTAATATTGGGTCCGAGAAACGTATGAGAATCGCAGTATCAGAAGTTCGAGAATTCGCCACAAAGATTATAAGAGAAAAGAAGCACGAGCTCGGCGAGAAGTCGCTCGACTCCGTCGACCTCTTGTCAAGGTTCTTGAGCTCCGGCCATTCGGACGAGAACTTCGTGACGGACATAGTGATAAGCTTCGTACTTGCCGGGCGTGACACTACCTCGTCGGCTTTGACATGGTATTTCTGGCTACTTTCCAAGAACCCACGTGTTGAGGCTGAGGTTCTGAAGGAAATCAGAGAAAAATCCGAATCTCCTATTTATGATGAAGTCGAAGACATGGTGTACGCCCACGCTTCTTTGTGCGAAAGCATGCGGCTATACCCGCCCGTTGCTGCAGACACGAAGGAGGCCGCCGGCGACGAAATTCTGGCTGACGGTACGGTGGTGAAAAAAGGGAATGAGAGTGACGTACCATCAATACGCCATGGGAAGGATGGAGACGCTGTGGGGTTCGGACTGGGCAGAGTTTAAGCCGGAGCGATGGCTGGAGAAGAGCGAGGACCCGGAGGAGAAACATTAATGGAGGTTCGTAGGGAGGGACGCATACACATACACAGTGTTCCAGGCGGGACCGAGGATTTGTTTGGGGAAGGAGATGGCATTCCTGCAGATGAAGAGGTTAGTTGCGGGGATTCTAAGGAGGTTCAAGTTGGTGCCGGTACTGGAAGAAGGGTTTGAGCCGGAGTTTGTACCGTACTTGACTTCCAAAATGAAAGGTGGGCTTCCGGTGAAGATTGTTGAGAGGGATGATGCGAAAGAGTGACATGCATGCATCTAAACATGCCTTAATAATCTATGTACTACAAATATTTTAGTGTATTTTTTAATATCCCTAAGTTTTTTTTTTTTTGAAAGATAATATCCCTATGTTTAATTCTTAGTATGGGTTCAGAGTTGGAGGCCACTTTCACTTCTGCAGAAGTTTACGAGGCATTAAAACAAATGAGCCCTTTCAAAGCCCCTGGTTCAGCTGGATTTTTTCAAGAACATTGGGAGGTTGTAGATTCCAAGGTATGTATGGTTGTTTTAAATTTCTTAAATGGGGGGAGTATGCCTTGTAATGTAAACCATATATACAAATATTGCTTTGGTTCCTAAGAGTAATTTCCCTGTGTCAGTACATGAGTATAGGTCAATTGCTTTATGTAATGTTTTGTACAAACTAATAGCAAAAACATTGGCAAATAGGCTTAAGAAAGTGTTATGTCATATTATATCTAGCTGTCAAAGTGCCTTCGTGCAAGGAAGATCCATTACAGATAATGTGATGATAGCTTTCGACCTATTGCATTCTATGAAGCAAAGGAAGAGGGGATCAGTTGGCTTTGAATCTGGATATGTCAAAGGTTTATGATAGAATAAAGTGGTAGTTTTTGGAAAATATTATGAGAAGGATAGGGTTTGCTGAGAAATGGATTCAAACTGTTATGAAGTGTGTTAATTCTTTCTCATATTCAGCATTGGTGAATGGTAGGCCTGGGGAGAAGTTTCTACCAACAAGGGGATTGAGGCAAGGTGATCCATTATCACCTTACCTCTTTATCTTGTGTTCAGAAGGATTGAGTTCTTTGCTTAACAGAGCTACACAAAGGGGCTTGATGAGTGGAGTGGCTGTTGTAAGAGGTGAATTAAAGCTTTCTCACTTGCTGTTTGCAGATGACTGTGTCATCTTTAGCAAAGCAAGTAAGGAGGTTTGGAGAGCAATTCAAGACACATTGCAGGAATACGAGAAGGCTTCTGGTCAAGTACTTAATAGACAGAAAACCTCAATACTATTCAGTTCCAACACAAAAGAGTCGAGCAAGGGAGAAATTTTTCAAGAAGCAGGTTCAATGTCGTGTGGAGACCGTGGAAGATATCTTGGCTTACCAACAATGGTGGGAAGAGTAAAATATCAGGTTTTCCAAGAGATAAAAGAGAGGATCTGGAAGAGGATTCATAGTTGTAAGAACTCTTTGTTATCTACAACTGGTAAAGAGGTAATGATAAAGGCTGTATTGCAATCCATTCCAACTTATACAATGAATGTCTTTCTACTACCAAAGAAATTATGTAAGGAGATAATGCTTTATTCTCAAACTTCTGGTGGAAGAATAAGAAAGTAGGAAGAGGAAGTTGTTGGAAGAGTTGGATAAGAAGGGAAAGAACAAACTGCAAGGTGGAATGAGTTTTAGAGATATAGAGGTATTGAACAAAGCAATGTTGACCAAGCAGTGTTGGAAATTGCAGCAGGAACCTGATTCTCTTGTGGCACAAATATTCAAAGCAAAGTATTATAAAGGGGCTGACTTTATGAAAGGAAGGATTGGTTCATCTCCTTCTTATATATGGAGAAGTTTAATGGCAGTTCAAGAACTAATAAGGGAAGGCATGGCTTGGAGAGTTGGCAATGAGTCAAAGATTTCAATTTGGAATCAAAAGTGGTTACCTCAATCACCATCTTTTAAAGTCCATTTTCCAGTGAAAATCTTAGCAGAAACAGCAAAAGTAGAGTTGATAAGTGAAGACTTGCACTGTTGGAATGAAAAATTGGTTTTTGATATTTTTGAAAAAGATGAAGCTGCTCAAATCTGTAGTCTACCCTTGAGCAGAAGGCAAATTGAAGATAAGGCAATATGGGGCTATACCAAAGATGGGAAGTTTACTGTTAAAAGTGCCTATTATGTTGGGAGAAACATGATTGCAGCAAGCCAGTGTGAATGCTCAAGCAGCAAAGACAACAAACAGAGGTGGGAAATGATATGGAAAATGAATATATCAGGTACTGTGAAGCAGTTTCTTTGGAAGGCACTCCACATGATATTGCCTACAAAGGAAAATATTTTGAAGAGGAGACCATTTACCATGTACTTGGAACTGTCATGCAGCTGGTGATGTATGGGCAGTGAGGAAGAGATCATTGCAGAAATGGAACTGTGATGAAGGGGATTTTATTCAGTTATGAGACAAATTACAACAATGCTTTAATCAAGAGAAACTGGGCGAAATATCTGTTATTTTAGCAGGTATATGGAAGAGGAGAAATATGGCAGTTTTTGAAGATAAATTTGACAGTCCTAACAAAGTAGTGCAGAAGGCTTTGCTCAATCTTAAAAATTTCAAAGATGTGGATGATGCTATTGTTGAACCTCAAACTCAAGGGATTTGTACAAGGGAGGTGTTAAATGGATGCCATCCACAACAGACTTTACAAAGGTAAATTTTGATGCAGCCATAGACCAAGCAGAGAAGAAAATGGGAATTGGAGTAGTAGGCAGAAACTTTAAAGGGGAGTTGCTGTTTTCTGTCTATGCTGTTAAGATGTTTATTGGACCTGTTGATCTAGCTGAAGCAAATGCATTATGGAGAGCAATGGAAATATGTAGTGATTTAAATATGCAGCAAGTTCAGTTTGAAGGGGATGCTCCTAAAGTTATTACTGATATCTGCAAGAAAGGAGCAACAAGTTCATGGTTGGGACTGCAAGTGGATGAGATCAAGTCTGTACTTCAACAAATGCCAGATTGGGATGTTAAGTTTGTCTACCGAGAAGGCAATAGTGTTGCACATGAGTTGGCCAGAAGGGCTTTACACATGAGTGATGAAGTAATTTGGATGGAAGAGGGACCGAGTGATCTCATGTATCTGATAGACAAGGAAAAGCCATATATCTCATGATCTTATGTATTCCTGATTCTATTGATTAATGAAATGATGTTAAAAAAAAAAACTTAGTATATTAATTTTTTTGATTTAATTAGATAATCTTTCCATTTGAATCAGTCTTCTTCTATATGAATCATTCGAATGTATTATGATTAATTTAAAAACATAGACATTATCAAAAAATGAGACGAGGTGTAGGGAAGTTGTCCAGAATTCACGTGCTCTTTTTTCCCGTCGTGGTTTTCGATTACGCTGCTTCGCTAGGTGATGGGTAAAAGACTGACATGAATCGTGGCGGTTGTCTGTAGACTCTGACCTTACAACATTGGTAGCGGGACATAAAGTATTTTTTTAACAATTTTAATTATAAAAAAATATATAATTTTACTAATAATTATTTTTTTAATTATTAAATAAAAAGTAAATAAATACAAAAATTAAATATATCAACCATAAGATTGAGAGGTAAAGTTAAGGGATTCCATTAATATTTTCTATTATATTATGTAAAAGAGAAATAGTTTTTACAACTTTTAAGTAGAAAAGTCTCACTTAAATCCTTATAAAAAAAGGAGATTTCATTTCTAAAAAGTGTTAAAAAATACAGAAGATTTGCATGTAAATTATCTATTTAGAACTTGTACCTTTATGTAAAATTTTTATCCAAATTTGATTATTAAAGGATATTAATTGTCTAGGATGCTTGTGTGTGTGAATGTTTATATGATAACTGTGCGTGCTGAAAGTCACGGGTGACCGTTTAGCGATCATTACTAAACACTTTATTTTCATGGAAAAATATTTGCATCAGCCTACTATTTATCACACACTCAACACACTTAGTGTATTGAGTTAGAAAAAAAAAAAAATTAAATGTATGGTATATGGAGAGTGTAAACTGATGCATAAAATTACTCTATTTTCATTTTCATTTTTGCTCGAGCTAGTAAATTTTTCCCTGGCCTTGAGGCGATTTCGCATTATTCCATTTTCATTTTGGCTCGAGCTAGTAGATTTTTTCCGTTGAGGTGATTTGGCATTAGTGTTGTTGCTTTGGCATCAAGTTTAAAGTTTATGGATTGTAACCCTTAGGGTGAGTTTGGATCTCAAACTCATTTTAACTCATCATTACAATTTTTTCAAATTCCAATACAAAATATAATAAATAATTCAACTTTTTCAAATCTCAAAATAATAATAATATTAAAAAATAATATTCTAACAATATTTTATTATCTCAACTCAATTTAATTCAACTCATTTCAACATCCAAACACACCCTTACTTAAATGATTAAGGAGCGCATCGAATCTCTATGTCCATCTTTTCATGTTGTCGAATTTGATGACTCGTTAAGAGTTTTACTACACAATCTCTACCACACTCTACATTTTTTTAAATTTTTAAATTTTTTAAATTTTTAATATTTTTTTTGAGTTTATTCTTTTTAAATTATTTCAAATTTTCTATTCATTATTCATATAATAAATATTTGATAAAAGAAAATAATAATAATTAAATATTTGATAATAATTAAATATTTAATATTTAAAAAATATTTAATTTTTTAATATTCGATTCTGTTGACGAGTCAAGGTTCTTGAGCTCAGGCCATTCAGACGAAATTCGTGACGGACATAGCGATAAGCTTTAATAGATTTCTAAATCTGGTTTCCTTTCCTTCACAGAGGGACCAATTAACGTATTTAATAGAGTTCAAACAACGTTATAAAAAAACTCCTCATTTCAAGTTCGGACCCATATTTCTTGATGATCATACTACAAAAACCATTTAGTTCTTTCAAGAACTCATGTGGCTCCTCTTCAGCATCATACATGAAACCTTATTTTGATTTTCATATTTGCAGGCAAACTGATAATTTATCAGTGTGTAAAAGGGTGATTTCTTTTGATCAGTATAACGTTCTTCTTCTTTTCAAGACTGCATGCTCGATCCCTATAAACAAATTAACTAGTACTTACGTTGTTATTATAACTTTTTATATATATAAAGGGAGTGGGGTTTCGAACCCAAAATTTTCATTCGGAGAATCAGATTATAAGTCATCAGGTCATCAAATTATTGGTACTTACATTGTTATTATAAGTAAATCTATACATTAGCCACTGTTTATTAACACCATGCACTTGACAGTGGCATCTTTTTTTTTCCCACCGTTTTCGCCCCTTTGCCCAGTTCGTGGATGCTTTAACCTTCTTCTTAGTACTGGTTTCTTTATTGATCTCTTTTCAAATTTTGTCCTCAATTACTTTTAGAATAATTGATCTCGAAAACTTCAATCATGGTGTTTTAGTTTCAATCATAAACATCCATTTATGTGGTTTTCTCCCTTCAAAAATCCTATGACAGCCTGATTTGTCAAAATCATTTGCCTGTATTTGGAATAGTAGAAATCTTTTTTTCACAATTTTTGGCCGACTTCTAAGAAGGAACCATTATCGTCGTCTCCGAGGACCAAATCAGCATAAATTTTTCCGTGAGCAGAACTTTTTCAAGTATGGATTTAGAGATTCCGACCATTTGGGGGCAAAAAGATATGGAAAGTCTGCTATTTGTTTTGAAAGGAAAAAAGTGTGGGAAGTTCTGATGTTTGTTTTCGAAATGCATTGGTTAAACCCAGAAGATTTCTTCCAAAACAACTTTTCTTCGACCCTCGGTGACCTCTCCGGCTTTTTAATATAAGAGAGGAAAGAAAATTCACAGCAATGAACAAACAAAACTCATAACAGGAGAAAGATGGAGACGTTGGAGAACCACATGAAGAGAAGAAAGAGAGGAGTTATCTCTCTGCTTTTGTACCACAACCATGGTTGAGCAGCTTGGAAGGATGCAACTTGTTCCTTTTCTATCATTTAACTTCTTAGGAATTTTAAAATTTTGGATATAGCGTCCCAAAATCGTGGTCATAGAAGGGCTGGGTGAAGGGGGTGAAGGGAGGCTTATGGTGTGGGGTGAAGGGCAGAACTGGTTCACTTGTTAGTGACTCGAAGGAGAGTGGAGGGGACATAAAGCATAGGGGAGTGAGAGTTTCTTTAGCTTTAGACGGGAATCTCAGCTTTACTATATGCACAATGATTAAGAAAGGTAATGAATAACTGTAAAATATTTTTATTTATAATGGATTTGTACTCCAAACGATCCGAGGATGTGGGTTCAGTGTCCAACTATATAAATCTGTGTATTTTATTCTCAATTTATGTTTATCTCTTATTCATTGCAGTTGACGTAATTACGGTATCATATATATCAAACTATATAAATCTACGTATTTTATCATTAAATCAAATATCTATTTTCATATTTGGTTGATTGGACGTGCCTGAACATGATGATGAAGTCTCTAAAATGGTAGAGAACACTCATTCTGAGAATAATCCATCCTTTCCTCTAGAAAAAGAGGATTTTTCTTGTTCTAAATTGGGAATTCCAGCTCAGGAAGTTTAGAAAAGTGATATATATATCTATACACTAGCGGTTGGGCAATGTGCGAGTCACATTTGCTATTTTGTAAAATATAAATATGTTTTGGGTTAAAAAAAATAAAAATAAAAACGTAATCATAAGTAAAATAAGTAGTATATAGAAAATTTTGTATGAACTCAATTTCTGCACCTAACAAGTGAAAAGAGATGTGGAGAATTTTTGTGATAGTGATAGTACTTCATTGCATAAATCGAAGCAATCCAACCGAAGAAAAAAAAATAAAAAGTGGTAAAATGATGGGTTGGATTTAAATCTTAAAAATTTTAATGTACCAGCAGCAGCCTCATCCTTCAAAAAACAACACACGTAGACATCATATCCTTAGATATGATTTGGATCGATGTATTAATAGTAGTGACATGATTTGTGAATAGTAATATATAAAATTATTTGAATTAAGATGTTTTATTTAATTTTAGAAAATGAGAGAAAAAAAATTAAAATAAAAATATTATAAAAGTTAAAATATTATTGGAATATAATTTTTTAATGTAGTTTTTGTTTTAAAATTTAAAAAATTTAAAAAATTTATATTTAAGAAAATTGTAATGATTAGATTAATAAATAAAAAATATTTTATATTTAAATAATATTTTAAAAAATATATAAAAGTTTATGAAAACTTAAGAATCTATTAATCTCTTTCTCGAACTCAATAATTTTGTTTGGGAAGAGATAGATTGTCAATTCTCTCTTGACCCAATGATGTTGTAAATTTTTTATTTTTTTAAAAATGTTTATGATGATTAAAAAAATACATGAAAAAATGAAAAGAAAAATAAAAAAATGAAATACACATTCATGACATATTTTGAGGTTACTTTTTTATTAGTTGTAGCAGTTATCTTTAGTTAATTAAGAATATTATCATATTTAAATTATGTTAAAACTCTAATTATTTATATAGTTATACTTTTTTAAAAATATTTAACAAAATTTTATTACTTATTTAATTGATAAAAAAAAGTACGTTTGCCACATTTGTCAAATTGAAGAAAAAAATAAAGTATAATTTCAAATATTAAAATAGTTTAATGTATAAGAATAAAATTATTATTTATTTATGTTCATCATTTATTATGAAATTTAAATTATATTAAAAATTCAAATTAATTAGATAGTTTTTTCTCTTAAAAATGTACAGTAAAATTTCATCATTTATTTAATGATAAAAATTATTATTTTATAAATTAAAGTTGATTTTTAGTGTATGATATAATAAACAGTAATAGGATATGCGAAAAAAACATGCGAAGAAAAAAATATAGCTTATTTATTGATCATTTAAAACTCAAAAATCAATATTTTTTTCACTTTTTCTTTATTCCTCTCTCTCCCATTCTCTACGTACGATTGCGGTATTACGTCGCACATTGGCATTCACATGGACAAAAAAAAAAAAAATATTTACTGTTTATTACTGTTCATCATACTGTCGATGAATAGTGATAAGATATGGAAAAAAAAATGACTGATTTAGATTTACTGTTCACGACAAACAGTAATAAATAGTAACGTTATAGCGGTTTTTAAATATAGGCATATATATATATATATATATATATATATATATATATATATGACCTTTGAATTTTCTCGTGGGAGTGGTATCAAAACTTGTTACGCATTCAATATTTATGGAAATTGGATGTGATGTGTGAACATGATAGCTAGGCCACCTAAAACTGGGAACAGCAACAAATCCACATCATTTTCTTCCTGAAGATCGAAAGGTACGTACAAGACTGTCTTTTCACAAGGACCAAACTATATATAATACGATGCTTGGTCCTGATCAACCTAATATTCATCGCTATCTTTTGGCGTTAAATGCTAATTAATATTTTTATATATGCAAGTTGCCTTGTCATTGTTTTAGATTAACAATATAGATTGGTTTTACTAAGTAATTAACAAACCTAAAATCACTTCAATATAATACTTGATCATGTTGTATGCAGTACGTACTTATAACTTTCTTATTAGGTGGGAGTACTAATCTTGTTTTTCTTTATTAGAATATTATATTATTAATATTCATATTCAAATCCCTCTCTAATTAATAAGAGTATACTATTTTTATTAGAGCGGTGCTACTTTGCCGTTCAGAGTGCACTACTCCATATTATCACTAGTTCAAATTTTTATTTTTATTTTTTTAATTTTTTATTCATATATTTTTTATCATTTAAAAATATTTTTAAAAAATATAAAAAAAAATCAATGCACTAATAGTCATTTTTTTAACTATTTAATAAAAAAAATTAAAATATATGAAGTATCAAATTGAGGAGACAAATGAAATAGACAAATATCATTTTTCTTTTTATTAACCCTAATACGTCAAAAGGTAAACAAATTAAGATAAAATATTGTGGTACGTACTTTTATTTATGGGCAGTCAGTGTCATTACAGATGAAGAAGAAAATCTAAGACGAGGAAATGTTGACATTTGCTGCTGATTTGAGACATTAACATAATAACATCATGTGACTAACCAATAAATTGTCCTCACACGTTGTGAGACGCATTTGCATACGAAACCATATAAAATCTATCTTTGAGTATAAAAATATTTATCTATATATCTGGTTGGACCAAGTAGAAATTGACACGGTAAATGATGATCATGTACGACATTTTCAATTTAGTAATTTACAGTATTGAACCAAAAGATTTTAGAAACAAAGAAATTTGATAGTATATATTGAAATTTAAAAAAGTATAGAAAAAATATTTATCTATATTTTTGGGTCCTACAAACGGTCAGGCCGCGGATTATAGAAAACATCTGGTTGAGAATTTTGTTGATAGTATTGAAATTTGAAAAAAGTAGTTGTATTGTTTTTTTTTTTTTTTTTTGAGAATTTTGAAGAAGTTGTCAATAATTAAATAAAAATATTAAATATTTAAAATTAAAAAAATTTTAAATTTTAGTGTTGTTTAAGAAAAAAATTATAAAAAGTTTTTAAATAACAATTTATTTTATATGAGGTCTCGTTTGGATATATAAATGACTTCATCTCATTTCATCATTATAAATTTTTTTAATTTTTATATAAAATATAATAAATAATTTAATTTTTTTAAATTTTAAAATAATAAAAATAATATTTTATTTAACTTTTAAATTTTATTTAAAATTATTCCATCTCACTGTTTAAACGGAATAATTGTCCAAACAAATCCTTAACGGAACGTACGTATAAGCTTCGCCTTCAAGAAAGTTAGACGAGGGAAAATAATGAATGGTTCCGCGTTCACACGAGGTGGAAGTTTCTATAATTCTATGGCGTAAGCGATGAGGCTAACCCCGTTTGCCAAAAAAATAAAAAAAGATCTTTCAAAAAACGAACGACAAGACAAATTATCATTCACATGTACATGTTTGAAAGGAGCTTAACCAGATTTGCTGGCCAGTTATAAATATCCACCAACATCCACTATCCTAATCTTCAAACATATACTGTGGTATCCAAAACCACAAAAAGGGTCAACAAAAGGTGTCCGAAGAAAACTTTACCAAAGATTGATCAGGCATGGAGTCGCTCCAATTCCTGGCCTTTGCTTCTCTGACTGTTCTTGTTCCCTTGCTTTCATTCTTCTTCCTCACCAGAAAATCAAAACCCCAAAAACAATCTCCACCTTCCCCCAGTACCATTACTACCCAGCTCCCAAAATCCTACCCTTTAATCGGTTCTTTCTTTGCAGTGTACGCCAACCAAAAACGACGTATGCAATGGATGACTGACATTCTGAAAAGCTCACCCTCCGCCACCATCGTTCTCCGCCGATCCTTCAACAGCTACCAGGTCATCACGGCCAACCCTGCCGTCGTCCAGCATATCCTCAAGACCGAATTTCATAACTACGGCAAGGGAGGCAATTTCCAGCTTGTCCTCAAAGACTTGCTCGGCTACGGCATCTTCAACGTGGACGGCGAGTCCTGGAAGTTTCAGAGACAAGTCTCCAGCCATGAGTTCAACACCAAGTCTCTACGTAAGTTCATCGAGACCGTAGTCGACACCGAACTCTCTGACCGCCTCATCCCCATCCTATCCTCGGCTGCCGCCAAAACCGGAACTGTCCTAGACTTCCAGGATATTCTTCAGCGGTTCGCCTTCGACAATATATGCAAAATCGCTTTTGGGTTCGACCCTGCCTACTTGTTGCCCTCTCTTCCAAAAGCCAAGTTCGCGGAAGCTTTTGAGGAAGGCGTCAAGATCAGCAGCGAGAGGTTCATTGCGTTAATCCCCCTCGTCTGGAAAATCAAGAAGCTGTTAAATATTGGGTCCGAGAAACGTCTGAGAATCGCAGTATCAGAAGTCCGAGAATTTGCCACAAATATTATAAGAGAAAAAAAGCACGAGCTCGGCGAGACGGCCTCGCTCGATTCCGTCGACCTCTTGTCAAGGTTCTTGAGCTCCGGCCATTCGGACGAGAACTTCGTGACGGACATAGTGATAAGCTTCATACTTGCCGGGCGTGACACTACCTCGTCGGCTTTGACATGGTATTTCTGGCTACTTTCCAAGAACCCACGCGTTGAGGCTGAGGTTCTGAAGGAAATCAGAGAAAAATCTGAATCTCCTATTTATGATGAAGTCAAAGACATGGTGTACACCCACGCTTCTTTGTGCGAAAGCATGCGGCTATACCCGCCCGTCGCTGCAGACACAAAGGAGGCCGCCATCGACGACATTTTGCCGGACGGGACGGTGGTGAAGAAGGGAATGAGAGTGACGTACCATCAATACGCCATGGGAAGGATGGAGACGCTGTGGGGTTCGGACTGGGCAGAGTTTAAGCCGGAGCGATGGCTGGAGAAGAGCGAGGAGGTGGAGGAGAAGCATTGGAGGTTCGTAGGGAGGGACGCATACACATACACAGTGTTCCAGGCGGGACCGAGGATTTGTTTGGGGAAGGAGATGGCATTCCTGCAGATGAAGAGGTTGGTTGCGGGGATTCTAAGGAGGTTCAAGGTGGTGCCGGTAATGGAAGAAGGATTTGAGCCGGAGTTTGTACCGTACTTGACTTCCAAAATGAAAGGTGGGCTTCCGGTGAAGATTGTTGAGAGGGATGATGCAAAAGAGTGACATGCATGCATCCAAACATGCCTTAATAATCTATGTAGTATGTACTACTAATATTTTAGTGTGTTTTTTTAATGTCCCTACGTTTAGTTCTTATTATATTAATTTGTTTGATTTAATTAGATAATCTTTCCATTTGAATCTTTCGTCTTCTATTGAATCATTCGAATGCATTATGATTAATTTAAAAACATAGACATTATAAAAAAATGAGACGATGTGTAGGGATTCGGGAACTTGTCCAAAATTCGCGTGCTCTCTTTTCCCGTTGTGGTTTTCGATTCTGCTGCTTCGCTAGTTGATGGGTAAAAGACTCACATGAATCGTGGGGGTTGTCGGTAGTCTGTACCTTTACATTATTCGCAATCATATTATATATGAATAATGCTAGAGCTCTGTCATGTATTTTTATTTGTTTTTTTTTTTAAATTAATTTTTATATAGATTTATTTTAATATTTTTAAAAAATAAAAAATTTATAATATTATTAAAAAATATATTTTTAATTATGAAGATTTTTTATTTTACTTTGTGATTAAAGTAGTTTTTAATAATTTTTTTTCTTTTTAATTAAAGAAGTGTTTTTAATAATGTTCTAAATTTATTTTATTTTTTAAAAATATCTAAAATTATTAAAAAATTTTATAAAAAAATAATTTAAAAAAACACGGACGGGAGCTCCCAACGACAGCTATAGCATTGTCCATTATATAAAAGAGAGATGATTTTTCCTACTGATAAGTCTTATTTATGCAAGTCTTCATAAAAATATAGATTTCACTTTAAAAAAAAATGTAAAAAAAATTATTTTTTATTAGTGGGAATTATTTTTTTACAAATAAAAATTTACAATCATTTTTATGTATTTTTTTGTACACTTTATTAATGTGATTGACTGTATATTGTTTTAAATATAAAATAACTGTTTTGACCAATCACAAATCAGTAGAGTGCGTAAGAAGTAAGGGTGTAACTGATCAGGTTTTGGACAAAATCTAAGATCGAACCGGTATGTATCGGTTTTACATTTTTCAAAACCGATTACGCTCCAGTTACTCTTCTAGATCGGTACTTCCGGTTTTCGATCCTGTCCGGTCTGGTTTTCCATTTTTTTTAAAATATAAAAAATATATAATAAATTGTTATTTCTTATGATAAAATGTTATTAATAATTTAATATATATTATGTTTAAAGCATATGATCAATTAAATTTTTATCTTTGATATTAAACTTTTATTTTATAAATTATAATAATATTATCTTATATATAATTATATTAATAACATATGATTAAAAAAATTACAAATATTTATATTTAAGATTAACATTTTATGTTATAATTTATAAATTATAATATGAAATTATCTCATATGATATATAATTATATATAAAAATTTAATATATAATTATATATTATATATAGAACTTATATATATAAATATTTTGTATAATATATAAAATTAATTTATATATTTTTTTTTTCTAACCTGTCCGGTCCGGTATTGGAAACTATGGAACCGAAGCCGGACCGGGCCGGTTCAAAACCGGACCAACTAGTCCAATTCGGTCCAGTCCAGACCGATTTTCTAATTTAAATTTACACCTCTAGTAAGAAGTACGTAAAAGTGACTGTATATAGTAGAATTCTTTTACAAATAGCTTATATGAAGATTGTCTAATTAAAAATTGTACCTAACATTACTCTATGTAAAAAATTTATCCAAATTTTTGAATAAAAATTTAAAATAGTCAAATGTAAAATATTATGAATTTAATCAAAACAAAGTTGCATTAGATTAACCAAAGAGATAAGTGGAAAGCTTTGAACTACAGTAAATAGATGAGATTCTTCAAATTTGAAGAGTTACTATTCACTCATCAAATCTAATTTTTATTCAATTTAAATCTCCAACGATCTTTTTTATTCATATTTAATCTCCAACCGTTTTGTAATAATAATGTAAGAATCAAATTAAATTATTAATTAACATATAATTAGTATAATTGTAAAATATAAAAAAAATAAAAATATTATTATTAAAAAAATAATATTATCTTATTATTTTGATGAATTCAATATCTAATTCAATGTAGGGTTATGGCTATGAAGGTTTTTTACTTATAAAAAACATGTACTTTTCATTAAATCTTAAAGATGATTTTGATGAAGACAATGCCAATGCTCCCAATCGTCACCAAACACTCTATTTCCATTTTCAGTTTTGGTCGGGCTAGTAGATTTTTTTCCCTCGAGGCAATTTCGATGTTGCTGTTTTGGCATTAAGTTTAAAGTTTATTAGTGGTTAATAAGTCCATCGAGTTTTTGGGTCCATTTCTTCTGTTGTCGAATCCGTTAACTCATTCTTAAAGATAACTTGCACGAGACAGTTATGGAGCTCAGAGCTCCATTCCTGAAGGTAGTTTGCTAGTTACGGTTTTGGTTAGTGCTCGCTACTTAAAAAAATGAAACATATATATATATATATATATGTATATATATAGTCTTTTGTGTTATGGTTGTACATAACAACTTTTTTTTATTTTAAGGTACGATGGAATATTATTTGCCTAGCGAGAAAAACATTTGAAATGGTAGCACCGTATTGTAAGAAATGCTAATTAATTGCATGCCTAATTAATGGAGTATCTTTATTTTATTCATAACTCTTATCTCTTCTTTTCATCCCCATCTATTTTTAATGTAAAGTGCAATACTCGTGATTGATGAACTTTTAAGCTTCAAAAAGATTCTTATCTAATTTGAAATTAAAAGAAAAAATGCTCTGTTTTCTTCTTTAAAAGAAAATTAATTGATTATTCCACCAGACTTACACGTGTATTAATAGCCAATCATTCAACTTTTATTACTAAACAAACAACTCGTTCAGCCAGACTGAATATAAGGCTGATTAATTTCTTTTATCACCACTGCTACCTTGTGTTATCTTACAGCCTCTTTTAACCTTCTCTATTGAATTTAAAATAGCAAAGCAACCGATCCACTCCATTCTTATCACAACACGAGCTATTCTAAATGGAACTCAAAATTATTACCAAATAAATCATTTCCAAGACCAAAGAAGGAAGAAATCAATTAAGTAAAACAAAAATTCAACCGAAATTTTAAAAAAATAAATTTATAAATTGATATATCTTCATCTAATACGTCATTTTTTTTATTATAAAATAAATTCAACATATTCCATATCATTATATAAATTTACCCGTCCTAAGATCTAGATCTGGGGACATCCCACCCATTCAGAGTCGGAGAAGGCCTGTAGAGTGGAAGAGTTGGATGCAGGAGAAGACCATGATGGGCAGTAAGTTTGAGCCAACGGAGAATCCTTTTTACTGCACTCCAATGATCATTGGTTGGTCGGTGCATGAACTGACATACCTTGCTTATAGAAAATGTGATATCCAGACAAGTAAGACTAAGATATTGCAATGATTCGAAGATGCTACGATAAAGTGTTGGATTTGAGAAAAGGTCACCATGATGTTGAGAGAGTGATGTGGTAGAAGACATGGGAGAGGAAACACCTTTGGCATGAGGCATATTAGATCACTTCAGTAGATCAGAAACATACTGTTGTTGTGACAAGAGTATGCCATCATTCGTGAAGTGGGCTTCAACTCCAAGGAAGTAGTGAAGTGGGCAGAGGTCATTGAGAGCAAAGGAGTCTTGTAGAGTATGAATGATATGGGCAATAAGACTTGAGTCAGGACCAATAATCAATATGTTATCCACGTATATGAGGATGAATACTGAACTTGGGCCACACTTGTAGATAAACAATGAAGTGTCTGCTTTGGAGTTCAAAAAACCCAATTCAAGAAGCTTAGAGCTGAGGTGAGAGAACCAAGCCCGTGGGGCTTGTTTAAGAACATAAAGAGCCTTCTTTAAATGATATACATGATTGGGCAAGTGTGGATGTTGAAAACCAGGTAGTTGAGTCATAAAAACATCCTCTTCAATAACTCTATGTAGAAAAGCATTTTTGACATCAAGTTGGCGAATACACCAATTTGATGCAATAGCCAAGGATAGTACTAACCTGATCATTATTGGTTTAATCGCAGGACTATATGTCTCACCATAATCAAGTCCTTCTTGTTGATTTAGCAACAAAACAAGCCTGATAACTTTTAAGAGAACCATCGTTTGACTTTGAAGACCCATTTGCAACCCACAAGATTCATTTTGGGCAGGGAGGAACTAAAGCCCAAGTGCCATTTTGCATCAAGGTTGTGAATTCCTCAGCCATTGCCTTGCGCCATTCGAGTGTTTTGCAAGCAGTGGAGTAAGATGTGGGCTCTGTTAGTGTTTGGAATTCTTGATCAAAGTGGTCCCAGCATTTTAGGGCAGTATGGCCTATTTTGAAACAAATTTGGCAAAAATGTTTGGTGAAGTTTGAAGGTGATTTTGAGTTGTTGATGCTACATCCACCTATAAGACCACGCCCTCAACCACCCGACGAGCCACCACCATAATTTGAGGAAGATCGTCCTCGGCCACTTGAGTTGGAGCTTCGAGTAACAAGGTTCGGTGATGGGAGATTGATATCAGTAGTAGTAGCCATTTGCTCAAGGTGCATTTCATGAGTAATAAGATGGCCATAAAGTTCATCAAGTGGCATGGGTTCCAGTCTAGTGTTGACTGAGGTAATGAGAGAATCATATTCAGTTGGCAAACCACTAAGTATGTAGGAAATAAGTTCAGATTCACCAAGAGGTTGACCAATAGCAAAAATAATGTCAGATAAATTCTTGGCTTTTTGAAAGTAGTTGGGAACAGAGAGATTGCTTACTTTAACGTGCTAAGTTGGTAAAGAGTTTTCATGATACGGGCACGAGAGGTAGTAGAAAATATTTTTTCTAGAGTTACCCAAACAACATGGGAAGTGTCTAAACCAGTAGCTTGTGTAAGAATAGAATCAGAAAGGGAGGAAATAAGAGTGCTAAGGATCAGTTGATCTTGTTCAAACCAATAGTCATACTTAGGATTGGGTTGTGGGGATTGGCAGAGGAAGCAGTTGGAGGGAGGAATTTGGGTGGTGCTGAGATACTACCATCAATGTAGTTGAAATGTTTTTGACCACGTAGATAAGGGAGAAGCTGGCCTTTCCATGAAAAATAGTTGTCACGATCAAGTTTGAGTGAAATTTGATGGGTGGGATTTATCAGAGTAGATTGAGTATGAGACATGGAATTGGGGAATAAAGAAGCAAGTAATGGATTGGATCAAAGATTGTGGTCAGATGGCTATTGATACCATAACAGATTTCTAAATTTGGTTTCCCTTTCCTTCACAGAGGGACCAACGTATTTTATTTATAGAAGATATGTACAAAGTTGTTACACCAGTTACATCAAGTAAATATTTGAATTATATCAGATGTTATTTGTTATTATCCTTATCAGATATAACTGAGATATGTACATGATTATCTTTATCTTCAGAGTTGTTGGTGGCTTCACGTCTGCGAGGTGTTGTCTCAATAAGCTTCATACTCGATGGATGGAATACTACCTCGGCTGCTTTGATGTGGTATTTCTGGCTACTTTCCAAGAACCAGCACGTTGAATTTGAGGTTCTGAAGGAAATAAAATAAAAATCCTAAGCGCCTGTCTATGATGAAGTCAAAGACATGGCCTCACGCTTCTTTGTGCGAAAGCATGTGGTTATACCCACCTATTTTGGTGGACACGAAGGAGGCCATCAGTGAAGACGGGTTGCCTGAGGAGACTCTGGTGAAGAAGGGAATGAAAGTGACGTACCATGGTTACACTATGGGGAGGTCGAAGATGCTGTGGGGCTTTGATTGGGCGGTGTTTAAACTAGAGCGATGGCTAGAGAGGCACAAGCCGGAGAAGCGATGAAGGTTTGTTGGCCGGGACCCGTACATGTACCCAATGTTCCAGGCAGGATCGAGAATTTGTTTGGGGAATGAGATGTCTTTCTTGCAGATGAAGAGGGTTTTGGCGGGGGTTCTAAGGCTGTTCAAGGTGGTGCCGGTTCAAGGTGTGGAGCCAGAATTTGTTCCGTACTTGACTTCCAAAATGAAAGGTGGGCTTCCAGTGAGAATTGTAGAGAGGGATGCGAAAGACTGATCCTGCACAAGCGAATGCTGACTTCCAAAGTTCAATACTCCATCTCTGCATCCAAATTACAAGTTTTTTTTTTTTCTTCTTTCTTTCTATTTTTTGATTGTTTCGCTATTGTTTTTTGTTCCAAGTGACGTGTGAAGACTACATGAATTGTCGAATATGTTTACCAGTCATATATACGAATAGAGAATTGAATGGTATAAGTTTCATTAGATAAACTTTGCGTAGGCTTTCTATAAAAAAGTGGACTCTATAATGAAAAAATATAAAAAAATATTTTTCTTTTAGAGTGTGACCTATATTTTTATAAAAGGTCTATACGGAGTTTGTCCATTTGAAATTTGTACCTAACATTGTTCATATGAATATACTTATCAGTTATGTATATTGATTTGATTAAGGTTAAATATAGTTACACCATGCCTAAAAAGAGCAAGATCTACTATTAAAAAATGATTTTTTTTCATAAAAGTTTCAAATTTGTCATTTTTAAAAAGAGAATATGTGAGCCTTGCATACTTTATAAATCATTTTCTTATTAATTTTTCAAATTGTTTGTTTCATTAATTTGAAAGTGAATACATTTTTTATTTTTGAGTTACAATAAGTTAGGAATGTTTCAAAAGTGACTAATAAAAGTCCTACAACATATTCTTTATTAATAAAGTTTATTTTTCACTGATTTGAGACCCTTAGATTGAACAAAAGTTTGAGGACACCTAATCCATAACTAGGACTATTCATTCGGGTTCCGGCTCGGGAACCTGAACCGAGTTAGCCTAGGTTAGACCCGAGCTGGAACCCGGATGAATCCGGATTTTAAAAACCTGAATTTCGGGTTCTGAGTTGAACCTGATTTGTTTTTTCTTTAGTCTACAAAGACCATCCAGGAAAGCCTTTATTCTCTGCTTTGCTTCCCTAGCTTCGAGTCACACGTGGTCTTCTTCTTGATTTTAAGGGTAAATGAAGAGGTATCTTGTAGTCCTGGACGGCATTCGGAGTCTTCAACTATGGGAGGAGGTAAGATATGCTTTTCCTGATAACTTGAACAGAAGCAAAATATTAATCATAACCAAGATAGTTGATGTGAGTCCACCTGCAAGGTCTGCTTACATGAACTTTCTCCCATTCCTTAATAAAGATGAAAGCTGAGAGCACTTCCATAAGAAGGTGTTCCAAGGAGAAGAATGTCCTTCTAGGTTGGGCAAGGTGGTTCCGTATGGAGAGGACGCACGGGAGTTGGTTTTTCTGATGCAGCAACGCCATGGAAAGTGATGCCAAGTTGCATCTCGAGCTGGCTCGTTTGCGCAGTGGAGTAGTGGTTGAAGAGGGCAGTAGCGGCTGCAACTCGATGGAGGGTTTGACGGAAGCTGAGCCGCAGTGTGTCAAATGTGGTGGTCTAGTGCAGTGTGAGCATGCTGCGAACGTACATGCATGGGTGGAGGCGTTGGGCTGATTTTCGGGTAGTGTGAGGAAACTAAGTGTGATGTTTTGCAGGAAGTATGTATGTATATATATATATATATATATATATATATATTGAACATAAAAAGAAAACCCTAGAGGAGGAGACGTGCATGGCAATTGGCATGGAGCCTTGCTTGACGTGGGGCCTATTCTTGGTTCTCATGGTCTTGGGTCTAATAAAAAAACACTAGGTCATTTCAAATATTTGGCCCATGTTTCGTAGTGAAAAAAAAAAACTATTAATAAATAGGTTGCTCTCTGAGTTTTGGCCTCGACTCATCTTAAAAATATATATATACTTGTTCCATAAATTCCTCGGCCCATAAAAATATTTTCCATCCGACCCAAAAAAGAATATTTAAGAAAATTACTAAAATAGTAAGCCCATTTTAAAAACATTCGATATGCACCAAATACAAATTGGACCCGCAATGAGTATATAAAAAAAATAATACTAAAAAATTAATTGGACTCTTTCTACGTATAAATTCAAAACCAAAAGTTTTAAAAAACAACTTGTTGCTAGACTCGGGTGTTACATCCTTCCTTTTAGATTCACAGTTCTACCTCTAGCTAAAACTTTTGTTAGGTCGATTTCGATTTTTATCCAAAAATCTTTCCCCAACCCATTCCATCTTCTTGCACATCGAATTCCTACACATCTCCTATGGGCTTTCCATTAAGGTTCTCACTTTCATTGTTCACACAAGCCAGAGGAAAGCTATACAGTTGAACCTAGAAAGCCTCAGAATTGAAATTCATCATATGTGGTTGAGAGAAGCCATCAAACGCTTTAATGATGAACAAGTTATTGCCAAAGAACCATGGTCTACCCAACACTCTCTCCTTTTCTGCTTTGCTTGCAAACGTGATGATAAATAAATGTTACTGCATCCTTGAAGGACGCTAGTTTGCTCATGAATTTGTGGATTTTGGCCATTGTAGACTGGAGCACTTCCAGTTCGATCAGCACATATCTTCCCTACTAGACTCCGTTCTCCCTTTCTCAATACTTCCTCAGATATACCTTCGTCGAGATTTATCGAAGAGTTTTCCTCTTCTGAGAATTGAAATTGGTCCCATACTTCCTCTAATTCCTCCATGTTCCTTCGTCGCACCAGCCTGCCAAAGGTGACTTACCAGTACTCCTACTCTCAAGAGAGTAAGCCGAGACAATGGCCTCTCCCCTACCTTCTCATAGAGACGAGAGAGATTATACTCATAAGTAACTAGTAGACTCATAAGAAATCGTCCTGATTAGCAACAAGAAGTTGTACTTTGCTAGTCTTCAATGTTTGGAAAATCAAGAATTTATTAAATATTGGAACCTAGAAGTGTCTTGAGAATCGCAAATATCTCATGTTAATTAATGTTTATTCTTCAATTTAATTATCTCCACAATCTCATTCATTTAATATTAAAAAAACTATTCACGATCTTTTCATCATCTATTAATATGGAATCAAATAATTAATAAACAAGTAAAACAATAATTATAAAGATGATGAATGCTTATCATTTCTCCAAAATAATTTACAGTGTACAATTAGTGCCTACCCTCTATATATCTCTTCTCTTTATATATATATAAAGTGACTATTAAACAAAAATTCTTGTTTTAACGGTTTTTATTATTTTTCCGTTACAATTTAACGCCGTTCGTCCTACTAAAAATGTCTACAGCCAATAATATTATATGAGTAATTCTACATACAACCGTGAAGTGCGTAATCACCGCGTAATCGCTTTGAAAAAGAGTAGGGTCCACTATTAAAAAATTAATTTTTTTTATGTAGGTCCCATATTTTATTCATTTTTTTCAAAACGATTACGCGACAGTTACGTACTTCACGGTTGTAAGTATCTTTTCTCATATTATATTAATGATGACAACAAGCTTGTTTTGTTTTGATACCCGGCCACATGCATTAACTGAGGTTTTAGGGATCAGTACGTAGTCATCTAAATATTATTCTCAATCTATTATTATTATTATTATTATATGCCCAACAAGTCCTTAAGATCAATTTTTAATATTGATCTACATAAACATTGACAGTTCTATATACTTAATTAATAATGATCAAATTATGAAGAAAAAAAAATAATAAAAGAACTATATATCATGTATATATTGTCAATATTTATACGTTGTACGTACATTATTTAATTTGTTTATAACTGATGATCTTCTATATGTATATATATTATATACTTAATTAATAATGCTCGAATTATGAAGCAAAAAAATAATAATAAAAGAACTATATATCATGTATATACTATATATTGTCAATATTTATACCTTGTATGTACAATATTTGATTTGTTTATTATTTTGTTGAAATTTAATTTTTTTTTAATCTTGATTTTTCTTATCTTTTTTTAATCTTGTATTTTCTTTTTTTAAACAAAAAAATTATTGATTTTTTTTATTTAAATTATTATATCAAATACATCCCGAACTAACACATCCGGGCCGTTCCTTAGTATAAATATATATATATATAAATATATATATTTATATATTTCGCCCTTTTAAACTTCCAGATCAGTTGTGACGTGATTGTACATAAACATCCTTTTAGCAAGACAAATATGCATGATAATAAATTGGATAATGATACACCATCAAAAAATTTGTACTTGCAACAGTTCAAAGTAAATAAAATACTATTTTTATTTTTATTTTTATAGTATAGTTATTCTTATATCATTTTCCTAATAAATAGAAAGAGCTGGCCGGTTGCACCACGACCACTGTAGGTTTATGTAAGCGTGGTAGCGCGTAAGATGCTAACTAACTGTATGCCTAATTTGATAAGATTAATGTTAGATATACTTCCCCACCATACTGATCTGTGTACTCCTTAAAAAAAGTGGAGTCTGATATTAAAACATAATTTTTTTATATGTGTATTAGATTTATTTACTTTTTAAAAAAAAAAAAATTCTTGAGACTTGTCTACCCTAGAAGTATAAATATAATTTCTTATTTGATAAAGACATGCTCCTTTTATCCATATAAATTTATAAAACTAAATTTACATATGAAATCACATCAATTTATAAATTTATTTTTATAAATTCATGTGTGTCCACATTATATTTCTCTTTTTACAATCCTACTATAAATAAGATATTTTTATAAAACAAAATTATATAATTATCATATTTAATAAAAATGCCATTCATTTAAACCATAAGGAAAAAACTTTTTGTCATATCTAATAAAAATGGTATTCACTTAAAACATAATTAAAAAAATTATAAGAGTAGTTTCTAAAGTTGCGTTTGGATAGTGAAGTATTTTAAAGTATTATATAAATAGTAATAAAAAAGTAATAATAGAGTATTAAATAATAATAAATAGTAATAAAAATAAATAATAAATAATATTAATCATATATTCTCAATTTGGCCATAGTCATGGTTCTTGTTTTATTCATAACTTTGAATGTGACTCAGTACTCAAGGAAAGCCTGGGCTTGCACTTTTACCTTTGATTTCTTTTCGCCCCCGTCTCTCTTTAATGTTAGTGGTGATACTCGTGATTGATTCATTTTGAGATGCAAAAGTATTCATTTCTCTCTTTTTTTAATAAAATAAGATTAATTTTTTTAATTAATTACTATTTACTAAGTCACATCTTATAAAAAAAAAAGTTGTAAGTACGAACTAGATAAATAGTGATCGATACATATACAGCAAAACCTACAAAATAAGAGATTCTTCCAACTGACTTATCTGTCATTTAAAAGTTAATAAAAAAATATAAATTAATATAATACGTCATATTATAAACTTAATTATTTTTATAATAAAATAAATTTAAGATATTATTTGAAATTAAATTAATTTCTATTTTTTTTTCCACAAAGGTAACACAACCCAAAAATAAAAAACATTCTTCAATTCAACTTAAAATTCATGATAAGGACAAATTAAAGAATGACTTGGTTCTTGACTTTAGAAGAGAAGTCGACTCCATTCTTATCCATAACAATAGAAAATATTAATAATGGAGCTCCAAAATCAGGACCAAATATATAAAACAATACAACAGTACTGTCATGTCACATTAATATTAATTTAAATAAACAAAAACCGATCGAAGAGACACCTATACAACTATGTCGAGACATAAAATAGACTTGCATGCGTAGCTCACAAACAAATTTAAATACGTACGCTGATTCAATTATCTTGAAAATGTGACCTTAACTCTCACCCACAAATAAAAACCAAGAGTCCGAAACATCAACCGAAACAAAGAGCTCGATCTCCAAATATCAGCCATGGTGTTGCTCCAACTTCTAGCCTCGATTTCACTCCTCGTACTACTCCTACTTTCCTTCATCTTCCTCACCAAAACATTAAATCCTAAAAAACAATCTCCCTCATCCTCTTCGACCACCACTCTCCCAAGATCCTACCCATTAATCGGTTCGTTCTTTGACATTCTAGCTAACCGCAACCGTCCTCTACAATGGACCGCTGACTTCCTCCAAAACACACCGTCGGCAACCTACGTCCTCCACCGCTCCTTCTTTAACACCCGCCAGGTCTTCACGGCCAACCCCACCGTTGTCCAACACATCCTCAAGAACAACTTCAACAACTACGGCAAGGGCGACGAATCACGTCGCACCCTCCAAGATTTGCTCGGCAACGGTATCTTCAACGTCGACGGCGAGTCCTGGAAGTTCCAGAGACAAGTTGCCATCCAAGAGTTCAACCACAAGTCTCTGCGCAAGTTCGTCGAGACTGTTGTGGATACCGAACTCTCTGATCGCCTCATCCCCATCCTCTCTTCGGCAGCCAAAACCGGAACTGTCCTAGATTTCCAAAACATTCTTCAGAGGTTCGCCTTCGATAATATATGCAGAATAACTTTTGGATTCGACCCTGCCTACTTGTTGCCCTCTCTTCCAAAAGCCAAGTTCGCTGAGGTTTTTGAAGAAGGCATCATACTCAGCGGCATGAGGGCTAGTGCGTTGATCCCCATGGTTTGGAAAATCAAGAAGCTTTTGAATGTTGGTTCCGAGAAGCGTTTGAAAACCGTAGTCTCAGAAATGCGAGAATTCGCCACAAAAATTATAAGAGAAAAGAAGCACAAGCTCAGCGAGAATGCCTCGCTCGATTCTGTTGACCTCTTGTCAAGATTATTGAGCGCAGGCCATTCAGACGAGAACTTCGTGACGGACATGGTGATAAGCTTCATACTTGCTGGACGGGATACTACCTCGTCTGCTTTGACGTGGTGTTTCTGGCTACTTTCCAAGAACCAGCATGTTGAATACGAGGTTCTGAAGGAAATCAAAGAAAAATCAGAAGCGCCTATCTATGATGGAGTGAAAGACATGGAGTACACTCAAGCTTCTTTGTGTGAATGCATGCGGTTGTACCCGCCTGTCCTGGCGGACGCGAAGGAGGCCATCGGCAAAGACGTGTTGCCGGACGGCACGATGGTGAAGAAGGGAATGGTAGTGACGTACCATATTTACGCTATGGGGAGGTCGGAGGAGCTGTGGGGCTCTGACTGGGCGGTGTTTAAGCCGGAGCGGTGGCTGGAGAGGGACGAAATGGATAAGCACTGGAGGTTTGTGGGAAGGGACCCGTACACGTACCCAGTGTTCCAGGCGGGACCGAGGATTTGTCTGGGGAAGGATATGGCGTTCTTGCAGATGAAGAAGGTGCTGGCGGAGGTTCTGAGGCGGTTTAAAGTGGTGCCGGCGCTGGAAGAGGGTGTGGAGCCGGAATTTCTTTCGTGCTTCACTTCCACAATAAAAGGGGGGCTTCCGGTTAGGATCGTGGAGAGGGATCAGATGGAGTACTGAAGTATAGACAATGGGCGTAAGTAGTGGTTGTTGACTTGTGCTACGTTTTGCGTATTAATTAACTCAGTTTGTATATCATTGTAATATTTTTAACATGAGTTTTATAATGTATAAGTAAGTTTGTATATTAATCTATATATTATTATTATTAATTTTATATTTTAAATTTAAATTAATATTATTTTTAATAAAATTTATATTCTGACTAATTATATTAAATGAATATACGTATTAATATACAAAATCGCTTATCATTAAATTTTTATTTTTAACATTATATCAATTGTCAAATCTATAGTATTTAAAAGTGGAATTTTCTTCGCTTGGATCAGTAAAAACCAAACCCACAAAAATCTATAATGAGTAATTAACTATCGCAACCAATACGGCGTCGTTTTCTTATTCTAATTTTAATGCAATTTGGGAGCTAGCATGACGTGTAAGGGCATAGAGGTCGGCACGATTCGAAAGCACAATTATTAATGCATGAGGGTGAGACAATTCTCTGGCATTGCTATTGATCAGTAAAATATCATATATATATATATATATATATATATATTATATATATATATATATATCAATTGCGACTGGCAAATTAATATGGTCCCTATATATATTGGATACGTCATGACTTGGCGGCCAAGTCGCAAGAAATTTATAGCTTTCGTGCTAGTTTTTCCAGTAGACTTGTCATCAAGTACTTTGAATACTACATTGTCTTAAGTTAGTATATACATTTTGATCCATTCTTCGAATTAATTACAGGGAAACCTTAAAATCAATGGGTATGTACAATTGTACAAAACAAACAATATAGATGGGCAGAATTGCAGCATGTAGTTTTTTTTGTTAAGAATAATGTTACTTAGCTATTGAAACTTGTCATTCAGATGACTTTTTTAACGTAATACTATCATGTGATGTCTCCTGATTTCAATAATTCTCTTTTTATATTTTTGAAAGTCTTTTTAATTTCAATATAATTATTATTTTTAATAAATCACGTGACACTTCATAGTAGTATCACGTCAAGAAAACTATTTGAGCATTAAATTTCACGTGACCAAGTATTAGTACTTTTTTATTAATCTTGCAAAAGAGCTAGCAATGTACATTAAAGATATTTTTCTTTGTTTGAGAAGATCTACTTAATCATCAATATCATGATTATTGCAATCTGATCCCAAACTAAATGGTACAATCGATCTGAATAGCGGTGTGTATATATACCCACACACATATATATATATATATATATATATATATATATTCTACTTTATGTTTCAAATTGTGGTATCAAATGACTAATTTAGTACGTAGTTAATTTGAAAATCACCTTAAACCATATACTTACCATTATTTAGTTTAGAATTAATTAGAACAATAATCGATTAATGCCAACGGAAGAAAATGGATTACTTAGGTGGTAAGTTGTGTGGTAACTCATGGTAACCCTTACCCCATTAATGCCAAATATAGAATCATATATATATATATATATATATATATATATATATATTATATATGAACTTTTATTTCATTCTCTAAACTATAAATTTTGATACAAATTTAAAATTAAGAATAATGCCGGAGAAGAAGAGACGGAGGCTTGCATGTGTGATCGATCTCTGTCACAGGAATCATAGATCATTTTCCCATGATTTCTTACTTCATAATTAGCGTTTTTCATATTATTTTACACAAAATACCAAGCTTTTTTGTTGAAAAGAAAATCGGATATGTCTGGTTGATCAGTACGTGACAGCTCAAATCCAAATATGTGATGTCTACATGCATATTGGCGCAATATTTATTGCACCACACTCTAGATTGACACTATCGTACGTAAGTGTTTCTAATTCTTGTATTAAAAAGTAAACGCGTTTCTTAATATTGTATTTAGGAAAAAACAAAAAAATTACATCAGCTACATGCATTTACCCAACATTATATTATTATAATAAAGGATGGTAGAGTCCTTTATGGATAATGATATTCCTTAGACCGAAAAGAAATAACAATTAGAGGCACGAGCATATATAATATTTTATTGAGAGAATAAAAAATTTATAGCATCACGATGCACTAATGCTGCATGATGTTAAATATTTTAATATAAATATTAGTAATGAGATATTTGATTTTCTATCATTCACGATAATAAAATAATAACAGTTAATAAAAATATACATCCCTCTATTATAATTTAATAAAGAATCCGAGTTGATTATAAGAGAATAATCATCTTAATAATTTTACTTCCGAGTATCTTCCAATAGCTAAATATATAATGATGTTATAAGTAAAAATCTTTTAACCCCTCGATATTATTTATAAACTTTTGAAAATCATAAAATTTAAAAATTTTATATTTCACTGCAATTAAATATAAAGATATTCTCAGATCATTGTGGTTGATTAATTAAGTGATAGCATATGAACTAATGTAAACCCATTCTGATTTGGGTGTGCGGGGAGATTTCCATTATTCTACGTACGCACCTACTGCAATGACAAGACATTATGACACTGCCCTTCCACTCATGTATTCCACTCTGAGAAAATAATTATGAAATGATGTTGATCAGGATTGTTGGCATCTATCTATAAAAGCCCCTCGGTCTTGGCTTTCTGAGAACTCGAAGATCAATAAACCACGCCTTAACGTTTTCGATCTTTCGTTAGACTGAAACACCAGCACCAATAAATAATAATCCATTACTGTTTCTGTATTCAACAATGGAAGTTTGTAATGAAATTATCTACAGGTATTGCAAGATGATATTCTGTCTCTTTTTAATTCTTATCACAACCAAATCTGGCTCAGCTTTCAGGCCTTTAACTGAAGATCAGAATCTAGATCAAGTCAATGGGGAAGTGACAAAGTTTCTGCCTACAAAAGCTCCAGTGCCTCCATCGTCTCCTTCTGCCTGCACTTACGTGCCTGGGGACGATCACAAGGGACATTGCCCAAATATCTACTGAACTTGCTCATCTTGTGTGCTCTCCATGCAAGTCTCGGCCGCCTGCATGTCCCATGTGGTACTGCCATAATAAACTAGCTAATTATTAGTAAATTAGCCTAATAAGGCCGAGATATCATGCATGGTTATGTCATAATCTCTTTTTCCATATAATAAGACTGTCTCCCTTGGTGTTTTATTTATGTCAACCTCTCTAGCTATATATCACCTCTCTTCGGCAGGCCGGGGATCGAGCTAGGATAATCCAAGTCTCATGAGGATTTAGAACATAATTAAGAACTACACACAATTAGTACTTCTCTATATATCATATTGATAACTGCACAAATCAGCTCTAATTTAAAACAAACAAGGCCGGTGTCGTACGTAGTCATTGCATACATTTCAATCCTAAAACACATGGCCCAACACACGATCTTCCCAAGCTTGAGCTACCACCATCTCTCCAGTACAGGCCACCTCTAATTTCGTCAGACTCCGTACGTCGGTCTAATAACTAAGGTATATATTTCAAGGTATTTATGCTTCGACTCGCTGTTGTATTTTTATTTTGTCCCAAGTTTACCAAAGATTTGATTGCGGCGAGATGCTTTTTTATACAGCTTGCATGGTTTCGGTCATAATTGATGATCAATAGCTCGGGATGCAAGTTGCATGTAGGGGTATAAATTTAAATCGAAAAATCAAAAAATGGATCCGGATCAAACTGGTAGAACTGGTTTTGAACCGGTCCAGTCAGGTCCAGAACCGGTTTTTATAACTGTAAAACCGGCCGGACCAGGTCTAGTCCCGATCGAGCGATTCTATGGTTCTCGGGACCAGACCGGCTCAGTTGGAAAGAAAAAATATAAAAATTAATATTTTATATATATGTATATAAGTTTTATACAAAATTAATATTATACAAAATATTTTTTATACATAAGTTTTATATATAATATTATTGCATGTACTTAATTTGCGATTAATTTGACGATTAATGGGATGAAATTAAATATCAGTATATTTGGGTAGTCGATGGAAGCTCATAATTAATTTTGGCTCAACTGAAGGGAGAGGCTGTCTGATGATCAGTCGGCTCATGTAGTACTGGATCGATGGCCCAAATAATAATGTTAATTAAGTTGGATATAAACGTATTTTGGGTTACCGAAATGGTGTGCTCAGTTGATTTGTGCTTGTTGATCAGTCATGTTAATTAAGGTCCATTTAGTTCGAAGTGAAATAAGACCTTAAATTAAATGAAATATATAATAGTTATATATATCATTAATTTAAATGATCTCGATTATCAGATCACTAGATCAATATATTAAGAAGCTGGCTATTATTTGTACGCACCTACAACGCAATGACAGTACGACACAATACTAACTCATAAGTACTCTTTCCACGCATAATGCTAGACTCACCTTGGGCTCCCGCTGGGCTCTTTATTTGTTTTTTTTTTTATTCTTTTTTTATATAATTTTTTTAACACTTATTTTTTAACACTTATAAATATTTAAAAAAAAATTCATAATATTATTAAAAAATACTTCATTAATCTCGAAGTAAAATAAAAAATAAAAAAATATTAATCTTCTCACTGGAGCTAATAAAAAAAATTTAATCATTAAAAAATATATTAAAAAACACTTCGTGATTATGAAAGTGTTTTTTAATGATGTTGTAAATTTTTTTATTTTTTAAAAATATTTAAAAGTGTTAAAAAATCTATGTAAAAAAAAAAAAACCACACACACACACACACAAACACACACATAAAGAGCACAGCAGGAGCCCCAAGCGATGGCTCTAGCATTATCCTTAAATGATAGTACTTGAACTAGTCTAAACCAATTAGGATATGAGTGTGTGGGATATAGAGTTTTAATAAAACTCTTATATTCTCACACTTGGCCCATATACCCATAAAATGACATTTTCTATTCATGGGTTTATTACAGGAAATTAATCATACTGTGCACGATCATTTCTAGAAAATTTTCCTAACTCAAAATACATTACATGCGTTATGTAATATCAATGTCAAATCAACTAATACTAACGTGAGTCATGGCAATCCTCTGTTATATAACCAGCAAATTTCCTTCTATGTCCTACAACATCAGTAACTTAATTTAGCATGATCTTTAATTGGGACAATTAAGCCTAATACTGTGATGCCTTGGATTCCAATTCATGTTTATTGCATACATTATCTTGTCATCATTCATCCATACCATTAAATGTACATGTAAAGTGGAAGACAAGACAACATAAATATTAACCATAACAGATATATTTCAATGTTCAGTAACAAAATACTTAACATATCAATTATATCTTTAACATGTTCACATCATGGGTATAAGCATATGACCCATCTTTTCAACATGTCCTTTAAAATATAATCATTAACACACTTTTGTTATAGACATATTTGTTTTTGTACTTTCTCCTTAACACTTAGGTATTCATTAAATACTTATCATTCGAAAAAAAATACTCTAAGAAATTCTTGCAATACTTTCTTAGCGGTCTATCTATAAGTCGATAATTCCAAATCCTAAGATAAATTTTTTCAGTCATATATCTTACAATGTAGCCTTAAAGCATACCACAAACTAAGTCCTTATTGCACATGAAGCAGTAAGAGATTTGCATAATACTTTTATATAAAACAACTCTACTAGATAATAAAATATATAATCATAATTGTATTTTTCATCATTAGAGTAATTCCACAAAATAGAGTATGAATATCCAGTTATCTTAAGAGTATTAATTCTTCTTAAGGCAACAATATAGTTTTTAATTTCTTGCAAATAACTTTACATTCTTTTCAAAACTTTTAAGTCAAACATCATTGGATTACGTTGGCAACAACAATGATGTCAATGGTAAAACTGATGTTAAGCTATATATAAGTTTGTGTAACCATCAAATTACTTATAATCATCATATACAAATATTTTTAACAACCTAATCAATTCAAGAACACTATAAAATAATGAACATGTCACATTTTATTTTTAAAGTATCTATTGACCAACAATTCTACATGCAAAGTCTTTCAAAACTCTACACAAATATACTAAGACAATCCTAACAGTTTTTATCTTGGTATTAAAATTGAATCTCAATTACGTAGGATCTTTCATTTATAAAATTCATTTATAAAATTTTTTAGAGATATTAATTTAATGTCATACTACAAACCATGATTCATACTTGCCAAAAAGTCATATACATGCATGACCATAAATACAAATATACTTACATTGGTCTTAGGGTATATATACATTAACAATAAATATTTTTTTTAAATAAAAAAAAAAAGTTATTGGTATTATCAAATTTCGATACCAATTTTCAAAACATTTGTTACATTTCTTAAGTAATCATTTTATTAGTTTCTTTGAGACTTCAGACTTTTATGCATCAATCTTTTATAAAATCATTTATTTTTGTAATTTGTGAAAATATATGTGAACCTTCATTTATTTTTATGTCAAATTTAAATTTTGAAAATAGATCACGTAGTCTAACCAAAAATCAAATCAAGAAGATCATATGAGGTTATCTATTCTGATGTCTCCATGGTCAATTCTTTAGCAGTGTTTCTCTGATAAGGTAGATGATCATTTACTTATTGTTCTATGATATCATTGAGATATCATAAAAATGAACTACAAGCATTTTCGAAGTACAAGAATGCACTTAACGAGAATCACGTCTCTAGTTTCTATACTCCCACTAATTTTGCCAAACTTAAGAAATTTGACATTTCAGTTTCCTCAAAATTCAATCTATAAATAAAAATAATACAACCTAAATCATTTGAATCTCCTCGAGTAATCAATAATGTACCCACTAACTGTTATACGATCCAAATTCCTTTTAGATGATAAAGTCTTAGGCCCGGTTTGGATACGTAGTTCAGATGAGATGAGATGAGATAATGTATTTTGAAAGTAGTAAGTTTTTTTGAGTTAAGATGAGATGCAACAGTTTGTAAAAAAATGTATGTTTGGATAGTAAGATGAGATGAGATAGTTTTGACTTTTTGAGATTTGATAAATGAGTGGGTCCCACCAAATATTGAAAATTATTTTATAATGATTGAATAATAGTTATGAATATATTAATAAAACATAATATTTATGACTAATTAAAAGATCTATCATAAACAAATTTAAATTCTAAAATATATTAGGAACTTGTTGGCCAAAATTACTCTATAATTCCAAAAAGTAATCTCTCTTTTTTAAAAGATATTCTGCTAAAAGATTTTAGTATTCTACCAAATAATTTAAACCCCAAAATATATTGGGAAATTGTTGGCCAATATTTATAATTTCTCTTTTTTAAAATATATTTTTATCTATTTATTTTTTTTATATATAGGGAAATTCATCATTTTTTATTCTAATTATAAATTATAATAATTTTGATTATTGTAATAAAAAAGTAAATGAATTATATTGTAGAGTTCTCTTGCAGATTTAAGGTTCCTCTGCCCTTAGATGAACTTGGTGAAGACAACAAAGGCTTGGGTGAAGAGGAGAAATCGCATATTAGATGGGGGAAAAAAAAGTAGGAAGACGCCAAATAGGTTTGAGAATTGGGCAGTGCTTTTCACTGTAGCTGCTTTTTATTGTTCATGTCAGAAATGTTTAAGATGAGTTGATAATTTATAGATTAAATAAAGATGAAATACTAACGGTTTGGATGTCCAAAACCCTCTCACCCGTACATCAAAACAAGGCATTACTTTAAATTGACTATTCATACATGTATATGCCTTCAATCAGGTATCTTATCACTCCACAACTCAAGACGAGTCTTTTAGACTACTTACTAGGAACACAATATAAGATATACATAATTATTTTTAAAATTTTTACCACACATTTTTTCAAGAAGTTAACCAAATAAGTTAGGTTTATGGTCCAACTCTTAATAGTTTTTTCATGACACTATTTCAATTCAATTTAATGATTTTCACATTTTTATCTAATTGCAATTCCTCTCCATGAGAAGTACCTCAAGAATTATTAATAGCTTGAGACTTCTCATGTAGCAGATAGATACATCCATACCATGAAAATCATCTATGAAAGAATGAAATACTTATATCTATCAAACAATATAGAGAAAAAGGTTTACATGCGTTTATATACATTATCTCAAGAAACTCTATATTTTTTGTACCATCTTTTCTTGATATGTTTGATTTGTTTTACTTTAATACAAATAAACACACATCTTGAAATTAGAAATCTAAATGCGGAAAATATTTTATTTACTAACCTCTACAACTTTTCTTGGAGATATTCTCCAACTTTTATGTCACAAATTATGTTTCAAATTTTATGCCACAAATTGTAAAAAAATTTCATAAATAATTTTTCATTTGGTTGCAATACATGCGTCATGAGTGAAAAGGAAAAACATTTAACAAAAACACTAATAGGAAGGCATGACAAATAAAAATTTTATTGGAAGAAAAGATTAAACAAACATAAATGAGTTTTGAAACAATTTGAACATTTGAACATTTGTGCTCGAGTTCAACCACTAAAATAAGTATAAACATTTATAGAGTTTTGATTTGAAACTTATTCAGACAAAATAAATATGAATATTTGCACTTGAGTTTAACCACTAAAATAAGTATCAACATTTATAGAGTTTGATTTGAAACTTATACAGGCAAAATAAATATGAATATTTGCACTCGAGTTTAATCTAAAAAGAATGTATAACCATGTATAAGATCTGATTTGAAACTTATATAGAAAAATGTTTACCCTTCCCATCGAATCATGTGTCATTGTTTCTTTCAAACTTCTATTGACACAATTCTTATATTTTCATCACTATCATTTCCTTCCTTTCCCAAAAGATACAGATGATTTTTCATACAAATTAGAAAAATAAATTTGTATCTAGCTAACAATCATGCTACCAACTTGTTCATATCTCATTACTTTAATGAAATAATAATAACTCTTAAGTAAACCATTATGTACAAAACTAAGAAATTCCTATAGTTTGATATGTAGTAATTAATTCAATCTTCTTAAATATTCTACTTTTCTGACCCTTATCACTTTTCTCAATAATAATTAATGTTAGACTTAAAATGGATAAGCCAAGGTCTAAACTCTTAGTGTAAATTTGACATGCTCATGTTTCTCTATACTAGTGTCCATTCCGTACAGAAAACATTGTAAAGACATTCTTATACTTACTGCAAGAAAAGCATAACAATCACATTGATGCTTTGAGTTCGACACTCGTAAACAATAATAGAATTTAAACCATTATAAATGAACTAATAGTGTCATCGAGGTCTCTCTTTTGGGAGTGAACCCCAACACACAAAATGTTCCTTCCAATGATGAATTAGTTGTATCATTAGAATTCTCCTTTGGGAGTAAATTTTGACATATAAAGTGTTCCCTCTAATTTTAAAATCTGTGGATAAACTAGTTGTATCACCGAAATTCTCATTTGAGAGTAAACTCTGACTTACAAAGTGTTACCTTCAATTTTAAATTCTGTAGATGAACTAGCAGTATCATCAGAATTCACCTTTGGAAGTAAACTCCAACATACAAAGTGATTTCTCTAACCTTATTTTGATGGATGAGCCAATAGTGTCATCAAAACCTACATTTGAGAGTAGATCTTACACACAAATTATTCACTCCAACTTTACTTTAATGGAGGAACTAGTAGTGTCATCAAAATCATCATTTGGGAGTAGATCTTGACATACAAGTTGTTCACTCTAATTTTATTATAATGGATGAACTAGTAGTGTCATCAAAATTCTCCTTTAAGAATAGATCTTGACAAACAAATTGTTCACCACATCATACCCATCTTTACTATGGAGTTTAATAGTTTTCCCATTCAAAATTAAGAAAAATCATGTACATTTGGACAACCAATCTTTTCCTTAATTTTGATGCGAACCATTTGCCCCATATGAGATAAACAATTATATATGGCATAACAATAATTTAAACAAGAGCAAAAAAATTAACAATGAATAACTCATGCATTTATTGAATAGTAAAAACATGCACATAAGAGAAAATAAAATTTTCAAAATTTTTTATTTTTTTAAGTAAATAATAATATTATATTATATTATAATTTGACTGATCTGGGTCTGGACTGGATTAGTCCAGTAACCCGAGCCAAAACCCGATTTAATGGTGAGACCGTGGGTCCGGTCACACTGACCTTAGGTCAGGCTTACTGTACAGACCCGACTCCTTGGCCCATTTTTTTAAAAATTTTATTTCTATTATTAGGCCGGGCCAAATTTCTCCCACTGTGCTGGTTCGTACCCTTATTATAGTTTTAAATCTTATTGGACTGGGCCAAAAGCCCACGGTCGGGCCCACAGCCTAAACCCTTACGTAAATGTTTAAAAACCCTAGATAGCAGACACCTCCTTCTTTCTTCTTTGTCCAAGCAAAGCTGCACCAGTCAATTTACAACCTTACTTCAGTTAGGAGCAATAGTGGACCTCTTCGATGAGGAGAAGAGGGCATGGCGTCCCTCCTGCCGCCGCCGACATCCACCACCTTTCACTATTATCCCCATTTTTGTTTTACCAAAATCACTGCTATGGCCACTGGGCTTTGAAGCCCTTTGTGCCGCGGTCATATATGTGTCATGGAGGAGGTTCTCAGCCTCTTCCCAGTGCCAAACACCCCTCCTTCTGTTTTGTTACCAACAAAAATCAAGAAAAATCACTATCAGACAACACCCATTCGAGGCTTCACAGCCTCTTACGCCACCCCCTTTACGCCGCCATATATGTCAAGTTACGGGCACGGTGATGCCGACCACCTTACGCTGCATACTACCGACCCACACAGCGGCCCCTTCCTCAACTCAGCACAGACACACTACAAACAACAACAAACACAGTTCATAGTTCACAGTTCATGAAATCTGAAACAAGTTAAAATACACATGCATAATATCAATATGAAAGTTTTACATATGCAGAACCAAAATTACAATTTTATAAACAGGTGAGACATTCATGTAGCATTCCCAAACAACTTATGTTTTTTTTCCTTAGACTGAAAAGAAATAGCAATTAGAGGCATGAGCATATACAATATTTTATTGATGTCATAAAAAATTTATAACCTGACGCTCAGCTAATATTGCATGATGTTAAATATTTTAACATGAATATTAGCAATTAGATCTTCAATTTTCTATGATTCATGATAATAAAATAATAACAGTTAAAAAACGTACATCCCTCTATTATAGTTTAATAAAGAATCTGATCTGACTATAAGAGAAAGATTATCCTAACAATTTTACTTCTGAATGTCTCGTGATGGGTAAAGGCACAATGATGTTATAAGTGAGAATTCTTTAACCTCTCAGTACTATTTATAGACTTTAGACGATCATAAAATCTAAAGATTTTGTATTCTATTATGACTAAATATAGAGATATTCTTATCTCATATCGTGGTTCATTAATTTTGAACTAATTTAAACCCATTATGATTCGGGCGTGATGGAGATTTCCATTATTCTACGTACGCACCTACTGCAATGACAAGACATTATGACAGCGCACTTCCACTCATGTCTTCCACTCTGAGAAAATAATTATGAAATGATCTTGATCAAGGAATGTTGGCATCTATCTATAAAAGCCCCTCGGTCTTGGCTTTCTGAGAACTCAAAGATTCAATAAACCACACTTGCAATCTTAATGGAAGTTCGCAAGGCAATTATATTCTTCAGTAAGTTGTGCAGAATTACGTTGTTTATGTTGTTAATTTTCACCGCCAAACCTGTTTATGCTCTAAGGCACTTAAAAGTAGATCAGAAGGCGGGAGGACTCACTCTGAATATTAATGCTACTAAAGTTTCGCTCGCAAAAGGTCCGGTGCCACCCTCTGCTCCTAATGCTTGCCCTTATATTCCTGTGAAAGGTATGTGCCGGAAGGGGAAGTAACTTATAAATTATGCTCTGCTACTAATTAAGCAGCGCTGCTTATGCTTTGGGTCAAGTCTCATCAATGCGCGCAGCATTATCTTTAGATAATATGAGTGTAACTTAGCTACCGAATAACGTGAGGTCATGTGTGTTGAGTGTGGAGCCTGGTTCTACAGCGGAGGCAATCCGAGAAATCGCTTGTTGTTCGTTCGATCTATCGCTGGAGCGAAGCTCAAATAAAAGTGTTAATGTTTAATTTCTCTATTTTTCTTTACTATTAATCTCTTATTATCATTTCCCAACAACGTACTGCATGTACATGCGTGTGATCTTTTTTCCTTCGATCTTTTCGTTGGATTCGGATCGAAAACCCAAATGAATTATCGCCTACTGCTTCTGTTAAAATAAAAGGTGTAGTCTGGACCTATTCGGCAATTAATATGTTGGATTATAATTGCTAGTGTTGCTCGTTTCACAATTTATTTATCCTCCAATCAAAAACTGCCAGACTGTCATGCACGTCAATTCTTTCATAGTAAGTAATTAAATATCCTCACTCCCACATGACTATTAATTAAAACAAAACTTTCAAAAAAATGATGATGATCACAACTCCGGCCACGTCTGATCCTCGTATTTCGACCAAATCCGGCTGCAGAATTAATAGTGATCTTAAAAATAGTTAAGAGTCAAAAGATTTATGCTTGTAGATAGTTTATACGTGATGTATTAGATACTGAGTATGCATCAGCTACAAGTCGTTTTAGAAAAAGGATAACAATCTGTCCATTCTACTTTTACTTGTATTCTATTTTTATTTCTTTTATTACTTTCTGCACATGTTACTTTAATTAGCTGGTTTTCTTCCTTCATTTCTGAATTATTATATGGTATCTAGAGCCTAAGAGAATCCTGCCATGGAGGACCATCTAGAAAGTTCTGCCGATTCTTCATCTACCCACAGACAATTCCACAAACACCTCTCGTGCCATCAATATGGCTCGATACTTGAACTTGAGTGACCCCAGCAACCCTTTTTGACTAGACAACAGTGACAATCTCGCCGTGATTCTAGTCACCGATTTACTCACCATTGATAATTACCCTACTTGGTCGCATGCTATGTGACGGGCACTCCGTGCTAAGAATAAATTGGGGTTCATCACTGGTACAATCCCTCAACCAACTGACCCAGCGGATCCCCTCTTTGAGCTCTGGGAGCGTTGCAATGACATGGTGGTTTCATGGATCCAGAATTTGATCAACCCCTCTATCAAGTTTAGCGTGGTGTTCGTTGATGACGCGCGTGACATTTGGTCTAATCTCTAGGATCGCCTCTCCCAACAGAATGGCCCTCGCATCTTCCAGCTCAAGAAAACCCTAGCCAGCCTTCTCCAAGACCATGACTGTGTAAGTGTCTACTATGGTAGCTAAAAACTCTCTGAGATGAGCTTTCGATATATAACCCAATCTCCGTTTGCAATTGTGGCACCATGAAAACACTGTTAGACCGATACCAGTGTGACTGTGTATTTCAATTTCTTATGGGTTTACATGATACATATTCCAATGTTCGTGACCAAATCATGCTCTTAGATCCCTTACCCTATGTCACCAAAGTTTTTTTCCTCATCCAACAACAGGAACATCAACACCAATTCCTTTCTCATTCCCCCTCTCCTGATTCCATGGCCTCAGCTGTTAAAAGACCTTTTGTTCCAAATGCCAAATACTCACCTCAGTCACGACCCTTCCCAAAGAAAGATCGAGCTTATTGCACCCATTGTAAAATTTCAGGCCACACTTTTGAAACATGTTTCAAAGCTGGTAATGCAGAGGCCCCCGTGTGCTCCCACTACAACTTGTCTGGACACACCATGGAGAAGTGTTATAAATTGCATGGCTACCCACCAGGCCATAAACTCTTTAGCAAGCCCCATACCTCTGCTGCTTTTGATACTCAATCTATGTTATCTTTTGCTCCTAACCTTGAGGAAGTTAGTGATGAATGAGTGGGTCTAACAAGGTCTCAGTATCAACAGTTAATAGCTTTACTTCAGCCAAGGGAGCCTTCCATTCCTGCTTAGCCATCCGCTCAACAGATTCAGTCCAATCATCAACCTACCAATCAGCCTTCCACACATTCCCATCTCTCTAGTACCTCCATTTGTCTCTCTACCTGCACACACAACACCCTCCACTCAGTTGATAGTTATTGGATTATTGACATAGGTGCAACAGATCATATGGTCTGCTGCACTTCATTGTTCACTCAAATCACTACACATGTTTCCTACTATGTTAAGTTACCAAATGGCACTGAAGCTCCTGTCACTCACATTGGCACTGACCATTCTACTTTTACTTATATTATATTTTTATTTCTTTTATTACTTTCTACACATATTACTTTAATTAGCTGGTTTTCTTCCTTCATTTTTGAATTATTACATGACGATTGGGAAGAACGTTGGAAAGTGCATGCAGCATGGTTAAAGGAATCATTTTGTCCGTGGAAAGTGCATGATGATCAAGTTCAAAATTACCCACTTGATAAAAAGAGGTGATTGATCGTCAGGTGAACGCAATTAAGATGTCATGTATACAAGAAGTATTAAGATGTTGCATGCATATTCTTCCTTAAGTCCCGTTTGGAATCTGGATTGAACTAAAATCAACTTAATTCAGTCTAATTTTAAGCTGAGTTTAGTATCCAAACATCCAACTCTCAAATCATTAAACACATGTCAACTCAAAATATTTTTACACGTGGAACCCACAACCTTTTTCAACTTAACATCACTTTATACGCGGGATCTACAACCTTTGTCAACTTCTCATAAATACATCTAAACTCATCTTAACATCCAAGTACATTTGAACTCATTTTAAGTGGACACCACAAAACTCACTCCACCATCTCAAGTACTCACTGTTATTCATAAAAAACTCAATTCATCTCAACTCAATGTAACATCTAAACGGGGCCAAAATGTTGCATTGAACGATCATGTTTAGATTGGAAATCCTCTCTCTTCGGCTAGTAATTAGTTGCAGCCATTATATTTGAAGAGAAATAATTTAGTCACAAACAAGTTTTATAAAAGTAAACATATAAATTGACGTGATTTGATACAGTATATTAGATTCTAAAATTATTTTTCTTGTAAAATAGATCTAACATATTATATAAAATCATATCATTTTGTAGGCAATTTGCTTTTGTGTAATCACTTCACTTCAATTTATGTAGTCATGTATGTAATATAACCGTTCCATACACTTTGCATGTCGTGCTATAAAATAGCTAGAGAACAATTATGCAAATGAAATATTGAGAAATATTTAATTGAATGGAATAGTACACTATATTCCTCTATTCTGATCATTCGAGCTAGCTAGCTTTACATGTAAAGTTAGAGTTTAAACTCAGAACTTCTATTCTGATACTATGTGAAACCATCACCTGTATAAAAAAACTTAAGCTGATTGAAAGATATAGATTTGATTATTAATTTATATTATATTCTTAACATGAAAAACTTTATATCATGTAATAGATTAATAATTAATTAGTGCGGTGGCCAAATAGTGATAGAAATATCATGTCCATTATGAGCTAATTATATATCTTAAGTAGTACAGATGATCTTGCATGGTAGGGCCATAAACTCAGAATAACCATAAAGAAAACTTATTTTACAAAGTATATATATAGGTACTTCACGATGAAGATCAGCAAACCAGTACGTTAAGTGATCTATGATCTGTCAATTAGCTAAATATTTCTGAATAGCCATTTCTATAATAAAAGTCATCATGTAAAATAAGGCCGATTTGTTTTAATCACTTTATATTTCTACTTATATATAAATTATTAATTAGCTGCTAATAGACATCATCACTTTATTTCTTTTGATACGATCGGCAGCCATTGCACACTTAATTTATCACAATATGGTATAACGTCACATGATCATCATGATTGGATTGCACGGTGCAATTTTTTTAAAACTTTTCAAAAGGAAAGAACTGAACATGAGCTAGCTTCCACATATTTGACCTAATGGATTTGCTTTGGTTGTTGAATTCAACATATATTAAATTAATTTGCGAGCTTATCGCAAAGCATTATCTAAGTAGCTAGTGATTATGACAGCAACGGACAAGCGCATGCTCAGTTCCTCTATCCTTTGTCTTTTTCCTTTTTGTTTCTTCCTCCTCTTTTTCTTTAGTTTCCTTCTCTCCTCCCCTTTTAGACTCCGTTTTGTCTTTACCCTCTTCTTTCTTCTAGCTTCTCCTCTTGCGCTACTATTTTTCTCATCTTTTCCTTCACTTTTTTCCCTCTCTATAGTCGAAAACTGATCTTTCGAGGCAACCTGCCCACCAGGGTCTTACGTGCATCCCACTATCAGCATTGTCAGAACTAATTTAATTGAAACTCATAGGCACTACAAGGCAAGCTAGGCACCTTTACTAGCGATTCAATTTCGCTGGTAAAGGCACCAAAATCGCTGCCAATCCTCTTTCTTATAAATCGCTGCATATTCACCGGTATTAAAGCCCAATTTTTGATCTACTTCAATGGATACAAAAAATCGTCGAAAAATTTCATTACCGGCGGCATGAAATTTGCCGCCAATAGTAATTAAAAATCGCTGCAATTTCATGTTACGAGTAACTTATTCATCGCTAGCAAAGATTATTTCCAGCGATTTATTTCGTTCGCTAGAGTATAAAAATCGCTGGAAATATTCAATTGCAGCTAATTTTTTATATCGCCGCAATAGAAAAACGGACGTCAAACAACAAATTATAGATTGAAATTGACAGAAAATCCAAAATAGAGAGAAAAATTTAAGAGTAAGATTTATTGATAAAACTACTCCTGAAACTCACAAATCGGACTCAAATAACTAAGGAAATCCAAGATTTTGAGAATTTTTATCCACAAAATCGCAGTATCACATAATAATAAAATGCATAATCCCAACTATTTTATTTTATTTTTATAAAACAAAAATAGAAGTGACAGTGAAACATTTCTATAAAAGAAAAAAAAACTTAAATTAACAATATTTCGGAGGGGGAAACGACTGATTTTGGGTCGAAATGTGAACTATCAAGCATTGCGTGGTTATCAGGACATATGTGTCAAATAGAGCTTTCCGAATTGGGATCATATGCACAATCCTGATACTCGTAGCCAAAATTATGAACAAAATACTGACGCGTGCGCAATATTATTTCAATTTCGAAAAATCTTCAAATTTTATTCTCATATTTTTGCTTAGGGGTGTAAGTCGGTTGGTTCCGACCGGAGAAACCGATCGGACCTGACCAAAGTTGGTTCGGTCTGGTCCCAGTCCAAGAAATAGAGGACCGAAGTAGGTTCGGCCAGTCCCGGTTTAAGTTCCCACCCCGGATCGGACTAGACCGAATTAAAAAATATATATTATTTTATATATATTATTTATATAATAATTGTATAATTTATAATATAATTTTCATCTAATTTATTATCATTGATCATATCAAATATTTTTTTATTAAGTTAGTTACATAATCTACATTAATAATTCACTGAATTTTAATTTAGTATTTTAAATAACTTTTTTTATTATCTTATTTTTAATAAAAAGGAATAAAAATAATAATTGGGCTGGACCGGACCGGACCAAACCGGTCCTTATGCCTATTCGGTTAGGTCCAGGGTGGGAAAACCCTAGACCGAATAGGCCGGTTCGGTCCACAAAACCTCATCGGGACTGACTTGACCGAACCGAATTCACCCCTATTTGTGTTGATATATTCTATCATCATAGTCAAGCGCTATCAACGTAGAATTTGCCACCTCACTATTATTAGACCTAAATGCACCTGTATCAGTACGTGACTTTCATGATCATGATCCACTTACGATCCTTACCGAAAATCTCTTGATACCTGGGTCGACTATGCACTAGATCCATCTCTATTTTGCCTTTCTAGATTGTTTTAAAAATGGTCTGGAGCTGGTCACTTTTTCACGTACATTGCCATGCAAAAACTATGAGATATAAATTTTACTTTGAGAAATGTGTTTTTACATTGATATTTTGTTGGATTTTATTTTTGGTAAAGTCATGCAAACTGTTAAAATATATAAATTAAATAATAAAATTATGTA